>NW_027363292.1:0-600000 GCF_046119375.1 Phyllobates terribilis
CAGGAAAAAGCAAAAAATTTCAGAATTGCACCTTGCAATGTGGAGATATTACTGTTTGTGCATTTACAATATTCATTGATTTTTGCCATTGAAAAACATGTTTTTCATATACCAGAAATGTTTGAAGCTACTGACTGAATGAAAGGAGCTGGCATCTCACTCTCTTTGAATCTTCTTTATCATGCTAGGATTAACAGGAAAAAGCAAAAAATTTCAGAATTGCACCTTGCAATGTGGAGATATTACTGTTTGTGCATTTACAATATTCATTGATTTTTGCCATTGAAAAACATGTTTTTCATATACCAGAAATGTTTGAAGCTACTGACTGAATGAAAGGAGCTGGCATCTCACTCTCTTTGAATCTTTATCATGCTAGGATTAACAGGAAAAAGCTAAAAATTTCAGAATTGCACCGTGCAATGTGGAGATATTACTGTTTGTGCATTTACAATATTCATTGATTTTTGCCATTGAAAAACATGTTTTTCATATACCAGAAATGTTTGAAGCTACTGACTGAATGAAAGGAGCTGGCATCTCACTCTCTTTGAATCTTCTTTATCATGCTAGGATTAGCAGGAAAAAGCAAAAAATTTCAGAATTGCACCTTGCAATGTGGAGATATTACTGTTTGTGCATTTACAATATTCATTGATTTTTGCCATTGAAAAACATGTTTTTCATATACCAGAAATGTTTGAAGCTACTGACTGAATGAATGGAGCTGGCATCTCACTCTCTTTGAATCTTCTTTATCATGCTAGGATTAACAGGAAAAAGCTAAAAATTTCAGAATTGCACCGTGCAATGTGGAGATATTACTGTTTGTGCATTTACAATATTCATTGATTTTTGCCATTGAAAAACATGTTTTTCATATACCAGAAATGTTTGAAGCTACTGACTGAATGAAAGGAGCTGGCATCTCACTCTCTTTGAATCTTCTTTATCATGCTAGGATTAGCAGGAAAAAGCAAAAAATTTCAGAATTGCACCTTGCAATGTGGAGATATTACTGTTTGTGCATTTACAATATTCATTGATTTTTGCCATTGAAAAACATGTTTTTCATATACCAGAAATGTTTGAAGCTACTGACTGAATGAAAGGAGCTGGCATCTCACTCTCTTTGAATCTTCTTTATCATGCTAGGATTAACAGGAAAAAGCAAAAAATTTCAGAATTGCACCTTGCAATGTGGAGATATTACTGTTTGTGCATTTACAATATTCATTGATTTTTGCCATTGAAAAACATGTTTTTCATATACCAGAAATGTTTGAAGCTACTGACTGAATGAAAGGAGCTGGCATCTCACTCTCTTTGAATCTTCTTTATCATGCTAGGAATAACAGGAAAAAGCTAAAAATTTCAGAATTGCACCGTGCAATGTGGAGATATTACTGTTTGTGCATTTACAATATTCATTGATTTTTGCCATTGAAAAACATGTTTTTCATATACCAGAAATGTTTGAAGCTACTGACTGAATGAAAGGAGCTGGCATCTCACTCTCTTTGAATCTTCTTTATCATGCTAGGATTAGCAGGAAAAAGCAAAAAATTTCAGAATTGCACCTTGCAATGTGGAGATATTACTGTTTGTGCATTTACAATATTCATTGATTTTTGCCATTGAAAAACATGTTTTTCATATACCAGAAATGTTTGAAGCTACTGACTGAATGAAAGGAGCTGGCATCTCACTCTCTTTGAATCTTCTTTATCATGCTAGGATTAACAGGAAAAAGCTAAAAATTTCAGAATTGCACCGTGCAATGTGGAGATATTACTGTTTGTGCATTTACAATATTCATTGATTTTTGCCATTGAAAAACATGTTTTTCATATACCAGAAATGTTTGAAGCTACTGACTGAATGAAAGGAGCTGGCATCTCACTCTCTTTGAATCTTCTTTATCATGCTAGGATTAGCAGGAAAAAGCAAAAAATTTCAGAATTGCACCTTGCAATGTGGAGATATTACTGTTTGTGCATTTACAATATTCATTGATTTTTGCCATTGAAAAACATGTTTTTCATATACCAGAAATGTTTGAAGCTACTGACTGAATGAAAGGAGCTGGCATCTCACTCTCTTTGAATCTTCTTTATCATGCTAGGATTAACAGGAAAAAGCAAAAAATTTCAGAATTGCACCTTGCAATGTGGAGATATTACTGTTTGTGCATTTACAATATTCATTGATTTTTGCCATTGAAAAACATGTTTTTCATATACCAGAAATGTTTGAAGCTACTGACTGAATGAAAGGAGCTGGCATCTCACTCTCTTTGAATCTTCTTTATCATGCTAGGATTAACAGGAAAAAGCTAAAAATTTCAGAATTGCACCGTGCAATGTGGAGATATTACTGTTTGTGCATTTACAATATTCATTGATTTTTGCCATTGAAAAACATGTTTTTCATATACCAGAAATGTTTGAAGCTACTGACTGAATGAAAGGAGCTGGCATCTCACTCTCTTTGAATCTTCTTTATCATGCTAGGATTAGCAGGAAAAAGCAAAAAATTTCAGAATTGCACCTTGCAATGTGGAGATATTACTGTTTGTGCATTTACAATATTCATTGATTTTTGCCATTGAAAAACATGTTTTTCATATACCAGAAATGTTTGAAGCTACTGACTGAATGAAAGGAGCTGGCATCTCACTCTCTTTGAATCTTCTTTATCATGCTAGGATTAACAGGAAAAAGCTAAAAATTTCAGAATTGCACCGTGCAATGTGGAGATATTACTGTTTGTGCATTTACAATATTCATTGATTTTTGCCATTGAAAAACATGTTTTTCATATACCAGAAATGTTTGAAGCTACTGACTGAATGAAAGGAGCTGGCATCTCACTCTCTTTGAATCTTCTTTATCATGCTAGGATTAGCAGGAAAAAGCAAAAAATTTCAGAATTGCACCTTGCAATGTGGAGATATTACTGTTTGTGCATTTACAATATTCATTGATTTTTGCCATTGAAAAACATGTTTTTCATATACCAGAAATGTTTGAAGCTACTGACTGAATGAAAGGAGCTGGCATCTCACTCTCTTTGAATCTTCTTTATCATGCTAGGATTAACAGGAAAAAGCAAAAAATTTCAGAATTGCACCTTGCAATGTGGAGATATTACTGTTTGTGCATTTACAATATTCATTGATTTTTGCCAATGAAAAACATGTTTTTCATATACCAGAAATGTTTGAAGCTACTGACTGAATGAAAGGAGCTGGCATCTCACTCTCTTTGAATCTTCTTTATCATGCTAGGATTAACAGGAAAAGCTAAAAATTTCAGAATTGCACCGTGCAATGTGGAGATATTACTGTTTGTGCATTTACAATATTCATTGATTTTTGCCATTGAAAAACATGTTTTTCATATACCAGAAATGTTTGAAGCTACTGACTGAATGAAAGGAGCTGGCATCTCACTCTCTTTGAATCTTCTTTATCATGCTAGGATTAGCAGGAAAAAGCAAAAAATTTCAGAATTGCACCTTGCAATGTGGAGATATTACTGTTTGTGCATTTACAATATTCATTGATTTTTGCCATTGAAAAACATGTTTTTCATATACCAGAAATGTTTGAAGCTACTGACTGAATGAAAGGAGCTGGCATCTCACTCTCTTTGAATCTTCTTTATCATGCTAGGATTAACAGGAAAAAGCTAAAAATTTCAGAATTGCACCGTGCAATGTGGAGATATTACTGTTTGTGCATTTACAATATTCATTGATTTTTGCCATTGAAAAACATGTTTTTCATATACCAGAAATGTTTGAAGCTACTGACTGAATGAAAGGAGCTGGCATCTCACTCTCTTTGAATCTTCTTTATCATGCTAGGATTAGCAGGAAAAAGCAAAAAATTTCAGAATTGCACCTTGCAATGTGGAGATATTACTGTTTGTGCATTTACAATATTCATTGATTTTTGCCATTGAAAAACATGTTTTTCATATACCAGAAATGTTTGAAGCTACTGACTGAATGAAAGGAGCTGGCATCTCACTCTCTTTGAATCTTCTTTATCATGCTAGGATTAACAGGAAAAAGCAAAAAATTTCAGAATTGCACCTTGCAATGTGGAGATATTACTGTTTGTGCATTTACAATATTCATTGATTTTTGCCATTGAAAAACATGTTTTTCATATACCAGAAATGTTTGAAGCTACTGACTGAATGAAAGGAGCTGGCATCTCACTCTCTTTGAATCTTCTTTATCATGCTAGGATTAGCAGGAAAAAGCAAAAAATTTCAGAATTGCACCTTGCAATGTGGAGATATTACTGTTTGTGCATTTACAATATTCATTGATTTTTGCCATTGAAAAACATGTTTTTCATATACCAGAAATGTTTGAAGCTACTGACTGAATGAAAGGAGCTGGCATCTCACTCTCTTTGAATCTTCTTTATCATGCTAGGATTAACAGGAAAAAGCTAAAAATTTCAGAATTGCACCGTGCAATGTGGAGATATTACTGTTTGTGCATTTACAATATTCATTGATTTTTGCCATTGAAAAACATGTTTTTCATATACCAGAAATGTTTGAAGCTACTGACTGAATGAAAGGAGCTGGCATCTCACTCTCTTTGAATCTTCTTTATCATGCTAGGATTAGCAGGAAAAAGCAAAAAATTTCAGAATTGCACCTTGCAATGTGGAGATATTACTGTTTGTGCATTTACAATATTCATTGATTTTTGCCATTGAAAAACATGTTTTTCATATACCAGAAATGTTTGAAGCTACTGACTGAATGAAAGGAGCTGGCATCTCACTCTCTTTGAATCTTCTTTATCATGCTAGGATTAACAGGAAAAAGCAAAAAATTTCAGAATTGCACCTTGCAATGTGGAGATATTACTGTTTGTGCATTTACAATATTCATTGATTTTTGCCATTGAAAAACATGTTTTTCATATACCAGAAATGTTTGAAGCTACTGACTGAATGAAAGGAGCTGGCATCTCACTCTCTTTGAATCTTCTTTATCATGCTAGGATTAGCAGGAAAAAGCAAAAAATTTCAGAATTGCACCTTGCAATGTGGAGATATTACTGTTTGTGCATTTACAATATTCATTGATTTTTGCCATTGAAAAACATGTTTTTCATATACCAGAAATGTTTGAAGCTACTGACTGAATGAAAGGAGCTGGCATCTCACTCTCTTTGAATCTTCTTTATCATGCTAGGATTAGCAGGAAAAAGCAAAAAATTTCAGAATTGCACCTTGCAATGTGGAGATATTACTGTTTGTGCATTTACAATATTCATTGATTTTTGCCATTGAAAAACATGTTTTTCATATACCAGAAATGTTTGAAGCTACTGACTGAATGAAAGGAGCTGGCATCTCACTCTCTTTGAATCTTCTTTATCATGCTAGGATTAGCAGGAAAAAGCAAAAAATTTCAGAATTGCACCTTGCAATGTGGAGATATTACTGTTTGTGCATTTACAATATTCATTGATTTTTGCCATTGAAAAACATGTTTTTCATATACCAGAAATGTTTGAAGCTACTGACTGAATGAAAGGAGCTGGCATCTCACTCTCTTTGAATCTTCTTTATCATGCTAGGATTAACAGGAAAAAGCTAAAAATTTCAGAATTGCACCGTGCAATGTGGAGATATTACTGTTTGTGCATTTACAATATTCATTGATTTTTGCCATTGAAAAACATGTTTTTCATATACCAGAAATGTTTGAAGCTAATGACTGAATGAAAGGAGCTGGCATCTCACTCTCTTTGAATCTTCTTTATCATGCTAGGATTAACAGGAAAAAGCAAAAAATTTCAGAATTGCACCTTGCAATGTGGAGATATTACTGTTTGTGCATTTACAATATTCATTGATTTTTGCCATTGAAAAACATGTTTTTCATATACCAGAAATGTTTGAAGCTACTGACTGAATGAAAGGAGCTGGCATCTCACTCTCTTTGAATCTTCTTTATCATGCTAGGATTAACAGGAAAAAGCAAAAAATTTCAGAATTGCACCTTGCAATGTGGAGATATTACTGTTTGTGCATTTACAATATTCATTGATTTTTGCCATTGAAAAACATGTTTTTCATATACCAGAAATGTTTGAAGCTACTGACTGAATGAAAGGAGCTGGCATCTCACTCTCTTTGAATCTTCTTTATCATGCTAGGATTAACAGGAAAAAGCTAAAAATTTCAGAATTGCACCGTGCAATGTGGAGATATTACTGTTTGTGCATTTACAATATTCATTGATTTTTGCCATTGAAAAACATGTTTTTCATATACCAGAAATGTTTGAAGCTAATGACTGAATGAAAGGAGCTGGCATCTCACTCTCTTTGAATCTTCTTTATCATGCTAGGATTAACAGGAAAAAGCTAAAAATTTCAGAATTGCACCGTGCAATGTGGAGATATTACTGTTTGTGCATTTACAATATTCATTGATTTTTGCCATTGAAAAACATGTTTTTCATATACCAGAAATGTTTGAAGCTACTGACTGAATGAAAGGAGCTGGCATCTCACTCTCTTTGAATCTTCTTTATCATGCTAGGATTAGCAGGAAAAAGCAAAAAATTTCAGAATTGCACCTTGCAATGTGGAGATATTACTGTTTGTGCATTTACAATATTCATTGATTTTTGCCATTGAAAAACATGTTTTTCATATACCAGAAATGTTTGAAGCTACTGACTGAATGAAAGGAGCTGGCATCTCACTCTCTTTGAATCTTCTTTATCATGCTAGGATTAACAGGAAAAAGCTAAAAATTTCAGAATTGCACCGTGCAATGTGGAGATATTACTGTTTGTGCATTTACAATATTCATTGATTTTTGCCATTGAAAAACATGTTTTTCATATACCAGAAATGTTTGAAGCTACTGACTGAATGAAAGGAGCTGGCATCTCACTCTCTTTGAATCTTCTTTATCATGCTAGGATTAGCAGGAAAAAGCAAAAAATTTCAGAATTGCACCTTGCAATGTGGAGATATTACTGTTTGTGCATTTACAATATTCATTGATTTTTGCCATTGAAAAACATGTTTTTCATATACCAGAAATGTTTGAAGCTACTGACTGAATGAAAGGAGCTGGCATCTCACTCTCTTTGAATCTTCTTTATCATGCTAGGATTAACAGGAAAAAGCAAAAAATTTCAGAATTGCACCTTGCAATGTGGAGATATTACTGTTTGTGCATTTACAATATTCATTGATTTTTGCCATTGAAAAACATGTTTTTCATATACCAGAAATGTTTGAAGCTACTGACTGAATGAAAGGAGCTGGCATCTCACTCTCTTTGAATCTTTATCATGCTAGGATTAACAGGAAAAAGCTAAAAATTTCAGAATTGCACCGTGCAATGTGGAGATATTACTGTTTGTGCATTTACAATATTCATTGATTTTTGCCATTGAAAAACATGTTTTTCATATACCAGAAATGTTTGAAGCTACTGACTGAATGAAAGGAGCTGGCATCTCACTCTCTTTGAATCTTCTTTATCATGCTAGGATTAGCAGGAAAAAGCAAAAAATTTCAGAATTGCACCTTGCAATGTGGAGATATTACTGTTTGTGCATTTACAATATTCATTGATTTTTGCCATTGAAAAACATGTTTTTCATATACCAGAAATGTTTGAAGCTACTGACTGAATGAAAGGAGCTGGCATCTTACTCTCTTTGAATCTTCTTTATCATGCTAGGATTAACAGGAAAAAGCTAAAAATTTCAGAATTGCACCGTGCAATGTGGAGATATTACTGTTTGTGCATTTACAATATTCATTGATTTTTGCCATTGAAAAACATGTTTTTCATATACCAGAAATGTTTGAAGCTACTGACTGAATGAAAGGAGCTGGCATCTCACTCTCTTTGAATTTTCTTTATCATGCTAGGATTAGCAGGAAAAAGCAAAAAATTTCAGAATTGCACCTTGCAATGTGGAGATATTACTGTTTGTGCATTTACAATATTCATTGATTTTTGCCATTGAAAAACATGTTTTTCATATACCAGAAATGTTTGAAGCTACTGACTGAATGAAAGGAGCTGGCATCTCACTCTCTTTGAATCTTCTTTATCATGCTAGGATTAACAGGAAAAAGCAAAAAATTTCAGAATTGCACCTTGCAATGTGGAGATATTACTGTTTGTGCATTTACAATATTCATTGATTTTTGCCATTGAAAAACATGTTTTTCATATACCAGAAATGTTTGAAGCTACTGACTGAATGAAAGGAGCTGGCATCTCACTCTCTTTGAATCTTCTTTATCATGCTAGGATTAGCAGGAAAAAGCAAAAAATTTCAGAATTGCACCTTGCAATGTGGAGATATTACTGTTTGTGCATTTACAATATTCATTGATTTTTGCCATTGAAAAACATGTTTTTCATATACCAGAAATGTTTGAAGCTACTGACTGAATGAAAGGAGCTGGCATCTCACTCTCTTTGAATCTTCTTTATCATGCTAGGATTAACAGGAAAAAGCTAAAAATTTCAGAATTGCACCGTGCAATGTGGAGATATTACTGTTTGTGCATTTACAATATTCATTGATTTTTGCCATTGAAAAACATGTTTTTCATATACCAGAAATGTTTGAAGCTACTGACTGAATGAAAGGAGCTGGCATCTCACTCTCTTTGAATCTTCTTTATCATGCTAGGATTAGCAGGAAAAAGCAAAAAATTTCAGAATTGCACCTTGCAATGTGGAGATATTACTGTTTGTGCATTTACAATATTCATTGATTTTTGCCATTGAAAAACATGTTTTTCATATACCAGAAATGTTTGAAGCTACTGACTGAATGAAAGGAGCTGGCATCTCACTCTCTTTGAATCTTCTTTATCATGCTAGGATTAACAGGAAAAAGCAAAAAATTTCAGAATTGCACCTTGCAATGTGGAGATATTACTGTTTGTGCATTTACAATATTCATTGATTTTTGCCATTGAAAAACATGTTTTTCATATACCAGAAATGTTTGAAGCTACTGACTGAATGAAAGGAGCTGGCATCTCACTCTCTTTGAATCTTCTTTATCATGCTAGGATTAACAGGAAAAAGCTAAAAATTTCAGAATTGCACCGTGCAATGTGGAGATATTACTGTTTGTGCATTTACAATATTCATTGATTTTTGCCATTGAAAAACATGTTTTTCATATACCAGAAATGTTTGAAGCTACTGACTGAATGAAAGGAGCTGGCATCTCACTCTCTTTGAATCTTCTTTATCATGCTAGGATTAGCAGGAAAAAGCAAAAAATTTCAGAATTGCACCTTGCAATGTGGAGATATTACTGTTTGTGCATTTACAATATTCATTGATTTTTGCCATTGAAAAACATGTTTTTCATATACCAGAAATGTTTGAAGCTACTGACTGAATGAAAGGAGCTGGCATCTCACTCTCTTTGAATCTTCTTTATCATGCTAGGATTAACAGGAAAAAGCTAAAAATTTCAGAATTGCACCGTGCAATGTGGAGATATTACTGTTTGTGCATTTACAATATTCATTGATTTTTGCCATTGAAAAACATGTTTTTCATATACCAGAAATGTTTGAAGCTACTGACTGAATGAAAGGAGCTGGCATCTCACTCTCTTTGAATCTTCTTTATCATGCTAGGATTAGCAGGAAAAAGCAAAAAATTTCAGAATTGCACCTTGCAATGTGGAGATATTACTGTTTGTGCATTTACAATATTCATTGATTTTTGCCATTGAAAAACATGTTTTTCATATACCAGAAATGTTTGAAGCTACTGACTGAATGAAAGGAGCTGGCATCTCACTCTCTTTGAATCTTCTTTATCATGCTAGGATTAACAGGAAAAAGCAAAAAATTTCAGAATTGCACCTTGCAATGTGGAGATATTACTGTTTGTGCATTTACAATATTCATTGATTTTTGCCAATGAAAAACATGTTTTTCATATACCAGAAATGTTTGAAGCTACTGACTGAATGAAAGGAGCTGGCATCTCACTCTCTTTGAATCTTCTTTATCATGCTAGGATTAGCAGGAAAAAGCAAAAAATTTCAGAATTGCACCTTGCAATGTGGAGATATTACTGTTTGTGCATTTACAATATTCATTGATTTTTGCCATTGAAAAACATGTTTTTCATATACCAGAAATGTTTGAAGCTACTGACTGAATGAAAGGAGCTGGCATCTCACTCTCTTTGAATCTTCTTTATCATGCTAGGATTAGCAGGAAAAAGCAAAAAATTTCAGAATTGCACCTTGCAATGTGGAGATATTACTGTTTGTGCATTTACAATATTCATTGATTTTTGCCATTGAAAAACATGTTTTTCATATACCAGAAATGTTTGAAGCTACTGACTGAATGAAAGGAGCTGGCATCTCACTCTCTTTGAATCTTCTTTATCATGCTAGGATTAACAGGAAAAAGCAAAAAATTTCAGAATTGCACCTTGCAATGTGGAGATATTACTGTTTGTGCATTTACAATATTCATTGATTTTTGCCAATGAAAAACATGTTTTTCATATACCAGAAATGTTTGAAGCTACTGACTGAATGAAAGGAGCTGGCATCTCACTCTCTTTGAATCTTCTTTATCATGCTAGGATTAACAGGAAAAGCTAAAAATTTCAGAATTGCACCGTGCAATGTGGAGATATTACTGTTTGTGCATTTACAATATTCATTGATTTTTGCCATTGAAAAACATGTTTTTCATATACCAGAAATGTTTGAAGCTACTGACTGAATGAAAGCAGCTGGCATCTCACTCTCTTTGAATCTTCTTTATCATGCTAGGATTAGCAGGAAAAAGCAAAAAATTTCAGAATTGCACCTTGCAATGTGGAGATATTACTGTTTGTGCATTTACAATATTCATTGATTTTTGCCATTGAAAAACATGTTTTTCATATACCAGAAATGTTTGAAGCTACTGACTGAATGAAAGGAGCTGGCATCTCACTCTCTTTGAATCTTCTTTATCATGCTAGGATTAACAGGAAAAAGCTAAAAATTTCAGAATTGCACCGTGCAATGTGGAGATATTACTGTTTGTGCATTTACAATATTCATTGATTTTTGCCATTGAAAAACATGTTTTTCATATACCAGAAAGGTTTGAAGCTACTGACTGAATGAAAGGAGCTGGCATCTCACTCTCTTTGAATCTTCTTTATCATGCTAGGATTAGCAGGAAAAAGCAAAAAATTTCAGAATTGCACCTTGCAATGTGGAGATATTACTGTTTGTGCATTTACAATATTCATTGATTTTTGCCATTGAAAAACATGTTTTTCATATACCAGAAATGTTTGAAGCTACTGACTGAATGAAAGGAGCTGGCATCTCACTCTCTTTGAATCTTCTTTATCATGCTAGGATTAACAGGAAAAAGCAAAAAATTTCAGAATTGCACCTTGCAATGTGGAGATATTACTGTTTGTGCATTTACAATATTCATTGATTTTTGCCATTGAAAAACATGTTTTTCATATACCAGAAATGTTTGAAGCTACTGACTGAATGAAAGGAGCTGGCATCTCACTCTCTTTGAATCTTCTTTATCATGCTAGGATTAGCAGGAAAAAGCAAAAAATTTCAGAATTGCACCTTGCAATGTGGAGATATTACTGTTTGTGCATTTACAATATTCATTGATTTTTGCCATTGAAAAACATGTTTTTCATATACCAGAAATGTTTGAAGCTACTGACTGAATGAAAGGAGCTGGCATCTCACTCTCTTTGAATCTTCTTTATCATGCTAGGATTAACAGGAAAAAGCTAAAAATTTCAGAATTGCACCGTGCAATGTGGAGATATTACTGTTTGTGCATTTACAATATTCATTGATTTTTGCCATTGAAAAACATGTTTTTCATATACCAGAAATGTTTGAAGCTACTGACTGAATGAAAGGAGCTGGCATCTCACTCTCTTTGAATCTTCTTTATCATGCTAGGATTAGCAGGAAAAAGCAAAAAATTTCAGAATTGCACCTTGCAATGTGGAGATATTACTGTTTGTGCATTTACAATATTCATTGATTTTTGCCATTGAAAAACATGTTTTTCATATACCAGAAATGTTTGAAGCCACTGAATGAATGAAAGGAGCTGGCATCTCACTCTCTTTGAATCTTCTTTATCATGCTAGGATTAACAGGAAAAAGCAAAAAATTTCAGAATTGCACCTTGCAATGTGGAGATATTACTGTTTGTGCATTTACAATATTCATTGATTTTTGCCATTGAAAAACATGTTTTTCATATACCAGAAATGTTTGAAGCTACTGACTGAATGAAAGGAGCTGGCATCTCACTCTCTTTGAATCTTCTTTATCATGCTAGGATTAACAGGAAAAAGCTAAAAATTTCAGAATTGCACCGTGCAATGTGGAGATATTACTGTTTGTGCATTTACAATATTCATTGATTTTTGCCATTGAAAAACATGTTTTTCATATACCAGAAATGTTTGAAGCTACTGACTGAATGAAAGGAGCTGGCATCTCACTCTCTTTGAATCTTCTTTATCATGCTAGGATTAGCAGGAAAAAGCAAAAAATTTCAGAATTGCACCTTGCAATGTGGAGATATTACTGTTTGTGCATTTACAATATTCATTGATTTTTGCCATTGAAAAACATGTTTTTCATATACCAGAAATGTTTGAAGCTACTGACTGAATGAAAGGAGCTGGCATCTCACTCTCTTTGAATCTTCTTTATCATGCTAGGATTAACAGGAAAAAGCTAAAAATTTCAGAATTGCACCGTGCAATGTGGAGATATTACTGTTTGTGCATTTACAATATTCATTGATTTTTGCCATTGAAAAACGTCCAGAAATGATTGAAGCTACTGACTGAATGAAAGGAGCTCTCATCTCACTCTCTTTGAATCTTCTTTATCATGCTAAGAGGAGCAGGAAAAAGCAAAAAATTTCAGAATTGCACCTTGCAATGCGGAGAAATTACTGTTTGTGCATTTACAATATTCATTGATTTTTGCCATTGAAAAACATCATGTTATTCATATACCAGAAATGTTTGAAGCTACTGACTGAATGAAAGGAGCTGGCATCTCACTCTCTTTGAATCTTCTTTATCATGCTAAGAGGAGCAGGAAAAAGCAAAAAATTTCAGAATTGCACCTTCAATGCGGAGAAATTACTGTTTGTGCATTTACAATATTCATTGATTTTTGCCATTGAAAAACGTCCAGAAATGATTGAAGCTACTGACTGAATGAAAGGAGCTGGCATCTCACTCTCTTTGAATCTTCTTTATCATGCTAAGAGGAGCAGGAAAAAGCAAAAAATTTCAGAATTGCACCTTGCAATGCGGAGAAATTACTGTTTGTGCATTTACAATATTCATTAATTTTTGCCATTGAAAAACATCATGTTATTCATATACCAGAAATGATTGAAGCTACTGACTGAATGAAAGGAGCTGGCATCTCACTCTCTTTGAATCTTCTTTATCATGCTAAGAGGAGCAGGAAAAAGCAAAAAATTTCAGAATTGCACCTTGCAATGCGGAGAAATTACTGTTTGTGCATTTACAATATTCATTGATTTTTGCCATTGAAAAACGTCCAGAAATGATTGAAGCTACTGACTGAATGAAAGGAGCTGGCATCTCACTCTCTTTGAATCTTCTTTATCATGCTAAGAGGAGCAGGAAAAAGCAAAAAATTTCAGAATTGCACCTTGCAATGCGGAGAAATTACTGTTTGTGCATTTACAATATTCATTGATTTTTGCCATTGAAAAACGTCCAGAAATGATTGAAGCTACTGACTGAATGAAAGGAGCTCTCATCTCACTCTCTTTGAATCTTCTTTATCATGCTAAGAGGAGCAGGAAAAAGCAAAAAATTTCAGAATTGCACCTTGCAATGCGGAGAAATTACTGTTTGAGCATTTACAATATTCATTGATTTTTGCCATTGAAAAACATCATGTTATTCATATACCAGAAATGTTTGAAGCTACTGACTGAATGAAAGGAGCTGGCATCTCACTCTCTTTGAATCTTCTTTATCATGCTAAGAGGAGCAGGAAAAAGCAAAAAATTTCAGAATTGCACCTTCAATGCGGAGAAATTACTGTTTGTGCATTTACAATATTCATTGATTTTTGCCATTGAAAAACGTCCAGAAATGATTGAAGCTACTGACTGAATGAAAGGAGCTGGCATCTCACTCTCTTTGAATCTTCTTTATCATGCTAAGAGGAGCAGGAAAAAGCAAAAAATTTCAGAATTGCACCTTGCAATGCGGAGAAATTACTGTTTGTGCATTTACAATATTCATTAATTTTTGCCATTGAAAAACATCATGTTATTCATATACCAGAAATGATTGAAGCTACTGACTGAATGAAAGGAGCTGGCATCTCACTCTCTTTGAATCTTCTTTATCATGCTAAGAGGAGCAGGAAAAAGCAAAAAATTTCAGAATTGCACCTTGCAATGCGGAGAAATTACTGTTTGTGCATTTACAATATTCATTGATTTTTGCCATTGAAAAACATCATGTTATTCATATACCAGAAATGTTTGAAGCTACTGACTGAATGAAAGGAGCTGGCATCTCACTCTCTTTGAATCTTCTTTATCATACTAAGAGGAGCAGGAAAAAGCAAAAAATTTCAGAATTGCACCTTGCAATGCGGAGAAATTACTGTTTGTGCATTTACAATATTCATTGATTTTTGCCATTGAAAAACGTCCAGAAATGATTGAAGCTACTGACTGAATGAAAGGAGCTGGCATCTCACTCTCTTTGAATCTTCTTTATCATGCTAAGAGGAGCAGGAAAAAGCAAAAAATTTCAGAATTGCACCTTGCAATGCGGAGAAATTACTGTTTGTGCATTTACAATATTCATTGATTTTTGCCATTGAAAAACGTCCAGAAATGATTGAAGCTACTGACTGAATGAAAGGAGCTGGCATCTCACTCTCTTTGAATCTTCTTTATCATGCTAAGAGGAGCAGGAAAAAGCAAAAAATTTCAGAATTGCACCTTGCAATGCGGAGAAATTACTGTTTGTGCATTTACAATATTCATTGATTTTTGCCGCCATTGAAAAACATCATGTTATTCATATACCAGAAATGTTTGAAGCTACTGACTGAATGAAAGGAGCTGGCATCTCACTCTCGTTGAATCTTCTTTATCATGCTAAGAGGAGCAGGAAAAAGCAAAAAATTTCAGAATTGCACCTTGCAATGCGAAGAAATTACTGTTTGTGCATTTACAATATTCATTGATTTTTGCCATTGAAAAACATCATGTTATTCATATACCAGAAATGTTTGATGCTACTGACTGAATGAAAGGAGCTGGCATCTCACTCTCTTTGAATCTTCTTTATCATGCTAAGAGGAGCAGGAAAAAGCAAAAAATTTCAGAATTGCACCTTGCAATGCGGAGAAATTACTGTTTGTGCATTTACAATATTCATTGATTTTTGCCATTGAAAAACATGTTTTTCATATACCAGAAATGTTTGAAGCTACTGACTGAATGAAAGGAGCTGGCATCTCACTCTCTTTGAATCTTCTTTATCATGCTAGGATTAACAGGAAAAAGCTAAAAATTTCTGAATTGCACCGTGCAATGTGGAGATATTACTGTTTGTGCATTTACAATATTCATTGATTTTTGCCATTGAAAAACGTCCAGAAATGATTGAAGCTACTGACTGAATGAAAGGAGCTGGCATCTCACTCTCTTTGAATCTTCTTTATCATGCTAAGAGGAGCAGGAAAAAGCAAAAAATTTCAGAATTGCACCTTGCAATGCGGAGAAATTACTGTTTGTGCATTTACAATATTCATTGATTTTTGCCATTGAAAAACGTCCAGAAATGATTGAAGCTACTGACTGAATGAAAGGAGCTCTCATCTCACTCTCTTTGAATCTTCTTTATCATGCTAAGAGGAGCAGGAAAAAGCAAAAAATTTCAGAATTGCACCTTGCAATGCGGAGAAATTACTGTTTGTGCATTTACAATATTCATTGATTTTTGCCATTGAAAAACATCATGTTATTCATATACCAGAAATGTTTGAAGCTACTGACTGAATGAAAGGAGCTGGCATCTCACTCTCTTTGAATCTTCTTTATCATGCTAAGAGGAGCAGGAAAAAGCAAAAAATTTCAGAATTGCACCTTCAATGCGGAGAAATTACTGTTTGTGCATTTACAATATTCATTGATTTTTGCCATTGAAAAACGTCCAGAAATGATTGAAGCTACTGACTGAATTAAAGGAGCTGGCATCTCACTCTCTTTGAATCTTCTTTATCATGCTAAGAGGAGCAGGAAAAAGCAAAAAATTTCAGAATTGCACCTTGCAATGCGGAGAAATTACTGTTTGTGCATTTACAATATTCATTGATTTTTGCCATTGAAAAACGTCCAGAAATGATTGAAGCTACTGACTGAATGAAAGGAGCTGGCATCTCACTCTCTTTGAATCTTCTTTATCATGCTAAGAGGAGCAGGAAAAAGCAAAAAATTTCAGAATTGCACCTTGCAATGCGGAGAAATTACTGTTTGTGCATTTACAATATTCATTGATTTTTGCCGCCATTGAAAAACATCATGTTATTCATATACCAGAAATGTTTGAAGCTACTGACTGAATGAAAGGAGCTGGCATCTCACTCTCGTTGAATCTTCTTTATCATGCTAAGAGGAGCAGGAAAAAGCAAAAAATTTCAGAATTGCACCTTGCAATGCGAAGAAATTACTGTTTGTGCATTTACAATATTCATTGATTTTTGCCATTGAAAAACATCATGTTATTCATATACCAGAAATGTTTGATGCTACTGACTGAATGAAAGGAGCTGGCATCTCACTCTCTTTGAATCTTCTTTATCATGCTAAGAGGAGCAGGAAAAAGCAAAAAATTTCAGAATTGCACCTTGCAATGCGGAGAAATTACTGTTTGTGCATTTACAATATTCATTGATTTTTGCCATTGAAAAACATGTTTTTCATATACCAGAAATGTTTGAAGCTACTGACTGAATGAAAGGAGCTGGCATCTCACTCTCTTTGAATCTTCTTTATCATGCTAGGATTAACAGGAAAAAGCTAAAAATTTCTGAATTGCACCGTGCAATGTGGAGATATTACTGTTTGTGCATTTACAATATTCATTGATTTTTGCCATTGAAAAACGTCCAGAAATGATTGAAGCTACTGACTGAATGAAAGGAGCTGGCATCTCACTCTCTTTGAATCTTCTTTATCATGCTAAGAGGAGCAGGAAAAAGCAAAAAATTTCAGAATTGCACCTTGCAATGCGGAGAAATTACTGTTTGTGCATTTACAATATTCATTGATTTTTGCCATTGAAAAACGTCCAGAAATGATTGAAGCTACTGACTGAATGAAAGGAGCTCTCATCTCACTCTCTTTGAATCTTCTTTATCATGCTAAGAGGAGCAGGAAAAAGCAAAAAATTTCAGAATTGCACCTTGCAATGCGGAGAAATTACTGTTTGTGCATTTACAATATTCATTGATTTTTGCCATTGAAAAACATCATGTTATTCATATACCAGAAATGTTTGAAGCTACTGACTGAATGAAAGGAGCTGGCATCTCACTCTCTTTGAATCTTCTTTATCATGCTAAGAGGAGCAGGAAAAAGCAAAAAATTTCAGAATTGCACCTTCAATGCGGAGAAATTACTGTTTGTGCATTTACAATATTCATTGATTTTTGCCATTGAAAAACGTCCAGAAATGATTGAAGCTACTGACTGAATGAAAGGAGCTGGCATCTCACTCTCTTTGAATCTTCTTTATCATGCTAAGAGGAGCAGGAAAAAGCAAAAAATTTCAGAATTGCACCTTGCAATGCGGAGAAATTACTGTTTGTGCATTTACAATATTCATTAATTTTTGCCATTGAAAAACATCATGTTATTCATATACCAGAAATGATTGAATCTACTGACTGAATGAAAGGAGCTGGCATCTCACTCTCTTTGAATCTTCTTTATCATGCTAAGAGGAGCAGGAAAAAGCAAAAAATTTCAGAATTGCACCTTGCAATGCGGAGAAATTACTGTTTGTGCATTTACAATATTCATTGATTTTTGCCATTGAAAAACATCATGTTATTCATATACCAGAAATGTTTGAAGCTACTGACTGAATGAAAGGAGCTGGCATCTCACTCTCTTTGAATCTTCTTTATCATTCTAAGAGGAGCAGGAAAAAGCAAAAAATTTCAGAATTGCACCTTGCAATGCGGAGAAATTACTGTTTGTGCATTTACAATATTCATTGATTTTTGCCATTGAAAAACGTCCAGAAATGATTGAAGCTACTGACTGAATGAAAGGAGCTGGCATCTCACTCTCTTTGAATCTTCTTTATCATGCTAGGATTAACAGGAAAAAGCTAAAAATTTCAGAATTGCACCGTGCAATGTGGAGATATTACTGTTTGTGCATTTACAATATTCATTGATTTTTGCCATTGAAAAACGTCCAGAAATGATTGAAGCTACTGACTGAATGAAAGGAGCTGGCATCTCACTCTCTTTGAATCTTCTTTATCATGCTAAGAGGAGCAGGAAAAAGCAAAAAATTTCAGAATTGCACCTTGCAATGCGGAGAAATTACTGTTTGTGCATTTACAATATTCATTGATTTTTGCCGCCATTGAAAAACATCATGTTATTCATATACCAGAAATGTTTGAAGCTACTGACTGAATGAAAGGAGCTGGCATCTCACTCTCTTTGAATCTTCTTTATCATGCTAAGAGGAGCAGGAAAAAGCAAAAAATTTCAGAATTGCACCTTGCAATGCGAAGAAATTACTGTTTGTGCATTTACAATATTCATTGATTTTTGCCATTGAAAAACATCATGTTATTCATATACCAGAAATGTTTGATGCTACTGACTGAATGAAAGGAGCTGGCATCTCACTCTCTTTGAATCTTCTTTATCATGCTAGGATTAACAGGAAAAAGCAAAAAATTTCAGAATTGCACCTTGCAATGTGGAGATATTACTGTTTGTGCATTTACAATATTCATTGATTTTTGCCATTGAAAAACATGTTTTTCATATACCAGAAATGTTTGAAGCTACTGACTGAATGAAAGGAGCTGGCATCTCACTCTCTTTGAATCTTCTTTATCATGCTAGGATTAACAGGAAAAAGCTAAAAATTTCAGAATTGCACCGTGCAATGTGGAGATATTACTGTTTGTGCATTTACAATATTCATTGATTTTTGCCATTGAAAAACATGTTTTTCATATACCAGAAATGTTTGAAGCTACTGACTGAATGAAAGGAGCTGGCATCTCACTCTCTTTGAATCTTCTTTATCATGCTAGGATTAGCAGGAAAAAGCAAAAAATTTCAGAATTGCACCTTGCAATGTGGAAATATTACTGTTTGTGCATTTACAATATTCATTGATTTTTGCCATTGAAAAACATGTTTTTCATATACCAGAAATGTTTGAAGCTACTGACTGAATGAAAGGAGCTGGCATCTCACTCTCTTTGAATCTTCTTTATCATGCTAGGATTAACAGGAAAAAGCTAAAAATTTCAGAATTGCACCTTGCAATGTGGAGATATTACTGTTTGTGCATTTACAATATTCATTGATTTTTGCCATTGAAAAACATGTTTTTCATATACCAGAAATGTTTGAAGCTACTGACTGAATGAAAGGAGCTGGCATCTCACTCTCTTTGAATCTTCTTTATCATGCTAGGATTAGCAGGAAAAAGCAAAAAATTTCAGAATTTCACCTTGCAATGTGGAGATATTACTGTTTGTGCATTTACAATATTCATTGATTTTTGCCATTGAAAAACATGTTTTTCATATACCAGAAATGTTTGAAGCTACTGACTGAATGAAAGGAGCTGGCATCTCACTCTCTTTGAATCTTCTTTATCATGCTAGGATTAACAGGAAAAAGCAAAAAATTTCAGAATTGCACCTTGCAATGTGGAGATATTACTGTTTGTGCATTTACAATATTCGTTGATTTTTGCCATTGAAAAACATGTTTTTCATATACCAGAAATGTTTGAAGCTACTGACTGAATGAAAGGAGCTGGCATCTCACTCTCTTTGAATCTTTATCATGCTAGGATTAACAGGAAAAAGCTAAAAATTTCAGAATTGCACCGTGCAATGTGGAGATATTACTGTTTGTGCATTTACAATATTCATTGATTTTTGCCATTGAAAAACATGTTTTTCATATACCAGAAATGTTTGAAGCTACTGACTGAATGAAAGGAGCTGGCATCTCACTCTCTTTGAATCTTCTTTATCATGCTAGGATTAGCAGGAAAAAGCAAAAAATTTCAGAATTGCACCTTGCAATGTGGAGATATTACTGTTTGTGCATTTACAATATTCATTGATTTTTGCCATTGAAAAACATGTTTTTCATATACCAGAAATGTTTGAAGCTACTGACTGAATGAAAGGAGCTGGCATCTCACTCTCTTTGAATCTTCTTTATCATGCTAGGATTAACAGGAAAAAGCTAAAAATTTCAGAATTGCACCGTGCAATGTGGAGATATTACTGTTTGTGCATTTACAATATTCATTGATTTTTGCCATTGAAAAACATGTTTTTCATATACCAGAAATGTTTGAAGCTACTGACTGAATGAAAGGAGCTGGCATCTCACTCTCTTTGAATCTTCTTTATCATGCTAGGATTAGCAGGAAAAAGCAAAAAATTTCAGAATTGCACCTTGCAATGTGGAGATATTACTGTTTGTGCATTTACAATATTCATTGATTTTTGCCATTGAAAAACATGTTTTTCATATACCAGAAATGTTTGAAGCTACTGACTGAATGAAAGGAGCTGGCATCTCACTCTCTTTGAATCTTCTTTATCATGCTAGGATTAACAGGAAAAAGCAAAAAATTTCAGAATTGCACCTTGCAATGTGGAGATATTACTGTTTGTGCATTTACAATATTCATTGATTTTTGCCATTGAAAAACATGTTTTTCATATACCAGAAATGTTTGAAGCTACTGACTGAATGAAAGGAGCTGGCATCTCACTCTCTTTGAATCTTCTTTATCATGCTAGGATTAGCAGGAAAAAGCAAAAAATTTCAGAATTGCACCTTGCAATGTGGAGATATTACTGTTTGTGCATTTACAATATTCATTGATTTTTGCCATTGAAAAACATGTTTTTCATATACCAGAAATGTTTGAAGCTACTGACTGAATGAAAGGAGCTGGCATCTCACTCTCTTTGAATCTTCTTTATCATGCTAGGATTAACAGGAAAAAGCAAAAAATTTCAGAATTGCACCTTGCAATGTGGAGATATTACTGTTTGTGCATTTACAATATTCATTGATTTTTGCCATTGAAAAACATGTTTTTCATATACCAGAAATGTTTGAAGCTACTGACTGAATGAAAGGAGCTGGCATCTCACTCTCTTTGAATCTTCTTTATCATGCTAGGATTAACAGGAAAAAGCTAAAAATTTCAGAATTGCACCGTGCAATGTGGAGATATTACTGTTTGTGCATTTACAATATTCATTGATTTTTGCCATTGAAAAACATGTTTTTCATATACCAGAAATGTTTGAAGCTACTGACTGAATGAAAGGAGCTGGCATCTCACTCTCTTTGAATCTTCTTTATCATGCTAGGATTAGCAGGAAAAAGCAAAAAATTTCAGAATTGCACCTTGCAATGTGGAGATATTACTGTTTGTGCATTTACAATATTCATTGATTTTTGCCATTGAAAAACATGTTTTTCATATACCAGAAATGTTTGAAGCTACTGACTGAATGAAAGGAGCTGGCATCTCACTCTCTTTGAATCTTCTTTATCATGCTAGGATTAACAGGAAAAAGCTAAAAATTTCAGAATTGCACCGTGCAATGTGGAGATATTACTGTTTGTGCATTTACAATATTCATTGATTTTTGCCATTGAAAAACATGTTTTTCATATACCAGAAATGTTTGAAGCTACTGACTGAATGAAAGGAGCTGGCATCTCACTCTCTTTGAATCTTCTTTATCATGCTAGGATTAGCAGGAAAAAGCAAAAAATTTCAGAATTGCACCTTGCAATGTGGAGATATTACTGTTTGTGCATTTACAATATTCATTGATTTTTGCCATTGAAAAACATGTTTTTCATATACCAGAAATGTTTGAAGCTACTGACTGAATGAAAGGAGCTGGCATCTCACTCTCTTTGAATCTTCTTTATCATGCTAGGATTAACAGGAAAAAGCAAAAAATTTCAGAATTGCACCTTGCAATGTGGAGATATTACTGTTTGTGCATTTACAATATTCATTGATTTTTGCCATTGAAAAACATGTTTTTCATATACCAGAAATGTTTGAAGCTACTGACTGAATGAAAGAGCTGGCATCTCACTCTCTTTGAATCTTCTTTATCATGCTAGGATT
Organism: Phyllobates terribilis; assembly: GCF_046119375.1. NCBI lineage: Eukaryota > Metazoa > Chordata > Amphibia > Anura > Dendrobatidae > Phyllobates > Phyllobates terribilis. Next base: position 22,543 of record NW_027363292.1, read on the forward strand.
AACAGGAAAAAGCTAAAAATTTCAGAATTGCACCGTGCAATGTGGAGATATTACTGTTTGTGCATTTACAATATTCATTGATTTTTGCCATTGAAAAAAGTACAGAAATGATTGAAGCTACTGACTGAATGAAAGGAGCTGGCATCTCACTCTCTTTGAATCTTCTTTATCATGCTAAGAGGAGCAGGAAAAAGCAAAAAATTTCAGAATTGCACCTTGCAATGCGGAGAAATTACTGTTTGTGCATTTACAATATTCATTGATTTTTGCCATTGAAAAACGTCCAGAAATGATTGAAGCTACTGACTGAATGAAAGGAGCTCTCATCTCACTCTCTTTGAATCTTCTTTATCATGCTAAGAGGAGCAGGAAAAAGCAAAAAATTTCAGAATTGCACCTTGCAATGCGGAGAAATTACTGTTTGTGCATTTACAATATTCATTGATTTTTGCCATTGAAAAACATCATGTTATTCATATACCAGAAATGTTTGAAGCTACTGACTGAATGAAAGGAGCTGGCATCTCACTCTCTTTGAATCTTCTTTATCATGCTAAGAGGAGCAGGAAAAAGCAAAAAATTTCAGAATTGCACCTTCAATGCGGAGAAATTACTGTTTGTGCATTTACAATATTCATTGATTTTTGCCATTGAAAAACGTCCAGAAATGATTGAAGCTACTGACTGAATGAAAGGAGCTGGCATCTCACTCTCTTTGAATCTTCTTTATCATGCTAAGAGGAGCAGGAAAAAGCAAAAAATTTCAGAATTGCACCTTGCAATGCGGAGAAATTACTGTTTGTGCATTTACAATATTCATTAATTTTTGCCATTGAAAAACATCATGTTATTCATATACCAGAAATGATTGAAGCTACTGACTGAATGAAAGGAGCTGGCATCTCACTCTCTTTGAATCTTCTTTATCATGCTAAGAGGAGCAGGAAAAAGCAAAAAATTTCAGAATTGCACCTTGCAATGCGGAGAAATTACTGTTTGTGCATTTACAATATTCATTGATTTTTGCCATTGAAAAACATCATGTTATTCATATACCAGAAATGTTTGAAGCTACTGACTGAATGAAAGGAGCTGGCATCTCACTCTCTTTGAATCTTCTTTATCATACTAAGAGGAGCAGGAAAAAGCAAAAAATTTCAGAATTGCACCTTGCAATGCGGAGAAATTACTGTTTGTGCATTTACAATATTCATTGATTTTTGCCATTGAAAAACGTCCAGAAATGATTGAAGCTACTGACTGAATGAAAGGAGCTGGCATCTCACTCTCTTTGAATCTTCTTTATCATGCTAAGAGGAGCAGGAAAAAGCAAAAAATTTCAGAATTGCACCTTGCAATGCGGAGAAATTACTGTTTGTGCATTTAAAATATTCATTGATTTTTGCCATTGAAAAACGTCCAGAAATGATTGAAGCTACTGACTGAATGAAAGGAGCTGGCATCTCACTCTCTTTGAATCTTCTTTATCATGCTAAGAGGAGCAGGAAAAAGCAAAAAATTTCAGAATTGCACCTTGCAATGCGGAGAAATTACTGTTTGTGCATTTACAATATTCATTGATTTTTGCCGCCATTGAAAAACATCATGTTATTCATATACCAGAAATGTTTGAAGCTACTGACTGAATGAAAGGAGCTGGCATCTCACTCTCTTTGAATCTCCTTTATCATGCTAAGAGGAGCAGGAAAAAGCAAAAAATTTCAGAATTGCACCTTGCAATGCGAAGAAATTACTGTTTGTGCATTTACAATATTCATTGATTTTTGCCATTGAAAAACATCATGTTATTCATATACCAGAAATGTTTGATGCTACTGACTGAATGAAAGGAGCTGGCATCTCACTCTCTTTGAATCTTCTTTATCATGCTAAGAGGAGCAGGAAAAAGCAAAAAATTTCAGAATTGCACCTTGCAATGCGGAGAAATTACTGTTTGTGCATTTACAATATTCATTGATTTTTGCCATTGAAAAACGTCCAGAAATGATTGAAGCTACTGACTGAATGAAAGGAGCTGGCATCTCACTCTCTTTGAATCTTCTTTATCATGCTAGGATTAACAGGAAAAAGCTAAAAATTTCAGAATTGCACCGTGCAATGTGGAGATATTACTGTTTGTGCATTTACAATATTCATTGATTTTTGCCATTGAAAAACATGTTTTTCATATACCAGAAATGTTTGAAGCTACTGACTGAATGAAAGGAGCTGGCATCTCACTCTCTTTGAATCTTCTTTATCATGCTAGGATTAGCAGGAAAAAGCAAAAAATTTCAGAATTGCACCTTGCAATGTGGAGATATTACTGTTTGTGCATTTACAATATTCATTGATTTTTGCCATTGAAAAACATGTTTTTCATATACCAGAAATGTTTGAAGCTACTGACTGAATGAAAGGAGCTGGCATCTCACTCTCTTTGAATCTTCTTTATCATGCTAGGATTAACAGGAAAAAGCAAAAAATTTCAGAATTGCACCTTGCAATGTGGAGATATTACTGTTTGTGCATTTACAATATTCATTGATTTTTGCCATTGAAAAACATGTTTTTCATATACCAGAAATGTTTGAAGCTACTGACTGAATGAAAGGAGCTGGCATCTCACTCTCTTTGAATCTTCTTTATCATGCTAGGATTAACAGGAAAAAGCTAAAAATTTCAGAATTGCACCGTGCAATGTGGAGATATTACTGTTTGTGCATTTACAATATTCATTGATTTTTGCCATTGAAAAACATGTTTTTCATATACCAGAAATGTTTGAAGCTACTGACTGAATGAAAGGAGCTGGCATCTCACTCTCTTTGAATCTTCTTTATCATGCTAGGATTAGCAGGAAAAAGCAAAAAATTTCAGAATTGCACCTTGCAATGTGGAGATATTACTGTTTGTGCATTTACAATATTCATTGATTTTTGCCATTGAAAAACATGTTTTTCATATACCAGAAATGTTTGAAGCTACTGACTGAATGAAAGGAGCTGGCATCTCACTCTCTTTGAATCTTCTTTATCATGCTAGGATTAACAGGAAAAAGCTAAAAATTTCAGCATTGCACCGTGCAATGTGGAGATATTACTGTTTGTGCATTTACAATATTCATTGATTTTTGCCATTGAAAAACATGTTTTTCATATACCAGAAATGTTTGAAGCTACTGACTGAATGAAAGGAGCTGGCATCTCACTCTCTTTGAATCTTCTTTATCATGCTAGGATTAGCAGGAAAAAGCAAAAAATTTCAGAATTGCACCTTGCAATGTGGAGATATTACTGTTTGTGCATTTACAATATTCATTGATTTTTGCCATTGAAAAACATGTTTTTCATATACCAGAAATGTTTGAAGCTACTGACTGAATGAAAGGAGCTGGCATCTCACTCTCTTTGAATCTTCTTTATCATGCTAGGATTAACAGGAAAAAGCAAAAAATTTCAGAATTGCACCTTGCAATGTGGAGATATTACTGTTTGTGCATTTACAATATTCATTGATTTTTGCCATTGAAAAACATGTTTTTCATATACCAGAAATGTTTGAAGCTACTGACTGAATGAAAGGAGCTGGCATCTCACTCTCTTTGAATCTTTATCATGCTAGGATTAACAGGAAAAAGCTAAAAATTTCAGAATTGCACCGTGCAATGTGGAGATATTACTGTTTGTGCATTTACAATATTCATTGATTTTTGCCATTGAAAAACATGTTTTTCATATACCAGAAATGTTTGAAGCTACTGACTGAATGAAAGGAGCTGGCATCTCACTCTCTTTGAATCTTCTTTATCATGCTAGGATTAGCAGGAAAAAGCAAAAAATTTCAGAATTGCACCTTGCAATGTGGAGATATTACTGTTTGTGCATTTACAATATTCATTGATTTTTGCCATTGAAAAACATGTTTTTCATATACCAGAAATGTTTGAAGCTACTGACTGAATGAAAGGAGCTGGCATCTCACTCTCTTTGAATCTTCTTTATCATGCTAGGATTAACAGGAAAAAGCTAAAAATTTCAGAATTGCACCGTGCAATGTGGAGATATTACTGTTTGTGCATTTACAATATTCATTGATTTTTGCCATTGAAAAACATGTTTTTCATATACCAGAAATGTTTGAAGCTACTGACTGAATGAAAGGAGCTGGCATCTCACTCTCTTTGAATCTTCTTTATCATGCTAGGATTAGCAGGAAAAAGCAAAAAATTTCAGAATTGCACCTTGCAATGTGGAGATATTACTGTTTGTGCATTTACAATATTCATTGATTTTTGCCATTGAAAAACATGTTTTTCATATACCAGAAATGTTTGAAGCTACTGACTGAATGAAAGGAGCTGGCATCTCACTCTCTTTGAATCTTCTTTATCATGCTAGGATTAACAGGAAAAAGCAAAAAATTTCAGAATTGCACCTTGCAATGTGGAGATATTACTGTTTGTGCATTTACAATATTCATTGATTTTTGCCATTGAAAAACATGTTTTTCATATACCAGAAATGTTTGAAGCTACTGACTGAATGAAAGGAGCTGGCATCTCACTCTCTTTGAATCTTCTTTATCATGCTAGGATTAACAGGAAAAAGCTAAAAATTTCAGAATTGCACCGTGCAATGTGGAGATATTACTGTTTGTGCATTTACAATATTCATTGATTTTTGCCATTGAAAAACATGTTTTTCATATACCAGAAATGTTTGAAGCTAATGACTGAATGAAAGGAGCGGGCATCTCACTCTCTTTGAATCTTCTTTATCATGCTAGGATTAGCAGGAAAAAGCAAAAAATTTCAGAATTGCACCTTGCAATGTGGAGATATTACTGTTTGTGCATTTACAATATTCATTGATTTTTGCCATTGAAAAACATGTTTTTCATATACCAGAAATGTTTGAAGCTACTGACTGAATGAAAGGAGCTGGCATCTCACTCTCTTTGAATCTTCTTTATCATGCTAGGATTAACAGGAAAAAGCTAAAAATTTCAGAATTGCACCGTGCAATGTGGAGATATTACTGTTTGTGCATTTACAATATTCATTGATTTTTGCCATTGAAAAACATGTTTTTCATATACCAGAAATGTTTGAAGCTACTAACTGAATGAAAGGAGCTGGCATCTCACTCTCTTTGAATCTTCTTTATCATGCTAGGATTAGCAGGAAAAAGCAAAAAATTTCAGAATTGCACCTTGCAATGTGGAGATATTACTGTTTGTGCATTTACAATATTCATTGATTTTTGCCATTGAAAAACATGTTTTTCATATACCAGAAATGTTTGAAGCTACTGACTGAATGAAAGGAGCTGGCATCTCACTCTCTTTGAATCTTCTTTATCATGCTAGGATTAACAGGAAAAAGCAAAAAATTTCAGAATTGCACCTTGCAATGTGGAGATATTACTGTTTGTGCATTTACAATATTCATTGATTTTTGCCATTGAAAAACATGTTTTTCATATACCAGAAATGTTTGAAGCTACTGACTGAATGAAAGGAGCTGGCATCTCACTCTCTTTGAAACTTCTTTATCATGCTAGGATTAACAGGAAAAAGCTAAAAATTTCAGAATTGCACCGTGCAATGTGGAGATATTACTGTTTGTGCATTTACAATATTCATTGATTTTTGCCATTGAAAAACATGTTTTTCATATACCAGAAATGTTTGAAGCTACTGACTGAATGAAAGGAGCTGGCATCTCACTCTCTTTGAATCTTCTTTATCATGCTAGGATTAGCAGGAAAAAGCAAAAAATTTCAGAATTGCACCTTGCAATGTGGAGATATTACTGTTTGTGCATTTACAATATTCATTGATTTTTGCCATTGAAAAACATGTTTTTCATATACCAGAAATGTTTGAAGCTACTGACTGAATGAAAGGAGCTGGCATCTCACTCTCTTTGAATCTTCTTTATCATGCTAGGATTAACAGGAAAAAGCTAAAAATTTCAGAATTGCACCGTGCAATGTGGAGATATTACTGTTTGTGCATTTACAATATTCATTGATTTTTGCCATTGAAAAACATGTTTTTCATATACCAGAAATGTTTGAAGCTACTGACTGAATGAAAGGAGCTGGCATCTCACTCTCTTTGAATCTTCTTTATCATGCTAGGATTAGCAGGAAAAAGCAAAAAATTTCAGAATTGCACCTTGCAATGTGGAGATATTACTGTTTGTGCATTTACAATATTCATTGATTTTTGCCATTGAAAAACATGTTTTTCATATACCAGAAATGTTTGAAGCTACTGACTGAATGAAAGGAGCTGGCATCTCACTCTCTTTGAATCTTCTTTATCATGCTAGGATTAACAGGAAAAAGCAAAAAATTTCAGAATTGCACCTTGCAATGTGGAGATATTACTGTTTGTGCATTTACAATATTCATTGATTTTTGCCATTGAAAAACATGTTTTTCATATACCAGAAATGTTTGAAGCTACTGACTGAATGAAAGGAGCTGGCATCTCACTCTCTTTGAATCTTCTTTATCATGCTAGGATTAACAGGAAAAAGCTAAAAATTACAGAATTGCACCGTGCAATGTGGAGATATTACTGTTTGTGCATTTACAATATTCATTGATTTTTGCCATTGAAAAACATGTTTTTCATATACCAGAAATGTTTGAAGCTACTGACTGAATGAAAGGAGCTGGCATCTCACTCTCTTTGAATCTTCTTTATCATGCTAGGATTAGCAGGAAAAAGCAAAAAATTTCAGAATTGCACCTTGCAATGTGGAGATATTACTGTTTGTGCATTTACAATATTCATTGATTTTTGCCATTGAAAAACATGTTTTTCATATACCAGAAATGTTTGAAGCTACTGACTGAATGAAAGGAGCTGGCATCTCACTCTCTTTGAATCTTCTTTATCATGCTAGGATTAACAGGAAAAAGCTAAAAATTTCAGAATTGCACCGTGCAATGTGGAGATATTACTGTTTGTGCATTTACAATATTCATTGATTTTTGCCATTGAAAAACATGTTTTTCATATACCAGAAATGTTTGAAGCTACTGACTGAATGAAAGGAGCTGGCATCTCACTCTCTTTGAATCTTCTTTATCATGCTAGGATTAGCAGGAAAAAGCAAAAAATTTCAGAATTGCACCTTGCAATGTGGAGATATTACTGTTTGTGCATTTACAATATTCATTGATTTTTGCCATTGAAAAACATGTTTTTCATATACCAGAAATGTTTGAAGCTACTGACTGAATGAAAGGAGCTGGCATCTCACTCTCTTTGAATCTTCTTTATCATGCTAGGATTAACAGGAAAAAGCAAAAAATTTCAGAATTGCACCTTGCAATGTGGAGATATTACTGTTTGTGCATTTACAATATTCATTGATTTTTGCCATTGAAAAACATGTTTTTCATATACCAGAAATGTTTGAAGCTACTGACTGAATGAAAGGAGCTGGCATCTCACTCTCTTTGAATCTTCTTTATCATGCTAGGATTAACAGGAAAAAGCTAAAAATTTCAGAATTGCACCGTGCAATGTGGAGATATTACTGTTTGTGCATTTACAATATTCATTGATTTTTGCCATTGAAAAACATGTTTTTCATATACCAGAAATGTTTGAAGCTACTGACTGAATGAAAGGAGCTGGCATCTCACTCTCTTTGAATCTTCTTTATCATGCTAGGATTAGCAGGAAAAAGCAAAAAATTTCAGAATTGCACCTTGCAATGTGGAGATATTACTGTTTGTGCATTTACAATATTCATTGATTTTTGCCATTGAAAAACATGTTTTTCATATACCAGAAATGTTTGAAGCTACTGACTGAATGAAAGGAGCTGGCATCTCACTCTCTTTGAATCTTCTTTATCATGCTAGGATTAACAGGAAAAAGCTAAAAATTTCAGAATTGCACCGTGCAATGTGGAGATATTACTGTTTGTGCATTTACAATATTCATTGATTTTTGCCATTGAAAAACATGTTTTTCATATACCAGAAATGTTTGAAGCTACTGACTGAATGAAAGGAGCTGGCATCTCACTCTCTTTGAATCTTCTTTATCATGCTAGGATTAGCAGGAAAAAGCAAAAAATTTCAGAATTGCACCTTGCAATGTGGAGATATTACTGTTTGTGCATTTACAATATTCATTGATTTTTGCCATTGAAAAACATGTTTTTCATATACCAGAAATGTTTGAAGCTACTGACTGAATGAAAGGAGCTGGCATCTCACTCTGAATCTTCTTTATCATGCTAGGATTAACAGGAAAAAGCTAAAAATTTCAGAATTGCACCGTGCAATGTGGAGATATTACTGTTTGTGCATTTACAATATTCATTAATTTTTGCCATTGAAAAACATGTTTTTCATATACCAGAAATGTTTGAAGCTACTGACTGAATGAAAGGAGCTGGCATCTCACTCTCTTTGAATCTTCTTTATCATGCTAGGATTAGCAGGAAAAAGCAAAAAATTTCAGAATTGCACCTTGCAATGTGGAGATATTACTGTTTGTGCATTTACAATATTCATTGATTTTTGCCATTGAAAAACATGTTTTTCATATACCAGAAATGTTTGAAGCTACTGACTGAATGAAAGGAGCTGGCATCTCACTCTCTTTGAATCTTCTTTATCATGCTAGGATTAACAGGAAAAAGCAAAAAATTTCAGAATTGCACCTTGCAATGTGGAGATATTACTGTTTGTGCATTTACAATATTCATTGATTTTTGCCATTGAAAAACATGTTTTTCATATACCAGAAATGTTTGAAGCTACTGACTGAATGAAAGGAGCTGGCATCTCACTCTCTTTGAATCTTCTTTATCATGCTAGGATTAGCAGGAAAAAGCAAAAAATTTCAGAATTGCACCTTGCAATGTGGAGATATTACTGTTTGTGCATTTACAATATTCATTGATTTTTGCCATTGAAAAACATGTTTTTCATATACCAGAAATGTTTGAAGCTACTGACTGAATGAAAGGAGCTGGCATCTCACTCTCTTTGAATCTTCTTTATCATGCTAGGATTAACAGGAAAAAGCTAAAAATTTCAGAATTGCACCGTGCAATGTGGAGATATTACTGTTTGTGCATTTACAATATTCATTGATTTTTGCCATTGAAAAACATGTTTTTCATATACCAGAAATGTTTGAAGCTACTGACTGAATGAAAGGAGCTGGCATCTCACTCTCTTTGAATCTTCTTTATCATGCTAGGATTAGCAGGAAAAAGCAAAAAATTTCAGAATTGCACCTTGCAATGTGGAGATATTACTGTTTGTGCATTTACAATATTCATTGATTTTTGCCATTGAAAAACATGTTTTTCATATACCAGAAATGTTTGAAGCTACTGACTGAATGAAAGGAGCTGGCATCTCACTCTCTTTGAATCTTCTTTATCATGCTAGGATTAGCAGGAAAAAGCAAAAAATTTCAGAATTGCACCTTGCAATGTGGAGATATTACTGTTTGTGCATTTACAATATTCATTGATTTTTGCCATTGAAAAACATGTTTTTCATATACCAGAAATGTTTGAAGCTACTGACTGAATGAAAGGAGCTGGCATCTCACTCTCTTTGAATCTTCTTTATCATGCTAGGATTAACAGGAAAAAGCTAAAAATTTCAGAATTGCACCGTGCAATGTGGAGATATTACTGTTTGTGCATTTACAATATTCATTGATTTTTGCCATTGAAAAACATGTTTTTCATATACCAGAAATGTTTGAAGCTACTGACTGAATGAAAGGAGCTGGCATCTCACTCTCTTTGAATCTTCTTTATCATGCTAGGATTAGCAGGAAAAAGCAAAAAATTTCAGAATTGCACCTTGCAATGTGGAGATATTACTGTTTGTGCATTTACAATATTCATTGATTTTTGCCATTGAAAAACATGTTTTTCATATACCAGAAATGTTTGAAGCTACTGACTGAATGAAAGGAGCTGGCATCTCACTCTCTTTGAATCTTCTTTATCATGCTAGGATTAACAGGAAAAAGCTAAAAATTTCAGAATTGCACCGTGCAATGTGGAGATATTACTGTTTGTGCATTTACAATATTCATTGATTTTTGCCATTGAAAAACATGTTTTTCATATACCAGAAATGTTTGAAGCTACTGACTGAATGAAAGGAGCTGGCATCTCACTCTCTTTGAATCTTCTTTATCATGCTAGGATTAACAGGAAAAAGCTAAAAATTTCAGAATTGCACCGTGCAATGTGGAGATATTACTGTTTGTGCATTTACAATATTCATTGATTTTTGCCATTGAAAAACATCATGTTATTCATATACCAGAAATGATTGAAGCTACTGACTGAATGAAAGGAGCTGGCATCTCACTCTCTTTGAATCTTCTTTATCATGCTAAGAGGAGCAGGAAAAAGCAAAAAATTTCAGAATTGCACCTTGCAATGCGGAGAAATTACTGTTTGTGCATTTACAATATTCATTGATTTTTGCCATTGAAAAACGTCCAGAAATGATTGAAGCTACTGACTGAATGAAAGGAGCTGGCATCTCACTCTCTTTGAATCTTCTTTATCATGCTAAGAGGAGCAGGAAAAAGCAAAAAATTTCAGAATTGCACCTTGCAATGCGGAGAAATTACTGTTTGTGCATTTACAATATTCATTGATTTTTGCCATTGAAAAACGTCCAGAAATGATTGAAGCTACTGACTGAATGAAAGGAGCTCTCATCTCACTCTCTTTGAATCTTCTTTATCATGCTAAGAGGAGCAGGAAAAAGCAAAAAATTTCAGAATTGCACCTTGCAATGCGGAGAAATTACTGTTTGTGCATTTACAATATTCATTGATTTTTGCCATTGAAAAACATCATGTTATTCATATACCAGAAATGTTTGAAGCTACTGACTGAATGAAAGGAGCTGGCATCTCACTCTCTTTGAATCTTCTTTATCATGCTAAGAGGAGCAGGAAAAAGCAAAAAATTTCAGAATTGCACCTTCAATGCGGAGAAATTTCTGTTTGTGCATTTACAATATTCATTGATTTTTGCCATTGAAAAACGTCCAGAAATGATTGAAGCTACTGACTGAATGAAAGGAGCTGGCATCTCACTCTCTTTGAATCTTCTTTATCATGCTAAGAGGAGCAGGAAAAAGCAAAAAATTTCAGAATTGCACCTTGCAATGCGGAGAAATTACTGTTTGTGCATTTACAATATTCATTAATTTTTGCCATTGAAAAACATCATGTTATTCATATACCAGAAATGATTGAAGCTACTGACTGAATGAAAGGAGCTGGCATCTCACTCTCTTTGAATCTTTATCATGCTAAGAGGAGCAGGAAAAAGCAAAAAATTTCAGAATTGCACCTTGCAATGCGGAGAAATTACTGTTTGTGCATTTACAATATTCATTGATTTTTGCCATTGAAAAACATCATGTTATTCATATACCAGAAATGTTTGAAGCTACTGACTGAATGAAAGGAGCTGGCATCTCACTCTCTTTGAATCTTCTTTATCATACTAAGAGGAGCAGGAAAAAGCAAAAAATTTCAGAATTGCACCTTGCAATGCGGAGAAATTACTGTTTGTGCATTTACAATATTCATTGATTTTTGCCATTGAAAAACGTCCAGAAATGATTGAAGCTACTGACTGAATGAAAGGAGCTGGCATCTCACTCTCTTTGAATCTTCTTTATCATGCTAAGAGGAGCAGGAAAAAGCAAAAAATTTCAGAATTGCACCTTGCAATGCGGAGAAATTACTGTTTGTGCATTTACAATATTCATTGATTTTTGCCATTGAAAAACGTCCAGAAATGATTGAAGCTACTGACTGAATGAAAGGAGCTGGCATCTCACTCTCTTTGAATCTTCTTTATCATGCTAAGAGGAGCAGGAAAAAGCAAAAAATTTCAGAATTGCACCTTGCAATGCGGAGAAATTACTGTTTGTGCATTTACAATATTCATTGATTTTTGCCGCCATTGAAAAACATCATGTTATTCATATACCAGAAATGTTTGAAGCTACTGACTGAATGAAAGGAGCTGGCATCTCACTCTCTTTGAATCTTCTTTATCATGCTAAGAGGAGCAGGAAAAAGCAAAAAATTTCAGAATTGCACCTTGCAATGCGAAGAAATTACTGTTTGTGCATTTACAATATTCATTGATTTTTGCCATTGAAAAACATCATGTTATTCATATACCAGAAATGTTTGATGCTACTGACTGAATGAAAGGAGCTGGCATCTCACTCTCTTTGAATCTTCTTTATCATGCTAAGAGGAGCAGGAAAAAGCAAAAAATTTCAGAATTGCACCTTGCAATGCGGAGAAATTACTGTTTGTGCATTTACAATATTCATTGATTTTTGCCATTGAAAAACGTCCAGAAATGATTGAAGCTACTGACTGAATGAAAGGAGCTGGCATCTCACTCTCTTTGAATCTTCTTTATCATGCTAAGAGGAGCAGGAAAAAGCAAAAAATTTCAGAATTGCACCTTGCAATGCGGAGAAATTACTGTTTGTGCATTTACAATATTCATTGATTTTTGCCATTGAAAAACATCCAGAAATGATTGAAGCTACTGACTGAATGAAAGGAGCTGGCATCTCACTCTCTTTGAATCTTCTTTATCATGCTAAGAGGAGCAGGAAAAAGCAAAAAATTTCAGAATTGCACCTTGCAATGCGGAGAAATTACTGTTTGTGCATTTACAATATTCATTGATTTTTGCCATTGAAAAACGTCCAGAAATGATTGAAGCTACTGACTGAATGAAAGGAGCTGGCATCTCAGTCTCTTTGAATCTTCTTTATCATGCTAAGAGGAGCAGGAAAAAGCAAAAAATTTCAGAATTGCACCTTGCAATGCGGAGAAATTACTGTTTGTGCATCTACAATATTCATTGATTTTTGCCGTTGAAAAACGTCCAGAAATGATTGAAGCTACTGACTGAATGAAAGGAGCTGGCATCTCACTCTCTTTGAGTCTTCTTTACCATGCTAAGAGGAGCAGGAAAAAGCAAAAAATTTCAGAATTGCACCTTGCAATGCGGAGAAATTACTGTTTGTGCATTTACAATATTCATTGATTTTTGCCATTGAAAAACGTCCAGAAATGATTGAAGCTACTGACTGAATGAAAGGAGCTGGCATCTCACTCTCTTTGAATCTTCTTTATCATGCTAAGAGGAGCAGGAAAAAGCAAAAAATTTCAGAATTGCACCTTGCAATGCGGAGAAATTACTGTTTGTGCATTTACAATATTCATTGATTTTTGCCATTGAAAAACATCATGTTATTCATATACCAGAAATGATTGAAGCTACTGACTGAATGAAAGGAGCTGGCATCTCACTCTCTTTGAATCTTCTTTATCATGCTAGGATTAGCAGGAAAAAGCAAAAAATTTCAGAATTGCACCTTGCAATGTGGAGATATTACTGTTTGTGCATTTACAATATTCATTGATTTTTGCCATTGAAAAACATGTTTTTCATATACCAGAAATGTTTGAAGCTACTGACTGAATGAAAGGAGCTGGCATCTCACTCTCTTTGAATCATCTTTATCATGCTAAGAGGAGCAGGAAAAAGCAAAAAATTTCAGAATTGCACCTTCAATGCGGAGAAATTACTGTTTGTGCATTTACAATATTCATTGATTTTTGCCATTGAAAAACGTCCAGAAATGATTGAAGCTACTGACTGAATGAAAGGAGCTGGCATCTCATTCTCTTTGAATCTTCTTTATCATGCTAAGAGGAGCAGGAAAAAGCAAAAAATTTCAGAATTGCACCTTGCAATGCGGAGAAATTACTGTTTGTGCATTTACAATATTCATTAATTTTTGCCATTGAAAAACATCATGTTATTCATATACCAGAAATGATTGAAGCTACTGACTGAATGAAAGGAGCTGGCATCTCACTCTCTTTGAATCTTCTTTATCATGCTAAGAGGAGCAGGAAAAAGCAAAAAATTTCAGAATTGCACCTTGCAATGCGGAGAAATTACTGTTTGTGCATTTACAATATTCATTGATTTTTGCCATTGAAAAACATCATGTTATTCATATACCAGAAATGTTTGAAGCTACTGACTGAATGAAAGGAGCTGGCATCTCACTCTCTTTGAATCTTCTTTATCATACTAAGAGGAGCAGGAAAAAGCAAAAAATTTCAGAATTGCACCTTGCAATGCGGAGAAATTACTGTTTGTGCATTTACAATATTCATTGATTTTTGCCATTGAAAAACGTCCAGAAATGATTGAAGCTACTGACTGAATGAAAGGAGCTGGCATCTCACTCTCTTTGAGTCTTCTTTATCATGCTAAGAGGAGCAGGAAAAAGCAAAAAATTTCAGAATTGCACCTTGCAATGCGGAGAAATTACTGTTTGTGCATTTACAATATTCATTGATTTTTGCCATTGAAAAACGTCCAGAAATGATTGAAGCTACTGACTGAATGAAAGGAGCTGGCATCTCACTCTCTTTGAATCTTCTTTATCATGCTAAGAGGAGCAGGAAAAAGCAAAAAATTTCAGAATTGCACCTTGCAATGCGGAGAAATTACTGTTTGTGCATTTACAATATTCATTGATTTTTGCCATTGAAAAACATCATGTTATTCATATACCAGAAATGTTTGAAGCTACTGACTGAATGAAAGGAGCTGGCATCTCACTCTCTTTGAATCTTCTTTATCATGCTAAGAGGAGCAGGAAAAAGCAAAAAATTTCAGAATTGCACCTTGCAATGCGAAGAAATTACTGTTTGTGCATTTACAATATTCATTGATTTTTGCCATTGAAAAACATCATGTTATTCATATACCAGAAATGTTTGAAGCTACTGACTGAATGAAAGGAGCTGGCATCTCACTCTCTTTGAATCTTCTTTATCATGCTAAGAGGAGCAGGAAAAAGCAAAAAATTTCAGAATTGCACCTTGCAATGCGGAGAAATTACTGTTTGTGCATTTACAATATTCATTGATTTTTGCCATTGGAAAACGTCCAGAAATGATTGAAGCTACTGACTGAATGAAAGGAGCTGGCATCTCACTCTCTTTGAATCTTCTTTATCATGCTAAGAGGAGCAGGAAAAAGCAAAAAATTTCAGAATTGCACCTTGCAATGCGGAGAAATTACTGTTTGTGCATTTACAATATTCATTGATTTTTGCCATTGAAAAACATCATGTTATTCATATACCAGAAATGATTGAAGCTACTGACTGAATGAAAGGAGCTGGCATCTCACTCTCTTTGAATCTTCTTTATCATGCTAAGAGGAGCAGGAAAAAGCAAAAAATTTCAGAATTGCACCTTGCAATGCGGAGAAATTACTGTTTGTGCATTTACAATATTCATTGATTTTTGCCATTGAAAAACGTCCAGAAATGATTGAAGCTACTGACTGAATGAAAGGAGCTGGCATCTCACACTCTTTGAATCTTCTTTATCATGCTAAGAGGAGCAGGAAAAAGCAAAAAATTTCAGAATTGCACCTTGCATTGCGGAGAAATTACTGTTTGTGCATTTACAATATTCATTGATTTTTGCCATTGAAAAACGTCCAGAAATGATTGAAGCTACTGACTGAATGAAAGGAGCTGGCATCTCAGTCTCTTTGAATCTTCTTTATCATGCTAAGAGGAGCAGGAAAAAGTAAAAAATTTCAGAATTGCACCTTGCAATGCGGAGAAATTACTGTTTGTGCATCTACAATATTCATTGATTTTTGCCATTGAAAAACATCATGTTATTCATATACCAGAAATGTTTGAAGCTACTGACTGAATGAAAGGAGCTGGCATCTCACTCTATTTGAATCTTCTTTATCATGCTAAGAGGAGCAGGAAAAAGCAAAAAATTTCAGAATTGCACCTTGCAATGCGGAGAAATTACTGTTTGTGCATTTACAATATTCATTGATTTTTGCCATTGAAAAATGTCCAGAAATGATTGAAGCTACTGACTGAAAGGAGCTGGCATCTCACTCTCTTTGAATCTTCTTTATCATGCTAAGAGGAGCAGGAAAAAGCAAAAAATTTCAGAATTGCACCTTGCAATGCGGAGAAATTACTGTTTGTGCATTTACAATATTCATTGATTTTTGCCATTGAAAAACGTCCAGAAATGATTGAAGCTACTGACTGAATGAAAGGAGCTGGCATCTCACTCTCTTTGAATCTTCTTTATCATGCTAAGAGGAGCAGGAAAAAGCAAAAAAATTCAGAATTGCACCTTGCAATGCGGAGAAATTACTGTTTGTGCATTTACAATATTCATTGATTTTTGCCGTTGAAAAACATCATGTTATTCATATACCAGAAATGATTGAAGCTACTGACTGAATGAAAGGAGCTGGCATCTCACGCTCTTTGAATCTTCTTTTTCATGCTAAGAGGAGCAGGAAAAAGCAAAACATTTCAGAATTGCACCTTGCAATGCGGAGAAATTACTGTTTGTGCATTTACAATATTCATTGATTTTTGCCATTGAAAAACGTCCAGAAATGATTGAAGCTACTGACTGAATGAAAGGAGCTGGCATCTCACTCTCTTTGAATCTTCTTTATCATGCTAAGAGGAGCAGGAAAAAGCAAAAAATTTCAGAATTGCACTTTGCAATGCGGAGAAATTACTGCTTGTGCATTTACAATATTCATTGATTTTTGCCATTGAAAAACGTCCAGAAATGATTGAAGCTACTGACTGAATGAAAGGAGCTGGCATCTCACTCTCTTTGAGTCTTCTTTATCATGCTAAGAGGAGCAGGAAAAAGCAAAAAATTTCAGAATTGCACCTTGCAATGCGGAGAAATTACTGTTTGTGCATTTACAATATTCATTGATTTTTGCCATTGAAAAACGTCCAGAAATGATTAAAGCTACTGACTGAATGAAAGGAGCTGGCATCTCACTCTCTTTGAATCTTCTTTATCATGCTAAGAGGAGCAGGAAAAAGCAAAAAATTTCAGAATTGCACCTTGCAATGCGGAGAAATTACTGTTTGTGCATTTACAATATTCATTGATTTTTGCTATTGAAAAACGTCCAGAAATGATTGAAGCTACTGACTGAATGAAAGGAGCTGGCATCTCACTCTCTTTGAATCTTCTTTATCATGCTAAGAGGAGCAGGAAAAAGCAAAAAATTTCAGAATTGCACCTTGCAATGCGGAGAAATTACTGTTTGTGCATTTACAATATTCATTGATTTTTGCCGTTGAAAAACGTCCAGAAATGATTGAAGCTACTGACTGAATGAAAGGAGCTGGCATCTCATTCTCTTTGAATCTTCTTTATCATGCTAAGAGGAGCAGGAAAAAGCAAAAAATTTCAGAATTGCACCTTGCAATGCGGAGAAATTACTGTTTGTGCATTTACAATATTCATTGATTTTTGCCATTGAAAAACGTCCAGAAATGATTGAAGCTACTGACTGAATGAAAGGAGCTGGCATCTCACTCTCTTTGAATCTTCTTTATCATGCTAAGAGGAGCAGGAAAAAGCAAAAAATTTCAGAATTGCACCTTGCAATGCGGAGAAATTACTGTTTGTGCATTTACAATATTCATTGATTTTTGCCATTGAAAAACATCATGTTATTCATATTCCAGAAATGTTTGAAGCTACTGACTGAATGAAAGGAGCTGGCATCTCACTCTCTTTGAATCTTCTTTATCATGCTAAGAGGAGCAGGAAAAAGCAAAAAATTTCAGAATTGCACCTTGCAATGCGGAGAAATTACTGTTTGTGCATTTACAATATTCATTGATTTTTGCCATTGAAAAACGTCCAGAAATGATTGAAGCTACTGACTGAATTAAAGGAGCTGGCATCTCACTCTCTTTGAATCTTCTTTATCATGCTAAGAGGAGCAGGAAAAAGCAAAAAATTTCAGAATTGCACCTTGCAATGCGGAGAAATTACTGTTTGTGCATTTACAATATTCATTGATTTTTGCCATTGAAAAACGTCCAGAAATGATTGAAGCTACTGACTGAATGAAAGTAGCTGGCACCTCACTCTCTTTGAATCTTCTTTATCATGCTTAGAGGAGCAGGAAAAAGCAAAAAATTTCAGAATTGCACCTTGCAATGCGGAGAAATTACTGTTTGTGCATTTACAATATTCATTGATTTTTGCCATTGAAAAACATCCAGAAATGATTGAAGCTACTGACTGAATGAAAGGAGCTGGCATCTCACTCTCTTTGAATCTTCTTTATCATGCTAAGAGGAGCAGGAAAAAGCAAAAAATTTCAGAATTGCACCTTGCAATGCGGAGAAATTACTGTTTGTGCATTTACAATATTCATTTATTTTTGCCATTGAAAAACATCATGTTATTCATATACCAGAAATGATTGAAGCTACTGACTGAATGAAAGGAGCTGGCATCTCACTCTCTTTGAATCTTCTTTATCATGCTAAGAGGAGCAGGAAAAAGCAAAAAATTTCAGAATTGCACCTTGCAATGCGGAGAAATTACTGTTTGTGCATTTACAATATTCATTGATTTTTGCCATTGAAAAACGTCCAGAAATGATTGAAGCTACTGACTGAATGAAAGGAGCTGGCATCTCACTCTCTTTGAATCTTCTTTATCATGCTAAGAGGAGCAGGAAAAAGCAAAAAATTTCAGAATTGCACCTTGCAATGCGGAGAAATTACTGTTTGTGCATTTACAATATTCATTGATTTTTGCCATTGAAAAACATCATGTTATTCATATACCAGAAATGTTTGAAGCTACTGACTGAATGAAAGGAGCTGGCATCTCACTCTCTTTGAATCTTCTTTATCATGCTAAGAGGAGCAGGAAAAAGCAAAAAATTTCAGAATTGCACCTTGCAATGCGGAGAAATTACTGTTTGTGCATTTACAATATTGATTGATTTTTGCCATTGAAAAACGTCCAGAAATGATTGAAGCTACTGACTGAATGAAAGGAGCTGGCATCTCACTCTCTTTGAATCTTCTTTATCATGCTAAGAGGAGCAGGAAAAGGCAAAAAATTTCAGAATTGCACCTTGCAATGCGGAGAAATTACTGTTTGGGCATTTACAATATTCATTGATTTTTGCCATTGAAAAACATCATGTTATTCATATACCAGAAATGATTGAAGCTACTGACTGAATGAAAGGAGCTGGCATCTCACTCTCTTTGAATCTTCTTTATCATGCTAAGAGGAGCAGGAAAAAGCAAAAAATTTCAGAATTGCACCTTGCAATGCGGAGAAATTACTGTTTGTGCATTTACAATATTCATTGATTTTTGCCATTGAAAAACATCATGTTATTCATATACCAGAAATGATTGAAGCTACTGACTGAATGAAAGGAGCTGGCATCTCACTCTCTTTGAATCTTCTTTATCATGCTAAGAGGAGCAGGAAAAAGCAAAAAATTTCAGAATTGCACCTTGCAATGCGGAGAAATTACTGTTTGTGCATTTACAATATTCATTGATTTTTGCCATTGAAAAACGTCCAGAAATGATTGAAGCTACTGACTGAATGAAAGGAGCTGGCATCTCACTCTCTTTGAATCTTCTTTATCATGCTAAGAGGAGCAGGAAAAACAAAAAAATTCAGAATTGCACCTTGCAATGCGGAGAAATTACTGTTTGTGCATTTACAATATTCATTGATTTTTGCCATTGAAAAACATCATGTTATTCATATACCAGAAATGATTGAAGCTACTGACTGAATGAAAGGAGCTGGCATCTCACTCTCTTTGAATCTTCTTTTTCATGCTAAGAGGAGCAGGAAAAAGTAAAAAATTTCAGAATTGCACCTTGCAATGCGGAGAAATTACTGTTTGTGCATTTACAATATTCATTGATTTTTGCCATTGAAAAACGTCCAGAAATGATTGAAGCTACTGACTGAATGAAAGGAGCTGGCATCTCAGTCTCTTTGAATCTTCTTTATCATGCTAAGAGGAGCAGGAAAAAGCAAAAAATTTCAGAATTGCACCTTGCAATGCGGAGAAATTACTGCTTGTGCATTTACAATATTCATTGATTTTTGCCATTGAAAAACGTCCAGAAATGATTGAAGCTACTGACTGAATGAAAGGAGCTGGCATCTCACTCTCTTTGAATCTTCTTTATCATGCTAAGAGGAGCAGGAAAAAGCAAAAAATTTCAGAATTGCACCTTGCAATACGGAGAAATTACTGTTTGTGCATTTACAATATTCATTGATTTTTGCCATTGAAAAACGTCCAGAAATGATTAAAGCTACTGACTGAATAAAAGGAGCTGGCATCTCACTCTCTTTGAATCTTCTTTATCATGCTAAGAGGAGCAGGAAAAAGCAAAAAATTTCAGAATTGCACCTTGCAATGCGGAGAAATTACTGTTTGTGCATTTACAATATTCATTGATTTTTGCCATTGAAAAACGTCCAGAAATGATTGAAGCTACTGACTGAATGAAAGGAGCTGGCATCTCACTCTCTTTGAATCTTCTTTATCATGCTAAGAGGAGCAGGAAAAAGCAAAAAATTTCAGAATTGCACCTTGCAATGCGGAGAAATTACTGTTTGTGCATTTACAATATTCATTGATTTTTGCCGTTGAAAAACGTCCAGAAATGATTGAAGCTACTGACTGAATGAAAGGAGCTGGCATCTCACTCTCTTTGAATCTTCTTTATCATGCTAAGAGGAGCAGGAAAAAGCAAAAAATTTCAGAATTGCACCTTGCAATGCGGAGAAATTACTGTTTGTGCATTTACAATATTCATTGATTTTTGCCATTGAAAAACATCCAGAAATGATTGAAGCTACTGACTGAATGAAAGGAGCTGGCATCTCACTCTCTTTGAATCTTCTTTATCATGCTAAGAGGAGCAGGAAAAAGCAAAAAATTTCAGAATTGCACCTTGCAATGCGGAGAAATTACTGTTTGTGCATTTACAATATTCATTGATTTTTGCCATTGTTAAACATCATGTTATTCATATACCAGAAATGATTGAAGCTACTGACTGAATGAAAGGAGCTGGCATCTCACTCTCTTTGAATCTTCTTTATCATGCTAAGAGGAGCAGGAAAAAGCAAAAAATTTCAGAATTGCACCTTGCAATGCGGAGAAATTACTGTTTGTGCATTTACAATATTCATTGATTTTTGCCATTGAAAAACGTCCAGAAATGTTTGAAGCTACTGACTGAATGAAAGGAGCTGGCATCTCACTCTCTTTGAATCTTCTTTATCATGCTAAGAGGAGCAGGAAAAAGCAAAAAATTTCAGAATTGCACCTTGCAATGCGGAGAAATTACTGTTTGTGCATTTACAATATTCATTGATTTTTGCCATTGAAAAACATCATGTTATTCATATACCAGAAATGATTGAAGCTACTGACTGAATGAAAGGAGCTGGCATCTCACTCTCTTTGAATCTTCTTTATCATGCTAAGAGGAGCAGGAAAAAGCAAAAAATTTCAGAATTGCACCTTGCAATGCGGAGAAATTACTGTTTGTGCATTTACAATATTCATTGATTTTTGCCATTGAAAAACGTCCAGAAATGATTGAAGCTACTGACTGAATGAAAGGAGCTGGCATCTCACTCTCTTTGAATCTTCTTTATCATGCTAAGAGGAGCAGGAAAAAGCAAAAAATTTCAGAATTGCACCTTGCAATGCGGAGAAATTACTGTTTGTGCATTTACAATATTCATTGATTTTTGCCATTGAAAAACATCATGTTATTCATATACCAGAAATGATTGAAGCTACTGACTGAATGAAA
Organism: Phyllobates terribilis; assembly: GCF_046119375.1. Taxonomy (NCBI): domain Eukaryota; kingdom Metazoa; phylum Chordata; class Amphibia; order Anura; family Dendrobatidae; genus Phyllobates; species Phyllobates terribilis. Next base: position 44,349 of record NW_027363292.1, read on the forward strand.
GGAGCTGGCATCTCACTCTCTTTGAATCTTCTTTTTCATGCTAAGAGGAGCAGGAAAAAGTAAAAAATTTCAGAATTGCACCTTGCAATGCGGAGAAATTACTGTTTGTGCATTTACAATATTCATTGATTTTTGCCATTGAAAAACGTCCAGAAATGATTGAAGCTACTGACTGAATGAAAGGAGCTGGCATCTCAGTCTCTTTGAATCTTCTTTATCATGCTAAGAGGAGCAGGAAAAAGCAAAAAATTTCAGAATTGCACCTTGCAATGCGGAGAAATTACTGCTTGTGCATTTACAATATTCATTGATTTTTGCCATTGAAAAACGTCCAGAAATGATTGAAGCTACTGACTGAATGAAAGGAGCTGGCATCTCACTCTCTTTGAATCTTCTTTATCATGCTAAGAGGAGCAGGAAAAAGCAAAAAATTTCAGAATTGCACCTTGCAATACGGAGAAATTACTGTTTGTGCATTTACAATATTCATTGATTTTTGCCATTGAAAAACGTCCAGAAATGATTGAAGCTACTGACTGAATGAAAGGAGCTGGCATCTCACTCTGTTTGAATCTTCTTTATCATGCTAAGAGGAGCAGGAAAAAGCAAAAAATTTCAGAATTGCACCTTGCAATGCGGAGAAATTACTGTTTGTGCATTTACAATATTCATTGATTTTTGCCATTGAAAAACGTCCAGAAATGATTGAAGCTACTGACTGAATGAAAGGAGCTGGCATCTCACTCTCTTTGAATCTTCTTTATCATGCTAAGAGGAGCAGGAAAAAGCAAACAATTTCAGAATTGCACCTTGCAATGCGGAGAAATTACTGTTTGTGCATTTACAATATTCATTGATTTTTGCCGTTGAAAAACGTCCAGAAATGATTGAAGCTACTGACTGAATGAAAGGAGCTGGCATCTCACTCTCTTTGAATCTTCTTTATCATGCTAAGAGGAGCAGGAAAAAGCAAAAAATTTCAGAATTGCACCTTGCAATGCGGAGAAATTACTGTTTGTGCATTTACAATATTCATTGATTTTTGCCATTGAAAAACATCCAGAAATGATTGAAGCTACTGACTGAATGAAAGGAGCTGGCATCTCACTCTCTTTGAATCTTCTTTATCATGCTAAGAGGAGCAAGAAAAAGCAAAAAATTTCAGAATTGCACCTTGCAATGCGGAGAAATTACTGTTTGTGCATTTACAATATTCATTGATTTTTGCCATTGTTAAACATCATGTTATTCATATACCAGAAATGATTGAAGCTACTGACTGAATGAAAGGAGCTGGCATCTCACTCTCTTTGAATCTTCTTTATCATGCTAAGAGGAGCAGGAAAAAGCAAAAAATTTCAGAATTGCACCTTGCAATGCGGAGAAATTACTGTTTGTGCATTTACAATATTCATTGATTTTTGCCATTGAAAAACGTCCAGAAATGTTTGAAGCTACTGACTGAATGAAAGGAGCTGGCATCTCACTCTCTTTGAATCTTCTTTATCATGCTAAGAGGAGCAGGAAAAAGCAAAAAATTTCAGAATTGCACCTTGCAATGCGGAGAAATTACTGTTTGTGCATTTACAATATTCATTGATTTTTGCCATTGAAAAACGTCCAGAAATGATTGAAGCTACTGACTGAATGAAAGGAGCTGGCATCTCACTCTCTTTGAATCTTCTTTATCATGCTAAGAGGAGCAGGAAAATGCAAAAAATTTCAGAATTGCTCCTTGCAATGCGGAGAAATTACTGTTTGTGCATTTACAATATTCATTGATTTTTGCCATTGAAAAACATCATGTTATTCATATACCAGAAATGTTTGAAGCTACTGACTGAATGAAAGGAGCTGGCATGTCACTCTCTTTGAATCTTCTTTATCATGCTAAAAGGAGCAGGAAAAAGCAAAAAATTTCAGAATTGCACCTTGCAATGCGGAGAAATTACTGTTAGTGCATTTACAATATTCATTGATTTTTGCCATTGAAAAACGTCCAGAAATGATTGAAGCTACTGACTGAATGAAAGGAGCTGGCATCTCACTCTCTTTGAATCTTCTTTATCATGCTAAGAGGAGCAGGAAAAAGCAAAAAATTTCAGAATTGCACCTTGCAATGCGTAGAAATTACTGTTTGTGCATTTACAATATTCATTGATTTTTGCCATTGAAAAACATCATGTTATTCATATACCAGAAATGATTGAAGCTACTGACTGAATGAAAGGAGCTGGCATCTCACTCTCTTTGAATCTTCTTTATCATGCTAAGAGGAGCAGGAAAAAGCAAAAAATTTCAGAATTGCACCTTGCAATGCGGAGAAATTACTGTTTGTGCATTTACAATATTCATTGATTTTTGCCATTGAAAAACGTCCAGAAATGATTGAAGCTACTGACTGAATGAAAGGAGCTGGCATCTCACTCTCTTTGAATCTTCTTTATCATGCTAAGAGGAGCAGGAAAAAGCAAAAAATTTCAGAATTGCACCTTGCAATGCGGAGAAATTACTGTTTGTGCATTTACAATATTCATTGATTTTTGCCATTGAAAAACATCATGTTATTCATATACCAGAAATGTTTGAAGCTACTGACTGAATGAAAGGAGCTGGCATCTCACTCTCTTTGAATCTTCTTTATCATGCTAAGAGGAGCAGGAAAAAGCAAAAAATTTCAGAATTGCACCTTGCAATGCCGAGAAATTACTGTTTGTGCATTTACAATATTCATTGATTTTTGCCATTGAAAAACGTCCAGAAATGATTGAAGCTACTGACTGAATGAAAGGAGCTGGCATCTCACTCTCTTTGAATCTTCTTTATCATGCTAAGAGGAGCAGGAAAAGGCAAAAAATTTCAGAATTGCACCTTGCAATGCGGAGAAATTACTGTTTGTGCATTTACAATATTCATTGATTTTTGCCATTGAAAAACATCATGTTATTCATATACCAGAAATGTTTGAAGCTACTGACTGAATGAAACTAGCTGGCATCTCACTCTCTTTGAATCTTCTTTATCATGCTAAGAGGAGCAGGAAAAAGCAAAAAATTTCAGAATTGCACCTTGCAATGCGAATAAATTACTGTTTGTGCATTTACAATATTCATTGATTTTTGCCATTGAAAAACATCATGTTATTCATATACCAGAAATGATTGAAGCTACTGACTGAATGAAAGGAGCTGGCATCTCACTCTCTTTGAATCTTCTTTATCATGCTAAGAGGAGCAGGAAAAAGCAAGAAATTTCAGAATTGCACCTTGCAATGCGGAGAAATTACTGTTTGTGCATTTACAATATTCATTGATTTTTGCCATTGAAAAACATCATGTTATTCATATACCAGAAATGATTGAAGCTACTGACTGAATGAAAGGAGCTGGCATCTCACTCTCTTTGAATCTTCTTTATCATGCTAAGAGGAGCAGGAAAAAGCAAAAAATTTCAGAATTGCACCTTGCAATGCGGAGAAATTGCTGTTTGTGCATTTACAAAATTCATTGATTTTTGCCATTGAAAAACATCATGTTATTCATATACCAGAAATGTTTGAAGCTACTGACTGAATGAAAGGAGCTGGCATCTCACTCTCTTTGAATCTTCTTTATCATGCTAAGAGGAGCAGGAAAAAGCAAAAAATTTCAGAATTGCACCTTGCAATGCGGAGAAATTACTGTTTGTGCATTTACAATATTCATTGATTTTTGCCATTGAAAAACGTCCAGAAATGATTGAAGCTACTGACTGAATGAAAGGAGCTGGCATCTCACTCTCTTTGAATCTTCTTTATCATGCTAAGAGGAGCAGGAAAAAGCAAAAAATTTCAGAATTGCACCTTGCAATGCGGAGAAATTACTGTTTGTGCATTTACAATATACATTGATTTTTGCCATTGAAAAACGTCCAGAAATGATTGAAGCTACTGACTGAATGAAAGGAGCTGGCATCTCACTCTCTTTGAATCTTCTTTATCATGCTAAGAGGAGCAGGAAAAAGCAAAAAATTTCAGAATTGCACCTTGCAATGCGGAGAAATTACTGTTTGTGCATTTACAATATTCATTGATTTTTGCCATTGAAAAACGTCCAGAAATGATTGAAGCTACTGACTGAATGAAAGGAGCTGGCATCTCACTCTCTTTGAATCTTCTTTATCATGCTAAGAGGAGCAGGAAAAAGCAAAAAATTTCAGAATTGCACCTTGCAATGCGGAGAAATTACTGTTTGTGCATTTACAATATTCATTGATTTTTGCCATTGAAAAACGTCCAGAAATGATTGAAGCTACTGACTGAATGAAAGGAGCTGGCATCTCACTCTCTTTGAATCTTCTTTATCATGCTAAGAGGAGCAGGAAAATGCAAAAAATTTCAGAATTGCTCCTTGCAATGCGGAGAAATTACTGTTTGTGCATTTACAATATTCATTGATTTTTGCCATTGAAAAACATCATGTTATTCATATACCAGAAATGTTTGAAGCTACTGACTGAATGAAAGGAGCTGGCATGTCACTCTCTTTGAATCTTCTTTATCATGCTAAAAGGAGCAGGAAAAAGCAAAAAATTTCAGAATTGCACCTTGCAATGCGGAGAAATTACTGTTTGTGCATTTACAATATTCATTGATTTTTGCCATTGAAAAACGTCCAGAAATGATTGAAGCTACTGACTGAATGAAAGGAGCTGGCATCTCACTCTCTTTGAATCTTCTTTATCATGCTAAGAGGAGCAGGAAAAAGCAAAAAATTTCAGAATTGCACCTTGCAATGCGGAGAAATTACTGTTTGTGCATTTACAATATTCATTGATTTTTGCCATTGAAAAACATCATGTTATTCATATACCAGAAATGATTGAAGCTACTGACTGAATGAAAGGAGCTGGCATCTCACTCTCTTTGAATCTTCTTTATCATGCTAAGAGGAGCAGGAAAAAGCAAAAAATTTCAGAATTGCACCTTGCAATGCGGAGAAATTACTGTTTGTGCATTTACAATATTCATTGATTTTTGCCATTGAAAAACGTCCAGAAATGATTGAAGCTACTGACTGAATGAAAGGAGCTGGCATCTCACTCTCTTTGAATCTTCTTTATCATGCTAAGAGGAGCAGGAAAAAGCAAAAAATTTCAGAATTGCACCTTGCAATGCGGAGAAATTACTGTTTGTGCATTTACAATATTCATTGATTTTTGCCATTGAAAAACATCATGTTATTCATATACCAGAAATGTTTGAAGCTACTGACTGAATGAAAGGAGCTGGCATCTCACTCTCTTTGAATCTTCTTTATCATGCTAAGAGGAGCAGGAAAAAGCAAAAAATTTCAGAATTGCACCTTGCAATGCCGAGAAATTACTGTTTGTGCATTTACAATATTCATTGATTTTTGCCATTGAAAAACGTCCAGAAATGATTGAAGCTACTGACTGAATGAAAGGAGCTGGCATCTCACTCTCTTTGAATCTTCTTTATCATGCTAAGAGGAGCAGGAAAAGGCAAAAAATTTCAGAATTGCACCTTGCAATGCGGAGAAATTACTGTTTGTGCATTTACAATATTCATTGATTTTTGCCATTGAAAAACATCATGTTATTCATATACCAGAAATGTTTGAAGCTACTGACTGAATGAAAGGAGCTGGCATCTCACTCTCTTTGAATCTTCTTTATCATGCTAAGAGGAGCAGGAAAAAGCAAAAAATTTCAGAATTGCACCTTGCAATGCGAATAAATTACTGTTTGTGCATTTACAATATTCATTGATTTTTGCCATTGAAAAACATCATGTTATTCATATACCAGAAATGATTGAAGCTACTGACTGAATGAAAGGAGCTGGCATCTCACTCTCTTTGAATCTTCTTTATCATGCTAAGAGGAGCAGGAAAAAGCAAGAAATTTCAGAATTGCACCTTGCAATGCGGAGAAATTACTGTTTGTGCATTTACAATATTCATTGATTTTTGCCATTGAAAAACATCATGTTATTCATATACCAGAAATGATTGAAGCTACTGACTGAATGAAAGGAGCTGGCATCTCACTCTCTTTGAATCTTCTTTATCATGCTAAGAGGAGCAGGAAAAAGCAAAAAATTTCAGAATTGCACCTCGCAATGCGGAGAAATTACTGTTTGTGCATTTACAATATTCATTGATTTTTGCCATTGAAAAACGTCCAGAAATGATTGAAGCTACTGACTGAATGAAAGGAGCTGGCATCTCACTCTCTTTGAATCTTCTTTATCATGCTAAGAGGAGCAGGAAAAAGCAAAAAATTTCAGAATTGCACCTTGCAATGCGGAGAAATTGCTGTTTGTGCATTTACAAAATTCATTGATTTTTGCCATTGAAAAACATCATGTTATTCATATACCAGAAATGTTTGAAGCTACTGACTGAATGAAAGGAGCTGGCATCTCACTCTCTTTGAATCTTCTTTATCATGCTAAGAGGAGCAGGAAAAAGCAAAAAATTTCAGAATTGCACCTTGCAATGCGGAGAAATTACTGTTTGTGCATTTACAATATTCATTGATTTTTGCCATTGAAAAACGTCCAGAAATGATTGAAGCTACTGACTGAATGAAAGGAGCTGGCATCTCACTCTCTTTGAATCTTCTTTATCATGCTAAGAGGAGCAGGAAAAAGCAAAAAATTTCAGAATTGCACCTTGCAATGCGGAGAAATTACTGTTTGTGCATTTACAATATACATTGATTTTTGCCATTGAAAAACGTCCAGAAATGATTGAAGCTACTGACTGAATGAAAGGAGCTGGCATCTCACTCTCTTTGAATCTTCTTTATCATGCTAAGAGGAGCAGGAAAAAGCAAAAAATTTCAGAATTGCACCTTGCAATGCGGAGAAATTACTGTTTGTGCATTTACAATATACATTGATTTTTGCCATTGAAAAACGTCCAGAAATGATTGAAGCTACTGACTGAATGAAAGGAGCTGGCATCTCACTCTCTTTGAATCTTCTTTATCATGCTAAGAGGAGCAGGAAAAAGCAAAAAATTTCAGAATTGCACCTTGCAATGCGGAGAAATTACTGTTTGTGCATTTACAATATTCATTGATTTTTGCCATTGAAAAACGTCCAGAAATGATTGAAGCTACTGACTGAATGAAAGGAGCTGGCATCTCACTCTCTTTGAATCTTCTTTATCATGCTAAGAGGAGCAGGAAAAAGCAAAAAATTTCAGAATTGCACCTTGCAATGCGGAGAAATTACTGTTTGTGCATTTACAATATTCATTGATTTTTGCCATTGAAAAACGTCCAGAAATGATTGAACCTACCGACTGAATGAAAGGAGCTGGCATCTCACTCTCTTTGAATCTTCTTTATCATGCTAAGAGGAGCAGATAAAAGCAAAAAATTTCAGAATTGCACCTTGCAATGCGGAGAAATTACTGTTTGTGCATTTACAATATTCATTGATTTTTGCCATTGAAAAACGTCCAGAAATGATTGAAGCTACTGACTGAATGAAAGGAGCTGGCATCTCACTCTCTTTGAATCTTCTTTATCATGCTAAGAGGAGCAGGAAAAAGCAAAAAATTTCAGAATTGCACCTTGCAATGCGGAGAAATTACTGTTTGTGCATTTACAATATTCATTGATTTTTGCCATTGAAAAACATCATGTTATTCACATACCAGAAATGTTTGAAGCTACTGACTGAATGAAAGGAGCTGGCATGTCACTCTCTTTGAATCTTCTTTATCATGCTAAGAGGAGCAGGAAAAAGCAAAAAATTTCAGAATTGCACCTTGCAATGCGGAGAAATTACTGTTTGTGCATTTACAATATTCATTGATTTTTGCCATTGAAAAACGTCCAGAAATGATTGAAGCTACTGACTGAATGAAAGGAGCTGGCATCTCACTCTCTTTGAATCTTCTTTATCATGCTAAGAGGAGCAGGAAAAAGCAAAAAATTTCAGAATTGCACCTTGCAATGCGGAGAAATTACTGTTTGTGCATTTACAATATTCATTGATTTTTGCCATTGAAAAACATCATGTTATTCATATACCAGAAATGATTGAAGCTACTGACTGAATGAAAGGAGCTGGCATCTCACTCTCTTTGAATCTTCTTTATCATGCTAAGAGGAGCAGGAAAAAGCAAAAAATTTCAGAATTGCACCTTGCAATGCGGAGAAATTACTGTTTGTGCATTTACAATATTCATTGATTTTTGCCATTGAAAAACATCATGTTATTCATATACCAGAAATGTTTGAAACTACTGACTGAATGAAAGGAGCTGGCATCTCACTCTCTTTGAATCTTCTTTATCATGCTAAGAGGAGCAGGAAAAAGCAAAAAATTTCAGAATTGCACCTTGCAATGTGGAGAAATTACTGCTTGTGCATTTACAATATTCATTGATTTTTACCATTGAAAAACGTCCAGAAATGATTGAAGCTACTGACTGAATGAAAGTAGCTGCCATCTCACTCTCTTTGAATCTTTTTTATCATGCTAAGAGGAGCAGGAAAAAGCAAAAAATTTCAGACTTGCACCTTGCAATGCGGAGAAATTACTGTTTGTGCATTTACAATATTCATTGATTTTTGCCATTGAAAAACATCATGTTATTCATATACCAGAAATGTTTGAAGCTACTGACTGAATGAAAGGAGCTGGCATCTCACTCTCTTTGAATCTTCTTTATCATGCTAAGAGGAGCAGGAAAAAGCAAAAAATTTCAGAATTGCACCTTGCAATGCGGAGAAATTACTTTTTGTGCATTTACAATATTCATTGATTTTTGCCATTGAAAAACGTCCAGAAATGATTGAAGCTACTGACTGAATGAAAGGAGCTGGCATCTCACTCTCTTTGAATCTTCTTTATCATGCTAAGAGGAGCAGGAAAAAGCAAAAAATTTCAGAATTGCACCTTGCAATGCGGAGAAATTACTGTTTGTGCATTTACAATATTCATTGATTTTTGCCATTGAAAAACGTCCAGAAATGATTGAAGCTACTGACTGAATGAAAGGAGCTGGCATCTCACTCTCTTTGAATCTTCTTTATCATGCTAAGAGGAGCAGGAAAAAGCAAAAAATTTCAGAATTGCACCTTGCAATGCGGAGAAATTACTGTTTGTGCATTTACAATATTCATTGATTTTTGCCATTGAAAAACATGTAATTCATATACCAGAAATGTTTGAAGCTACTGACTGAATGAAAGGAGCTGGCACCTCACTCTCTTTGAATCTTCTTTATCATGCTAAGAGGAGCGGGAAAAAGCAAAAAATTTCAGAATTGCACCTTGCAATGCGGAGAAATTACTGTTTGTGCATTTACAATATTCATTCATTTTTGCCATTGAAAAACGTCCAGAAATGATTGAAGGTACTGACTGAATGAAAGGAGCTGGCATCTCACTCTCTTTGAATCTTCTTTATCATGCTAAGAGGAGCAGGAAAAAGCAAAAAATTTCAGAATTGCACCTTGCAATGCGGAGAAATTACTGTTTGTGCATTTACAATATTCATTGATTTTTGCCATTGAAAAACGTCCAGAAATGATTGAAGCTACTGACTGAATGAAAGGAGCTGGCATCTCACTCTCTTTGAATCTTCTTTATCATGCTAAGAGGAGCAGGAAAAAGCAAAAAATTTCAGAATTGCACCTTGCAATGCGGAGAAATTACAGTTTGTGCATTTACAATATTCATTGATTTTTGCCATTGAGAAACGTCCAGAAATGATTGAAGCTACTGACTGAATGAAAGGAGCTGGCATCTCACTCTCTTTGAATCTTCTTTATCATGCTAAGAGGAACAGGAAAAAGCAAAAAATTTCAGAATTGCACCTTGCAATGCGGAGAAATTACTGTTTGTGCATTTACAATATTCATTGATTTTTGCCATTGAAAAACATCATGTTATTTATATACCAGAAATGTTTGAAGCTACTGACTGAATGAAAGGAGCTGGCATCTCACTCTCTTTGAATCTTCTTTATCATGCTAAGAGGAGCAGGAAAAAGCAAAAAATTTCAGAATTGCAACTTGCAATGTGGAGAAATTACTGTTTGTGCATTTACAATATTCATTGATTTTTACCATTGAAAAACGTCCAGAAATGATTGAAGCTACTGACTGAATGAAAGTAGCTGGCATCTCACTCTCTTTGAATTTTCTTTATCATGCTAAGAGGAGCAGGAAAAAGCAAAAAATTTCAGACTTGCACCTTGCAATGCGGAGAAATTACTGTTTGTGCATTTACAATATTCATTGATTTTTGCCATTGAAAAACATCATGTTATTCATATACCAGAAATGTTTGAAGCTACTGACTGAATGAAAGGAGCTGGCATCTCACTCTCTTTGAATCTTCTTTATCATGCTAAGAGGAGCAGGAAAAAGCAAAAAATTTCAGAATTGCACCTTGCAATGCGGAGAAATTACTGTTTGTGCATTTACAATATTCATTGATTTTTGCCATTGAAAAACATCATGTTATTCATATACAAGAAATGTTTGAAGCTACTGACTGAATGAAAGGAGCTGGCATCTCAATCTCTTTGAATCTTCTTTATCATGCTAAGAGGAGCAGGAAAAAGCAAAAAATTTCAGAATTGCACCTTGCAATGTGGAGAAATTACTGTTTGTGCATTTACAATATTCATTGATTTTTACCATTGAAAAACGTCCAGAAATGATTGAAGCTACTGACTGAATGAAAGTAGCTGGCATCTCACTCTCTTTGAATCTTCTTTATCATGCTAAGAGGAGCAGGAAAAAGCAAAAAATTTCAGACTTGCACCTTGCAATGCGGAGAAATTACTATTTGTGCATTTACAATATTCATTGATTTTTGCCATTGAAAAACATCATGTTACTCATATACCAGAAATGTTTGAAGCTACTGACTGAATGAAAGGAGCTGGCATCTCACTCTCTTTGAATCTTCTTTATCATGCTAAGAGGAGCAGGAAAAAGCAAAAAATTTCAGAATTGCACCTTGCAATGCGGAGAAATTACTGTTTGTGCATTTACAATATTCATTGATTTTTGCCATTGAAAAACATCATGTTATTCATATACCAGAAATGTTTGAAGCTACTGACTGAATGAAAGGAGCTGACATCTCACTCTCTTTGAATCTTCTTTATCATGCTAAGAGGAGCAGGAAAAAGCAAAAAATTTCAGAATTGCACCTTGCAATGCGGAGAAATTACTGTTTGTGCATTTACAATATTCATTGATTTTTGCCATTGAAAAATGTCCAGAAATGATTGAAGCTACTGACTGAATGAAAGGAGCTGGCATCTCACTCTCTTTGAATCTTCTTTATCATGCTAAGAGGAGCAGGAAAAAGCAAAAAATTTCAGAATTGCACCTTGCAATGCGGAGAAATTACTGTTTGTGCATTTACAATATTCATTGATTTTTGCCATTGAAAAACATCATGTTATTCATATACCAGAAATGTTTGAAGCTACTGACTGAATGAAAGGAGCTGGCATCTCACTCTCTTTGAATCTTCTTTATCATGCTAAGAGGAGCAGGAAAAAGCAAAAAATTTCAGAATTGCACCTTGCAATGTGGAGAAATTACTGTTTGTGCATTTACAATATTCATTGATTTTTACCATTGAAAAACGTCCAGAAATGATTGAAGCTACTGACTGAATGAAAGTAGCTGGCATCTCACTCTCTTTGAATCTTCTTTATCATGCTAAGAGGAGCAGGAAAAAGCAAAAAATTTCAGACTTGCACCTTGCAATGCGGAGAAATTACTGTTTGTGCATTTACAATATTCATTGATTTTTGCCATTGAAAAACATCATGTTATTCATATACCAGAAATGTTTGAAGCTACTGACTGAATGAAAGGAGCTGGCATCTCACTCTCTTTGAATCTTCTTTATCATGCTAAGAGGAGCAGGAAAAAGCAAAAAATTTCAGAATTGCACCTTGCAATGTGGAGAAATTACTGTTTGTGCATTTACAATATTCATTGATTTTTACCATTGAAAAACGTCCAGAAATGATTGAAGCTACTGACTGAATGAAAGTAGCTGGCATCTCACTCTCTTTGAATCTTCTTTATCATGCTAAGAGGAGCAGGAAAAAGCAAAAAATTTCAGACTTGCACCTTGCAATGCGGAGAAATTACTGTTTGTGCATTTACAATATTCATTGATTTTTGCCATTGAAAAACATCATGTTATTCATATACCAGAAATGTTTGAAGCTACTGACTGAATGAAAGGAGCTGGCATCTCACTCTCTTTGAATCTTCTTTATCATGCTAAGAGGAGCAGGAAAAAGCAAAAAATTTCAGAATTGCACCTTGCAATGCGGAGAAATTACTGTTTGTGCATTTACAATATTCATTGATTTTTGCCATTGAAAAACATCATGTTATTCATATACCAGAAATGTTTGAAGCTACTGACTGAATGAAAGGAGCTGGCATCTCAATCTCTTTGAATCTTCTTTATCATGCTAAGAGGAGCAGGATAAAGCAAAAAATTTCAGAATTGCACCTTGCAATGTGGAGAAATTACTGTTTGTGCATTTACAATATTCATTGATTTTTACCATTGAAAAACGTCCAGAAATGATTGAAGCTACTGACTGAATGAAAGTAGCTGGCATCTCACTCTCTTTGAATCTTCTTTATCATGCTAAGAGGAGCAGGAAAAAGCAAAAAATTTCAGACTTGCACCCTGCAATGCGGAGAAATTACTGTTTGTGCATTTACAATATTCATTGATTTTTGCCATTGAAAAACATCATGTTATTCATATACCAGAAATGTTTGAAGCTACTGACTGAATGAAAGGAGCTGGCATCTCACTCTCTTTGAATCTTCTTTATCATGCTAAGAGGAGCAGGAAAAAGCAAAAAATTTCAGACTTGCACCTTGCAATGCGGAGAAATTACTGTTTGTGCATTTACAATATTCATTGATTTTTGCCATTGAAAAACATCATGTTATTCATATACCAAAAATGTTTGAAGCTACTGACTGAATGAAAGGAACTGGCATCTCACTCTCTTTGAATCTTCTTTATCGTGCTAAGAGGAGCAGGAAAAAGCAAAAAATTTCAGAATTGCACCTTGCAATGCGGAGAAATTACTGTTTGTGCATTTACAATATTCATTGATTTTTGCCATTGAAAAACGTCCAGAAATGATTGAAGGTACTGACTGAATGAAAGGAGCTGGCATCTCACTCTCTTTGAATCTTCTTTATCATTCTAAGAGGAGCAGGAAAAAGCAAAAAATTTCAGAATTGCACCTTGCAATGCGGAGAAATTACTGTTTGTGCATTTACAATATTCATTGATTTTTGCCATTGAAAAACGTCCAGAAATGATTGAAGCTACTGACTCAATGAATGGAGCTGGCATCTCACTCTCTTTGAATCTTCTTTATCATGCTAAGAGGAGCAGGAAAAAGCAAAAAATTTCAGAATTGCACCTTGCAATGCGGAGAAATTACAGTTTGTGCATTTACAATATTCATTGATTTTTGCCATTGAAAAACGTCCAGAAATGATTGAAGCTACTGACTGAATGAAAGGAGCTGGCATCTCACTCTCTTTGAATCATCTTTATCATGCTAAGAGGAGCAGGAAAAAGCAAAAAATTTCAGAATTGCACCTTGCAATGCGGAGAAATTACTGTTTGTGCATTTACAATATTCGTTGATTTTTGCCATTGAAAAACGTCCAGAAATGATTGAAGCTACTGACTGAATGAAAGGAGCTGGCATCTCACTCTCTTTGAATCTTCTTTATCATGCTAAGAGGAGCAGGAAAAAGCAAAAAATTTCAGAATTGCACCTTGCAATGCGGAGAAATTACAGTTTGTGCATTTACAATATTCATTGATTTTTGCCATTGAAAAACGTCCAGAAATGATTGAAGCTACTGACTGAATGAAAGGAGCTGGCATCTCACTCTCTTTGAATCTTCTTTATCATGCTAAGAGGAGCAGGAAAAAGCAAAAAATTTCAGAATTGCACCTTGCAATGCGGAGAAATTACTGTTTGTGCATTTACAATATTCATTGATTTTTGCCATTGAAAAACATGTTATTCATATACCAGAAATGATTGAAGCTACTGACTGAATGAAAGGAGCTGGCACCTCACTCTCTTTGAATCTTCTTTATCATGCTAAGAGGAGCAGGAAAAAGCAAAAAATTTCAGAATTGCACCTTGCAATGCGGAGAAATTACTGTTTGTGCATTTACAATATTCATTGATTTTTGCCATTGAAAAACGTCCAGAAATGATTGAAGCTACTGACTGAATGAAAGGAGCTGGCATCTCACTCTCTTTGAATCTTCTTTATCATGCTAAGAGGAGCAGGAAAAAGCAAAAAATTTCAGAATTGCACCTTGCAATGCGGAGAAATTACTGTTTGTGCATTTACAATATTCATTGATTTTTGCCATTGAAAAACGTCCAGAAATGATTGAAGCTACTGACTGAATGAAAGGAGCTGGCATCTCACTCTCTTTGAATCTTCTTTATCATGCTAAGAGGAGCAGGAAAAAGCAAAAAATTTCAGAATTGCACCTTGCAATGCGGAGAAATTACTGTTTGTGCATTTACAATATTCATTGATTTTTGCGATTGAAAAACATCATGTTATTCATATACCAGAAATGATTGAAGCTACTGACTGAATGAAAGGAGCTGGCATCTCATTCTCTTTGAATCTTCTTTATCATGCTAAGAGGAGCAGGAAAAAGTAAAAAATTTCAGAATTGCACCTTGCAATGCGGAGAAATTACTGTTTGTGCATTTACAATATTCAATGATTTTTGCCATTGAAAAACGTCCAGAAATGATTGAAGCTACTGACTGAATGAAAGGAGCTGGCATCTCACTCTCTTTGAATCTTGTTTATCATGCTAAGAGGAGCAGGAAAAAGCAAAAAATTTCAGAATTGCACCTTGCAATGCGGAGAAATTACTGTTTGTGCATTTACAATATTCATTGATTTTTGCCATTGAAAAACGTCCAGAAATGATTGAAGCTACTGACTGAATGAAAGGAGCTGGCATCTCACTCTCTTTGAATCTTCTTTATCATGCTAAGAGGAGCAGGAAAAAGCCAAAAATTTCAGAATTGCACCTTGCAATGCGGAGAAATTACTGTTTGTGCATTTACAATATTCATTGATTTTTGCTATTGAAAAACATCATGTTATTCATATACCAGAAATGATTGAAGCTACTGACTGAATGAAAGGAGCTGGCATCTCACTCTCTTTGAATCTTCTTTATCATGCTAAGAGGAGCAGGAAAAAGCAAAAAATTTCAGAATTGCACCTTGCAATGCGGAGAAATTGCAGTTTGTGCATTTACAATATTCATTGATTTTTGCCATTGAAAAACGTCCAGAAATGATTGAAGCTACTGACTGAATGAAAGGAGCTGGCATCTCACTCTCTTTGAATCTTCTTTATCATGCTAAGAGGAGCAGGAAAAAGCAAAAAATTTCAGAATTGCACCTTGCAATGCGGAGAAATTACTGTTTGTGCATTTACAATATTCATTGATTTTTGCCATTGAAAAACATCATGTTATTCATATACCAGAAATGATTGAAGCTACTGACTGAATGAAAGGAGCTGGCATCTCACTCTCTTTGAATCTTCTTTATCATGCTAAGAGGAGCAGGAAAAAGCAAAAAATTTCAGAATTGCACCTTGCAATGCGGAGAAATTGCAGTTTGTGCATTTACAATATTCATTGATTTTTGCCATTGAAAAACGTCCAGAAATGATTGAAGCTACTGACTGAATGAAAGGAGCTGGCATCTCACTCTCTTTGAATCTTCTTTATCATGCTAAGAGGAGCAGGAAAAAGCAAAAAATTTCAGAATTGCACCTTGCAATGCGGAGAAATTACTGTTTGTGCATTTACAATATTCATTGATTTTTGCCATTGAAAAACGTCCAGAAATGATTGAAGCTACTGACTGAATGAAAGGAGCTGGCATCTCACTCTCTTTGAATCTTCTTTATCATGCTAAGAGGAGCAGGAAAAAGCAAAAAATTTCAGAATTGCACCTTGCAATGCGGAGAAATTACTGTTTGTGCATTTACAATATTCATTGATTTTTGCCATTGAAAAATGTCCAGAAATGATTGAAGCTACTGACTGAATGAAAGGAGCTGGCATCTCACTCTCTTTGAATCTTCTTTATCATGCTAAGAGGAGCAGGAAAAAGCAAAAAATTTCAGAATTGCACCTTGCAATGCGGAGAAATTACTGTTTGTGCATTTACAATATTCATTGATTTTTGCCATTGAAAAATGTCCAGAAATGATTGAAGCTACTGACTGAATGAAAGGAGCTGGCATCTCACTCTCTTTGAATCTTCTTTATCATGCTAAGAGGAGCAGGAAAAAGCAAAAAATTTCAGAATTGCGCCTTGCAATGCGGAGAAATTACTGTTTGTGCATTTACAAAATTCATTGATTTTTGCCATTGAAAAACATCATGTTATTCATATACCAGAAATGATTGAAGCTACTGACTGAAGGAAAGGATCTGGCATCTCACTCTCTTTGAATCTTCTTTGTCATGCTAAGAGGAGCAGGAAAAAGCAAAAAATTTCAGAATTGCACCTTGCAATGCGGAGAAATTACTGTTTGTGCATTTACAATATTCATTGATTTTTGCCATTGAAAAACGTCCAGAAATGATTGAAGCTACTGACTGAATGAAAGGAGCTGGCATCTCACTCTCTTTGAATCTTCTTTATCATGCTAAGAGGAGCAGGAAAAAGCAAAACATTTCAGAATTGCACCTTGCAATGCGGAGAAATTACTGTTTGTGCATTTACAATATTCATTGATTTTTGCGATTGAAAAACATCATGTTATTCATATACCAGAAATGATTGAAGCTACTGACTGAATGAAAGGAGCTGGCATCTCACTCTCTTTGAATCTTCTTTATCATGCTAAGAGGAGCAGGAAAAAGTAAAAAATTTCAGAATTGCACCTTGCAATGCGGAGAAATTACTGTTTGTGCATTTACAATATTCAATGATTTTTGCCATTGAAAAACGTCCAGAAATGATTGAAGCTACTGACTGAATGAAAGGAGCTGGCATCTCACTCTCATTGAATCTTCTTTATCATGCTAAGAGGAGCAGGAAAAAGCAAAAAATTTCAGAATTGCACCTTGCAATGCGGAGAAATTACTGTTTGTGCATTTACAATATTCATTGATTTTTGCCATTGAAAAATGTCCAGAAATGATTGAAGCTACTGACTGAATGAAAGGAGCTGGCATCTCACTCTCTTTGAATCTTCTTTATCATGCTAAGAGGAGCAGGAAAAAGCAAAAAATTTCAGAATTGCACCTTGCAATGCGGAGAAATTACTGTTTGTGCATTTACAATATTCATTGATTTTTGCCATTGAAAAATGTCCAGAAATGATTGAAGCTACTGACTGAATGAAAGGAGCTGGCATCTCACTCTCTTTGAATCTTCTTTATCATGCTAAGAGGAGCAGGAAAAAGCAAAAAATTTCAGAATTGCGCCTTGCAATGCGGAGAAATTACTGTTTGTGCATTTACAAAATTCATTGATTTTTGCCATTGAAAAACATCATGTTATTCATATACCAGAAATGATTGAAGCTACTGACTGAAGGAAAGGATCTGGCATCTCACTCTCTTTGAATCTTCTTTGTCATGCTAAGAGGAGCAGGAAAAAGCAAAAAATTTCAGAATTGCACCTTGCAATGCGGAGAAATTACTGTTTGTGCATTTACAATATTCATTGATTTTTGCCATTGAAAAACGTCCAGAAATGATTGAAGCTACTGACTGAATGAAAGGAGCTGGCATCTCACTCTCTTTGAATCTTCTTTATCATGCTAAGAGGAGCAGGAAAAAGCAAAACATTTCAGAATTGCACCTTGCAATGCGGAGAAATTACTGTTTGTGCATTTACAATATTCATTGATTTTTGCGAATGAAAAACATCATGTTATTCATATACCAGAAATGATTGAAGCTACTGACTGAATGAAAGGAGCTGGCATCTCACTCTCTTTGAATCTTCTTTATCATGCTAAGAGGAGCAGGAAAAAGTAAAAAATTTCAGAATTGCACCTTGCAATGCGGAGAAATTACTGTTTGTGCATTTACAATATTCAATGATTTTTGCCATTGAAAAACGTCCAGAAATGATTGAAGCTACTGACTGAATGAAAGGAGCTGGCATCTCACTCTCTTTGAATCTTCTTTATCATGCTAAGAGGAGCAGGAAAAAGCAAAAAATTTCAGAATTGCACCTTGCAATGCGGAGAAATTACTGTTTGTGCATTTACAATATTCATTGATTTTTGCCATTGAAAAACATCATGTTATTCATATACCAGAAATGATTGAAGCTACTGACTGAATGAAAGGAGCTGGCATCTCACTCTCTTTGAATCTTCTTTATCATGCTAAGAGGAGCAGGAAAAAGCAAAAAATTTCAGAATTGCACCTTGCAATGCGGAGAAATTGCAGTTTGTGCATTTACAATATTCATTGATTTTTGCCATTGAAAAACGTCCAGAAATGATTGAAGCTACTGACTGAATGAAAGGAGCTGGCATCTCACTCTCTTTGAATCTTCTTTATCATGCTAAGAGGAGCAGGAAAAAGCAAAAAATTTCAGAATTGCACCTTGCAATGCGGAGAAATTACTGTTTGTGCATTTACAATATTCATTGATTTTTGCCATTGAAAAACGTCCAGAAATGATTGAAGCTACTGACTGAATGAAAGGAGCTGGCATCTCACTCTCTTTGAATCTTCTTTATCATGCTAAGAGGAGCAGGAAAAAGCAAAAAATTTCAGAATTGCACCTTGCAATGCGGAGAAATTACTGTTTGTGCATTTACAATATTCATTGATTTTTGCCATTGAAAAATGTCCAGAAATGATTGAAGCTACTGACTGAATGAAAGGAGCTGGCATCTCACTCTCTTTGAATCTTCTTTATCATGCTAAGAGGAGCAGGAAAAATCAAAAAATTTCAGAATTGCGCCTTGCAATGCGGAGAAATTACTGTTTGTGCATTTACAAAATTCATTGATTTTTGCCATTGAAAAACATCATGTTATTCATATACCAGAAATGATTGAAGCTACTGACTGAAGGAAAGGATCTGGCATCTCACTCTCTTTGAATCTTCTTTGTCATGCTAAGAGGAGCAGGAAAAAGCAAAAAATTTCAGAATTGCACCTTGCAATGCGGAGAAATTACTGTTTGTGCATTTACAATATTCATTGATTTTTGCCATTGAAAAACGTCCAGAAATGATTGAAGCTACTGACTGAATGAAAGGAGCTGGCATCTCACTCTCTTTGAATCTTCTTTATCATGCTAAGAGGAGCAGGAAAAAGCAAAACATTTCAGAATTGCACCTTGCAATGCGGAGAAATTACTGTTTGTGCATTTACAATATTCATTGATTTTTGCGATTGAAAAACATCATGTTATTCATATACCAGAAATGATTGAAGCTACTGACTGAATGAAAGGAGCTGGCATCTCACTCTCTTTGAATCTTCTTTATCATGCTAAGAGGAGCAGGAAAAAGTAAAAAATTTCAGAATTGCACCTTGCAATGCGGAGAAATTACTGTTTGTGCATTTACAATATTCAATGATTTTTGCCATTGAAAAACGTCCAGAAATGATTGAAGCTACTGACTGAATGAAAGGAGCTGGCATCTCACTCTCTTTGAATCTTCTTTATCATGCTAAGAGGAGCAGGAAAAAGCAAAAAATTACAGAATTGCACCTTGCAATGCGGAGAAATTACTGTTTGTGCATTTACAATATTCATTGATTTTTGCCATTGAAAAACGTCCAGAAATGATTGAAGCTACTGACTGAATGAAAGGAGCTGGCATCTCACTCTCTTTGAATCTTCTTTATCATGCTAAGAGGAGCAGGAAAAAGCAAAAAATTTCAGAATTGCACCTTGCAATGCGGAGAAATTACTGTTTGTGCATTTACAATATTCATTGATTTTTGCCATTGAAAAATGTCCAGAAATGATTGAAGCTACTGACTGAATGAAAGGAGCTGGCATCTCACTCTCTTTGAATCTTCTTTATCATGCTAAGAGGAGCAGGAAAAAGCAAAAAATTTCAGAATTGCGCCTTGCAATGCGGAGAAATTACTGTTTGTGCATTTACAAAATTCATTGATTTTTGCCATTGAAAAACATCATGTTATTCATATACCAGAAATGATTGAAGCTACTGACTGAAGGAAAGGATCTGGCATCTCACTCTCTTTGAATCTTCTTTGTCATGCTAAGAGGAGCAGGAAAAAGCAAAAAATTTCAGAATTGCACCTTGCAATGCGGAGAAATTACTGTTTGTGCATTTACAATATTCATTGATTTTTGCCATTGAAAAACATCATGTTATTCATATACCAGAAATGATTGAAGCTACTGACTGAATGAAAGGAGCTGGCATCTCACTCTCTTTGAATCTTCTTTATCATGCTAAGAGGAGCAGGAAAAAGCAAAAAATTTCAGAATTGCACCTTGCAATGCGGAGAAATTACTGTTTGTGCATTTACAATATTCATTGATTTTTGCCATTGAAAAACGTCCAGAAATGATTGAAGCTACTGACTGAATGAAAGGAGCTGGCATCTCACTCTCTTTGAATCTTCTTTATCATGCTAAGAGGAGCAGGAAAAAGCAAAAAATTTCAGAATTGCACCTTGCAATGCGAAGAAATTACTGTTTGTGCATTTACAATATTCATTGATTTTTGCCATTGAAAAACATCATGTTATTCATATACCAGAAATGATTGAAGCTACTGACTGAATGAAAGGAGCTGGCATCTCACTCTCTTTGAATCTTCTTTATCATGCTAAGAGGAGCAGAAAAAAGCAAAAAATTTCAGAATTGCACCTTGCAATGCGGAGAAATTACTGTTTGTGCATTTACAATATTCATTGATTTTTGCCATTGAAAAACGTCCAGAAATGATTGAAGCTACTGACTGAATGAAAGGAGCTGGCATCTCACTCTCTTTGAATCTTCTTTATCATGCTAAGAGGAGCAGGAAAAAGCAAAAAATTTCAGAATTGCACCTTGCAATGCGGAGAAATTACTGTTTGTGCATTTACAATATTCATTGATTTTTGCCATTGAAAAACATCCAGAAATGATTGAAGCTACTGACTGAATGAAAGGAGCTGGCATCTCACTCTCTTTGAATCTTCTTTATCATGCTAAGAGGAGCAGGAAAAAGCAAAAAATTTCAGAATTGCACCTTGCAATGCGGAGAAATTACTGTTTGTGCATTTACAATATTCATTTATTTTTGCCATTGAAAAACATCATGTTATTCATATACCAGAAATGATTGAAGCTACTGACTGAATGAAAGGAGCTGGCATCTCACTCTCTTTTAATCTTCTTTATCATGCTAAGAGGAGCAGGAAAAAGCAAAAAATTTCAGAATTGCACCTTGCAATGCGGAGAAATTACTGTTTGTGCATTTACAATATTCATTGATTTTTGCCATTGAAAAACATCCAGAAATGATTGAAGCTACTGACTGAATGAAAGGAGCTGGCATCTCACTCTCTTTGAATCTTCTTTATCATGCTAAGAGGAGCAGGAAAAAGCAAAAAATTTCAGAATTGCACCTTGCAATGCGGAGAAATTACTGTTTGTGCATTTACAATATTCATTGATTTTTGCCATTGAAAAACATCATGTTATTCATATACCAGAAATGTTTGAAGCTACTGACTGAATGAAAGGAGCTGGCATCTCACTCTCTTTGAATCTTCTTTATCATGCTAAGAGGAGCAGGAAAAAGCAAAAAATTTCAGAATTGCACCTTGCAATGCGGAGAAATTACTGTTTGTGCATTTACAATATTCATTGATTTTTGCCATTGAAAAACGTCCAGAAATGATTGAAGCTACTGACTGAATGAAAGGAGCTGGCATCTCACTCTCTTTGAATCTTCTTTATCATGCTAAGAGGAGCAGGAAAAGGCAAAAAATTTCAGAATTGCACCTTGCAATGCGGAGAAATTACTGTTTGTGCATTTACAATATTCATTGATTTTTGCCATTGAAAAACATCATGTTATTCATATACCAGAAATGATTGAAGCTACTGACTGAATGAAAGGAGCTGGCATCTCACTCTCTTTGAATCTTCTTTATCATGCTAAGAGGAGCAGGAAAAAGCAAAAAATTTCAGAATTGCACCTTGCAATGCGGAGAAATTACTGTTTGTGCATTTACAATATTCATTGTTTTTTGCCATTGAAAAACATCATGTTATTCATATACCAGAAATGATTGAAGCTACTGACTGAATGAAAGGAGCTGGCATCTCACTCTCTTTGAATCTTCTTTATCATGCTAAGAGGAGCAGGAAAAAGCAAAAAATTTCAGAATTGCACCTTGCAATGCGGAGAAATTACTGTTTGTGCATTTACAATATTCATTGATTTTTGCCATTGAAAAACGTCCAGAAATGATTGAAGCTACTGACTGAATGAAAGGAGCTGGCATCTCACTCTCTTTGAATCTTCTTTATCATGCTAAGAGGAGCAGGAAAAAGCAAAAAAATTCAGAATTGCACCTTGCAATGCGGAGAAATTACTGTTTGTGCATTTACAATATTCATTGATTTTTGCCATTGAAAAACATCATGTTATTCATATACCAGAAATGATTGAAGCTACTGACTGAATGAAAGGAGCTGGCATCTCACTCTCTTTGAATCTTCTTTTTCATGCTAAGAGGAGCAGGAAAAAGTAAAAAATTTCAGAATTGCACCTTGCAATGCGGAGAAATTACTGTTTGTGCATTTACAATATTCATTGATTTTTGCCATTGAAAAACGTCCAGAAATGATTGAAGCTACTGACTGAATGAAAGGAGCTGGCATCTCAGTCTCTTTGAATCTTCTTTATCATGCTAAGAGGAGCAGGAAAAAGCAAAAAATTTCAGAATTGCACCTTGCAATGCGGAGAAATTACAGCTTGTGCATTTACAATATTCATTGATTTTTGCCATTGAAAAACGTCCAGAAATGATTGAAGCTACTGACTGAATGAAAGGAGCTGGCATCTCACTCTCTTTGAATCTTCTTTATCATGCTAAGAGGAGCAGGAAAAAGCAAAAAATTTCAGAATTGCACCTTGCAATACGGAGAAATTACTGTTTGTGCATTTACAATATTCATTGATTTTTGCCATTGAAAAACGTCCAGAAATGATTGAAGCTACTGACTGAATAAAAGGAGCTGGCATCTCACTCTCTTTGAATCTTCTTTATCATGCTAAGAGGAGCAGGAAAAAGCAAAAAATTTCAGAATTGCACCTTGCAATGCGGAGAAATTACTGTTTGTGCATTTACAATATTCATTGATTTTTGCCATTGAAAAACGTCCAGAAATGATTGAAGCTACTGACGGAATGAAAGGAGCTGGCATCTCACTCTCTTTGAATCTTCTTTATCATGCTAAGAGGAGCAGGAAAAAGCAAAAAATTTCAGAATTGCACCTTGCAATGCGGAGAAATTACTGTTTGTGCATTTACAATATTCATTGATTTTTGCCGTTGAAAAACGTCCAGAAATGATTGAAGCTACTGACTGAATGAAAGGAGCTGGCATCTCACTCTCTTTGAATCTTCTTTATCATGCTAAGAGGAGCAGGAAAAAGCAAAAAATTTCAGAATTGCACCTTGCAATGCGGAGAAATTACTGTTTGTGCATTTACAATATTCATTGATTTTTGCCATTGAAAAACATCCAGAAATGATTGAAGCTACTGACTGAATGAAAGGAGCTGGCATCTCACTCTCTTTGAATCTTCTTTATCATGCTAAGAGGAGCAGGAAAAAGCAAAAAATTTCAGAATTGCACCTTGCAATGCGGAGAAATTACTGTTTGTGCATTTACAATATTCATTGATTTTTGCCATTGTTAAACATCATGTTATTCATATACCAGAAATGATTGAAGCTACTGACTGAATGAAAGGAGCTGGCATCTCACTCTCTTTGAATCTTCTTTATCATGCTAAGAGGAGCAGGAAAAAGCAAAAAATTTCAGAATTGCACCTTGCAATGCGGAGAAATTACTGTTTGTGCATTTACAATATTCATTGATTTTTGCCATTGAAAAACGTCCAGAAATGTTTGAAGCTACTGACTGAATGAAAGGAGCTGGCATCTCACTCTCTTTGAATCTTCTTTATCATGCTAAGAGGAGCAGGAAAAAGCAAAAAATTTCAGAATTGCACCTTGCAATGCGGAGAAATTACTGTTTGTGCATTTACAATATTCATTGATTTTTGCCATTGAAAAACATCATGTTATTCATATACCAGAAATGATTGAAGCTACTGACTGAATGAAAGGAGCTGGCATCTCACTCTCTTTGAATCTTCTTTATCATGCTAAGAGGAGCAGGAAAAAGCAAAAAATTTCAGAATTGCACCTTGCAATGCGGAGAAATTACTGTTTGTGCATTTACAATATTCATTGATTTTTGCCATTGAAAAACGTCCAGAAATGATTGAAGCTACTGACTGAATGAAAGGAGCTGGCATCTCACTCTCTTTGAATCTTCTTTATCATGCTAAGAGGAGCAGGAAAAAGCAAAAAATTTCAGAATTGCACCTTGCAATGCGGAGAAATTACTGTTTGTGCATTTACAATATTCATTGATTTTTGCCATTGAAAAACATCATGTTATTCATATACCAGAAATGATTGAAGCTACTGACTGAATGAAAGGAGCTGGCATCTCACTCTCTTTGAATCTTCTTTTTCATGCTAAGAGGAGCAGGAAAAAGTAAAAAATTTCAGAATTGCACCTTGCAATGCGGAGAAATTACTGTTTGTGCATTTACAATATTCATTGATTTTTGCCATTGAAAAACGTCCAGAAATGATTGAAGCTACTGACTGAATGAAAGGAGCTGGCATCTCAGTCTCTTTGAATCTTCTTTATCATGCTAAGAGGAGCAGGAAAAAGCAAAAAACTTCAGAATTGCACCTTGCAATGCGGAGAAATTACTGCTTGTGCATTTACAATATTCATTGATTTTTGCCATTGAAAAACGTCCAGAAATGATTGAAGCTACTGACTGAATGAAAGGAGCTGGCATCTCACTCTCTTTGAATCTTCTTTATCATGCTAAGAGGAGCAGGAAAAAGCAAAAAATTTCAGAATTGCACCTTGCAATACGGAGAAATTACTGTTTGTGCATTTACAATATTCATTGATTTTTGCCATTGAAAAACGTCCAGAAATGATTGAAGCTACTGACTGAATGAAAGGAGCTGGCATCTCACTCTGTTTGAATCTTCTTTATCATGCTAAGAGGAGCAGGAAAAAGCAAAAAATTTCAGAATTGCACCTTGCAATGCGGAGAAATTACTGTTTGTGCATTTACAATATTCATTGATTTTTGCCATTGAAAAACGTCCAGAAATGATTGAAGCTACTGACTGAATGAAAGGAGCTGGCATCTCACTCTCTTTGAATCTTCTTTATCATGCTAAGAGGAGCAGGAAAAAGCAAAAAATTTCAGAATTGCACCTTGCAATGCGGAGAAATTACTGTTTGTGCATTTACAATATTCATTGATTTTTGCCGTTGAAAAACGTCCAGAAATGATTGAAGCTACTGACTGAATGAAAGGAGCTGGCATCTCACTCTCTTTGAATCTTCTTTATCATGCTAAGAGGAGCAGGAAAAAGCAAAAAATTTCAGAATTGCACCTTGCAATGCGGAGAAATTACTGTTTGTGCATTTACAATATTCATTGATTTTTGCCATTGAAAAACATCCAGAAATGATTGAAGCTACTGACTGAATGAAAGGAGCTGGCATCTCACTCTCTTTGAATCTTCTTTATCATGCTAAGAGGAGCAAGAAAAAGCAAAAAATTTCAGAATTGCACCTTGCAATGCGGAGAAATTACTGTTTGTGCATTTACAATATTCATTGATTTTTGCCATTGTTAAACATCATGTTATTCATATACCAGAAATGATTGAAGCTACTGACTGAATGAAAGGAGCTGGCATCTCACTCTCTTTGAATCTTCTTTATCATGCTAAGAGGAGCAGGAAAAAGCAAAAAATTTCAGAATTGCACCTTGCAATGCGGAGAAATTACTGTTTGTGCATTTACAATATTCATTGATTTTTGCCATTGAAAAACGTCCAGAAATGTTTGAAGCTACTGACTGAATGAAAGGAGCTGGCATCTCACTCTCTTTGAATCTTCTTTATCATGCTAAGAGGAGCAAGAAAAAGCAAAAAATTTCAGAATTGCACCTTGCAATGCGGAGAAATTACTGTTTGTGCATTTACAATATTCATTGATTTTTGCCATTGTTAAACATCATGTTATTCATATACCAGAAATGATTGAAGCTACTGACTGAATGAAAGGAGCTGGCATCTCACTCTCTTTGAATCTTCTTTATCATGCTAAGAGGAGCAGGAAAAAGCAAAAAATTTCAGAATTGCACCTTGCAATGCGGAGAAATTACTGTTTGTGCATTTACAATATTCATTGATTTTTGCCATTGAAAAACATCATGTTATTCATATACCAGAAATGATTGAAGCTACTGACTGAATGAAAGGAGCTGGCATCTCACTCTCTTTGAATCTTCTTTTTCATGCTAAGAGGAGCAGGAAAAAGTAAAAAATTTCAGAATTGCACCTTGCAATGCGGAGAAATTACTGTTTGTGCATTTACAATATTCATTGATTTTTGCCATTGAAAAACGTCCAGAAATGATTGAAGCTACTGACTGAATGAAAGGAGCTGGCATCTCAGTCTCTTTGAATCTTCTTTATCATGCTAAGAGGAGCAGGAAAAAGCAAAAAACTTCAGAATTGCACCTTGCAATGCGGAGAAATTACTGCTTGTGCATTTACAATATTCATTGATTTTTGCCATTGAAAAACGTCCAGAAATGATTGAAGCTACTGACTGAATGAAAGGAGCTGGCATCTCACTCTCTTTGAATCTTCTTTATCATGCTAAGAGGAGCAGGAAAAAGCAAAAAATTTCAGAATTGCACCTTGCAATACGGAGAAATTACTGTTTGTGCATTTACAATATTCATTGATTTTTGCCATTGAAAAACGTCCAGAAATGATTGAAGCTACTGACTGAATGAAAGGAGCTGGCATCTCACTCTGTTTGAATCTTCTTTATCATGCTAAGAGGAGCAGGAAAAAGCAAAAAATTTCAGAATTGCACCTTGCAATGCGGAGAAATTACTGTTTGTGCATTTACAATATTCATTGATTTTTGCCATTGAAAAACGTCCAGAAATGATTGAAGCTACTGACTGAATGAAAGGAGCTGGCATCTCACTCTCTTTGAATCTTCTTTATCATGCTAAGAGGAGCAGGAAAAAGCAAAAAATTTCAGAATTGCACCTTGCAATGCGGAGAAATTACTGTTTGTGCATTTACAATATTCATTGATTTTTGCCGTTGAAAAACGTCCAGAAATGATTGAAGCTACTGACTGAATGAAAGGAGCTGGCATCTCACTCTCTTTGAATCTTCTTTATCATGCTAAGAGGAGCAGGAAAAAGCAAAAAATTTCAGAATTGCACCTTGCAATGCGGAGAAATTACTGTTTGTGCATTTACAATATTCATTGATTTTTGCCATTGAAAAACATCCAGAAATGATTGAAGCTACTGACTGAATGAAAGGAGCTGGCATCTCACTCTCTTTGAATCTTCTTTATCATGCTAAGAGGAGCAAGAAAAAGCAAAAAATTTCAGAATTGCACCTTGCAATGCGGAGAAATTACTGTTTGTGCATTTACAATATTCATTGATTTTTGCCATTGTTAAACATCATGTTATTCATATACCAGAAATGATTGAAGCTACTGACTGAATGAAAGGAGCTGGCATCTCACTCTCTTTGAATCTTCTTTATCATGCTAAGAGGAGCAGGAAAAAGCAAAAAATTTCAGAATTGCACCTTGCAATGCGGAGAAATTACTGTTTGTGCATTTACAATATTCATTGATTTTTGCCATTGAAAAACGTCCAGAAATGTTTGAAGCTACTGACTGAATGAAAGGAGCTGGCATCTCACTCTCTTTGAATCTTCTTTATCATGCTAAGAGGAGCAGGAAAATGCAAAAAATTTCAGAATTGCTCCTTGCAATGCGGAGAAATTACTGTTTGTGCATTTACAATATTCATTGATTTTTGCCATTGAAAAATGTCCAGAAATGATTGAAGCTACTGACTGAATGAAAGGAGCTGGCATCTCACTCTCTTTGAATCTTCTTTATCATGCTAAGAGGAGCAGGAAAATGCAAAAAATTTCAGAATTGCTCCTTGCAATGCGGAGAAATTACTGTTTGTGCATTTACAATATTCATTGATTTTTGCCATTGAAAAACATCATGTTATTCATATACCAGAAATGTTTGAAGCTACTGACTGAATGAAAGGAGCTGGCATGTCACTCTCTTTGAATCTTCTTTATCATGCTAAAAGGAGCAGGAAAAAGCAAAAAATTTCAGAATTGCACCTTGCAATGCGGAGAAATTACTGTTTGTGCATTTACAATATTCATTGATTTTTGCCATTGAAAAACGTCCAGAAATGATTGAAGCTACTGACTGAATGAAAGGAGCTGGCATCTCACTCTCTTTGAATCTTCTTTATCATGCTAAGAGGAGCAGGAAAAAGCAAAAAATTTCAGAATTGCACCTTGCAATGCGGAGAAATTACTGTTTGTGCATTTACAATATTCATTGATTTTTGCCATTGAAAAACATCATGTTATTCATATACCAGAAATGATTGAAGCTACTGACTGAATGAAAGGAGCTGGCATCTCACTCTCTTTGAATCTTCTTTATCATGCTAAGAGGAGCAGGAAAAAGCAAAAAATTTCAGAATTGCACCTTGCAATGCGGAGAAATTACTGTTTGTGCATTTACAATATTCATTGATTTTTGCCATTGAAAAACGTCCAGAAATGATTGAAGCTACTGACTGAATGAAAGGAGCTGGCATCTCACTCTCTTTGAATCTTCTTTATCATGCTAAGAGGAGCAGGAAAAAGCAAAAAATTTCAGAATTGCACCTTGCAATGCGGAGAAATTACTGTTTGTGCATTTACAATATTCATTGATTTTTGCCATTGAAAAACATCATGTTATTCATATACCAGAAATGTTTGAAGCTACTGACTGAATGAAAGGAGCTGGCATCTCACTCTCTTTGAATCTTCTTTATCATGCTAAGAGGAGCAGGAAAAAGCAAAAAATTTCAGAATTGCACCTTGCAATGCCGAGAAATTACTGTTTGTGCATTTACAATATTCATTGATTTTTGCCATTGAAAAACGTCCAGAAATGATTGAAGCTACTGACTGAATGAAAGGAGCTGGCATCTCACTCTCTTTGAATCTTTTTTATCATGCTAAGAGGAGCAGGAAAAGGCAAAAAATTTCAGAATTGCACCTTGCAATGCGGAGAAATTACTGTTTGTGCATTTACAATATTCATTGATTTTTGCCATTGAAAAACATCATGTTATTCATATACCAGAAATGTTTGAAGCTACTGACTGAATGAAAGGAGCTGGCATCTCACTCTCTTTGAATCTTCTTTATCATGCGAAGAGGAGCAGGAAAAAGCAAAAAATTTCAGAATTGCACCTTGCAATGCGAATAAATTACTGTTTGTGCATTTACAATATTCATTGATTTTTGCCATTGAAAAACATCATGTTATTCATATACCAGAAATGATTGAAGCTACTGACTGAATGAAAGGAGCTGGCATCTCACTCTCTTTGAATCTTCTTTATCATGCTAAGAGGAGCAGGAAAAAGCAAGAAATTTCAGAATTGCACCTTGCAATGCGGAGAAATTACTGTTTGTGCATTTACAATATTCATTGATTTTTGCCATTGAAAAACATCATGTTATTCATATACCAGAAATGATTGAAGCTACTGACTGAATGAAAGGAGCTGGCATCTCACTCTCTTTGAATCTTCTTTATCATGCTAAGAGGAGCAGGAAAAAGCAAAAAATTTCAGAATTGCACCTCGCAATGCGGAGAAATTACTGTTTGTGCATTTACAATATTCATTGATTTTTGCCATTGAAAAACGTCCAGAAATGAGTGAAGCTACTGACTGAATGAAAGGAGCTGGCATCTCACTCTCTTTGAATCTTCTTTATCATGCTAAGAGGAGCAGGAAAAAGCAAAAAATTTCAGAATTGCACCTTGCAATGCGGAGAAATTGCTGTTTGTGCATTTACAAAATTCATTGATTTTTGCCATTGAAAAACATCATGTTATTCATATACCAGAAATGTTTGAAGCTACTGACTGAATGAAAGGAGCTGGCATCTCACTCTCTTTGAATCTTCTTTATCATGCTAAGAGGAGCAGGAAAAAGCAAAAAATTTCAGAATTGCACCTTGCAATGCGGAGAAATTACTGTTTGTGCATTTACAATATTCATTGATTTTTGCCATTGAAAAACGTCCAGAAATGATTGAAGCTACTGACTGAATGAAAGGAGCTGGCATCTCACTCTCTTTGAATCTTCTTTATCATGCTAAGAGGAGCAGGAAAAAGCAAAAAATTTTCCGAATTGCACCTTGCAATGCGGAGAAATTACTGTTTGTGCATTTACAATATACATTGATTTTTGCCATTGAAAAACGTCCAGAAATGATTGAAGCTACTGACTGAATGAAAGGAGCTGGCATCTCACTCTCTTTGAATCTTCTTTATCATGCTAAGAGGAGCAGGAAAAAGCAAAAAATGTCAGAATTGCACCTTGCAATGCGGAGAAATTACTGTTTGTGCATTTACAATATTCATTGATTTTTGCCATTGAAAAACGTCCAGAAATGATTGAAGCTACTGACTGAATGAAAGGAGCTGGCATCTCACTCTCTTTGAATCTTCTTTATCATGCTAAGAGGAGCAGGAAAAAGCAAAAAATTTCAGAATTGCACCTTGCAATGCGGAGAAATTACTGTTTGTGCATTTACAATATTCATTGATTTTTGCCATTGAAAAACGTCCAGAAATGATTGAAGCTACTGACTGAATGAAAGGAGCTGGCATCTCACTCTCTTTGAATCTTCTTTATCATGCTAAGAGGAGCAGGAAAAAGCAAAAAATTTCAGAATTGCACCTTGCAATGCGGAGAAATTACTGTTTGTGCATTTACAATATTCATTGATTTTTGCCATTGAAAAACATCATGTTATTCATATACCAGAAATGTTTGAAGCTACTGACTGAATGAAAGGAGCTGGCATGTCACTCTCTTTGAATCTTCTTTATCATGCTAAGAGGAGCAGGAAAAAGCAAAAAATTTCAGAATTGCACCTTGCAATGCGGAGAAATTACTGTTTGTGCATTTACAATATTCATTGATTTTTGCCATTGAAAAACGTCCAGAAATGATTGAAGCTACTGACTGAATGAAAGGAGCTGGCATCTCACTCTCTTTGAATCTTCTTTATCATGCTAAGAGGAGCAGGAAAAAGCAAAAAATTTCAGAATTGCACCTTGCAATGCGGAGAAATTACTGTTTGTGCATTTACAATATTCATTGATTTTTGCCATTGAAAAACATCATGTTATTCATATACCAGAAATGATTGAAGCTACTGACTGAATGAAAGGAGCTGGCATCTCACTCTCTTTGAATCTTCTTTATCATGCTAAGAGGAGCAGGAAAAAGCAAAAAATTTCAGAATTGCACCTTGCAATGCGGAGAAATTACTGTTTGTGCATTTACAATATTCATTGATTTTTGCCATTGAAAAACGTCCAGAAATGATTGAAGCTACTGACTGAATGAAAGGAGCTGGCATCTCACTCTCTTTGAATCTTCTTTATCATGCTAAGAGGAGCAGGAAAAAGCAAAAAATTTCAGAATTGCACCTTGCAATGCGGAGAAATTACTGTTTGTGCATTTACAAAATTCATTGATTTTTGCCATTGAAAAACATCATGTTATTCATATACCAGAAATGTTTGAAGCTACTGACTGAATGAAAGGAGCTGGAATCTCACTCTCTTTGAATCTTCTTTATCATGCTAAGAGGAGCAGGAAAAAGCAAAAAATTTCAGAATTGCACCTTGCAATGCGGAGAAATTACTGTTTGTGCATTTACAATATTCATTGATTTTTGCCATTGAAAAACATCCAGAAATGATTGAAGCTACTGACTGAATGAAAGGAGCTGGCATCTCACTCTCTTTGAATCTTCTTTATCATGCTAAGAGGAGCAGGAAAAGGCAAAAAATTTCAGAATTGCACCTTGCAATGCGGAGAAATTACTGTTTGTGCATTTACAATATTCATTGATTTTTGCCATTGAAAAACATCATGTTATTCATATACCAGAAATGTTTGAAGCTACTGACTGAATGAAAGGAGCTGGCATCTCACTCTCTTTGAATCTTCTTTATCATGCTAAGAGGAGCAGGAAAAACCAAAAAATTTCAGAATTGCACCTTGCAATGCGAATAAATTACTGTTTGTGCATTTACAATATTCATTGATTTTTGCCATTGAAAAACATCATGTTATTCATATACCAGAAATGATTGAAGCTACTGACTGAATGAAAGGAGCTGGCATCTCACTCTCTTTGAATCTTCTTTATCATGCTAAGAGGAGCAGGAAAAAGCAAAACATTTCAGAATTGCAACTTGCAATGCGGAGAAATTACTGTTTGTGCATTTACAATATTCATTGATTTTTGCCATTGAAAAACATCATGTTATTCACATACCAGAAATGATTGAAGCTACTGACTGAATGAAAGGAGCTGGCATCTCACTCTCTTTGAATCTTCTTTATCATGCTAAGAGGAGCAGGAAAAAGCAAAACATTTCAGAATTGCACCTCGCAATGCGGAGAAATTACTGTTTGTGCATTTACAATATTCATTGATTTTTGCCATTGAAAAACGTCCAGAAATGATTGAAGCTACTGACTGAATGAAAGGAGCTGGCATCTCACTCTCTTTGAATCTTCTTTATCATGCTAAGAGGAGCAGGAAAAAGCAAAAAATTTCAGAATTGCACCTTGCAATGCGGAGAAATTGCTGTTTGTGCATTTACAAAATTCATTGATTTTTGCCATTGAAAAACATCATGTTATTCATATACCAGAAATGTTTGAAGCTACTGACTGAATGAAAGGAGCTGGCATCTCACTCTCTTTGAATCTTCTTTATCATGCTAAGAGGAGCAGGAAAAAGCAAAAAATTTCAGAATTGCACCTTGCAATGCGGAGAAATTACTGTTTGTGCATTTACAATATTCATTGATTTTTGCCATTGAAAAACGTCCAGAAATGATTGAAGCTACTGACTGAATGAAAGGAGCTGGCATCTCACTCTCTTTGAATCTTCTTTATCATGCTAAGAGGAGCAGGAAAAAGCAAAAAATTTCAGAATTGCACCTTGCAATGCGGAGAAATTACTGTTTGTGCATTTACAATATACATTGATTTTTGCCATTGAAAAACGTCCAGAAATGATTGAAGCTACTGACTGAATGAAAGGAGCTGGCATCTCACTCTCTTTGAATCTTCTTTATCATGCTAAGAGGAGCAGGAAAAAGCAAAAAATTTCAGAATTGCACCTTGCAATGCGGAGAAATTACTGTTTGTGCATTTACAATATTCATTGATTTTTGCCGTTGAAAAAAGTCCAGAAATGATTGAAGCTACTGACTGAATGAAAGGAGCTGGCATCTCACTCTCTTTGAATCTTCTTTATCATGCTAAGAGGAGCAGGAAAAAGCAAAAAATTTCAGAATTGCACCTTGCAATGCGGAGAAATTACTGTTTGTGCATTTACAATATTCATTGATTTTTGCCATTGAAAAACATCATGTTATTCATATACCAGAAATGATTGAAGCTACTGACTGAATGAAAGGAGCTGGCATCTCACTCTCTTTGAATCTTCTTTATCATGCTAAGAGGAGCAGGAAAAAGCAAGAAATTTCAGAATTGCACCTTGCAATGCGGAGAAATTACTGTTTGTGCATTTACAATATTCATTGATTTTTGCCATTGAAAAACATCATGTTATTCATATACCAGAAATGTTTGAAGCTACTGACTGAATGAAAGGAGCTGGCATCTCACTCTCTTTGAATCTTGTTTATCATGCTAAGAGGAGCAGGAAAAAGCAAAAAATTTCAGAATTGCACCTTGCAATGTGGAGAAATTACTGTTTGTGCATTTACAATATTCATTGATTTTTACCATTGAAAAACGTCCAGAAATGATTGAAGCTACTGACTGAATGAAAGTAGCTGCCATCTCACTCTCTTTGAATCTTTTTTATCATGCTAAGAGGAGCAGGAAAAAGCAAAAAATTTCAGACTTGCACCTTGCAATGCGGAGAAATTACTGTTTGTGCATTTACAATATTCATTGATTTTTGCCATTGAAAAACATCATGTTATTCATATACCAGAAATGTTTGAAGCTACTGACTGAATGAAAGGAGCTGGCATCTCACTCTCTTTGAATCTTCTTTATCATGCTAAGAGGTGCAGGAAAAAGCAAAAAATTTCAGAATTGCACCTTGCAATGCGGAGAAATTACTTTTTGTGCATTTACAATATTCATTGATTTTTGCCATTGAAAAACGTCCAGAAATGATTGAAGCTACTGACTGAATGAAAGGAGCTGGCATCTCACTCTCTTTGAATCTTCTTTATCATGCTAAGAGGAGCAGGAAAAAGCAAAAAATTTCAGAATTGCACCTTGCAATGCGGAGAAATTACTGTTTGTGCATTTACAATATTCATTGATTTTTGCCATTGAAAAACGTCCAGAAATGATTGAAGCTACTGACTGAATGAAAGGAGCTGGCATCTCACTCTCTTTGAATCTTCTTTATCATGCTAAGAGGAGCAGGAAAAAGCAAAAAATTTCAGAATTGCACCTTGCAATGCGGAGAAATTACTGTTTGTGCATTTACAATATACATTGATTTTTGCCATTGAAAAACGTCCAGAAATGATTGAAGCTACTGACTGAATGAAAGGAGCTGGCATCTCACTCTCTTTGAATCTTCTTTATCATGCTAAGAGGAGCAGGAAAAAGCAAAAAATTTCAGAATTGCACCTTGCAATGCGGAGAAATTACTGTTTGTGCATTTACAATATTCATTGATTTTTGCCGTTGAAAAAAGTCCAGAAATGATTGAAGCTACTGACTGAATGAAAGGAGCTGGCATCTCACTCTCTTTGAATCTTCTTTATCATGCTAAGAGGAGCAGGAAAAAGCAAAAAATTTCAGAATTGCACCTTGCAATGCGGAGAAATTACTGTTTGTGCATTTACAATATTCATTGATTTTTGCCATTGAAAAACATCATGTTATTCATATACCAGAAATGATTGAAGCTACTGACTGAATGAAAGGAGCTGGCATCTCACTCTCTTTGAATCTTCTTTATCATGCTAAGAGGAGCAGGAAAAAGCAAGAAATTTCAGAATTGCACCTTGCAATGCGGAGAAATTACTGTTTGTGCATTTACAATATTCATTGATTTTTGCCATTGAAAAACATCATGTTATTCATATACCAGAAATGTTTGAAGCTACTGACTGAATGAAAGGAGCTGGCATCTCACTCTCTTTGAATCTTGTTTATCATGCTAAGAGGAGCAGGAAAAAGCAAAAAATTTCAGAATTGCACCTTGCAATGTGGAGAAATTACTGTTTGTGCATTTACAATATTCATTGATTTTTACCATTGAAAAACGTCCAGAAATGATTGAAGCTACTGACTGAATGAAAGTAGCTGCCATCTCACTCTCTTTGAATCTTTTTTATCATGCTAAGAGGAGCAGGAAAAAGCAAAAAATTTCAGACTTGCACCTTGCAATGCGGAGAAATTACTGTTTGTGCATTTACAATATTCATTGATTTTTGCCATTGAAAAACATCATGTTATTCATATACCAGAAATGTTTGAAGCTACTGACTGAATGAAAGGAGCTGGCATCTCACTCTCTTTGAATCTTCTTTATCATGCTAAGAGGTGCAGGAAAAAGCAAAAAATTTCAGAATTGCACCTTGCAATGCGGAGAAATTACTTTTTGTGCATTTACAATATTCATTGATTTTTGCCATTGAAAAACGTCCAGAAATGATTGAAGCTACTGACTGAATGAAAGGAGCTGGCATCTCACTCTCTTTGAATCTTCTTTATCATGCTAAGAGGAGCAGGAAAAAGCAAAAAATTTCAGAATTGCACCTTGCAATGCGGAGAAATTACTGTTTGTGCATTTACAATATTCATTGATTTTTGCCATTGAAAAACGTCCAGAAATGATTGAAGCTACTGACTGAATGAAAGGAGCTGGCATCTCACTCTCTTTGAATCTTCTTTATCATGCTAAGAGGAGCAGGAAAAAGCAAAAAATTTCAGAATTGCACCTTGCAATGCGGAGAAATTACTGTTTGTGCATTTACAATATTCATTGATTTTTGCCATTGAAAAACATGTAATTCATATACCAGAAATGTTTGAAGCTACTGACTGAATGAAAGGAGCTGGCACCTCACTCTCTTTGAATCTTCTTTATCATGCTAAGAGGAGCGGGAAAAAGCAAAAAATTTCAGAATTGCACCTTGCAATGCGGAGAAATTACTGTTTGTGCATTTACAATATTCATTGATTTTTGCCATTGAAAAACGTCCAGAAATGATTGAAGGTACTGACTGAATGAAAGGAGCTAGCATCTCACTCTCTTTGAATCTTCTTTATCATGCTAAGAGGAGCAGGAAAAAGCAAAAAATTTCAGAATTGCACCTTGCAATGCGGAGAAATTACTGTTTGTGCATTTACAATATTCATTGATTTTTGCCATTGAAAAACGTCCAGAAATGATTGAAGCTACTGACTGAATGAAAGGAGCTGGCATCTCACTCTCTTTGAATCTTCTTTATCATGCTAAGAGGAGCAGGAAAAAGCAAAAAATTTCAGAATTGCACCTTGCAATGCGGAGAAATTACAGTTTGTGCATTTACAATATTCATTGATTTTTGCCATTGAGAAACGTCCAGAAATGATTGAAGCTACTGACTGAATGAAAGGAGCTGGCATCTCACTCTCTTTGAATCTTCTTTATCATGCTAAGAGGAACAGGAAAAAGCAAAAAATTTCAGAATTGCACCTTGCAATGCGGAGAAATTACTGTTTGTGCATTTACAATATTCATAGATTTTTGCCATTGAAAAACATCATGTTATTTATATACCAGAAATGTTTGAAGCTACTGACTGAATGAAAGGAGCTGGCATCTCACTCTCTTTGAATCTTCTTTATCATGCTAAGAGGAGCAGGAAAAAGCAAAAAATTTCAGAATTGCAACTTGCAATGTGGAGAAATTACTGTTTGTGCATTTACAATATTCATTGATTTTTACCATTGAAAAACGTCCAGAAATGATTGAAGCTACTGACTGAATGAAAGTAGCTGGCATCTCACTCTCTTTGAATTTTCTTTATCATGCTAAGAGGAGCAGGAAAAAGCAAAAAATTTCAGACTTGCACCTTGCAATGCGGAGAAATTACTGTTTGTGCATTTACAATATTCATTGATTTTTGCCATTGAAAAACATCATGTTATTCATATACCAGAAATGTTTGAAGCTACTGACTGAATGAAAGGAGCTGGCATCTCACTCTCTTTGAATCTTCTTTATCATGCTAAGAGGAGCAGGAAAAAGCAAAAAATTTCAGAATTGCACCTTGCAATGCGGAGAAATTACTGTTTGTGCATTTACAATATTCATTGATTTTTGCCATTGAAAAACGTCCAGAAATGATTGAAGCTACTGACTGAATGAAAGGAGCTGGCATCTCACTCTCTTTGAATCTTCTTTATCATGCTAAGAGGAGCAGGAAAAAGCAAAAAATTTCAGAATTGCACCTTGCAATGCGGAGAAATTACTGTTTGTGCATTTACAATATTCATTGATTTTTGCCATCGAAAAACATGTTATTCATATACCAGAAATGTTTGAAGCTACTGACTGAATGAAAGGAGCTGGCACCTCACTCTCTTTGAATCTTCTTTATCATGCTAAGAGGAGCGGGAAAAAGCAAAAAATTTCAGAATTGCACCTTGCAATGCGGAAAAATTACTGTTTGTGCATTTACAATATTCATTGATTTTTGCCATTGAAAAACGTCCAGAAATGATTGAAGGTACTGACTGAATGAAAGGAGCTGGCATCTCACTCTCTTTGAATCTTCTTTATCATGCTAAGAGGAGCAGGAA
Organism: Phyllobates terribilis; assembly: GCF_046119375.1. Classification (NCBI taxonomy): domain Eukaryota; kingdom Metazoa; phylum Chordata; class Amphibia; order Anura; family Dendrobatidae; genus Phyllobates; species Phyllobates terribilis. Next base: position 82,737 of record NW_027363292.1, read on the forward strand.
AAAGCAAAAAATTTCAGAATTGCTCCTTGCAATGCGGAGAAATTACTGTTTGTGCATTTACAATATTCATTGATTTTTGCCATTGAAAAACGTCCAGAAATGATTGAAGCTACTGACTGAATGAAAGGAGCTGGCATCTCACTCTCTTTGAATCTTCTTTATCATGCTAAGAGGAGCAGGAAAAAGCAAAAAATTTCAGAATTGCACCTTGCAATGCGGAGAAATTACAGTTTGTGCATTTACAATATTCATTGATTTTTGCCATTGAAAAACATCCAGAAATGATTGAAGCTACTGACTGAATGAAAGGAGCTGGCATCTCACTCTCTTTGAATCTTCTTTATCATGCTAAGAGGAGCAGGAAAAAGCAAAAAATTTCAGAATTGCACCTTGCAATGCGGAGAAATTACTGTTTGTGCATTTACAATATTCATTGATTTTTGCCATTGAAAAACATCATGTTATTCATATACCAGAAATGTTTGAAGCTACTGACTGAATGAAAGGAGCTGGCATCTCACTCTCTTTGAATCTTCTTTATCATGCTAAGAGGAGCAGGAAAAAGCAAAAAATTTCAGAATTGCACCTTGCAATGTGGAGAAATTACTGTTTGTGCATTTACAATATTCATTGATTTTTACCATTGAAAAACGTCCAGAAATGATTGAAGCTACTGACTGAATGAAAGTAGCTGGCATCTCACTCTCTTTGAATCTTCTTTATCATGCTAAGAGGAGCAGGAAAAAGCAAAAAATTTCAGACTTGCACCTTGCAATGCGGAGAAATTACTGTTTGTGCATTTACAATATTCATTGATTTTTGCCATTGAAAAACATCATGTTATTCATATACCAGAAATGTTTGAAGCTACTGACTGAATGAAAGGAGCTGGCATCTCACTCTCTTTGAATCTTCTTTATCATGCTAAGAGGAGCAGGAAAAAGCAAAAAATTTCAGAATTGCACCTTGCAATGCGGAGAAATTACTGTTTGTGCATTTACAATATTCATTGATTTTTGCCATTGAAAAACATCATGTTATTCATATACCAGAAATGTTTGAAGCTACTGACTGAATGAAAGGAGCTGGCATCTCAATCTCTTTGAATCTTCTTTATCATGCTAAGAGGAGCAGGATAAAGCAAAAAATTTCAGAATTGCACCTTGCAATGTGGAGAAATTACTGTTTGTGCATTTACAATATTCATTGATTTTTACCATTGAAAAACGTCCAGAAATGATTGAAGCTACTGACTGAATGAAAGTATCTGGCATCTCACTCTCTTTGAATCTTCTTTATCATGCTAAGAGGAGCAGGAAAAAGCAAAAAATTTCAGACTTGCACCCTGCAATGCGGAGAAATTACTGTTTGTGCATTTACAATATTCATTGATTTTTGCCATTGAAAAACATCATGTTATTCATATACCAGAAATGTTTGAAGCTACTGACTGAATGAAAGGAGCTGGCATCTCACTCTCTTTGAATCTTCTTTATCATGCTAAGAGGAGCAGGAAAAAGCAAAAAATTTCAGACTTGCACCTTGCAATGCGGAGAAATTACTGTTTGTGCATTTACAATATTCATTGATTTTTGCCATTGAAAAACATCATGTTATTCATATACCAAAAATGTTTGAAGCTACTGACTGAATGAAAGGAACTGGCATCTCACTCTCTTTGAATCTTCTTTATCATGCTAAGAGGAGCAGGAAAAAGCAAAAAATTTCAGAATTGCACCTTGCAATGCGGAGAAATTACTGTTTGTGCATTTACAATATTCATTGATTTTTGCCATTGAAAAACGTCCAGAAATGATTGAAGCTACTGACTCAATGAATGGAGCTGGCATCTCACTCTCTTTGAATCTTCTTTATCATGCTAAGAGGAGCAGGAAAAAGCAAAAAATTTCAGAATTGCACCTTGCAATGCGGAGAAATTACAGTTTGTGCATTTACAATATTCATTGATTTTTGCCATTGAAAAACGTCCAGAAATGATTGAAGCTACTGACTGAATGAAAGGAGCTGGCATCTCACTCTCTTTGAATCATCTTTATCATGCTAAGAGGAGCAGGAAAAAGCAAAAAATTTCAGAATTGCACCTTGCAATGCGGAGAAATAACTGTTTGTGCATTTACAATATTCGTTGATTTTTGCCATTGAAAAACGTCCAGAAATGATTGAAGCTACTGACTGAATGAAAGGAGCTGGCATCTCACTCTCTTTGAATCTTCTTTATCATGCTAAGAGGAGCAGGAAAAAGCAAAAAATTTCAGAATTGCACCTTGCAATGCGGAGAAATTACAGTTTGTGCATTTACAATATTCATTGATTTTTGCCATTGAAAAACGTCCAGAAATGATTGAAGCTACTGACTGAATGAAAGGAGCTGGCATCTCACTCTCTTTGAATCTTCTTTATCATGCTAAGAGGAGCAGGAAAAAGCAAAAAATTTCAGAATTGCACCTTGCAATGCGGAGAAATTACTGTTTGTGCATTTACAATATTCATTGATTTTTGCCATTGAAAAACATGTTATTCATATACCAGAAATGTTTGAAGCTCCTGACTGAATGAAAGGAGCTGGCACCTCACTCTCTTTGAATCTTCTTTATCATGCTAAGAGGAGCAGGAAAAAGCAAAAAATTTCAGAATTGCACCTTGCAATGCGGAGAAATTACTGTTTGTGCATTTACAATATTCATTGATTTTTGCCATTGAAAAACGTCCAGAAATGATTGAAGCTACTGACTGAATGAAAGGAGCTGGCATCTCACTCTCTTTGAATCTTCTTTATCATGCTAAGAGGAGCAGGAAAAAGCAAAAAATTTCAGAATTGCACCTTGCAATGCGGAGAAATTACTGTTTGTGCATTTACAATATTCATTGATTTTTGCCATTGAAAAATGTCCAGAAATGATTGAAGCTACTGACTGAATGAAAGGAGCTGGCATCTCACTCTATTTGAATCTTCTTTATCATGCTAAGAGGAGCAGGAAAAAGCAAAAAATTTCAGAATTGCGCCTTGCAATGCGGAGAAATTACTGTTTGTGCATTTACAAAATTCATTGATTTTTGCCATTGAAAAACATCATGTTATTCATATACCAGAAATGATTGAAGCTACTGACTGAAGGAAAGGAGCTGGCATCTCACTCTCTTTGAATCTTCTTTATCATGCTAAGAGGAGCAGGAAAAAGCAAAAAATTTCAGAATTGCACCTTGCAATGCGGAGAAATTACTGTTTGTGCATTTACAATATTCATTGATTTTTGCCATTGAAAAACGTCCAGAAATGATTGAAGCTACTGACTGAATGAAAGGAGCTGGCATCTCACTCTCTTTGAATCTTCTTTATCATGCTAAGAGGAGCAGGAAAAAGCAAAAAATTTCAGAATTGCACCTTGCAATGCGGAGAAATTACAGTTTGTGCATTTACAATATTCATTGATTTTTGCCATTGAGAAACGTCCAGAAATGATTGAAGCTACTGACTGAATGAAAGGAGCTGGCATCTCACTCTCTTTGAATCTTCTTTATCATGCTAAGAGGAACAGGAAAAAGCAAAAAATTTCAGAATTGCACCTTGCAATGCGGAGAAATTACTGTTTGTGCATTTACAATATTCATAGATTTTTGCCATTGAAAAACATCATGTTATTTATATACCAGAAATGTTTGAAGCTACTGACTGAATGAAAGGAGCTGGCATCTCACTCTCTTTGAATCTTCTTTATCATGCTAAGAGGAGCAGGAAAAAGCAAAAAATTTCAGAATTGCAACTTGCAATGTGGAGAAATTACTGTTTGTGCATTTACAATATTCATTGATTTTTACCATTGAAAAACGTCCAGAAATGATTGAAGCTACTGACTGAATGAAAGTAGCTGGCATCTCACTCTCTTTGAATTTTCTTTATCATGCTAAGAGGAGCAGGAAAAAGCAAAAAATTTCAGACTTGCACCTTGCAATGCGGAGAAATTACTGTTTGTGCATTTACAATATTCATTGATTTTTGCCATTGAAAAACATCATGTTATTCATATACCAGAAATGTTTGAAGCTACTGACTGAATGAAAGGAGCTGGCATCTCACTCTCTTTGAATCTTCTTTATCATGCTAAGAGGAGCAGGAAAAAGCAAAAAATTTCAGAATTGCACCTTGCAATGCGGAGAAATTACTGTTTGTGCATTTACAATATTCATTGATTTTTGCCATTGAAAAACGTCCAGAAATGATTGAAGCTACTGACTGAATGAAAGGAGCTGGCATCTCACTCTCTTTGAATCTTCTTTATCATGCTAAGAGGAGCAGGAAAAAGCAAAAAATTTCAGAATTGCACCTTGCAATGCGGAGAAATTACTGTTTGTGCATTTACAATATTCATTGATTTTTGCCATCGAAAAACATGTTATTCATATACCAGAAATGTTTGAAGCTACTGACTGAATGAAAGGAGCTGGCACCTCACTCTCTTTGAATCTTCTTTATCATGCTAAGAGGAGCGGGAAAAAGCAAAAAATTTCAGAATTGCACCTTGCAATGCGGAAAAATTACTGTTTGTGCATTTACAATATTCATTGATTTTTGCCATTGAAAAACGTCCAGAAATGATTGAAGGTACTGACTGAATGAAAGGAGCTGGCATCTCACTCTCTTTGAATCTTCTTTATCATGCTAAGAGGAGCAGGAAAAAGCAAAAAATTTCAGAATTGCTCCTTGCAATGCGGAGAAATTACTGTTTGTGCATTTACAATATTCATTGATTTTTGCCATTGAAAAACGTCCAGAAATGATTGAAGCTACTGACTGAATGAAAGGAGCTGGCATCTCACTCTCTTTGAATCTTCTTTATCATGCTAAGAGGAGCAGGAAAAAGCAAAAAATTTCAGAATTGCACCTTGCAATGCGGAGAAATTACAGTTTGTGCATTTACAATATTCATTGATTTTTGCCATTGAAAAACATCCAGAAATGATTGAAGCTACTGACTGAATGAAAGGAGCTGGCATCTCACTCTCTTTGAATCTTCTTTATCATGCTAAGAGGAGCAGGAAAAAGCAAAAAATTTCAGAATTGCACCTTGCAATGCGGAGAAATTACTGTTTGTGCATTTACAATATTCATTGATTTTTGCCATTGAAAAACATCATGTTATTCATATACCAGAAATGTTTGAAGCTACTGACTGAATGAAAGGAGCTGGCATCTCACTCTCTTTGAATCTTCTTTATCATGCTAAGAGGAGCAGGAAAAAGCAAAAAATTTCAGAATTGCACCTTGCAATGTGGAGAAATTACTGTTTGTGCATTTACAATATTCATTGATTTTTACCATTGAAAAACGTCCAGAAATGATTGAAGCTACTGACTGAATGAAAGTAGCTGGCATCTCACTCTCTTTGAATCTTCTTTATCATGCTAAGAGGAGCAGGAAAAAGCAAAAAATTTCAGACTTGCACCTTGCAATGCGGAGAAATTACTGTTTGTGCATTTACAATATTCATTGATTTTTGCCATTGAAAAACATCATGTTATTCATATACCAGAAATGTTTGAAGCTACTGACTGAATGAAAGGAGCTGGCATCTCACTCTCTTTGAATCTTCTTTATCATGCTAAGAGGAGCAGGAAAAAGCAAAAAATTTCAGAATTGCACCTTGCAATGCGGAGAAATTACTGTTTGTGCATTTACAATATTCATTGATTTTTGCCATTGAAAAACATCATGTTATTCATATACCAGAAATGTTTGAAGCTACTGACTGAATGAAAGGAGCTGGCATCTCAATCTCTTTGAATCTTCTTTATCATGCTAAGAGGAGCAGGATAAAGCAAAAAATTTCAGAATTGCACCTTGCAATGTGGAGAAATTACTGTTTGTGCATTTACAATATTCATTGATTTTTACCATTGAAAAACGTCCAGAAATGATTGAAGCTACTGACTGAATGAAAGTATCTGGCATCTCACTCTCTTTGAATCTTCTTTATCATGCTAAGAGGAGCAGGAAAAAGCAAAAAATTTCAGACTTGCACCCTGCAATGCGGAGAAATTACTGTTTGTGCATTTACAATATTCATTGATTTTTGCCATTGAAAAACATCATGTTATTCATATACCAGAAATGTTTGAAGCTACTGACTGAATGAAAGGAGCTGGCATCTCACTCTCTTTGAATCTTCTTTATCATGCTAAGAGGAGCAGGAAAAAGCAAAAAATTTCAGACTTGCACCTTGCAATGCGGAGAAATTACTGTTTGTGCATTTACAATATTCATTGATTTTTGCCATTGAAAAACATCATGTTATTCATATACCAAAAATGTTTGAAGCTACTGACTGAATGAAAGGAACTGGCATCTCACTCTCTTTGAATCTTCTTTATCATGCTAAGAGGAGCAGGAAAAAGCAAAAAATTTCAGAATTGCACCTTGCAATGCGGAGAAATTACTGTTTGTGCATTTACAATATTCATTGATTTTTGCCATTGAAAAACGTCCAGAAATGATTGAAGCTACTGACTCAATGAATGGAGCTGGCATCTCACTCTCTTTGAATCTTCTTTATCATGCTAAGAGGAGCAGGAAAAAGCAAAAAATTTCAGAATTGCACCTTGCAATGCGGAGAAATTACAGTTTGTGCATTTACAATATTCATTGATTTTTGCCATTGAAAAACGTCCAGAAATGATTGAAGCTACTGACTGAATGAAAGGAGCTGGCATCTCACTCTCTTTGAATCATCTTTATCATGCTAAGAGGAGCAGGAAAAAGCAAAAAATTTCAGAATTGCACCTTGCAATGCGGAGAAATAACTGTTTGTGCATTTACAATATTCGTTGATTTTTGCCATTGAAAAACGTCCAGAAATGATTGAAGCTACTGACTGAATGAAAGGAGCTGGCATCTCACTCTCTTTGAATCTTCTTTATCATGCTAAGAGGAGCAGGAAAAAGCAAAAAATTTCAGAATTGCACCTTGCAATGCGGAGAAATTACAGTTTGTGCATTTACAATATTCATTGATTTTTGCCATTGAAAAACGTCCAGAAATGATTGAAGCTACTGACTGAATGAAAGGAGCTGGCATCTCACTCTCTTTGAATCTTCTTTATCATGCTAAGAGGAGCAGGAAAAAGCAAAAAATTTCAGAATTGCACCTTGCAATGCGGAGAAATTACTGTTTGTGCATTTACAATATTCATTGATTTTTGCCATTGAAAAACATGTTATTCATATACCAGAAATGTTTGAAGCTCCTGACTGAATGAAAGGAGCTGGCACCTCACTCTCTTTGAATCTTCTTTATCATGCTAAGAGGAGCAGGAAAAAGCAAAAAATTTCAGAATTGCACCTTGCAATGCGGAGAAATTACTGTTTGTGCATTTACAATATTCATTGATTTTTGCCATTGAAAAACGTCCAGAAATGATTGAAGCTACTGACTGAATGAAAGGAGCTGGCATCTCACTCTCTTTGAATCTTCTTTATCATGCTAAGAGGAGCAGGAAAAAGCAAAAAATTTCAGAATTGCACCTTGCAATGCGGAGAAATTACTGTTTGTGCATTTACAATATTCATTGATTTTTGCCATTGAAAAATGTCCAGAAATGATTGAAGCTACTGACTGAATGAAAGGAGCTGGCATCTCACTCTATTTGAATCTTCTTTATCATGCTAAGAGGAGCAGGAAAAAGCAAAAAATTTCAGAATTGCGCCTTGCAATGCGGAGAAATTACTGTTTGTGCATTTACAAAATTCATTGATTTTTGCCATTGAAAAACATCATGTTATTCATATACCAGAAATGATTGAAGCTACTGACTGAAGGAAAGGAGCTGGCATCTCACTCTCTTTGAATCTTCTTTATCATGCTAAGAGGAGCAGGAAAAAGCAAAAAATTTCAGAATTGCACCTTGCAATGCGGAGAAATTACTGTTTGTGCATTTACAATATTCATTGATTTTTGCCATTGAAAAACGTCCAGAAATGATTGAAGCTACTGACTGAATGAAAGGAGCTGGCATCTCACTCTCTTTGAATCTTCTTTATCATGCTAAGAGGAGCAGGAAAAAGCAAAAAATTTCAGAATTGCACCTTGCAATGCGGAGAAATTACTGTTTGTGCATTTACAATATTCATTGATTTTTGCGATTGAAAAACATCATGTTATTCATATACCAGAAATGATTGAAGCTACTGACTGAATGAAAGGAGCTGGCATCTCATTCTCTTTGAATCTTCTTTATCATGCTAAGAGGAGCAGGAAAAAGTAAAAAATTTCAGAATTGCACCTTGCAATGCGGAGAAATTACTGTTTGTGCATTTACAATATTCAATGATTTTTGCCATTGAAAAACGTCCAGAAATGATTGAAGCTACTGACTGAATGAAAGGAGCTGGCATCTCACTCTCTTTGAATCTTGTTTATCATGCTAAGAGGAGCAGGAAAAAGCAAAAAATTTCAGAATTGCACCTTGCAATGCGGAGAAATTACTGTTTGTGCATTTACAATATTCATTGATTTTTGCCATTGAAAAACGTCCAGAAATGATTGAAGCTACTGACTGAATGAAAGGAGCTGGCATCTCACTCTCTTTGAATCTTCTTTATCATGCTAAGAGGAGCAGGAAAAAGCCAAAAATTTCAGAATTGCACCTTGCAATGCGGAGAAATTACTGTTTGTGCATTTACAATATTCATTGATTTTTGCTATTGAAAAACATCATGTTATTCATATACCAGAAATGATTGAAGCTACTGACTGAATGAAAGGAGCTGGCATCTCACTCTCTTTGAATCTTCTTTATCATGCTAAGAGGAGCAGGAAAAAGCAAAAAATTTCAGAATTGCACCTTGCAATGCGGAGAAATTGCAGTTTGTGCATTTACAATATTCATTGATTTTTGCCATTGAAAAACGTCCAGAAATGATTGAAGCTACTGACTGAATGAAAGGAGCTGGCATCTCACTCTCTTTGAATCTTCTTTATCATGCTAAGAGGAGCAGGAAAAAGCAAAAAATTTCAGAATTGCACCTTGCAATGCGGAGAAATTACTGTTTGTGCATTTACAATATTCATTGATTTTTGCCATTGAAAAACATCATGTTATTCATATACCAGAAATGATTGAAGCTACTGACTGAATGAAAGGAGCTGGCATCTCACTCTCTTTGAATCTTCTTTATCATGCTAAGAGGAGCAGGAAAAAGCAAAAAATTTCAGAATTGCACCTTGCAATGCGGAGAAATTGCAGTTTGTGCATTTACAATATTCATTGATTTTTGCCATTGAAAAACGTCCAGAAATGATTGAAGCTACTGACTGAATGAAAGGAGCTGGCATCTCACTCTCTTTGAATCTTCTTTATCATGCTAAGAGGAGCAGGAAAAAGCAAAAAATTTCAGAATTGCACCTTGCAATGCGGAGAAATTACTGTTTGTGCATTTACAATATTCATTGATTTTTGCCATTGAAAAACCTCCAGAAATGATTGAAGCTACTGACTGAATGAAAGGAGCTGGCATCTCACTCTCTTTGAATCTTCTTTATCATGCTAAGAGGAGCAGGAAAAAGCAAAAAATTTCAGAATTGCACCTTGCAATGCGGAGAAATTACTGTTTGTGCATTTACAATATTCATTGATTTTTGCCATTGAAAAATGTCCAGAAATGATTGAAGCTACTGACTGAATGAAAGGAGCTGGCATCTCACTCTCTTTGAATCTTCTTTATCATGCTAAGAGGAGCAGGAAAAAGCAAAAAATTTCAGAATTGCGCCTTGCAATGCGGAGAAATTACTGTTTGTGCATTTACAAAATTCATTGATTTTTGCCATTGAAAAACATCATGTTATTCATATACCAGAAATGATTGAAGCTACTGACTGAAGGAAAGGATCTGGCATCTCACTCTCTTTGAATCTTCTTTGTCATGCTAAGAGGAGCAGGAAAAAGCAAAAAATTTCAGAATTGCACCTTGCAATGCGGAGAAATTACTGTTTGTGCATTTACAATATTCATTGATTTTTGCCATTGAAAAACGTCCAGAAATGATTGAAGCTACTGACTGAATGAAAGGAGCTGGCATCTCACTCTCTTTGAATCTTCTTTATCATGCTAAGAGGAGCAGGAAAAAGCAAAACATTTCAGAATTGCACCTTGCAATGCGGAGAAATTACTGTTTGTGCATTTACAATATTCATTGATTTTTGCGATTGAAAAACATCATGTTATTCATATACCAGAAATGATTGAAGCTACTGACTGAATGAAAGGAGCTGGCATCTCACTCTCTTTGAATCTTCTTTATCATGCTAAGAGGAGCAGGAAAAAGTAAAAAATTTCAGAATTGCACCTTGCAATGCGGAGAAATTACTGTTTGTGCATTTACAATATTCAATGATTTTTGCCATTGAAAAACGTCCAGAAATGATTGAAGCTACTGACTGAATGAAAGGAGCTGGCATCTCACTCTCTTTGAATCTTCTTTATCATGCTAAGAGGAGCAGGAAAAAGCAAAAAATTTCAGAATTGCACCTTGCAATGCGGAGAAATTACTGTTTGTGCATTTACAATATTCATTGATTTTTGCCATTGAAAAACGTCCAGAAATGATTGAAGCTACTGACTGAATGAAAGGAGCTGGCATCTCACTCTCTTTGAATCTTCTTTATCATGCTAAGAGGAGCAGGAAAAAGCAAAAAATTTCAGAATTGCACCTTGTAATGCGGAGAAATTACTGTTTGTGCATTTACAATATTCATTGATTTTTGCCATTGAAAAATGTCCAGAAATGATTGAAGCTACTGACTGAATGAAAGGAGCTGGCATCTCACTCTCTTTGAATCTTCTTTATCATGCTAAGAGGAGCAGGAAAAAGCAAAAAATTTCAGAATTGCGCCTTGCAATGCGGAGAAATTACTGTTTGTGCATTTACAAAATTCATTGATTTTTGCCATTGAAAAACATCATGTTATTCATATACCAGAAATGATTGAAGCTACTGACTGAAGGAAAGGATCTGGCATCTCACTCTCTTTGAATCTTCTTTGTCATGCTAAGAGGAGCAGGAAAAAGCAAAAAATTTCAGAATTGCACCTTGCAATGCGGAGAAATTACTGTTTGTGCATTTACAATATTCATTGATTTTTGCCATTGAAAAACGTCCAGAAATGATTGAAGCTACTGACTGAATGAAAGGAGCTGGCATCTCACTCTCTTTGAATCTTCTTTATCATGCTAAGAGGAGCAGGAAAAAGCAAAACATTTCAGAATTGCACCTTGCAATGCGGAGAAATTACTGTTTGTGCATTTACAATATTCATTGATTTTTGCGAATGAAAAACATCATGTTATTCATATACCAGAAATGATTGAAGCTACTGACTGAATGAAAGGAGCTGGCATCTCACTCTCTTTGAATCTTCTTTATCATGCTAAGAGGAGCAGGAAAAAGTAAAAAATTTCAGAATTGCACCTTGCAATGCGGAGAAATTACTGTTTGTGCATTTACAATATTCAATGATTTTTGCCATTGAAAAACGTCCAGAAATGATTGAAGCTACTGACTGAATGAAAGGAGCTGGCATCTCACTCTCTTTGAATCTTCTTTATCATGCTAAGAGGAGCAGGAAAAAGCAAAAAATTTCAGAATTGCACCTTGCAATGCGGAGAAATTACTGTTTGTGCATTTACAATATTCATTGATTTTTGCCATTGAAAAACATCATGTTATTCATATACCAGAAATGATTGAAGCTACTGACTGAATGAAAGGAGCTGGCATCTCACTCTCTTTGAATCTTCTTTATCATGCTAAGAGGAGCAGGAAAAAGCAAAAAATTTCAGAATTGCACCTTGCAATGCGGAGAAATTGCAGTTTGTGCATTTACAATATTCATTGATTTTTGCCATTGAAAAACGTCCAGAAATGATTGAAGCTACTGACTGAATGAAAGGAGCTGGCATCTCACTCTCTTTGAATCTTCTTTATCATGCTAAGAGGAGCAGGAAAAAGCAAAAAATTTCAGAATTGCACCTTGCAATGCGGAGAAATTACTGTTTGTGCATTTACAATATTCATTGATTTTTGCCATTGAAAAACGTCCAGAAATGATTGAAGCTACTGACTGAATGAAAGGAGCTGGCATCTCACTCTCTTTGAATCTTCTTTATCATGCTAAGAGGAGCAGGAAAAAGCAAAAAATTTCAGAATTGCACCTTGCAATGCGGAGAAATTACTGTTTGTGCATTTACAATATTCATTGATTTTTGCCATTGAAAAATGTCCAGAAATGATTGAAGCTACTGACTGAATGAAAGGAGCTGGCATCTCACTCTCTTTGAATCTTCTTTATCATGCTAAGAGGAGCAGGAAAAAGCAAAAAATTTCAGAATTGCGCCTTGCAATGCGGAGAAATTACTGTTTGTGCATTTACAAAATTCATTGATTTTTGCCATTGAAAAACATCATGTTATTCATATACCAGAAATGATTGAAGCTACTGACTGAAGGAAAGGATCTGGCATCTCACTCTCTTTGAATCTTCTTTGTCATGCTAAGAGGAGCAGGAAAAAGCAAAAAATTTCAGAATTGCACCTTGCAATGCGGAGAAATTACTGTTTGTGCATTTACAATATTCATTGATTTTTGCCATTGAAAAACGTCCAGAAATGATTGAAGCTACTGACTGAATGAAAGGAGCTGGCATCTCACTCTCTTTGAATCTTCTTTATCATGCTAAGAGGAGCAGGAAAAAGCAAAACATTTCAGAATTGCACCTTGCAATGCGGAGAAATTACTGTTTGTGCATTTACAATATTCATTGATTTTTGCGATTGAAAAACATCATGTTATTCATATACCAGAAATGATTGAAGCTACTGACTGAATGAAAGGAGCTGGCATCTCACTCTCTTTGAATCTTCTTTATCATGCTAAGAGGAGCAGGAAAAAGTAAAAAATTTCAGAATTGCACCTTGCAATGCGGAGAAATTACTGTTTGTGCATTTACAATATTCAATGATTTTTGCCATTGAAAAACGTCCAGAAATGATTGAAGCTACTGACTGAATGAAAGGAGCTGGCATCTCACTCTCTTTGAATCTTCTTTATCATGCTAAGAGGAGCAGGAAAAAGCAAAAAATTTCAGAATTGCACCTTGCAATGCGGAGAAATTACTGTTTGTGCATTTACAATATTCATTGATTTTTGCCATTGAAAAACGTCCAGAAATGATTGAAGCTACTGACTGAATGAAAGGAGCTGGCATCTCACTCTCTTTGAATCTTCTTTATCATGCTAAGAGGAGCAGGAAAAAGCAAAAAATTTCAGAATTGCACCTTGCAATGCGGAGAAATTACTGTTTGTGCATTTACAATATTCATTGATTTTTGCCATTGAAAAATGTCCAGAAATGATTGAAGCTACTGACTGAATGAAAGGAGCTGGCATCTCACTCTCTTTGAATCTTCTTTATCATGCTAAGAGGAGCAGGAAAAAGCAAAAAATTTCAGAATTGCGCCTTGCAATGCGGAGAAATTACTGTTTGTGCATTTACAAAATTCATTGATTTTTGCCATTGAAAAACATCATGTTATTCATATACCAGAAATGATTGAAGCTACTGACTGAAGGAAAGGATCTGGCATCTCACTCTCTTTGAATCTTCTTTGTCATGCTAAGAGGAGCAGGAAAAAGCAAAAAATTTCAGAATTGCACCTTGCAATGCGGAGAAATTACTGTTTGTGCATTTACAATATTCATTGATTTTTGCCATTGAAAAACGTCCAGAAATGATTGAAGCTACTGACTGAATGAAAGGAGCTGGCATCTCACTCTCTTTGAATCTTCTTTATCATGCTAAGAGGAGCAGGAAAAAGCAAAACATTTCAGAATTGCACCTTGCAATGCGGAGAAATTACTGTTTGTGCATTTACAATATTCATTGATTTTTGCGAATGAAAAACATCATGTTATTCATATACCAGAAATGATTGAAGCTACTGACTGAATGAAAGGAGCTGGCATCTCACTCTCTTTGAATCTTCTTTATCATGCTAAGAGGAGCAGGAAAAAGTAAAAAATTTCAGAATTGCACCTTGCAATGCGGAGAAATTACTGTTTGTGCATTTACAATATTCAATGATTTTTGCCATTGAAAAACGTCCAGAAATGATTGAAGCTACTGACTGAATGAAAGGAGCTGGCATCTCACTCTCTTTGAATCTTCTTTATCATGCTAAGAGGAGCAGGAAAAAGCAAAAAATTTCAGAATTGCACCTTGCAATGCGGAGAAATTACTGTTTGTGCATTTACAATATTCATTGATTTTTGCCATTGAAAAACATCATGTTATTCATATACCAGAAATGATTGAAGCTACTGACTGAATGAAAGGAGCTGGCATCTCACTCTCTTTGAATCTTCTTTATCATGCTAAGAGGAGCAGGAAAAAGCAAAAAATTTCAGAATTGCACCTTGCAATGCGGAGAAATTGCAGTTTGTGCATTTACAATATTCATTGATTTTTGCCATTGAAAAACGTCCAGAAATGATTGAAGCTACTGACTGAATGAAAGGAGCTGGCATCTCACTCTCTTTGAATCTTCTTTATCATGCTAAGAGGAGCAGGAAAAAGCAAAAAATTTCAGAATTGCACCTTGCAATGCGGAGAAATTACTGTTTGTGCATTTACAATATTCATTGATTTTTGCCATTGAAAAACGTCCAGAAATGATTGAAGCTACTGACTGAATGAAAGGAGCTGGCATCTCACTCTCTTTGAATCTTCTTTATCATGCTAAGAGGAGCAGGAAAAAGCAAAAAATTTCAGAATTGCACCTTGCAATGCGGAGAAATTACTGTTTGTGCATTTACAATATTCATTGATTTTTGCCATTGAAAAATGTCCAGAAATGATTGAAGCTACTGACTGAATGAAAGGAGCTGGCATCTCACTCTCTTTGAATCTTCTTTATCATGCTAAGAGGAGCAGGAAAAAGCAAAAAATTTCAGAATTGCGCCTTGCAATGCGGAGAAATTACTGTTTGTGCATTTACAAAATTCATTGATTTTTGCCATTGAAAAACATCATGTTATTCATATACCAGAAATGATTGAAGCTACTGACTGAAGGAAAGGATCTGGCATCTCACTCTCTTTGAATCTTCTTTGTCATGCTAAGAGGAGCAGGAAAAAGCAAAAAATTTCAGAATTGCACCTTGCAATGCGGAGAAATTACTGTTTGTGCATTTACAATATTCATTGATTTTTGCCATTGAAAAACGTCCAGAAATGATTGAAGCTACTGACTGAATGAAAGGAGCTGGCATCTCACTCTCTTTGAATCTTCTTTATCATGCTAAGAGGAGCAGGAAAAAGCAAAACATTTCAGAATTGCACCTTGCAATGCGGAGAAATTACTGTTTGTGCATTTACAATATTCATTGATTTTTGCGATTGAAAAACATCATGTTATTCATATACCAGAAATGATTGAAGCTACTGACTGAATGAAAGGAGCTGGCATCTCACTCTCTTTGAATCTTCTTTATCATGCTAAGAGGAGCAGGAAAAAGTAAAAAATTTCAGAATTGCACCTTGCAATGCGGAGAAATTACTGTTTGTGCATTTACAATATTCAATGATTTTTGCCATTGAAAAACGTCCAGAAATGATTGAAGCTACTGACTGAATGAAAGGAGCTGGCATCTCACTCTCTTTGAATCTTCTTTATCATGCTAAGAGGAGCAGGAAAAAGCAAAAAATTTCAGAATTGCACCTTGCAATGCGGAGAAATTACTGTTTGTGCATTTACAATATTCATTGATTTTTGCCATTGAAAAACGTCCAGAAATGATTGAAGCTACTGACTGAATGAAAGGAGCTGGCATCTCACTCTCTTTGAATCTTCTTTATCATGCTAAGAGGAGCAGGAAAAAGCAAAAAATTTCAGAATTGCACCTTGCAATGCGGAGAAATTACTGTTTGTGCATTTACAATATTCATTGATTTTTGCCATTGAAAAATGTCCAGAAATGATTGAAGCTACTGACTGAATGAAAGGAGCTGGCATCTCACTCTCTTTGAATCTTCTTTATCATGCTAAGAGGAGCAGGAAAAAGCAAAAAATTTCAGAATTGCGCCTTGCAATGCGGAGAAATTACTGTTTGTGCATTTACAAAATTCATTGATTTTTGCCATTGAAAAACATCATGTTATTCATATACCAGAAATGATTGAAGCTACTGACTGAAGGAAAGGATCTGGCATCTCACTCTCTTTGAATCTTCTTTGTCATGCTAAGAGGAGCAGGAAAAAGCAAAAAATTTCAGAATTGCACCTTGCAATGCGGAGAAATTACTGTTTGTGCATTTACAATATTCATTGATTTTTGCCATTGAAAAACGTCCAGAAATGATTGAAGCTACTGACTGAATGAAAGGAGCTGGCATCTCACTCTCTTTGAATCTTCTTTATCATGCTAAGAGGAGCAGGAAAAAGCAAAACATTTCAGAATTGCACCTTGCAATGCGGAGAAATTACTGTTTGTGCATTTACAATATTCATTGATTTTTGCGATTGAAAAACATCATGTTATTCATATACCAGAAATGATTGAAGCTACTGACTGAATGAAAGGAGCTGGCATCTCACTCTCTTTGAATCTTCTTTATCATGCTAAGAGGAGCAGGAAAAAGTAAAAAATTTCAGAATTGCACCTTGCAATGCGGAGAAATTACTGTTTGTGCATTTACAATATTCAATGATTTTTGCCATTGAAAAACGTCCAGAAATGATTGAAGCTACTGACTGAATGAAAGGAGCTGGCATCTCACTCTCTTTGAATCTTCTTTATCATGCTAAGAGGAGCAGGAAAAAGCAAAAAATTTCAGAATTGCACCTTGCAATGCGGAGAAATTACTGTTTGTGCATTTACAATATTCATTGATTTTTGCCATTGAAAAACGTCCAGAAATGATTGAAGCTACTGACTGAATGAAAGGAGCTGGCATCTCACTCTCTTTGAATCTTCTTTATCATGCTAAGAGGAGCAGGAAAAAGCAAAAAATTTCAGAATTGCACCTTGCAATGCGGAGAAATTACTGTTTGTGCATTTACAATATTCATTGATTTTTGCCATTGAAAAACATCATGTTATTCATATACCAGAAATGATTGAAGCTACTGACTGAATGAAAGGAGCTGGCATCTCACTCTCTTTGAATCTTCTTTATCATGCTAAGAGGAGCAGGAAAAAGTAAAAAATTTCAGAATTGCACCTTGCAATGCGGAGAAATTACTGTTTGTGCATTTACAATATTCAATGATTTTTGCCATTGAAAAACGTCCAGAAATGATTGAAGCTACTGACTGAATGAAAGGAGCTGGCATCTCACTCTCTTTGAATCTTGTTTATCATGCTAAGAGGAGCAGGAAAAAGCAAAAAATTTCAGAATTGCACCTTGCAATGCGGAGAAATTACTGTTTGTGCATTTACAATATTCATTGATTTTTGCTATTGAAAAACATCATGTTATTCATATACCAGAAATGATTGAAGCTACTGACTGAATGAAAGGAGCTGGCATCTCACTCTCTTTGAATCTTCTTTATCATGCTAAGAGGAGCAGGAAAAAGCAAAAAATTTCAGAATTGCACCTTGCAATGCGGAGAAATTATAGTTTGTGCATTTACAATATTCATTGATTTTTGCCATTGAAAAACGTCCAGAAATGATTGAAGCTACTGACTGAATGAAAGGAGCTGGCATCTCACTCTCTTTGAATCTTCTTTATCATGCTAAGAGGAGCAGGAAAAAGCAAAAAATTTCAGAATTGCACCTTGCAATGCGGAGAAATTACTGTTTGTGCATTTACAATATTCATTGATTTTTGCCATTGAAAAACGTCCAGAAATGATTGAAGCTACTGACTGAATGAAAGGAGCTGGCATCTCACTCTCTTTGAATCTTCTTTATCATGCTAAGAGGAGCAGGAAAAAGCAAAAAATTTCAGAATTGCACCTTGCAATGCAGAGAAATTACTGTTTGTGCATTTACAATATTCATTGATTTTTGCTATTGAAAAACATCATGTTATTCATATACCAGAAATGATTGAAGCTACTGACTGAATGAAAGGAGCTGGCATCTCACTCTCTTTGAATCTTCTTTATCATGCTAAGAGGAGCAGGAAAAAGCAAAAAATTTCAGAATTGCACCTTGCAATGCGGAGAAATTACAGTTTGTGCATTTACAATATTCATTGATTTTTGCCATTGAAAAGCGTCCAGAAATGATTGAAGCTACTGACTGAATGAAAGGAGCTGGCATCTCACTCTCTTTGAATCTTCTTTATCATGCTAAGAGGAGCAGGAAAAAGCAAAAAATTTCAGAATTGCACCTTGCAATGCGGAGAAATTACTGTTTGTGCATTTACAATATTCATTGATTTTTGCCATTGAAAAATGTCCAGAAATGATTGAAGCTACTGACTGAATGAAAGGAGCTGGCATCTCACTCTCTTTGAATCTTCTTTATCATGCTAAGAGGAGCAGGAAAAAGCAAAAAATTTCAGAATTGCGCCTTGCAATGCGGAGAAATTACTGTTTGTGCATTTACAAAATTCATTGATTTTTGCCTTTGAAAAACATCATGTTATTCATATACCAGAAATGATTGAAGCTACTGACTGAAGGAAAGGAGCTGGCATCTCACTCTCTTTGAATCTTCTTTATCATGCTAAGAGGAGCAGGAAAAAGCAAAAAATTTCAGAATTGCACCTTGCAATGCGGAGAAATTACTGTTTGTGCATTTACAATATTCATTGATTTTTGCCATTGAAAAACGTCCAGAAATGATTGAAGCTACTGACTGAATGAAAGGAGCTGGCATCTCACTCTCTTTGAATCTTCTTTATCATGCTAAGAGGAGCAGGAAAAAGCAAAAAATTTCAGAATTGCACCTTGCAATGCGGAGAAATTACTGTTTGTGCATTTACAATATTCATTGATTTTTGCGATTGAAAAACATCATGTTATTCATATACCAGAAATGATTGAAGCTACTGACTGAATGAAAGGAGCTGGCATCTCATTCTCTTTGAATCTTCTTTATCATGCTAAGAGGAGCAGGAAAAAGTAAAAAATTTCAGAATTGCACCTTGCAATGCGGAGAAATTACTGTTTGTGCATTTACAATATTCAATGATTTTTGCCATTGAAAAACGTCCAGAAATGATTGAAGCTACTGACTGAATGAAAGGAGCTGGCATCTCACTCTCTTTGAATCTTGTTTATCATGCTAAGAGGAGCAGGAAAAAGCAAAAAATTTCAGAATTGCACCTTGCAATGCGGAGAAATTACTGTTTGTGCATTTACAATATTCATTGATTTTTGCCATTGAAAAACGTCCAGAAATGATTGAAGCTACTGACTGAATGAAAGGAGCTGGCATCTCACTCTCTTTGAATCTTCTTTATCATGCTAAGAGGAGCAGGAAAAAGCCAAAAATTTCAGAATTGCACCTTGCAATGCGGAGAAATTACTGTTTGTGCATTTACAATATTCATTGATTTTTGCTATTGAAAAACATCATGTTATTCATATACCAGAAATGATTGAAGCTACTGACTGAATGAAAGGAGCTGGCATCTCACTCTCTTTGAATATTCTTTATCATGCTAAGAGGAGCAGGAAAAAGCAAAAAATTTCAGAATTGCACCTTGCAATGCGGAGAAATTACTGTTTGTGCATTTACAATATTCATTGATTTTTGCCATTGAAAAACGTCCAGAAATGATTGAAGCTACTGACTGAATGAAAGGAGCTGGCATCTCACTCTCTTTGAATCTTCTTTATCATGCTAAGAGGAGCAGGAAAAAGCAAAACATTTCAGAATTGCACCTTGCAATGCGGAGAAATTACTGTTTGTGCATTTACAATATTCATTGATTTTTGCGATTGAAAAACATCATGTTATTCATATACCAGAAATGATTGAAGCTACTGACTGAATGAAAGGAGCTGGCATCTCACTCTCTTTGAATCTTCTTTATCATGCTAAGAGGAGCAGGAAAAAGTAAAAAATTTCAGAATTGCACCTTGCAATGCGGAGAAATTACTGTTTGTGCATTTACAATATTCAATGATTTTTGCCATTGAAAAACGTCCAGAAATGATTGAAGCTACTGACTGAATGAAAGGAGCTGGCATCTCACTCTCTTTGAATCTTCTTTATCATGCTAAGAGGAGCAGGAAAAAGCAAAAAATTTCAGAATTGCACCTTGCAATGCGGAGAAATTACTGTTTGTGCATTTACAATATTCATTGATTTTTGCCATTGAAAAACGTCCAGAAATGATTGAAGCTACTGACTGAATGAAAGGAGCTGGCATCTCACTCTCTTTGAATCATCTTTATCATGCTAAGAGGAGCAGGAAAAAGCAAAAAATTTCAGAATTGCACCTTGCAATGCGGAGAAATTACTGTTTGTGCATTTACAATATTCATTGATTTTTGCCATTGAAAAATGTCCAGAAATGATTGAAGCTACTGACTGAATGAAAGGAGCTGGCATCTCACTCTCTTTGAATCTTCTTTATCATGCTAAGAGGAGCAGGAAAAAGCAAAAAATTTCAGAATTGCGCCTTGCAATGCGGAGAAATTACTGTTTGTGCATTTACAAAATTCATTGATTTTTGCCATTGAAAAACATCATGTTATTCATATACCAGAAATGATTGAAGCTACTGACTGAAGGAAAGGATCTGGCATCTCACTCTCTTTGAATCTTCTTTGTCATGCTAAGAGGAGCAGGAGAAAGCAAGAAATTTCAGAATTGCACCTTGCAATGCGGAGAAATTACTGTTTGTGCATTTACAATATTCATTGATTTTTGCCATTGAAAAACGTCCAGAAATGATTGAAGCTACTGACTGAATGAAAGGAGCTGGCATCTCACTCTCTTTGAATCTTCTTTATCATGCTAAGAGGAGCAGGAAAAAGCAAAACATTTCAGAATTGCACCTTGCAATGCGGAGAAATTACTGTTTGTGCATTTACAATATTCATTGATTTTTGCGATTGAAAAACATCATGTTATTCATATACCAGAAATGATTGAAGCTACTGACTGAATGAAAGGAGCTGGCATCTCACTCTCTTTGAATCTTCTTTATCATGCTAAGAGGAGCAGGAAAAAGTAAAAAATTTCAGAATTGCACCTTGCAATGCGGAGAAATTACTGTTTGTGCATTTACAATATTCAATGATTTTTGCCATTGAAAAACGTCCAGAAATGATTGAAGCTACTGACTGAATGAAAGGAGCTGGCATCTCACTCTCTTTGAATCTTCTTTATCATGCTAAGAGGAGCAGGAAAAAGCAAAAAATTTCAGAATTGCACCTTGCAATGCGGAGAAATTACTGTTTGTGCATTTACAATATTCATTGATTTTTGCCATTGAAAAACGTCCAGAAATGATTGAAGCTACTGACTGAATGAAAGGAGCTGGCATCTCACTCTCTTTGAATCTTCTTTATCATGCTAAGAGGAGCAGGAAAAAGCAAAAAATTTCAGAATTGCACCTTGCAATGCGGAGAAATTACTGTTTGTGCATTTACAATATTCATTGATTTTTGCCATTGAAAAACATCATGTTATTCATATACCAGAAATGATTGAAGCTACTGACTGAATGAAAGGAGCTGGCATCTCACTCTCTTTGAATCTTCTTTATCATGCTAAGAGGAGCAGGAAAAAGTAAAAAATTTCAGAATTGCACCTTGCAATGCGGAGAAATTACTGTTTGTGCATTTATAATATTCAATGATTTTTGCCATTGAAAAACGTCCAGAAATGATTGAAGCTACTGACTGAACGAAAGGAGCTGGCATCTCACTCTCTTTGAATCTTCTTTATCATGCTAAGAGGAGCAGGAAAAAGCAAAAAATTTCAGAATTGCACCTTGCAATGCGGAGAAATTACTGTTTGTGCATTTACAATATTCATTGATTTTTGCCATTGAAAAACATCATGTTATTCATATACCAGAAATGTTTGAAGCTACTGACTGAATGAAAGGAGCTGGCATCTCACTCTCTTTGAATCTTCTTTATCATGCTAAGAAGAGCAGGAAAAAGCAAAAAATTTCAGAATTGCACCTTGCAATGCGGAGAAATTACTGTTTGTGCATTTACAATATTCAATGATTTTTGCCATTGAAAAACGTCCAGAAATGATTGAAGCTACTGACTGAATGAAAGGAGCTGGCATCTCACTCTCTTTGAATCTTGTTTATCATGCTAAGAGGAGCAGGAAAAAGCAAAAAATTTCAGAATTGCACCTTGCAATGCGGAGAAATTACTGTTTGTGCATTTACAATATTCATTGATTTTTGCTATTGAAAAACATCATGTTATTCATATACCAGAAATGATTGAAGCTACTGACTGAATGAAAGGAGCTGGCATCTCACTCTCTTTGAATCTTCTTTATCATGCTAAGAGGAGCAGGAAAAAGCAAAAAATTTCAGAATTGCACCTTGCAATGCGGAGAAATTATAGTTTGTGCATTTACAATATTCATTGATTTTTGCCATTGAAAAACGTCCAGAAATGATTGAAGCTACTGACTGAATGAAAGGAGCTGGCATCTCACTCTCTTTGAATCTTCTTTATCATGCTAAGAGGAGCAGGAAAAAGCAAAAAATTTCAGAATTGCACCTTGCAATGCGGAGAAATTACTGTTTGTGCATTTACAATATTCATTGATTTTTGCCATTGAAAAACGTCCAGAAATGATTGAAGCTACTGACTGAATGAAAGGAGCTGGCATCTCACTCTCTTTGAATCTTCTTTATCATGCTAAGAGGAGCAGGAAAAAGCAAAAAATTTCAGAATTGCACCTTGCAATGCGGAGAAATTACTGTTTGTGCATTTACAATATTCATTGATTTTTGCTATTGAAAAACATCATGTTATTCATATACCAGAAATGATTGAAGCTACTGACTGAATGAAAGGAGCTGGCATCTCACTCTCTTTGAATCTTCTTTATCATGCTAAGAGGAGCAGGAAAAAGCAAAAAATTTCAGAATTGCACCTTGCAATGCGGAGAAATTACAGTTTGTGCATTTACAATATTCATTGATTTTTGCCATTGAAAAGCGTCCAGAAATGATTGAAGCTACTGACTGAATGAAAGGAGCTGGCATCTCACTCTCTTTGAATCTTCTTTATCATGCTAAGAGGAGCAGGAAAAAGCAAAAAATTTCAGAATTGCACCTTGCAATGCGGAGAAATTACTGTTTGTGCATTTACAATATTCATTGATTTTTGCCATTGAAAAATGTCCAGAAATGATTGAAGCTACTGACTGAATGAAAGGAGCTGGCATCTCACTCTCTTTGAATCTTCTTTATCATGCTAAGAGGAGCAGGAAAAAGCAAAAAATTTCAGAATTGCGCCTTGCAATGCGGAGAAATTACTGTTTGTGCATTTACAAAATTCATTGATTTTTGCCATTGAAAAACATCATGTTATTCATATACCAGAAATGATTGAAGCTACTGACTGAAGGAAAGGAGCTGGCATCTCACTCTCTTTGAATCTTCTTTATCATGCTAAGAGGAGCAGGAAAAAGCAAAAAATTTCAGAATTGCACCTTGCAATGCGGAGAAATTACTGTTTGTGCATTTACAATATTCATTGATTTTTGCCATTGAAAAACGGCCAGAAATGATTGAAGCTACTGACTGAATGAAAGGAGCTGGCATCTCACTCTCTTTGAATCTTCTTTATCATGCTAAGAGGAGCAGGAAAAAGCAAAAAATTTCAGAATTGCACCTTGCAATGCGGAGAAATTACTGTTTGTGCATTTACAATATTCATTGATTTTTGCGATTGAAAAACATCATGTTATTCATATACCAGAA
Source organism: Phyllobates terribilis (assembly GCF_046119375.1). Taxonomy (NCBI): domain Eukaryota; kingdom Metazoa; phylum Chordata; class Amphibia; order Anura; family Dendrobatidae; genus Phyllobates; species Phyllobates terribilis. Next base: position 106,676 of record NW_027363292.1, read on the forward strand.
ATGATTGAAACTACTGACTGAATGAAAGGAGCTGGCATCTCATTCTCTTTGAATCTTCTTTATCATGCTAAGAGGAGCAGGAAAAAGTAAAAAATTTCAGAATTGCACCTTGCAATGCGGAGAAATTACTGTTTGTGCATTTACAATATTCAATGATTTTTGCCATTGAAAAACGTCCAGAAATGATTGAAGCTACTGACTGAATGAAAGGAGCTGGCATCTCACTCTCTTTGAATCTTGTTTATCATGCTAAGAGGAGCAGGAAAAAGCAAAAAATTTCAGAATTGCACCTTGCAATGCGGAGAAATTACTGTTTGTGCATTTACAATATTCATTGATTTTTGCCATTGAAAAACGTCCAGAAATGATTGAAGCTACTGACTGAATGAAAGGAGCTGGCATCTCACTCTCTTTGAATCTTCTTTATCATGCTAAGAGGAGCAGGAAAAAGCCAAAAATTTCAGAATTGCACCTTGCAATGCGGAGAAATTACTGTTTGTGCATTTACAATATTCATTGATTTTTGCTATTGAAAAACATCATGTTATTCATATACCAGAAATGATTGAAGCTACTGACTGAATGAAAGGAGCTGGCATCTCACTCTCTTTGAATCTTCTTTATCATGCTAAGAGGAGCAGGAAAAAGCAAAAAATTTCAGAATTGCACCTTGCAATGCGGAGAAAATGCAGTTTGTGCATTTACAATATTCATTGATTTTTGCCATTGAAAAACGTCCAGAAATGATTGAAGCTACTGACTGAATGAAAGGAGCTGGCATCTCACTCTCTTTGAATCTTCTTTATCATGCTAAGAGGAGCAGGAAAAAGCAAAAAATTTCAGAATTGCACCTTGCAATGCGGAGAAATTACTGTTTGTGCATTTACAATATTCATTGATTTTTGCCATTGAAAAACATCATGTTATTCATATACCAGAAATGATTGAAGCTACTGACTGAATGAAAGGAGCTGGCATCTCACTCTCTTTGAATCTTCTTTATCATGCTAAGAGGAGCAGGAAAAAGCAAAAAATTTCAGAATTGCACCTTGCAATGCGGAGAAATTGCAGTTTGTGCATTTACAATATTCATTGATTTTTGCCATTGAAAAACGTCCAGAAATGATTGAAGCTACTGACTGAATGAAAGGAGCTGGCATCTCACTCTCTTTGAATCTTCTTTATCATGCTAAGATGAGCAGTAAAAAGCAAAAAATTTCAGAATTGCACCTTGCAATGCGGAGAAATTACTGTTTGTGCATTTACAATATTCATTGATTTTTGCCATTGAAAAACGTCCAGAAATGATTGAAGCTACTGACTGAATGAAAGGAGCTGGCATCTCACTCTCTTTGAATCTTCTTTATCATGCTAAGAGGAGCAGGAAAAAGCAAAAAATTTCAGAATTGCACCTTGCAATGCGGAGAAATTACTGTTTGTGCATTTACAATATTCATTGATTTTTGCCATTGAAAAATGTCCAGAAATGATTGAAGCTACTGACTGAATGAAAGGAGCTGGCATCTCACTCTCTTTGAATCTTCTTTATCATGCTAAGAGGAGCAGGAAAAAGCAAAAAATTTCAGAATTGCGCCTTGCAATGCGGAGAAATTACTGTTTGTGCATTTACAATATTCAATGATTTTTGCCATTGAAAAACGTCCAGAAATGATTGAAGCTACTGACTGAATGAAAGGAGCTGGCATCTCACTCTCTTTGAATCTTGTTTATCATGCTAAGAGGAGCAGGAAAAAGCAAAAAATTTCAGAATTGCACCTTGCAATGCGGAGAAATTACTGTTTGTGCATTTACAATATTCATTGATTTTTGCTATTGAAAAACATCATGTTATTCATATACCAGAAATGATTGAAGCTACTGACTGAATGAAAGGAGCTGGCATCTCACTCTCTTTGAATCTTCTTTATCATGCTAAGAGGAGCAGGAAAAAGCAAAAAATTTCAGAATTGCACCTTGCAATGCGGAGAAATTATAGTTTGTGCATTTACAATATTCATTGATTTTTGCCATTGAAAAACGTCCAGAAATGATTGAAGCTACTGACTGAATGAAAGGAGCTGGCATCTCACTCTCTTTGAATCTTCTTTATCATGCTAAGAGGAGCAGGAAAAAGCAAAAAATTTCAGAATTGCACCTTGCAATGCGGAGAAATTACTGTTTGTGCATTTACAATATTCATTGATTTTTGCCATTGAAAAACGTCCAGAAATGATTGAAGCTACTGACTGAATGAAAGGAGCTGGCATCTCACTCTCTTTGAATCTTCTTTATCATGCTAAGAGGAGCAGGAAAAAGCAAAAAATTTCAGAATTGCACCTTGCAATGCGGAGAAATTACTGTTTGTGCATTTACAATATTCATTGATTTTTGCTATTGAAAAACATCATGTTATTCATATACCAGAAATGATTGAAGCTACTGACTGAATGAAAGGAGCTGGCATCTCACTCTCTTTGAATCTTCTTTATCATGCTAAGAGGAGCAGGAAAAAGCAAAAAATTTCAGAATTGCACCTTGCAATGCGGAGAAATTACAGTTTGTGCATTTACAATATTCATTGATTTTTGCCATTGAAAAGCGTCCAGAAATGATTGAAGCTACTGACTGAATGAAAGGAGCTGGCATCTCACTCTCTTTGAATCTTCTTTATCATGCTAAGAGGAGCAGGAAAAAGCAAAAAATTTCAGAATTGCACCTTGCAATGCGGAGAAATTACTGTTTGTGCATTTACAATATTCATTGATTTTTGCCATTGAAAAATGTCCAGAAATGATTGAAGCTACTGACTGAATGAAAGGAGCTGGCATCTCACTCTCTTTGAATCTTCTTTATCATGCTAAGAGGAGCAGGAAAAAGCAAAAAATTTCAGAATTGCGCCTTGCAATGCGGAGAAATTACTGTTTGTGCATTTACAAAATTCATTGATTTTTGCCATTGAAAAACATCATGTTATTCATATACCAGAAATGATTGAAGCTACTGACTGAAGGAAAGGAGCTGGCATCTCACTCTCTTTGAATCTTCTTTATCATGCTAAGAGGAGCAGGAAAAAGCAAAAAATTTCAGAATTGCACCTTGCAATGCGGAGAAATTACTGTTTGTGCATTTACAATATTCATTGATTTTTGCCATTGAAAAACGGCCAGAAATGATTGAAGCTACTGACTGAATGAAAGGAGCTGGCATCTCACTCTCTTTGAATCTTCTTTATCATGCTAAGAGGAGCAGGAAAAAGCAAAAAATTTCAGAATTGCACCTTGCAATGCGGAGAAATTACTGTTTGTGCATTTACAATATTCATTGATTTTTGCGATTGAAAAACATCATGTTATTCATATACCAGAAATGATTGAAACTACTGACTGAATGAAAGGAGCTGGCATCTCATTCTCTTTGAATCTTCTTTATCATGCTAAGAGGAGCAGGAAAAAGTAAAAAATTTCAGAATTGCACCTTGCAATGCGGAGAAATTACTGTTTGTGCATTTACAATATTCAATGATTTTTGCCATTGAAAAACGTCCAGAAATGATTGAAGCTACTGACTGAATGAAAGGAGCTGGCATCTCACTCTCTTTGAATCTTGTTTATCATGCTAAGAGGAGCAGGAAAAAGCAAAAAATTTCAGAATTGCACCTTGCAATGCGGAGAAATTACTGTTTGTGCATTTACAATATTCATTGATTTTTGCCATTGAAAAACGTCCAGAAATGATTGAAGCTACTGACTGAATGAAAGGAGCTGGCATCTCACTCTCTTTGAATCTTCTTTATCATGCTAAGAGGAGCAGGAAAAAGCCAAAAATTTCAGAATTGCACCTTGCAATGCGGAGAAATTACTGTTTGTGCATTTACAATATTCATTGATTTTTGCTATTGAAAAACATCATGTTATTCATATACCAGAAATGATTGAAGCTACTGACTGAATGAAAGGAGCTGGCATCTCACTCTCTTTGAATCTTCTTTATCATGCTAAGAGGAGCAGGAAAAAGCAAAAAATTTCAGAATTGCACCTTGCAATGCGGAGAAAATGCAGTTTGTGAATTTACAATATTCATTGATTTTTGCCATTGAAAAACGTCCAGAAATGATTGAAGCTACTGACTGAATGAAAGGAGCTGGCATCTCACTCTCTTTGAATCTTCTTTATCATGCTAAGAGGAGCAGGAAAAAGCAAAAAATTTCAGAATTGCACCTTGCAATGCGGAGAAATTACTGTTTGTGCATTTACAATATTCATTGATTTTTGCCATTGAAAAACATCATGTTATTCATATACCAGAAATGATTGAAGCTACTGACTGAATGAAAGGAGCTGGCATCTCACTCTCTTTGAATCTTCTTTATCATGCTAAGAGGAGCAGGAAAAAGCAAAAAATTTCAGAATTGCACCTTGCAATGCGGAGAAATTGCAGTTTGTGCATTTACAATATTCATTGATTTTTGCCATTGAAAAACGTCCAGAAATGATTGAAGCTACTGACTGAATGAAAGGAGCTGGCATCTCACTCTCTTTGAATCTTCTTTATCATGCTAAGATGAGCAGTAAAAAGCAAAAAATTTCAGAATTGCACCTTGCAATGCGGAGAAATTACTGTTTGTGCATTTACAATATTCATTGATTTTTGCCATTGAAAAACGTCCAGAAATGATTGAAGCTACTGACTGAATGAAAGGAGCTGGCATCTCACTCTCTTTGAATCTTCTTTATCATGCTAAGAGGAGCAGGAAAAAGCAAAAAATTTCAGAATTGCACCTTGCAATGCGGAGAAATTACTGTTTGTGCATTTACAATATTCATTGATTTTTGCCATTGAAAAATGTCCAGAAATGATTGAAGCTACTGACTGAATGAAAGGAGCTGGCATCTCACTCTCTTTGAATCTTCTTTATCATGCTAAGAGGAGCAGGAAAAAGCAAAAAATTTCAGAATTGCGCCTTGCAATGCGGAGAAATTACTGTTTGTGCATTTACAAAATTCATTGATTTTTGCCATTGAAAAACATCATGTTATTCATATACCAGAAATGATTGAAGCTACTGACTGAAGGAAAGGATCTGGCATCTCACTCTCTTTGAATCTTCTTTGTCATGCTAAGAGGAGCAGGAAAAAGCAAAAAATTTCAGAATTGCACCTTGCAATGCGGAGAAATTACTGTTTGTGCATTTACAATATTCATTGATTTTTGCCATTGAAAAACGTCCAGAAATGATTGAAGCTACTGACTGAATGAAAGGAGCTGGCATCTCACTCTCTTTGAATCTTCTTTATCATGCTAAGAGGAGCAGGAAAAAGCAAAACATTTCAGAATTGCACCTTGCAATGCGGAGAAATTACTGTTTGTGCATTTACAATATTCATTGATTTTTGCGATTGAAAAACATCATGTTATTCATATACCAGAAATGATTGAAGCTACTGACTGAATGAAAGGAGCTGGCATCTCACTCTCTTTGAATCTTCTTTATCATGCTAAGAGGAGCAGGAAAAAGTAAAAAATTTCAGAATTGCACCTTGCAATGCGGAGAAATTACTGTTTGTGCATTTACAATATTCAATGATTTTTGCCATTGAAAAACGTCCAGAAATGATTGAAGCTACTGACTGAATGAAAGGAGCTGGCATCTCACTCTCTTTGAATCTTCTTTATCATGCTAAGAGGAGCAGGAAAAAGCAAAAAATTTCAGAATTGCACCTTGCAATGCGGAGAAATTACTGTTTGTGCATTTACAATATTCATTGATTTTTGCCATTGAAAAACGTCCAGAAATGATTGAAGCTACTGACTGATTGAAAGGAGCTGGCATCTCACTCTCTTTGAATCTTCTTTATCATGCTAAGAGGAGCAGGAAAAAGCAAAAAATTTCAGAATTGCACCTTGCAATGCAGAGAAATTACTGTTTGTGCATTTACAATATTCATTGATTTTTGCCATTGAAAAATGTCCAGAAATGATTGAAGCTACTGACTGAATGAAAGGAGCTGGCATCTCACTCTCTTTGAATCTTCTTTATCATGCTAAGAGGAGCAGGAAAAAGCAAAAAATTTCAGAATTGCGCCTTGCAATGCGGAGAAATTACTGTTTGTGCATTTACAAAATTCATTGATTTTTGCCATTGAAAAACATCATGTTATTCATATACCAGAAATGATTGAAGCTACTGACTGAAGGAAAGGATCTGGCATCTCACTCTCTTTGAATCTTCTTTGTCATGCTAAGAGGAGCAGGAAAAAGCAAAAAATTTCAGAATTGCACCTTGCAATGCGGAGAAATTACTGTTTGTGCATTTACAATATTCATTGATTTTTGCCATTGAAAAACGTCCAGAAATGATTGAAGCTACTGACTGAATGAAAGGAGCTGGCATCTCACTCTCTTTGAATCTTCTTTATCATGCTAAGAGGAGCAGGAAAAAGCAAAACATTTCAGAATTGCACCTTGCAATGCGGAGAAATTACTGTTTGTGCATTTACAATATTCATTGATTTTTGCGATTGAAAAACATCATGTTATTCATATACCAGAAATGATTGAAGCTACTGACTGAATGAAAGGAGCTGGCATCTCACTCTCTTTGAATCTTCTTTATCATGCTAAGAGGAGCAGGAAAAAGTAAAAAATTTCAGAATTGCACCTTGCAATGCGGAGAAATTACTGTTTGTGCATTTACAATATTCAATGATTTTTGCCATTGAAAAACGTCCAGAAATGATTGAAGCTACTGACTGAATGAAAGGAGCTGGCATCTCACTCTCTTTGAATCTTCTTTATCATGCTAAGAGGAGCAGGAAAAAGCAAAAAATTTCAGAATTGCACCTTGCAATGCGGAGAAATTACTGTTTGTGCATTTACAATATTCATTGATTTTTGCCATTGAAAAACATCATGTTATTCATATACCAGAAATGATTGAAGCTACTGACTGAATGAAAGGAGCTGGCATCTCACTCTCTTTGAATCTTCTTTATCATGCTAAGAGGAGCAGGAAAAAGCAAAAAATTTCAGAATTGCACCTTGCAATGCGGAGAAATTGCAGTTTGTGCATTTACAATTATCATTGATTTTTGCCATTGAAAAACGTCCAGAAATGATTGAAGCTACTGACTGAATGAAAGGAGCTGGCATCTCACTCTCTTTGAATCTTCTTTATCATGCTAAGAGGAGCAGGAAAAAGCAAAAAATTTCAGAATTGCACCTTGCAATGCGGAGAAATTACTGTTTGTGCATTTACAATATTCATTGATTTTTGCCATTGAAAAACGTCCAGAAATGATTGAAGCTACTGACTGAATGAAAGGAGCTGGCATCTCACTCTCTTTGAATCTTCTTTATCATGCTAAGAGGAGCAGGAAAAAGCAAAAAATTTCAGAATTGCACCTTGCAATGCGGAGAAATTACTGTTTGTGCATTTACAATATTCATTGATTTTTGCCATTGAAAAATGTCCAGAAATGATTGAAGCTACTGACTGAATGAAAGGAGCTGGCATCTCACTCTCTTTGAATCTTCTTTATCATGCTAAGAGGAGCAGGAAAAAGCAAAAAATTTCAGAATTGCGCCTTGCAATGCGGAGAAATTACTGTTTGTGCATTTACAAAATTCATTGATTTTTGCCATTGAAAAACATCATGTTATTCATATACCAGAAATGATTGAAGCTACTGACTGAAGGAAAGGATCTGGCATCTCACTCTCTTTGAATCTTCTTTGTCATGCTAAGAGGAGCAGGAAAAAGCAAAAAATTTCAGAATTGCACCTTGCAATGCGGAGAAATTACTGTTTGTGCATTTACAATATTCATTGATTTTTGCCATTGAAAAACGTCCAGAAATGATTGAAGCTACTGACTGAATGAAAGGAGCTGGCATCTCACTCTCTTTGAATCTTCTTTATCATGCTAAGAGGAGCAGGAAAAAGCAAAACATTTCAGAATTGCACCTTGCAATGCGGAGAAATTACTGTTTGTGCATTTACAATATTCATTGATTTTTGCGATTGAAAAACATCATGTTATTCATATACCAGAAATGATTGAAGCTATTGACTGAATGAAAGGAGCTGGCATCTCACTCTCTTTGAATCTTCTTTATCATGCTAAGAGGAGCAGGAAAAAGTAAAAAATTTCAGAATTGCACCTTGCAATGCGGAGAAATTACTGTTTGTGCATTTACAATATTCAATGATTTTTGCCATTGAAAAACGTCCAGAAATGATTGAAGCTACTGACTGAATGAAAGGAGCTGGCATCTCACTCTCTTTGAATCTTCTTTATCATGCTAAGAGGAGCAGGAAAAAGCAAAAAATTTCAGAATTGCACCTTGCAATGCGGAGAAATTACTGTTTGTGCATTTACAATATTCATTGATTTTTGCCATTGAAAAACGTCCAGAAATGATTGAAGCTACTGACTGAATGAAAGGAGCTGGCATCTCACTCTCTTTGAATCTTCTTTATCATGCTAAGAGGAGCAGGAAAAAGCAAAAAATTTCAGAATTGCACCTTGCAATGCGGAGAAATTACTGTTTGTGCATTTACAATATTCATTGATTTTTGCCATTGAAAAATGTCCAGAAATGATTGAAGCTACTGACTGAATGAAAGGAGCTGGCATCTCACTCTCTTTGAATCTTCTTTATCATGCTAAGAGGAGCAGGAAAAAGCAAAAAATTTCAGAATTGCGCCTTGCAATGCGGAGAAATTACTGTTTGTGCATTTACAAAATTCATTGATTTTTGTCATTGAAAAACATCATGTTATTCATATACCAGAAATGATTGAAGCTACTGACTGAAGGAAAGGATCTGGCATCTCACTCTCTTTGAATCTTCTTTGTCATGCTAAGAGGAGCAGGAAAAAGCAAAAAATTTCAGAATTGCACCTTGCAATGCGGAGAAATTACTGTTTGTGCATTTACAATATTCATTGATTTTTGCCATTGAAAAACGTCCAGAAATGATTGAAGCTACTGACTGAATGAAAGGAGCTGGCATCTCACTCTCTTTGAATCTTCTTTATCATGCTAAGAGGAGCAGGAAAAAGCAAAACATTTCAGAATTGCACCTTGCAATGCGGAGAAATTACTGTTTGTGCATTTACAATATTCATTGATTTTTGCGATTGAAAAACATCATGTTATTCATATACCAGAAATGATTGAAGCTACTGACTGAATGAAAGGAGCTGGCATCTCACTCTCTTTGAATCTTCTTTATCATGCTAAGAGGAGCAGGAAAAAGTAAAAAATTTCAGAATTGCACCTTGCAATGCGGAGAAATTACTGTTTGTGCATTTACAATATTCAATGATTTTTGCCATTGAAAAACGTCCAGAAATGATTGAAGCTACTGACTGAATGAAAGGAGCTGGCATCTCACTCTCTTTGAATCTTCTTTATTATGCTAAGAGGAGCAGGAAAAAGCAAAAAATTTCAGAATTGCACTTTGCAATGCGGAGAAATTACTGTTTGTGCATTTACAATATTCATTGATTTTTGCCATTGAAAAACGTCCAGAAATGATTGAAGCTACTGACTGAATGAAAGGAGCTGGCATCTCACTCTCTTTGAATCTTCTTTATCATGCTAAGAGGAGCAGGAAAAAGCAAAAAATTTCAGAATTGCACCTTGCAATGCGGAGAAATTACTGTTTGTGCATTTACAATATTCATTGATTTTTGCCATTGAAAAACATCATGTTATTCATATACCAGAAATGATTGAAGCTACTGACTGAATGAAAGGAGCTGGCATCTCACTCTCTTTGAATCTTCTTTATCATGCTAAGAGGAGCAGGAAAAAGTAAAAAATTTCAGAATTGCACCTTGCAATGCGGAGAAATTACTGTTTGTGCATTTATAATATTCAATGATTTTTGCCATTGAAAAACGTCCAGAAATGATTGAAGCTACTGACTGAACGAAAGGAGCTGGCATCTCACTCTCTTTGAATCTTCTTTATCATGCTAAGAGGAGCAGGAAAAAGCAAAAAATTTCAGAATTGCACCTTGCAATGCGGAGAAATTACTGTTTGTGCATTTACAATATTCATTGATTTTTGCCATTGAAAAACATCATGTTATTCATATACCAGAAATGTTTGAAGCTACTGACTGAATGAAAGGAGCTGGCATCTCACTCTCTTTGAATCTTCTTTATCATGCTAAGAGGAGCAGGAAAAAGCAAAAAATTTCAGAATTGCACCTTGCAATGCGGAGAAATTACTGTTTGTGCATTTACAATATTCAATGATTTTTGCCATTGAAAAACATCCAGAAATGATTGAAGCTACTGACTGAATGAAAGGAGCTGGCATCTCACTCTCTTTGAATCTTGTTTATCATGCTAAGAGGAGCAGGAAAAAGCAAAAAATTTCAGAATTGCACCTTGCAATGCGGAGAAATTACTGTTTGTGCATTTACAATATTCATTGATTTTTGCCATTGAAAAACGTCCAGAAATGATTGAAGCTACTGACTGAATGAAAGGAGCTGGCATCTCACTCTCTTTGAATCTTCTTTATCATGCTAAGAGGAGCAGGAAAAAGCAAAAAATTTCAGAATTGCACCTTGCAATGCGGGGAAATTACTGTTTGTGCATTTACAATATTCATTGATTTTTGCTATTGAAAAACATCATGTTATTCATATACCAGAAATGATTGAAGCTACTGACTGAATGAAAGGAGCTGGCATCTCACTCTCTTTGAATCTTCTTTATCATGCTAAGAGGAGCAGGAAAAAGCAAAAAATTTCAGAATTGCACCTTGCAATGCGGAGAAATTATAGTTTGTGCATTTACAATATTCATTGATTTTTGCCATTGAAAAACGTCCAGAAATGATTGAAGCTACTGACTGAATGAAAAGAGCTGGCATCTCACCCTCTTTGAATCTTCTTTATCATGCTAAGAGGAGCAGGAAAAAGCAAAAAAATTCAGAATTGCACCTTGCAATGCGGAGAAATTACTGTTTGTGCATTTACAATATTCATTGATTTTTGCCATTGAAAAACGTCCAGAAATGATTGAAGCTACTGACTGAATGAAAGGAGCTGGCATCTCACTCTCTTTGAATCTTCTTTATCATGCTAAGAGGAGCAGGAAAAAGCAAAAAATTTCAGAATTGCACCTTGCAATGCGGAGAAATTACTGTTTGTGCATTTACAATATTCATTGATTTTTGCTATTGAAAAACATCATGTTATTCATATACCAGAAATGATTGAAGCTACTGACTGAATGAAAGGAGCTGGCATCTCACTCTCTTTGAATCTTCTTTATCATGCTAAGAGGAGCAGGAAAAAGCAAAAAATTTCAGAATTGCACCTTGCAATGCGGAGAAATTACAGTTTGTGCATTTACAATATTCATTGATTTTTGCCATTGAAAAGCGTCCAGAAATGATTGAAGCTACTGACTGAATGAAAGGAGCTGGCATCTCACTCTCTTTGAATCTTCTTTATCATGCTAAGAGGAGCAGGAAAAAGCAAAAAATTTCAGAATTGCACCTTGCAATGCGGAGAAATTACTGTTTGTGCATTTACAATATTCATTGATTTTTGCCATTGAAAAACGTCCAGAAATGATTGAAGGTACTGACTGAATGAAAGGAGCTGGCATCTCACTCTCTTTGAATCTTCTTTATCATGCTAAGAGGAGCAGGAAAAAGCAAAAAATTTCAGAATTGCACCTTGCAATGCGGAGAAATTACTGTTTGTGCATTTACAATATTCATTGATTTTTGCCATTGAAAAACGTCCAGAAATGATTGAAGCTACTGACTGAATGAAAGGAGCTGGCATCTCACTCTCTTTGAATCTTCTTTATCATGCTAAGAGGAGCAGGAAAAAGCAAAAAATTTCAGAATTGCACCTTGCAATGCGGAGAAATTACTGTTTGTGCATTTACAATATTCATTGATTTTTGCCATTGAAAAATGTCCAGAAATGATTGAAGCTACTGACTGAATGAAAGGAGCTGGCATCTCACTCTCTTTGAATCTTCTTTATCATGCTAAGAGGAGCAGGAAAAAGCAAAAAATTTCAGAATTGCGCCTTGCAATGCGGAGAAATTACTGTTTGTGCATTTACAAAATTCATTGATTTTTGCCATTGAAAAATATCATGTTATTCATATACCAGAAATGATTGATGTTTTTCAATGGCAAAAATCAATGAATATTGTAAATGCACAAACAGTAATTTCTCCGCATTGCAAGGTGCAATTCTGAAATTTTTTGCTTTTTCCTGCTAATCCTAGCATGATAAAGAAGATTCAAAGAGAGTGAGATGCCAGCTCCTTTCATTCAGTCAGTAGCTTCAAACATTTCTGGACGTTTTTCAATGGCAAAAATCAATGAATATTGTAAATGCACAAACAGTAATATCTCCACATTGCAAGGTGCAATTCTGAAATTTTTTGCTTTTTCCTGTTAATCCTAGCATGATAAAGAAGATTTAAAGAGAGTGAGATGCCAGCTCCTTTCATTCAGTCAGTAGCTTCAAACATTTCTGGTATATGAAAAACATGTTTTTCAATGGCAAAAATCAATGAATATTGTAAATGCACAAACAGTAATATCTCCACATTGCAAGGTGCAATTCTGAAATTTTTTGCTTTTTCCTGCTAATCCTAGCATGATAAAGAAGATTCAAAGAGAGTGAGATGCCAGCTCCTTTCATTCAGTCAGTAGCTTCAAACATTTCTGGTATATGAAAAACATGTTTTTCAATGGCAAAAATCAATGAATATTGTAAATGCACAAACAGTAATATCTCCACATTGCAAGGTGCAATTCTGAAATTTTTTGCTTTTTCCTGCTAATCCTAGCATGATAAAGAAGATTCAAAGAGAGTGAGATGCCAGCTCCTTTCATTCAGTCAGTAGCTTCAAACATTTCTGGACGTTTTTCAATGGCAAAAATCAATGAATATTGTAAATGCACAAACAGTAATATCTCCACATTGCAAGGTGCAATTCTGAAATTTTTTGCTTTTTCCTGCTAATCCTAGCATGATAAAGAAGATTCAAAGAGAGTGAGATGCCAGCTCCTTTCATTCAGTCAGTAGCTTCAAACATTTCTGGACGTTTTTCAATGGCAAAAATCAATGAATATTGTAAATGCACAAACAGTAATATCTCCACATTGCAAGGTGCAATTCTGAAATTTTTTGCTTTTTCCTGTTAATCCTAGCATGATAAAGAAGATTCAAAGAGAGTGAGATGCCAGCTCCTTTCATTCAGTCAGTAGCTTCAAACATTTCTGGTATATGAAAAACATGTTTTTCAATGGCAAAAATCAATGAATATTGTAAATGCACAAACAGTAATATCTCCACATTGCAAGGTGCAATTCTGAAATTTTTTGTTTTTTCCTGTTAATCCTAGCATGATAAAGAAGATTCAAAGAGAGTGAGATGCCAGCTCCTTTCATTCAGTCAGTAGCTTCAAACATTTCTGGTATATGAAAAACATGTTTTTCAATGGCAAAAATCAATGAATATTGTAAATGCACAAACAGTAATATCTCCACATTGCAAGGTGCAATTCTGAAATTTTTTGCTTTTTCCTGCTAATCCTAGCATGATAAAGAAGATTCAAAGAGAGTGAGATGCCAGCTCCTTTCATTCAGTCAGTAGCTTCAAACATTTCTGGTATATGAAAAACATGTTTTTCAATGGCAAAAATCAATGAATATTGTAAATGCACAAACAGTAATATCTCCACATTGCAAGGTGCAATTCTGAAATTTTTTGCTTTTTCCTGCTAATCCTAGCATGATAAAGAAGATTCAAAGAGAGTGAGATGCCAGCTCATTTCATTCAGTCAGTAGCTACAAACATTTCTGGTATATGAAAAACATGTTTTTCAATGGCAAAAATCAATGAATATTGTAAATGCACAAACAGTAATATCTCCACATTGCAAGGTGCAATTCTGAAATTTTTTGCTTTTTCCTGCTAATCCTAGCATGATAAAGAAGATTCAAAGAGAGTGAGATGCCAGCTCCTTTCATTCAGTCAGTAGCTTCAAACATTTCTGGTATATGAAAAACATGTTTTTCAATGGCAAAAATCTATGAATATTGTAAATGCACAAACAGTAATATCTCCACATTGCAAGGTGCAATTCTGAAATTTTTTGCTTTTTCCTGTTAATCCTAGCATGATAAAGAAGATTCAAAGAGAGTGAGATGCCAGCTCCTTTCATTCAGTCAGTAGCTTCAAACATTTCTGGACGTTTTTCAATGGCAAAAATCAATGAATATTGTAAATGCACAAACAGTAATATCTCCACATTGCAAGGTGCAATTCTGAAATTTTTTGCTTTTTCCTGTTAATCCTAGCATGATAAAGAAGATTCAAAGAGAGTGAGATACCAGCTCCTTTCATTCAGTCAGTAGCTTCAAACATTTCTGGTATATGAAAAACATGTTTTTCAATGGCAAAAATCAATGAATATTGTAAATGCACAAACAGTAATATCTCCACATTGCAAGGTGCAATTCTGAAATTTTTTGCTTTTTCCTGCTAATCCTAGCATGATAAAGAAGATTCAAAGAGAGTGAGATGCCAGCTCCTTTCATTCCGTCAGTAGCTTCAAACATTTCTGGTATATGAAAAACATGTTTTTCAATGGCAAAAATCAATGAATATTGTAAATGCACAAACAGTAATATCTCCACATTGCAAGGTGCAATTCTGAAATTTTTTGCTTTTTCCTGCTTATCCTAGCATGATAAAGAAGATTCAAAGAGAGTGAGATGCCAGCTCCTTTCATTCAGTCAGTAGCTTCAAACATTTCTGGACGTTTTTCAATGGCAAAATCAATGAATATTGTAAATGCACAAACAGTAATATCTCCACATTGCAAGGTGCAATTCTGAAATTTTTTGCTTTTTCCTGTTAATCCTAGCATGATAAAGAAGATTCAAAGAGAGTGAGATGCCAGCTCCTTTCATTCAGTCAGTAGCTTCAAACATTTCTGGTATATGAAAAACATGTTTTTCAATGGCAAAAATCAATGAATATTGTAAATGCACAAACAGTAATATCTCCACATTGCAAGGTGCAATTCTGAAATTTTTTGCTTTTTCCTGCTAATCCTAGCATGATAAAGAAGATTCAAAGAGAGTGAGATGCCAGCTCCTTTCATTCCGTCAGTAGCTTCAAACATTTCTGGTATATGAAAAACATGTTTTTCAATGGCAAAAATCAATGAATATTGTAAATGCACAAACAGTAATATCTCCACATTGCAAGATGCAATTCTGAAATTTTTTGCTTTTTCCTGCTAATCCTAGCATGATAAAGAAGATTCAAAGAGAGTGAGATGCCAGCTCCTTTCATTCAGTCAGTAGCTTCAAACATTTCTGGACGTTTTTCAATGGCAAAATCAATGAATATTGTAAATGCACAAACAGTAATATCTCCACATTGCAAGGTGCAATTCTGAAATTTTTTGCTTTTTCCTGCTAATCCTAGCATGATAAAGAAGATTCAAAGAGAGTGAGATGCCAGCTAATTTCATTCAGTCAGTAGCTTCAAACATTTCTGGACGTTTTTCAATGGCAAAAATCAATGAATATTGTAAATGCACAAACAGTAATATCTCCACATTGCAAGGTGCAATTCTGAAATTTTTTGCTTTTTCCTGCTAATCCTAGCATGATAAAGAAGATTCAAAGAGAGTGAGATGCCAGCTCCTTTCATTCAGTCAGTAGCTTCAAACATTTCTTGTATATGAAAAACATGTTTTTCAATGGCAAAAATCAATGAATATTGTAAATGCACAAACAGTAATATCTCCACATTGCAAGGTGCAATTCTGAAATTTTTTGCTTTTTCCTGCTAATCCTAGCATGATAAAGAAGATTCAAAGAGAGTGAGATACCAGCTCCTTTCATTCAGTCAGTAGCTTCAAACATTTCTGGACGTTTTTCAATGGCAAAAATCAATGAATATTGTAAATGCACAAACAGTAATATCTCCACATTGCAAGGTGCAATTCTGAAATTTTTTGCTTTTTCCTGTTAATCCTAGCATGATAAAGAAGATTCAAAGAGAGTGAGATGCCAGCTCCTTTCATTCAAGTCAGTAGCTTCAAACATTTCTGGTATATGAAAAACATGTTTTTCAATGGCAAAAATCAATGAATATTGTAAATGCACAAACAGTAATATCTCCACATTGCAAGGTGCAATTCTGAAATTTTTTGCTTTTTCCTGCTTATCCTAGCATGATAAAGAAGATTCAAAGAGAGTGAGATGCCAGCTCCTTTCATTCAGTCAGTAGCTTCAAACATTTCTGGCATATGAAAAACATGTTTTTCAATGGCAAAAATCAATGAATATTGTAAATGCACAAACAGTAATATCTCCACATTGCAAGGTGCAATTCTGAAATTTTTTTGCTTTTTCCTGCTAATCCTAGCATGATAAAGAAGATTTAAAGAGAGTGAGATGCCAGCTCCTTTCATTCAGTCAGTAGCTTCAAACATTTCTGGACGTTTTTCAATGGCAAAATCAATGAATATTGTAAATGCACAAACAGTAATATCTCCACATTGCAAGGTGCAATTCTGAAATTTTTTGCTTTTTCCTGTTAATCCTAGCATGATAAAGAAGATTCAAAGACAGTGAGATGCCAGCTCCTTTCATTCAGTCAGTAGCTTCAAACATTTCTGGTATATGAAAAACATGTTTTTCAATGGCAAAAATCAATGAATATTGTAAATGCACAAACAGTAATATCTCCACATTGCAAGGTGCAATTCTGAAATTTTTTGCTTTTTCCTGCTAATCCTAGCATGATAAAGAAGATTCAAAGAGAGTGTGATGCCAGCTCCTTTCATTCCGTCAGTAGCTTCAAACATTTCTGGTATATGAAAAACATGTTTTTCAATGGCAAAAATCAATGAATATTGTAAATGCACAAACAGTAATATCTCCACATTGCAAGGTGCAATTCTGAAATTTTTTGCTTTTTCCTGCTAATCCTAGCATGATAAAGAAGATTCAAAGAGAGTGAGATGCCAGCTCCTTTCATTCAGTCAGTAGCTTCAAACATTTCTGGACGTTTTTCAATGGCAAAAATCAATGAATATTGTAAATGCACAAACAGTAATATCTCCACATTGCAAGGTGCAATTCTGAAATTTTTTGCTTTTTCCTGTTAATCCTAGCATGATAAAGAAGATTCAAAGAGAGTGAGATGCCAGCTCCTTTCATTCAGTCAGTAGCTTCAAACATTTCTGGTATATGAAAAACATGTTTTTCAATGGCAAAAATCAATGAATATTGTAAATGCACAAACAGTAATATCTCCACATTGCAAGGTGCAATTCTGAAATTTTTTGCTTTTTCCTGCTAATCCTAGCATGATAAAGAAGATTCAAAGAGAGTGAGATGCCAGCTCCTTTCATTCAGTCAGTAGCTTCAAACATTTCTGGTATATGAAAAACATGTTTTTCAATGGCAAAAATCAATGAATATTGTAAATGCACAAACAGTAATATCTCCACATTGCAAGGTGCAATTCTGAAATTTTTTGCTTTTTCCTGCTAATCCAAGCATGATAAAGAAGATTCAAAGAGAGTGAGATGCCAGCTCCTTTCATTCAGTCAGTAGCTTCAAACATTTCTGGTATATGAATAACATGATGTTTTTCAATGGCAAAAATCAATGAATATTGTAAATGCACAAACAGTAATTTCTCCGCATTGCAAGGTGCAATTCTGAAATTTTTTGCTTTTTCCTGCTGCTCTTAGCATGATAAAGAAGATTCAAAGAGAGTGAGATGCCAGCTCCTTTCATTCAGTCAGTAGCTTCAAACATTTCTGGTATATGAATAACATGTTTTTCAATGGCAAAAATCAATGAATATTGTAAATGCACAAACAGTAATATCTCCACATTGCAAGGTGCAATTCTGAAATTTTTTGCTTTTTCCTGCTAATCCAAGCATGATAAAGAAGATTCAAAGAGAGTGAGATGCCAGCTCCTTTCATTCAGTCAGTAGCTTCAAACATTTCTGGTATATGAATAACATGATGTTTTTCAATGGCAAAAATCAATGAATATTGTAAATGCACAAACAGTAATTTCTCCGCATTGCAAGGTGCAATTCTGAAATTTTTTGCTTTTTCCTGCTCCTCTTAGCATGATAAAGAAGATTCAAAGAGAGTGAGATGCCAGCTCCTTTCATTCAGTCAGTAGCTTCAAACATTTCTGGTATATGAATAACATGATGTTTTTCAATGGCAAGAATCAATGAATATTGTAAATGCACAAACAGTAATTTCTCCGCATTGCAAGGTGCAATTCTGAAATTTTATGCTTTTTCCTGCTCCTCTTAGCATGATAAAGACGATTCAAAGAGAGTGAGATGCCAGCTCCTTTCATTCAGTCAGTAGCTTCAATCATTTCTGGACGTTTTTCAATGGCAAAAATCAATGAATATTGTAAATGCACAAACAGTAATTTCTCCGCATTGCAAGGTGCAATTCTGAAATTTTTTGCTTTTTCCTGCTCCTCTTAGCATGATAAAGAAAATTCAGAGTGAGATGCCAGCTGCTTTCATTCAGTCAGTAGCTTCAATCATTTCTGGACGTTTTTCAATGGCAAAAATCAATGAATATTGTAAATGCACAAACAGTAATTTCTCCGCATTGCAAGGTGCAATTCTGAAATTTTTTGCTTTTTCCTGCTCCTCTTAGCATGATAAAGAAGATTCAAAGAGAGTGAGATGCCAGCTCCTTTCATTCAGTCAGTAGCTTCAAACATTTCTGGTATATGAATAACATGATGTTTTTCAATGGCAAAAATCAATGAATATTGTAAATGCACAAACAGTAATTTCTCCGCATTGCAATCTGCAATTCTGAAATTTTTTGCTTTTTCCTGCTCCTCTTAGCATGATAAAGAAGATTCAAAGAGAGTGAGATGCCAGCTCCTTTCGTTCAGTCAGTAGCTTCAATCATTTCTGGACGTTTTTCAAAGGCAAAAATCATTGAATATTGTAAATGCACAAACAGTAATTTCTCCGCATTGCAAGGTGCAATTCTGAAATTTTTTACTTTTTCCTGCTCCTCTTAGCATGATAAAGAAGATTCAAAGAGAGTGAGATGCCAGCTCCTTTTATTCAGTCAGTAGCTTCAATCATTTCTGGTATATGAATAACATGATGTTTTTCAATGGCAAAAATCAATGAATATTGTAAATGCACAAACAGTAATTTCTCCGCATTGCAAGGTGCAATTCTGAAGTTTTTTGCTTTTTCCTGCTCCTCTTAGCATGATAAAGAAGATTCAAAGAGAGTGAGATGCCAGCTCCTTTCATTCAGTCAGTAGCTTTAATCATTTCTGGACGTTTTTCAATGGCAAAAATCATTGAATATTGTAAATGCACAAACAGTAATTTCTCCGCATTGCAAGGTGCAATTCTGAAATTTTTTACTTTTTCCTGCTCCTCTTAGCATGATAAAGAAGATTCAAAGAGAGTGAGATGCCAGCTCCTTTCATTCAGTCAGTAGCTTCAATCATTTCTGGTATATGAATAACATGATGTTTTTCAATGGCAAAAATCAATGAATATTGTAAATGCACAAACAGTAATTTCTCCGCATTGCAAGGTGCAATTCTGAAATTTTTTGCTTTTTCCTGCTCCTCTTAGCATGATAAAGAAGATTCAAAGAGAGTGAGATGCCAGCTCCTTTCATTCAGTCAGTAGCTTCAATCATTTCTGGACGTTTTTCAATGGCAAAAATCAATGAATATTGTAAATGCACAAACAGTAATTTCTCCGCATTGCAAGGTGCAATTCTGAAATTTTTTGCTTTTTCCTGCTCCTCTTAGCATGATAAAGAAGATTCAAAGAGAGTGAGATGCCAGCTCCTTTCATTCACTCAGTAGCTTCAAACATTTCTGGTATATGAATAACATGATGTTTTTCAATGGCAAAAATCAATGAATATTGTAAATGCACAAACAGTAATTTCTCCGCATTGCAAGGTGCAATTCTGAAATTTTTTGCTTTTTCCTGCTCCTCTTAGCATGATAAAGAAGATTCAAAGAGAGTGAGATGCCAGCTCCTTTCGTTCAGTCAGTAGCTTCAATCATTTCTGGACGTTTTTCAAAGGCAAAAATCATTGAATATTGTAAATGCACAAACAGTAATTTCTCCGCATTGCAAGGTGCAATTCTGAAATTTTTTACTTTTTCCTGCTCCTCTTAGCATGATAAAGAAGATTCAAAGAGAGTGAGATGCCAGCTCCTTTCATTCAGTCAGTAGCTTCAATCATTTCTGGTATATGAATAACATGATGTTTTTCAATGGCAAAAATCAATGAATATTGTAAATGCACAAACAGTAATTTCTCCGCATTGCAAGGTGCAATTCTGAAGTTTTTTGCTTTTTCCTGCTCCTCTTAGCATGATAAAGAAGATTCAAAGAGAGTGAGATGCCAGCTCCTTTCATTCAGTCAGTAGCTTCAATCATTTCTGGACGTTTTTCAATGGCAAAAATCATTGAATATTGTAAATGCACAAACAGTAATTTCTCCGCATTGCAAGGTGCAATTCTGAAATTTTTTGCTTTTTCCTGCTCCTCTTAGCATGATAAACAAGATTCAAAGAGAGTGAGATGCCAGCTCCTTTCATTCAGTCAGTAGCTTCAATCATTTCTGGACGTTTTTCAATGGCAAAAATCAATGAATATTGTAAATGCACAAACAGTAATTTCTCCGCATTGCAAGGTGCAATTCTGAAATTTTTTACTTTTTCCTGCTCCTCTTAGCATGATAAAGAAGATTCAAAGAGAGTGAGATGCCAGCTCCTTTCATTCAGTCAGTAGCTTCAAACATTCCTGGTATATGAATAACATAATGTTTTTCAATGGCAAAAATCAATGAATATTGTAAATGCACAAACAGTAATTTCTCCGCATTGCAAGGTGCAATTCTGAAATTTTTTGCTTTTTCCTGCTCCTCTTAGCATGATAAAGAAGATTCAAAGAGAGTGAGATGCCAGCTCCTTTCATTCAGTCAGTAGCTTCAATCATTTCTGGACGTTTTTCAATTGCAAAAATCAATGAATATTGTAAATGCACAAACAGTAATTTCTCCGCATTGCAAGGTGCAATTCTGAAATTTTTTGCTTTTTCCTGCTCCTCTTAGCATGATAAAGAAGATTCAAAGAGAGTGAGATGCCACCTCCTTTCATTCAGTCAGTAGCTTCAAACATTTCTGGTATATGAATAACATGATGTTTTTCAATGGCAAAAATCAATGAATATTGTAAATGCACAAACAGTAATTTCTCCGCATTGCAAAGTGCAATTCTGAAATTTTTTGCTTTTTCCTGCTCCTCTTAGCATGATAAAGAAGATTCAAAGAGAGTGAGATGCCAGCTCCTTTCATTCAGTCAGTAGCATCAATCATTTCTGGTATATGAATAACATGATGTTTTTCAATGGCAAAAATCAATGAATATTGTAAATGCACAAACAGTAATTTCTCCGCATTGCAAGGTGCAATTCTGAAATTTTTTGCTTTTTCCTGCTCCTCTTAGCATGATAAAGAAGATTCAAAGAGAGTGAGATGCCAGCTCCTTTCGTTCAGTCAGTAGCTTCAATCATTTCTGGACGTTTTTCAAAGGCAAAAATCATTGAATATTGTAAATGCACAAACAGTAATTTCTCCGCATTGCAAGGTGCAATTCTGAAATTTTTTACTTTTTCCTGCTCCTCTTAGCATGATAAAGAAGATTCAAAGAGAGTGAGATGCCAGCTCCTTTCATTCAGTCAGTAGCTTCAATCATTTCTGGTATATGAATAACATGATGTTTTTCAATGGCAAAAATCAATGAATATGGTAAATGCACAAACAGTAATTTCTCCGCATTGCAAGGTGCAATTCTGAAATTTTTTGCTTTTTCCTGCTCCTCTTAGCATGATAAAGAAGATTCAAAGAGAGTGAGATGCCAGCTCCTTTCATTCAGTCAGTAGCTTCAATCATTTCTGGACGTTTTTCAATGGCAAAAATCATTGAATATTGTAAATGCACAAACAGTAATTTCTCCGCATTGCAAGGTGCAATTCTGAAATTTTTTACTTTTTCCTGCTCCTCTTAGCATGATAAAGAAGATTCAAAGAGAGTGAGATGCCAGCTCCTTTCATTCAGTCAGTAGCTTCAATCATTTCTGGTATATGAATAACATGATGTTTTTCAATGGCAAAAATCAATGAATATTGTAAATGCAGAAACAGTAATTTCTCCGCATTGCAAGGTGCAATTCTGAAATTTTTTGCTTTTTCCTGCTCCTCTTAGAATGATAAAGAAGATTCAAAGAGAGTGAGATGCCAGCTCCTTTCATTCAGTCAGTAGCTTCAATCATTTCTGGACGTTTTTCAATGGCAAAAATCAATGAATATTGTAAATGCACAAACAGTAATTTCTCCGCATTGCAAGGTGCAATTCTGAAATTTTTTGCTTTTTCCTGCTCCTCTTAGCATGATAAACAAGATTAAAAGAGAGTGAGATGCCAGCTCCTTTCATTCAGTCAGTAGCTTCAATCATTTCTGGACGTTTTTCAATGGCAAAAATCAATGAATATTGTAAATGCACAAACAGTAATTTCTCCGCATTGCAAGGTGCAATTCTGAAATTTTTTGCTTTTTCCTGCTCCTCTTAGCATGATAAAGAAGATTCAAAGAGAGTGAGATGCCAGCTCCTTTCATTCAGTCAGTAGCTTCAAACATTCCTGGTATATGAATAACATGATGTTTTTCAATGGCAAAAATCAATGAATATTGTAAATGCACAAACAGTAATTTCTCCGCATTGCAAGGTGCAATTCTGAAATTTTTTGCTTTTTCCTGCTCCTCTTAGCATGATAAAGAAGATTCAAAGAGAGTGAGATGCCAGCTCCTTTCATTCAGTCAGTAGCTTCAATCATTTCTGGACGTTTTTCAATTGCAAAAATCAATGAATATTGTAAATGCACAAACAGTAATTTCTCCGCATTGCAAGGTGCAATTCTGAAATTTTTTACTTTTTCCTGCTCCTCTTAGCATGATAAAGAAGATTCAAAGAGAGTGAGATGCCAGCTCCTTTCATTCAGTCAGTAGCTTCAATCATTTCTGGTATATGAATAACATGATGTTTTTCAATGGCAAAAATCAATGAATATTGTAAATGCACAAACAGTAATTTCTCCGCATTGCAAGGTGCAATTCTGAAGTTTTTTGCTTTTTCCTGCTCCTCTTAGCATGATAAAGAAGATTCAAAGAGAGTGAGATGCCAGCTCCTTTCATTCAGTCAGTAGCTTCAATCATTTCTGGACGTTTTTCAATGGCAAAAATCATTGAATATTGTAAATGCACAAACAGTAATTTCTCCGCATTGCAAGGTGCAATTCTGAAATTTTTTACTTTTTCCTGCTCCTCTTAGCATGATAAAGAAGATTCAAAGAGAGTGAGATGCGAGCTCCTTTCATTCAGTCAGTAGCTTCAATCATTTCTGGTATATGAATAACATGATGTTTTTCAATGGCAAAAATCAATGAATATTGTAAATGCACAAACAGTAATTTCTCCGCATTGCAAGGTGCAATTCTGAAATTTTTTGCTTTTTCCTGCTCCTCTTAGCATAATAAAGAAGATTCAAAGAAAGTGAGATGCCAGCTCCTTTCATTCAGTCAGTAGCTTCAATCATTTCTGGACGTTTTTCAATGGCAAACATCAATGAATATTGTAAATGCACAAACAGTAATTTCTTCGCATTGCAAGGTGCAATTCTGAAATTTTTTGCTTTTTCCTGCTCCTCTTAGCATGATAAACAAGATTCAAAGAGAGTGAGATGCCAGCTCCTTTCATTCAGTCAGTAGCTTCAATCATTTCTGGACGTTTTTCAATGGCAAAAATCAATGAATATTGTAAATGCACAAACAGTAATTTCTCCGCATTGCAAGGTGCAATTCTGAAATTTTTTACTTTTTCCTGCTCCTCTTAGCATGATAAAGAAGATTCAAAGAGAGTGAGATGCCAGCTCCTTTCATTCAGTCAGTAGCTTCAAACATTCCTGGTATATGAATAACATAATGTTTTTCAATGGCAAAAATCAATGAATATTGTAAATGCACAAACAGTAATTTCTCCGCATTGCAAGGTGCAATTCTGAAATTTTTTGCTTTTTCCTGCTCATCTTAGCATGATAAAGAAGATTCAAAGAGAGTGAGATGCCAGCTCCTTTCATTCAGTCAGTAGCTTCAATCATTTCTGGACGTTTTTCAATTGCAAAAATCAATGAATATTGTAAATGCACAAACAGTAATTTCTCCGCATTGCAAGGTGCAATTCTGAAATTTTTTGCTTTTTCCTGCTCCTCTTAGCATGATAAAGAAGATTCAAAGAGAGTGAGATGCCAGCTCCTTTCATTCAGTCAGTAGCTTCAAACATTTCTGGTATATGAATAACATGATGTTTTTCAATGGCAAAAATCAATGAATATTGTAAATGCACAAACAGTAATTTCTCCGCATTGCAAGGTGCAATTCTGAAATTTTTTGCTTTTTCCTGCTCCTCTTAGCATGATAAAGAAGATTCAAAGAGAGTGAGATGCCAGCTCCTTTCATTCAGTCAGTAGCATCAATCATTTCTGGTATATGAATAACATGATGTTTTTCAATGGCAAAAATCAATGAATATTGTAAATGCACAAACAGTAATTTCTCCGCATTGCAAGGTGCAATTCTGAAATTTTTTGCTTTTTCCTGCTCCTCTTAGCATGATAAAGAAGATTCAAAGAGAGTGAGATGCCAGCTCCTTTCGTTCAGTCAGTAGCTTCAATCATTTCTGGACGTTTTTCAAAGGCAAAAATCATTGAATATTGTAAATGCACAAACAGTAATTTCTCCGCATTGCAAGGTGCAATTCTGAAATTTTTTACTTTTTCCTGCTCCTCTTAGCATGATAAAGAAGATTCAAAGAGAGTGAGATGCCAGCTCCTTTCATTCAGTCAGTAGCTTCAATCATTTCTGGTATATGAATAACATGATGTTTTTCAATGGCAAAAATCAATGAATATTGTAAATGCACAAACAGTAATTTCTCCGCATTGCAAGGTGCAATTCTGAAATTTTTTGCTTTTTCCTGCTCCTCTTAGCATGATAAAGAAGATTCAAAGAGAGTGAGATGCCAGCTCCTTTCATTCAGTCAGTAGCTTCAATCATTTCTGGACGTTTTTCAATGGCAAAAATCATTGAATATTGTAAATGCACAAACAGTAATTTCTCCGCATTGCAAGGTGCAATTCTGAAATTTTTTACTTTTTCCTGCTCCTCTTAGCATGATAAAGAAGATTCAAAGAGAGTGAGATGCCAGCTCCTTTCATTCAGTCAGTAGCTTCAATCATTTCTGGTATATGAATAACATGATGTTTTTCAATGGCAAAAATCAATGAATATTGTAAATGCAGAAACAGTAATTTCTCCGCATTGCAAGGTGCAATTCTGAAATTTTTTGCTTTTTCCTGCTCCTCTTAGCATGATAAAGAAGATTCAAAGAGAGTGAGATGCCAGCTCCTTTCATTCAGTCAGTAGCTTCAATCATTTCTGGACGTTTTTCAATGGCAAAAATCAATGAATATTGTAAATGCACAAACAGTAATTTCTCCGCATTGCAAGGTGCAATTCTGAAATTTTTTGCTTTTTCCTGCTCCTCTTAGCATGATAAACAAGATTAAAAGAGAGTGAGATGCCAGCTCCTTTCATTCAGTCAGTAGCTTCAATCATTTCTGGACGTTTTTCAATGGCAAAAATCAATGAATATTGTAAATGCACAAACAGTAATTTCTCCGCATTGCAAGGTGCAATTCTGAAATTTTTTGCTTTTTCCTGCTCCTCTTAGCATGATAAAGAAGATTCAAAGAGAGTGAGATGCCAGCTCCTTTCATTCAGTCAGTAGCTTCAAACATTCCTGGTATATGAATAACATGATGTTTTTCAATGGCAAAAATCAATGAATATTGTAAATTCACAAACAGTAATTTCTCCGCATTGCAAGGTGCAATTCTGAAATTTTTTGCTTTTTCCTGCTCCTCTTAGCATGATAAAGAAGATTCAAAGAGAGTGAGATGCCAGCTCCTTTCATTCAGTCAGTAGCTTCAATCATTTCTGGACGTTTTTCAATTGCAAAAATCAATGAATATTGTAAATGCACAAACAGTAATTTCTCCGCATTGCAAGGTGCAACTCTGAAATTTTTTGCTTTTTCCTGCTCCTCTTAGCATGATAAAGAAGATTCAAAGAGAGTGAGATGCCAGCTCCTTTCATTCAGTCAGTAGCTTCAATCATTTCTGGTATATGAATAACGTGATGTTTTTCAATGGCAAAAATCAATGAATATTGTAAATGCACAAACAGTAATTTCTCCGCATTGCAAGGTGCAATTCTGAAATTTTTTGCTTTTTCCTGCTCCTCTTAGCATGATAAAGAAGATTCAAAGAGAGTGAGATGCCAGCTCCTTTCATTCAGTCAGTAGCTTCAAACATTTCTGGTATATGAATAACATGATGTTTTTCAATGGCAAAAATCAATGAATATTGTAAATGCACAAACAGTAATTTCTCCGCATTGCAAGGTGCAATTCTGAAATTTTTTGCTTTTTCCTGCTCCTCTTAGCATGATAAAGAAGATTCAAGGAGAGTGAGATGCCAGCTCCTTTCATTCAGTCAGTAGCTTCAAACATTTCTGGTATATGAATAACATGATGTTTTTCAATGGCAAAAATCAATGAATATTGTAAATGCACAAACAGTAATTTCTCCGCATTTCAAGGTGCAATTCTGAAATTTTTTGCTTTATCCTGCTCCTCTTAGCATGATAAAGAAGATTCAAAGAGAGTGAGATGCCAGCTCCTTTCATTCAGTCAGTAGCTTCAATCATTTCTGGACGTTTTTCAATGGCAAAAATCATTGAATATTGTAAATGCACAAACAGTAATTTCTCCGCATTGCAAGGTGCAATTCTGAAATTTTTTACTTTTTCCTGCTCCTCTTAGCATGATAAAGAAGATTCAAAGAGAGTGAGATGCCAGCTCCTTTCAATCAGTCAGTAGCTTCAATCATTTCTGGTATATGAATAACATGATGTTTTTCAATGGCAAAAATCAATGAATATTGTAAATGCACAAACAGTAATTTCTCCGCATTGCAAGGTGCAATTCTGAGATTTTTTGCTTTTTCCTGCTCCTCTTAGCATGATAAAGAAGATTCAAAGAGAGTGAGATGCCAGCTCCTTTCATTCAGTCAGTAGCTTCAATCATTTCTGGACGTTTTTCAATGGCAAAAATCAATGAATATTCTAAATGCACAAACAGCAATTTCTCCGCATTGCAAGGTGCAATTCTGAAATTTTTTGCTTTTTCCTGCTCCTCTTAGCATGATAAACAAGATTCAAAGAGAGTGAGATGCCAGCTCCTTTCATTCAGTCAGTAGCTTCAATCATTTCTGGACGTTTTTCAATGGCAAAAATCAATGAATATTGTAAATGCACAAACAGTAATTTCTCCGCATTGCAAGGTGCAATTCTGAAATTTTTTGCTTTTTCCTGCTCCTCTTAGCATGATAAAGAAGATTCAAAGAGAGTGAGAAGCCAGCTCCTTTCATTCAGTCAGTAGCTTCAATCATTTCTGGACGTTTTTCAATTGCAAAAATCAATGAATATTGTAAATGCACAAACAGTAATTTCTCCGCATTGCAAGGTGCAATTCTGAAATTTTTTGCTTTTTCCTGCTCCTCTTAGCATGATAAAGAAGATTCAAAGAGAGTGAGATGCCAGCTCCTTTCATTCAGTCAGTAGCTTCAATCATTTCTGGTATATGAATAACATGATGTTTTTCAATGGCAAAAATCAATGAATATTGTAAATGCACAAACAGTAATTTCTCCGCATTGCAAGGTGCAATTCTGAAATTTTTTGCTTTTTCCTGCTCCTCTTAGCATGATAAAGAAGATTCAAAGAGAGTGAGATGCCAGCTCCTTTCATTCAGTCAGTAGCTTCAATCATTTCTGGACGTTTTTCAATGGCAAAAATCAATGAATATTGTAAATGCACAAACAGTAATTTCTCCGCATTGCAAGGTGCAATTCTGAAATTTTTTGCTTTTTCCTGCTCCTCTTAGCATGATAAAGAAGATTCAAAGAGAGTGAGATGCCAGCTCCTTTCATTCAGTCAGTAGCTTCAATCATTTCTGGACGTTTTTCAATGGCAAAAATCAATGAATATTGTAAATGCACAAACAGTAATTTCTCCGCATTGCAAGGTGCAATTCTGAAATTTTTTGCTTTTTCCTGCTCCTCTTAGCATGATAAAAAAGATTCAAAGAGAGTGAGATGCCAGCTCCTTTCATTCAGTCAGTAGCTTCAAACATTTCTGGTATATGAATAACATGATGTTTTTCAATGGCAAAAATCAATGAATATTGTAAATGCACAAACAGTAATTTCTCCGCATTGCAAGGTGCAATTCTGAAATTTTTTGCTTTTTCCTGCTCCTCTTAGCATGATAAAGAAGATTCAAAGAGAGTGAGACGCCAGCTCCTTTCGTTCAGTCAGTAGCTTCAATCATTTCTGGACGTTTTTCAATGGCAAAAATCATTGAATATTGTAAATGCACAAACAGTAATTTCTCCGCATTGCAAGGTGCAATTCTGAAATTTTTTACTTTTTCCTGCTCCTCTTAGCATGATAAAGAAGATTCAAAGAGAGTGAGATGCCAGCTCCTTTCATTCAGTCAGTAGCTTCAATCATTTCTGGTATATGAATAACATGATGTTTTTCAATGGCAAAAATCAATGAATATTGTAAATGCACAAACAGTAATTTCTCCGCATTGCAAGGTGCAATTCTGAAATTTTTTGCTTTTTCCTGCTCCTCTTAGCATGATAAAGAAGATTCAAAGAGAGTGAGATGCCAGCTCCTTTCATTCAGTCAGTAGCTTCAATCATTTCTGGACGTTTTTCAATGGCAAAAATCAACGAATATTGTAAATGCACAAACAGTAATTTCTCCGCATTGAAAGGTGCAATTCTGAAATTTTTTGCTTTTTCCTGCTCCTCTTAGCATGATAAAGAAGATTCAAAGAGAGTGAGATGCCAGCTCCTTACATTCAGTCAGTAGCTTCAATCATTTCTGGTAAATGAATAACATGATGTTTTTCAATGGCAAAAATCAATGAATTTTGTAAATGCACAAACAGTAATTTCTCCGCATTGCAAGGCGCAATTCGGAAATTTTTTGCTTTTTCCTGCTCCTCTTAGCATGATAAAGAAGATTCAAAGAGAGTGAGATGCCAGCTCCTTTCAATCAGTCAGTAGCTTCAATCATTTCTGGATGTTTTTCAATGGCAAAAATCAATGAATATTGTAAATGCACAAACAGTAATTTCTCCGCATTGCAAGGTGCAATTCTGAAATTTTATGCTTTTTCCTGCTCCTCTTAGCATGATAAAGAAGATTCAAAGAGAGTGAGATGCCAGCTCCTTTCATTCAGTCAGTAGCTTCAATCATTTCTGGACGTTTTTCAATGGCAAAAATCAATGAATATTGTAAATGCACAAACAGTAATTTTTCCGCATTGCAAGGTGCAATTCTGAAATTTTTTGCTTATTCCTGCTCCTCTTAGCATGATAAAGAAGATTCAAAGAGAGTGAGGTGCCAGCTCCTTTCATTCAGTCAGTAGCTTCAAACATTTCTGGTATATGAATAACGTTTTTCAATGGCAAAAATCAATGAATTTTGTAAATGCACAAACAGTAATTTCTCCGCATTGCAAGGCGCAATTCTGAAATTTTTTGCTTTTTTCTGCTCCTCTTAGCATGATAAAGAAGATTCAAAGAGAGTGAGATGCCAGCTCCTTTCAATCAGTCAGTAGCTTCAATCATTTCTGGATGTTTTTCAATGGCAAAAATCAATGAATATTGTAAATGCACAAACAGTAATTTCTCCGCATTGCAAGGTGCAATTCTGAAATTTTATGCTTTTTCCTGCTCCTCTTAGCATGATAAAGAAGATTCAAAGAGAGTGAGATGCCAGCTCCTTTCATTCAGTCAGTAGCTTCAATCATTTCTGGACGTTTTTCAATGGCAAAAATCAATGAATATTGTAAATGCACAAACAGTAATTTTTCCGCATTGCAAGGTGCAATTCTGAAATTTTTTGCTTATTCCTGCTCCTCTTAGCATGATAAAGAAGATTCAAAGAGAGTGAGGTGCCAGCTCCTTTCATTCAGTCAGTAGCTTCAAACATTTCTGGTATATGAATAACGTTTTTCAATGGCAAAAATCAATGAATATTGTAAATGCACAAACAGTTATTTCTCCGCATTGCAAGGTGCAATTCTGAAATTTTTTGCTTTTTCCTGCTCCTCTTAGCATGATAAAGAAGATTCAAAGAGAGTGAGATGCCAGCTCCTTTCATTCAGTCAGTAGCTTCAATCATTTCTGGACGTTTTTCAATGGCAAAAATCAATGAATATTGTAAATGCACAAACAGTAATTTCTCCGCATTGCAAGGTGCAATTCTGAAATTTTTTGCTTTTTCCTGCTCCTCTTAGCATGATAAAGAAGATTCAAAGAGAGTGAGATGCCAGCTCCTTTCATTCAGTCAGTAGCTTCAATCATTTCTGGACGTTTTTCAATGGCAAAAATCAATGAATATTGTAAATGCACAAACAGTAATTTCTCCGCATTGCAAGGTGCAATTCTGAAATTTTTTGCTTTTTCCTGCTCCTCTTAGCATGATAAAGAAGATTCAAAGAGAGTGAGATGCCAGCTCCTTTCATTCAGTCAGTAGCTTCAATCATTTCTGGACGTTTTTCAATGGCAAAAATCAATGAATATTGTAAATGCACAAACAGTAATTTCTCCGCATTGCAAGGTGCAATTCTGAAATTTTTTGCTTTTTCCTGCTCCTCTTAGCATGATAAAAAAGATTCAAAGAGAGTGAGATGCCAGCTCCTTTCATTCAGTCAGTAGCTTCAAACATTTCTGGTATATGAATAACATGATGTTTTTCAATGTCAAAAATCAATGAATATTGTAAATGCACAAACAGTAATTTCTCCGCATTGCAAGGTGCAATTCTGAAATTTTTTGCTTTTTCCTGCTCCTCTTAGCATGATAAAGAAGATTCAAAGAGAGTGAGACGCCAGCTCCTTTCGTTCAGTCAGTAGCTTCAATCATTTCTGGACGTTTTTCAATGGCAAAAATCATTGAATATTGTAAATGCACAAACAGTAATTTCTCCGCATTGCAAGGTGCAATTCTGAAATTTTTTACTTTTTCCTGCTCCTCTTAGCATGATAAAGAAGATTCAAAGAGAGTGAGATGCCAGCTCCTTTCATTCAGTCAGTAGCTTCAATCATTTCTGGTATATGAATAACATGATGTTTTTCAATGGCAAAAATCAATGAATATTGTAAATGCACAAACAGTAATTTCTCCGCATTGCAAGGTGCAATTCTGAAATTTTTTGCTTTTTCCTGCTCCTCTTAGCATGATAAAGAAGATTCAAAGAGAGTGAGATGCCAGCTCCTTTCATTCAGTCAGTAGCTTCAATCATTTCTGGACGTTTTTCAATGGCAAAAATCAACGAATATTGTAAATGCACAAACAGTAATTTCTCCGCATTGCAAGGTGCAATTCTGAAATTTTTCGCTTTTTCCTGCTCCTCTTAGCATGATAAAGAAGATTCAAAGAGAGTGAGATGCCAGCTCCTTACATTCAGTCAGTAGCTTCAATCATTTCTGGTAAATGAATAACATGATGTTTTTCAATGGCAAAAATCAATGAATTTTGTAAATGCACAAACAGTAATTTCTCCGCATTGCAAGGCGCAATTCTGAAATTTTTTGCTTTTTCCTGCTCCTCTTAGCATGATAAAGAAGATTCAAAGAGAGTGAGATGCCAGCTCCTTTCAATCAGTCAGTAGCTTCAATCATTTCTGGACGTTTTTCAATGGCAAAAATCAATGAATATTGTAAATGCACAAACAGTAATTTCTCCGCATTGCAAGGTGCAATTCTGAAATTTTATGCTTTTTCCTGCTCCTCTTAGCATGATAAAGAAGATTCAAAGAGAGTGAGATGCCAGCTCCTTTCATTCAGTCAGTAGCTTCAATCATTTCTGGACGTTTTTCAATGGCAAAAATCAATGAATATTGTAAATGCACAAACAGTAATTTTTCCGCATTGCAAGGTGCAATTCTGAAATTTTTTGCTTATTCCTGCTCCTCTTAGCATGATAAAGAAGATTCAAAGAGAGTGAGGTGCCAGCTCCTTTCATTCAGTCAGTAGCTTCAAACATTTCTGGTATATGAATAACGTTTTTCAATGGCAAAAATCAATGAATATTGTAAATGCACAAACAGTTATTTCTCCGCATTGCAAGGTGCAATTCTGAAATTTTTTGCTTTTTCCTGCTCCTCTTAGCATGATAAAGAAGATTCAAAGAGAGTGAGATGCCAGCTCCTTTCATTCAGTCAGTAGCTTCAATCATTTCTGGACGTTTTTCAATGGCAAAAATCAATGAATATTGTAAATGCACAAACAGTAATTTCTCCGCATTGCAAGGTGCAATTCTGAAATTTTTTGCTTTTTCCTGCTCCTCTTAGCATGATAAAGAAGATTCAAAGAGAGTGAGATGCCAGCTCCTTTCATTCAGTCAGTAGCTTCAATCATTTCTGGACGTTTTTCAATGGCAAAAATCAATGAATATTGTAAATGCACAAACAGTAATTTCTCCGCATTGCAAGGTGCAATTCTGAAATTTTTTGCTTTTTCCTGCTCCTCTTAGCATGATAAAGAAGATTCAAAGAGAGTGAGATGCCAGCTCCTTTCATTCAGTCAGTAGCTTCAATCATTTCTGGACGTTTTTCAATGGCAAAAATCAATGAATATTGTAAATGCACAAACAGTAATTTCTCCGCATTGCAAGGTGCAATTCTGAAATTTTTGCTTTTTCCTGCTCCTCTTAGCATGATAAAGAAGATTCAAAGAGAGTGAGGTGCCAGCTCCTTTCATTCAGTCAGTAGCTTCAAACATTTCTGGTATATGAATAACATGTTTTTCAATGGCAAAAATCAATGAATATTGTAAATGCACAAACAGTAATTTCTCCGCATTGCAAGGAGCAATTCTGAAATTTTTTGCTTTTTCCTGCTCCTCTTAGCATGATAAAGAAGATTCAAAGAGAGTGAGATGCCAGCTCCTTTCATTCAGTCAGTAGCTTCAATCATTTCTGGACGTTTTTCAATGGCAAAAATCAATGAATATTGTAAATGCACAAACTGTAATTTCTCCGCATTGCAAGGTGCAATTCTGAATTTTTTTGCTTTTTCCTGCTCCTCTTAGCATGATAAAGAAGATTCAAAGAGAGTGAGATGCCAGCTCTTTTCATTCAGTCAGTAGCTTCAATCATTTCTGGACGTTTTTCAATGGCAAAAATCAATGAATATTGTAAATGCACAAACAGTAATTTCTCCGCATTGCAAGGTGCAATTCTGAAATTTTTTGCTTTTTCCTGCTCCTCTTAGCATGATAAAGAAGATTCAAAGAGAGTGAGATGCCAGCTCTTTTCATTCAGTCAGTAGCTTCAATCATTTCTGGACGTTTTTCAATGGCAAAAATCAATGAATATTGTAAATGCACAAACAGTAATTTCTCCGCATTGCAAGGTGCAATTCTGAAATTTTTTGCTTTTTCCTGCTCCTCTTAGCATGATAAAGAAGATTCAAAGAGAGTGAGATGCCAGCTCCTTTCATTCAATCAGTAGCTTCAAACATTTCTGGTATATGAATAACATGATGTTTTTCAATGGCAAAAATCAATGAATATTGTAAATGCACAAACAGTAATTTCTCCGCATTGCAAGGTGCAATTCTGAAATTTTTTGCTTTTTCCTGCTCCTCTTAGCATGATAAAGAAGATTCAAAGAGAGTGAGATGCCAGCTCCTTACATTCAGTCAGTAGCTTCAATCATTTCTGGTAAATGAATAACATGATGTTTTTCAATGGCAAAAATCAATGAATTTTGTAAATGCACAAACAGTAATTTCTCCGCATTGCAAGGCGCAATTCTGAAATTTTTTGCTTTTTCCTGCTCCTCTTAGCATGATAAAGAAGATTCAAAGAGAGTGAGATGCCAGCTCCTTTCATTCAGTCAGTAGCTTCAATCATTTCTGGACGTTTTTCAATGGCAAAAATCAACGAATATTGTAAATGCACAAACAGTAATTTCTCCGCATTGCAAGGTGCAATTCTGAAATTTTTCGCTTTTTCCTGCTCCTCTTAGCATGATAAAGAAGATTCAAAGAGAGTGAGATGCCAGCTCCTTACATTCAGTCAGTAGCTTCAATCATTTCTGGTAAATGAATAACATGATGTTTTTCAATGGCAAAAATCAATGAATTTTGTAAATGCACAAACAGTAATTTCTCCGCATTGCAAGGCGCAATTCTGAAAATTTTTGCTTTTTCCTTCTCCTCTTAGCATGATAAAGAAGATTCAAAGAGAGTGAGATGCCAGCTCCTTTCAATCAGTCAGTAGCTTCAATCATTTCTGGACGTTTTTCAATGGCAAAAATCAATGAATATTGTAAATGCACAAACAGTAATTTCTCCGCATTGCAAGGTGCAATTCTGAAATTTTATGCTTTTTCCTGCTCCTCTTAGCATGATAAAGAAGATTCAAAGAGAGTGAGATGCCAGCTCCTTTCATTCAGTCAGTAGCTTCAATCATTTCTGGACGTTTTTCAATGGCAAAAATCAATGAATATTGTAAATGCACAAACAGTAATTTTTCCGCATTGCAAGGTGCAATTCTGAAATTTTTTGCTTATTCCTGCTCCTCTTAGCATGATAAAGAAGATTCAAAGAGAGTGAGGTGCCAGCTCCTTTCATTCAGTCAGTAGCTTCAAACATTTCTGGTATATGAATAACGTTTTTCAATGGCAAAAATCAATGAATATTGTAAATGCACAAACAGTTATTTCTCCGCATTGCAAGGTGCAATTCTGAAATTTTTTGCTTTTTCCTGCTCCTCTTAGCATGATAAAGAAGATTCAAAGAGAGTGAGATGCCAGCTCCTTTCATTCAGTCAGTAGCTTCAATCATTTCTGGACGTTTTTCAATGGCAAAAATCAATGAATATTGTAAATGCACAAACAGTAATTTCTCCGCATTGCAAGGTGCAATTCTGAAATTTTTTGCTTTTTCCTGCTCCTCTTAGCATGATAAAGAAGATTCAAAGAGAGTGAGATGCCAGCTCCTTTCATTCAGTCAGTAGCTTCAATCATTTCTGGACGTTTTTCAATGGCAAAAATCAATGAATATTGTAAATGCACAAACAGTAATTTCTCCGCATTGCAAGGTGCAATTCTGAAATTTTTTGCTTTTTCCTGCTCCTCTTAGCATGATAAAGAAGATTCAAAGAGAGTGAGATGCCAGCTCCTTTCATTCAGTCAGTAGCTTCAATCATTTCTGGACGTTTTTCAATGGCAAAAATCAATGAATATTGTAAATGCACAAACAGTAATTTCTCCGCATTGCAAGGTGCAATTCTGAAATTTTTGCTTTTTCCTGCTCCTCTTAGCATGATAAAGAAGATTCAAAGAGAGTGAGGTGCCAGCTCCTTTCATTCAGTCAGTAGCTTCAAACATTTCTGGTATATGAATAACATGTTTTTCAATGGCAAAAATCAATGAATATTGTAAATGCACAAACAGTAATTTCTCCGCATTGCAAGGAGCAATTCTGAAATTTTTTGCTTTTTCCTGCTCCTCTTAGCATGATAAAGAAGATTCAAAGAGAGTGAGATGCCAGCTCCTTTCATTCAGTCAGTAGCTTCAATCATTTCTGGACGTTTTTCAATGGCAAAAATCAATGAATATTGTAAATGCACAAACTGTAATTTCTCCGCATTGCAAGGTGCAATTCTGAAATTTTTTGCTTTTTCCTGCTCCTCTTAGCATGATAAAGAAGATTCAAAGAGAGTGAGATGCCAGCTCTTTTCATTCAGTCAGTAGCTTCAATCATTTCTGGACGTTTTTCAATGGCAAAAATCAATGAATATTGTAAATGCACAAACAGTAATTTCTCCGCATTGCAAGGTGCAATTCTGAAATTTTTTGCTTTTTCCTGCTCCTCTTAGCATGATAAAGAAGATTCAAAGAGAGTGAGATGCCAGCTCCTTTCATTCAATCAGTAGCTTCAAACATTTCTGGTATATGAATAACATGATGTTTTTCAATGGCAAAAATCAATGAATATTGTAAATGCACAAACAGTAATTTCTCCGCATTGCAAGGTGCAATTCTGAAATTTTTTGCTTTTTCCTGCTCCTCTTAGCATGATAAAGAAGATTCAAAGAGAGTGAGATGCCAGCTCCTTTCATTCAGTCAGTAGCTTCAATCATTTCTGGACGTTTTTCAATGGCAAAAATCAATGAATATTGTAAATGCACAAACAGTAATTTCTCCGCATTGCAAGGTGCAATTCTGAAATTTTTTGCTTTTTCCTGCTCCTCTTAGCATGATAAAGAAGATTCAAAGAGAGTGAGATGCCAGCTCCTTACATTCAGTCAGTAGCTTCAATCATTTCTGGTAAATGAATAACATGATGTTTTTCAATGGCAAAAATCAATGAATTTTGTAAATGCACAAACAGTAATTTCTCCGCATTGCAAGGCGCAATTCTGAAATTTTTTGCTTTTTCCTGCTCCTCTTAGCATGATAAAGAAGATTCAAAGAGAGTGAGATGCCAGCTCCTTTCAATCAGTCAGTAGCTTCAATCATTTCTGGATGTTTTTCAATGGCAAAAATCAATGAATATTGTAAATGCACAAACAGTAATTTCTTCGCATTGCAAGGTGCAATTCTGAAATTTTTTGCTTTTTCCTGCTCCTCTTAGCATGATAAAGAAGATTCAAAGAGAGTGAGATGCCAGCTCCTTTCATTCAGTCAGTAGCTTCAATCATTTCTGGACGTTTTTCAATGGCAAAAATCAATGAATATTGTAAATGCACAAACAGTAATTTTTCCGCATTGCAAGGTGCAATTCTGAAATTTTTTGCTTATTCCTGCTCCTCTTAGCATGATAAAGAAGATTCAAAGAGAGTGAGGTGCCAGCTCCTTTCATTCAGTCAGTAGCTTCAAACATTTCTGGTATATGAATAACGTTTTTCAATGGCAAAAATCAATGAATATTGTAAATGCACAAACAGTTATTTCTCCGCATTGCAAGGTGCAATTCTGAAATTTTTTGCTTTTTCCTGCTCCTCTTAGCATGATAAAGAAGATTCAAAGAGAGTGAGATGCCAGCTCCTTTCATTCAGTCAGTAGCTTCAATCATTTCTGGACGTTTTTCAATGGCAAAAATCAATGAATATTGTAAATGCACAAACAGTAATTTCTCTGCATTGCAAGGTGCAATTCTGAAATTTTTTGCTTTTTCCTGCTCCTCTTAGCATGATAAAGAAGATTCAAAGAGAGTGAGATGCCAGCTCCTTTCATTCAGTCAGTAGCTTCAATCATTTCTGGACGTTTTTCAATGGCAAAAATCAATGAATATTGTAAATGCACAAACAGTAATTTCTCCGCATTGCAAGGTGCAATTCTGAAATTTTTTGCTTTTTCCTGCTCCTCTTAGCATGATAAAGAAGATTCAAAGAGAGTGAGATGCCAGCTCCTTTCATTCAGTCAGTAGCTTCAATCATTTCTGGACGTTTTTCAATGGCAAAAATCAATGAATATTGTAAATGCACAAACAGTAATTTCTCCGCATTGCAAGGTGCAATTCTGAAATTTTTGCTTTTTCCTGCTCCTCTTAGCATGATAAAGAAGATTCAAAGAGAGTGAGGTGCCAGCTCCTTTCATTCAGTCAGTAGCTTCAAACATTTCTGGTATATGAATAACATGTTTTTCAATGGCAAAAATCAATGAATATTGTAAATGCACAAACAGTAATTTCTCCGCATTGCAAGGAGCAATTCTGAAATTTTTTGCTTTTTCCTGCTCCTCTTAGCATGATAAAGAAGATTCAAAGAGAGTGAGATGCCAGCTCCTTTCATTCAGTCAGTAGCTTCAATCATTTCTGGACGTTTTTCAATGGCAAAAATCAATGAATATTGTAAATGCACAAACTGTAATTTCTCCGCATTGCAAGGTGCAATTCTGAAATTTTTTGCTTTTTCCTGCTCCTCTTAGCATGATAAAGAAGATTCAAAGAGAGTGAGATGCCAGCTCTTTTCATTCAGTCAGTAGCTTCAATCATTTCTGGACGTTTTTCAATGGCAAAAATCAATGAATATTGTAAATGCACAAACAGTAATTTCTCCGCATTGCAAGGTGCAATTCTGAAATTTTTTGCTTTTTCCTGCTCCTCTTAGCATGATAAAGAAGATTCAAAGAGAGTGAGATGCCAGCTCCTTTCATTCAATCAGTAGCTTCAAACATTTCTGGTATATGAATAACATGATGTTTTTCAATGGCAAAAATCAATGAATATTGTAAATGCACAAACAGTAATTTCTCCGCATTGCAAGGTGCAATTCTGAAATTTTTTGCTTTTTCCTGCTCCTCTTAGCATGATAAAGAAGATTCAAAGAGAGTGAGATGCCAGCTCCTTTCATTCAGTCAGTAGCTTCAATCATTTCTGGACGTTTTTCAATGGCAAAAATCAATGAATATTGTAAATGCACAAACAGTAATTTCTCCGCATTGCAAGGTGCAATTCTGAAATTTTTTGCTTTTTCCTGCTCCTCTTAGCATGATAAAGAAGATTCAAAGAGAGTGAGGTGCCAGCTCCTTTCATTCAGTCAGTAGCTTCAAACATTTCTGGTATATGAATAACATGTTTTTCAATGGCAAAAATCAATGAATATTGTAAATGCACAAACTGTAATTTCTCCGCATTGCAAGGTGCAATTCTGAAATTTTTTGCTTTTTCCTGCTCCTCTTAGCATGATAAAGAAAATTCAAAGAGAGTGAGATGCCAGCTCCTTTCATTCAGTCAGTAGCTTCAATCATTTCTGGACGTTTTTCAATGGCAAAAATCAATGAATATTGTAAATGCACAAACAGTAATTTCTCCGCATTGCAAGGTGCAATTCTGAAATTTTTTGCTTTTTCCTGCTCCTCTTAGCATGATAAAGAAGATTCAAAGAGAGTGAGATGCCAGCTCCTTTCATTCAGTCAGTAGCTTCAATCATTTCTGGACGTTTTTCAATGGCAAAAATCAATGAATATTGTAAATGCACAAACTGTAATTTCTCCGCATTGTAAGGTGCAATTCTGAAATTTTTTGCTTTTTCCTGCTCCTCTTAGCATGATAAAGAAGATTCAAAAAGAGTGAGATGCCAGCTCCTTTCATTCAGTCAGTAGCTTCAATCATTTCTGGACGTTTTTCAATGGCAAAAATCAATGAATATTGTAAATGCACAAACAGTAGATTCTCCGCATTGCAAGGTGCAATTCTGAAATTTTTTGCTTTTTCCTGCTCCCCTTAGCATGATAAAGAAGATTCAAAGAGAGTGAGATGCCAGCTCCTTTCATTCAGTCAGTAGCTTCAATCATTTCTGGACGTTTTTCAATGGCAAAAATCAATGAATATTGTACATGCACAAACAGAAATTTCTCCGCATTGCAAGGTGCAATTCTGAAATTTTTTGCTTTTTCCTGCTCCTCTTAGCATGATAAAGAAGATTCAAAGAGAGTGAGATGCCAGCTCCTTTCATTCAGTCAGTAGCTTCAAACATTTCTGGTATATGAATAACATGATGTTTTTCAATGGCAAAAATCAATGAATATTGTAAATGCACAAACAGTAATTTCTCCGCATTGCAAGGTGCAATTCTGAAATTTTTTGCTTTTTCCTGCTCCTCTTAGCATGATAAAGAAGATTCAAAGAGAGTGAGATGCCAGCTCCTTTCGTTCAGTCAGTAGCTTCAATCATTTCTGGACGTTTTTCAATGGCAAAAATCATTGAATATTGTAAATGCACAAACAGTAATTTCTCCGCATTGCAAGGTGCAATTCTGAAATTTTTTACATTTTCCTGCTCCTCTTAGCATGATAAAGAAGATTCAAAGAGAGTGAGATGCCAGCTCCTTTCATTCAGTCAGTAGCTTCAATCATTTCTGGTATATGAATAACATGATGTTTTTCAATGGCAAAAATCAATGAATATTGTAAATGCACAAACAGTAATTTCTCCGCATTGCAAGGTGCAATTCTGAAATTTTTTGCTTTTTCCTGCTCCTCTTAGCATGATAAAGAAGATTCAAAGAGAGTGAGATGCCAGCTCCTTTCATTCAGTCAGTAGCTTCAATCATTTCTGGACGTTTTTCAATGGCAAAAATCAATGAATATTGTAAATGCACAAACAGTAATTTCTCCGCATTGCAAGGTGCAATTCTGAAATTTTTTGCTTTTTCCTGCTCCTCTTAGCATGATAAAGAAGATTCAAAGAGAGTGAGGTGCCAGCTCCTTTCATTCAGTCAGTAGCTTCAAACATTTCTGGTATATGAATAACATGTTTTTCAATGGCAAAAATCAATGAATATTGTAAATGCACAAACAGTAATTTCTCCGCATTGCAAGGAGCAATTCTGAAATTTTTTGCTTTTTCCTGCTCCTCTTAGCATGATAAAGAAGATTCAAAGAGAGTGAGATGCCAGCTCCTTTCATTCAGTCAGTAGCTTCAATCATTTCTGGACGTTTTTCAATGGCAAAAATCAATGAATATTGTAAATGCACAAACTGTAATTTCTCCGCATTGCAAGGTGCAATTCTGAAATTTTTTGCTTTTTCCTGCTCCTCTTAGCATGATAAAGAAGATTCAAAGAGAGTGAGATGCCAGCTCCTTTCATTCAGTCAGTAGCTTCAATCATTTCTGGACGTTTTTCAATGGCAAAAATCAATGAATATTGTAAATGCACAAACAGTAATTTCTCCGCATTGCAAGGTGCAATTCTGAAATTTTTTGCTTTTTCCTGCTCCTCTTAGCATGATAAAGAAGATTCAAAGAGAGTGAGATGCCAGCTCCTTTCATTCAGTCAGTAGCTTCAAACATTTCTGGTATATGAATAACATGATGTTTTTCAATGGCAAAAATTAATGAATATTGTAAATGCACAAACAGTAATTTCTCCGCATTGCAAGGTGCAATTCTGAAATTTTTTGCTTTTTCCAGCTCCTCTTAGCATGATAAAGAAGATTCAAAGAGAGTGAGATGCCAGCTCCTTTCATTCAGTCAGTAGCTTCAATCATTTCTGGACGTTTTTCAATGGCAAAAATCAATGAATATTGTAAATGCACAAACAGTAATTTCTCCGCATTGCAAGGTGCAATTCT
Organism: Phyllobates terribilis; assembly: GCF_046119375.1. Taxonomy (NCBI): domain Eukaryota; kingdom Metazoa; phylum Chordata; class Amphibia; order Anura; family Dendrobatidae; genus Phyllobates; species Phyllobates terribilis. The sequence continues at coordinate 148,091 of NW_027363292.1, forward strand.
GAAATTTTTTGCTTTATCCTGCTCCTCTTAGCATGATAAAGAAGATTCAAAGAGAGTGAGGTGCCAGCTCCTTTCATTCAGTCAGTAGCTTCAAACATTTCTGGTATATGAATAACATGTTTTTCAATGGCAAAAATCAATGAATATTGTAAATGCACAAACAGTAATTTCTCCGCATTGCAAGGTGCAATTCTGAAATTTTTTGCTTTTTCCTGCTCCTCTTAGCATGATAAAGAAAATTCAAAGAGAGTGAGATGCCAGCTCCTTTCATTCAGTCAGTAGCTTCAATCATTTCTGGACGTTTTTCAATGGCAAAAATCAATGAATATTGTAAATGCACAAACAGTAATTTCTCCGCATTGCAAGGTGCAATTCTGAAATTTTTTGCTTTTTCCTGCTCCTCTTAGCATGATAAAGAAGATTCAAAGAGAGTGAGATGCCAGCTCCTTTCATTCAGTCAGTAGCTTCAATCATTTCTGGACGTTTTTCAATGGCAAAAATCAATGAATATTGTAAATGCACAAACTGTAATTTCTCCGCATTGTAAGGTGCAATTCTGAAATTTTTTGCTTTTTCCTGCTCCTCTTAGCATGATAAAGAAGATTCAAAGAGAGTGAGATGCCAGCTCCTTTCATTCAGTCAGTAGCTTCAATCATTTCTGGACGTTTTTCAATGGCAAAAATCAATGAATATTGTAATTGCACAAACTGTAATTTCTCCGCATTGTAAGGTGCAATTCTGAAATTTTTTGCTTTTTCCTGCTCCTCTTAGCATGATAAAGAAGATTCAAAGAGAGTGAGATGCCAGCTCCTTTCATTCAGTCAGTAGCTTCAATCATTTCTGGACGTTTTTCAATGGCAAAAATCAATGAATATTGTAAATGCACAAACAGTAATTTCTCCGCATTGCAAGGTGCAATTCTGAAATTTTTTGCTTTTTCCTGCTCCTCTTAGCATGATAAAGAAGATTCAAAGAGAGTGAGATGCCAGCTCCTTTCATTCAGTCAGTAGCTTCAAACATTTCTGGTATATGAATAACATGATGTTTTTCAATGGCAAAAATCAATGAATATTGTAAATGCACAAACAGTAATTTCTCCGCATTGCAAGGTGCAATTCTGAAATTTTTTGCTTTTTCCTGCTCTTCTTAGCATGATAAAGAAGATTCAAAGAGAGTGAGATGCCAGCTCCTTTCATTCAGTCAGTAGCTTCAAACATTTCTGGTATATGAATAACATGATGTTTTTCAATGGAAAAAATCAATGAATATTGTAAATGCACAAACAGTAATTTCTCCGCATTGCAAGGTGCAAGTCTGAAATTTTTTGCTTTTTCCTGCTCCTCTTAGCATGATAAAGAAGATTCAAAGAGAGTGAGATGCCAGCTACTTTCATTCAGTCAGTAGCTTCAATCATTTCTGGACGTTTTTCAATGGTAAAAATCAATGAATATTGTAAATGCACAAACAGTAATTTCTCCGCATTGCAAGGTGCAATTCTGAAATTTTTTGCTTTTTCCCGCTCCTCTTAGCATGATAAAGAAGATTCAAAGAGAGTGAGATGCCAGCTCCTTTCATTCAGTCAGTAGCTTCAATCATTTCTGGACGTTTTTCAATGGCAAAAATCAATGAATATTGTAAATGCACAAACAGTAATTTCTCCGCATTGCAAGGTGCAATTCTGAAATTTTTTGCTTTTTCCTGCTCCTCTTAGCATGATAAAGAAGATTCAAAGAGAGTGAGATGCCAGCTCCTTTCATTCAGTCAGTAGCTTCAAACATTTCTGGTATATGAATAACATGATGTTTTTCAATGGCAAAAATTAATGAATATTGTAAATGCACAAACAGTAATTTCTCCGCATTGCAAGGTGCAATTCTGAAATTTTTTGCTTTTTCCAGCTCCTCTTAGCATGATAAAGAAGATTCAAAGAGAGTGAGATGCCAGCTCCTTTCATTCAGTCAGTAGCTTCAATCATTTCTGGACGTTTTTCAATGGCAAAAATCAATGAATATTGTAAATGCACAAACAGTAATTTCTCCGCATTGCAAGGTGCAATTCTGAAATTTTTTGCTTTATCCTGCTCCTCTTAGCATGATAAAGAAGATTCAAAGAGAGTGAGGTGCCAGCTCCTTTCATTCAGTCAGTAGCTTCAAACATTTCTGGTATATGAATAACATGTTTTTCAATGGCAAAAATCAATGAATATTGTAAATGCACAAACAGTAATTTCTCCGCATTGCAAGGTGCAATTCTGAAATTTTTTGCTTTTTCCTGCTCCTCTTAGCATGATAAAGAAAATTCAAAGAGAGTGAGATGCCAGCTCCTTTCATTCAGTCAGTAGCTTCAATCATTTCTGGACGTTTTTCAATGGCAAAAATCAATGAATATTGTAAATGCACAAACAGTAATTTCTCCGCATTGCAAGGTGCAATTCTGAAATTTTTTGCTTTTTCCTGCTCCTCTTAGCATGATAAAGAAGATTCAAAGAGAGTGAGATGCCAGCTCCTTTCATTCAGTCAGTAGCTTCAATCATTTCTGGACGTTTTTCAATGGCAAAAATCAATGAATATTGTAAATGCACAAACTGTAATTTCTCCGCATTGTAAGGTGCAATTCTGAAATTTTTTGCTTTTTCCTGCTCCTCTTAGCATGATAAAGAAGATTCAAAGAGAGTGAGATGCCAGCTCCTTTCATTCAGTCAGTAGCTTCAATCATTTCTGGACGTTTTTCATTGGCAAAAATCAATGAATATTGTAATTGCACAAACTGTAATTTCTCCGCATTGTAAGGTGCAATTCTGAAATTTTTTGCTTTTTCCTGCTCCTCTTAGCATGATAAAGAAGATTCAAAGAGAGTGAGATGCCAGCTCCTTTCATTCAGTCAGTAGCTTCAATCATTTCTGGACGTTTTTCAATGGCAAAAATCAATGAATATTGTAAATGCACAAACAGTAATTTCTCCGCATTGCAAGGTGCAATTCTGAAATTTTTTGCTTTTTCCTGCTCCTCTTAGCATGATAAAGAAGATTCAAAGAGAGTGAGATGCCAGCTCCTTTCATTCAGTCAGTAGCTTCAAACATTTCTGGTATATGAATAACATGATGTTTTTCAATGGCAAAAATCAATGAATATTGTAAATGCACAAACAGTAATTTCTCCGCATTGCAAGGTGCAATTCTGAAATTTTTTGCTTTTTCCTGCTCTTCTTAGCATGATAAAGAAGATTCAAAGAGAGTGAGATGCCAGCTCCTTTCATTCAGTCAGTAGCTTCAAACATTTCTGGTATATGAATAACATGATGTTTTTCAATGGAAAAAATCAATGAATATTGTAAATGCACAAACAGTAATTTCTCCGCATTGCAAGGTGCAAGTCTGAAATTTTTTGCTTTTTCCTGCTCCTCTTAGCATGATAAAGAAGATTCAAAGAGAGTGAGATGCCAGCTACTTTCATTCAGTCAGTAGCTTCAATCATTTCTGGACGTTTTTCAATGGTAAAAATCAATGAATATTGTAAATGCACAAACAGTAATTTCTCCGCATTGCAAGGTGCAATTCTGAAATTTTTTGCTTTTTCCCGCTCCTCTTAGCATGATAAAGAAGATTCAAAGAGAGTGAGATGCCAGCTCCTTTCATTCAGTCAGTAGCTTCAATCATTTCTGGACGTTTTTCAATGGCAAAAATCAATGAATATTGTAAATGCACAAACAGTAATTTCTCCGCATTGCAAGGTGCAATTCTGAAATTTTTTGCTTTTTCCTGCTCCTCTTAGCATGATAAAGAAGATTCAAAGAGAGTGAGATGCCAGCTCCTTTCATTCAGTCAGTAGCTTCAATCATTTCTGGTAAATGAATAACATGATGTTTTTCAATGGCAAAAATCAATGAATTTTGTAAATGCACAAACAGTAATTTCTCCGCATTGCAAGGCGCAATTCTGAAATTGTTTGCTTTTTCCTGCTCCTCTTAGCATGATAAAGAAGATTCAAAGAGAGTGAGATGCCAGCTCCTTTCATTCAGTCAGTAGCTTCAATCATTTCTGGACGTTTTTCAATGGCAAAAATCAATGAATATTGTAAATGCACAAACAGTAATTTCTCCGCATTGCAAGGTGCAATTCTGAAATTTTTTGCTTTTTCCTGCTCCTATTAGCATGATAAAGAAGATTCAAAGTGAGTGAGATGCCAGCTCCTTTCATTCAGTCAGTAGCTTCAATCATTTCTGGACGTTTTTCAATGGCAAAAATCAATGAATATTGTAAATGTACAAACAGTAATTTCTCCGCATTGCAAGGTGCAATTCTGAAATTTTTTGCTTTTTCCTGCTCCTCTTAGCATGATAAAGAAGATTCAAAGAGAGTGAGGTTCCAGCTCCTTTCATTCAGTCAGTAGCTTCAAACATTTCTGGTATATGAAAACATGTTTTTCAATGGCAAAAATCAATGAATATTGTAAATGCACAAACAGTAATTTCTCCGCATTGCAAGGTGCAATTCTGAAATTTTTTGCTTTTTCCTGCTCCTCTTAACTTGATAAAGAAGATTCAAAGAGAGTGAGATGCCAGCTCCTTTCATTCAGTCAGTAGCTTCAATCATTTCTGGACGTTTTTCAATGGCAAAAATCAATGAATATTGTAAATGCACAAACTGTAATTTCTCCGCATTGTAAGGTGCAATTCTGAAATTTTTTGCTTTTTCCTGCTCCTCTTAGCATAATAAAGAAGATTCAAAGAGAGTGAGATGCCAGCTCCTTTCATTCAGTCAGTAGCTTCAATCATTTCTGGACGTTTTTCAATGGCAAAAATCAATGAATATTGTAAATGCACAAACAGTAATTTCTCCGCATTGCAAGGTGCAATTCTGAAATTTTTTGCTTTTTCCTGCTCCTCTTAGCATGATAAAGAAGATTCAAAGAGAGTGAGATGCCAGCTCCTTTCATTCAGTCAGTAGCTTCAAACATTTCTGGTATATGAATAACATGATGTTTTTCAATGGCAAAAATCAATGAATATTGTAAATGCACAAACAGTAATTTCTCCGCATTGCAAGGTGCAAGTCTGAAATTTTTTGCTTTTTCCTGCTCCTCTTAGCATGATAAAGAAGATTCAAAGAGAGTGAGATGCCAGCTCCTTTCATTCAGTCAGTAGCTTCAATCATTTCTGGACGTTTTTCAATGGCAAAAATCAATGAATATTGTAAATGCACAAACAGTAATTTCTTCGCATTGCAAGGTGCAATTCTGAAATGTTTTGCTTTTTCCTGCTCCTCTTAGCATGATAAAGAAGATTCAAAGAGAGTGAGATGCCAGCTCCTTTCATTCAGTCAGTAGCTTCAATCATTTCTGGTAAATGAATAACATGATGTTTTTCAATGGCAAAAATCAATGAATTTTGTAAATGCACAAACAGTAATTTCTCCGCATTGCAAGGCGCAATTCTGAAATTTTTTGCTTTTTCCTGCTCCTCTTAGCATGATAAAGAAGATTCAAAGAGAGTGAGATGCCAGCTCCTTTCATTCAGTCAGTAGCTTCAATCATTTCTGGACGTTTTTCAATGGCAAAAATCAATGAATATTGTAAATGCACAAACAGTAATTTCTCCGCATTGCAAGGTGCAATTCTGAAATTTTTTGCTTTTTCCTGCTCCTCTTAGCATGATAAAGAAGATTCAAAGAGAGTGAGATGCCAGCTCCTTTCATTCAGTCAGTAGCTTCAATCATTTCTGGATGTTTTTCAATGGCAAAAGTCAATGAATATTGTAAATGCACAAACTGTAATTTCTTCGCATTGCAAGGTGCAATTCTGAAATTTTTTGCTTTTCCTGCTCCTCTTAGCATGATAAAGAAGATTCATAGAGAGTGAGATGCCAGCTCCTTTCATTCAGTCAGTAGCTTCAATCATTTCTGGACGTTTTTCAATGGCAAAAATCAATGAATATTGTAATTGCACAAACAGTAATTTCTCCGCATTGCAAGGTGCAATTCTGAAATTTTTTGCTTTTTCCTGCTCCTCTTAGCATGATAAAGAAGATTCAAAGAGAGTGAGATGCCAGCTCCTTTCATTCAGTCAGTAGCTTCAAACATTTCTGGTATATGAATAACATGATGTTTTTCAATGGCAAAAATCAATGAATATTGTAAATGCACAAACAGTAATTTCTCCGCATTGCAAGGTGCAATTCTGAAATTTTTTGCTTTTTCCTGCTCCTCTTAGCATGATAAAGAAGATTCAAAGAGAGTGAGATGCCAGCTCCTTTCATTCAGTCAGTAGCTTCAATCATTTCTGGACGTTTTTCAATGGCAAAAATCAATGAATATTGTAAATGCACAAACAGTAATTTCTCCGCATTGCAAGGTGCAATTCTGAAATTTTTTGCTTTTTCCTGCTCCTCTTAGCATGATAAAGAAGATTCAAAGAGAGTGAGATGCCAGCTCCTTTCATTCAGTCAGTAGCTTCAATCATTTCTGGACGTTTTTCAATGGCAAAAATCAATGAATATTGTAAATGCACAAACTGTAATTTCTCCGCATTGTAAGGTGCAATTCTGAAATGTTTTGCTTTTTCCTGCTCCTCTTAGCATGATAAAGAAGATTCAAAGAGAGTGAGATGCCAGCTCCTTTCATTCAGTCAGTAGCTTCAATCATTTCTGGACGTTTTTCAATGGCAAAAATCAATGAATATTGTAAATGCACAAACAGTAATTTCTCCGCATTGCAAGGTGCAATTCTGAAATTTTTTGCTTTTTCCTGCTCCTCTTAGCATGATAAAGAAGATTCAAAGAGAGTGAGATGCCAGCTCCTTTCATTCAGTCAGTAGCTTCAAACATTTCTGGTATATGAATAACATGATGTTTTTCAATGGCAAAAATCAATGAATATTGTAAATGCACAAACAGTAATTTCTCCGCATTGCAAGGTGCAAGTCTGAAATTTTTTGCTTTTTCCTGCTCCTCTTAGCATGATAAAGAAGATTCAAAGAGAGTGAGATGCCAGCTACTTTCATTCAGTCAGTAGCTTCAATCATTTCTGGACGTTTTTCAATGGTAAAAATCAATGAATATTGTAAATGCACAAACAGTAATTTCTCCGCATTGCAAGGTGCAATTCTGAAATTTTTTGCTTTTTCCTGCTCCTCTTAGCATGATAAAGAAGATTCAAAGAGAGTGAGATGCCAGCTCCTTTCATTCAGTCAGTAGCTTCAATCATTTCTGGACGTTTTTCAATGGCAAAAATCAATGAATATTGTAAATGCACAAACAGTAATTTCTCCGCATTGCAAGGTGCAATTCTGAAATTTTTTGCTTTTTCCTGCTCCTCTTAGCATGATAAAGAAGTTTCAAAGAGAGTGAGATGCCAGCTCCTTTCATTCAGTCAGTAGCTTCAATCATTTCTGGTAAATGAATAACATGATGTTTTTCAATGGCAAAAATCAATGAATTTTGTAAATGCACAAACACTGATTTCTCCGCATTGCAAGGCGCAATTCTGAAATTTTTTGCTTTTTCCTGCTCCTCTTAGCATGATAAAGAAGATTCAAAGAGAGTGAGTTGCCAGCTCCTTTCATTCAGTCAGTAGCTTCAATCATTTCTGGACGTTTTTCAATGGCAAAAATCAATGAATATTGTAAATGCACAAACAGTAATTTCTCCGCATTGCAAGGTGCAATTCTGAAATTTTTTGCTTTTTCCTGCTCCTCTTAGCATGATAAAGAAGATTCAAAGAGAGTGAGGTGCCAGCTCCTTTCATTCAGTCAGTAGCTTCAAACATTTCTGGTATATGAATAACATGTTTTTCAATGGCAAAAATCAATGAATATTGTAAATGCACAAACAGTAATTTCTCCGCATTGCAAGGAGCAATTCTGAAATTTTTTGCTTTTTCCTGCTCCTCTTAGCATGATAAAGAAGATTCAAAGAGAGTGAGTTGCCAGCTCCTTTCATTCAGTCAGTAGCTTCAATCATTTCTGGACGTTTTTCAATGGCAAAAATCAATGAATATTGTAAATGCACAAACAGTAATTTCTCCGCATTGCAAGGTGCAATTCTGAAATTTTTTGCTTTTTCCTGCTCCTCTTAGCATGATAAAGAAGATTCAAAGAGAGTGAGATGCCAGCTCCTTTCATTCAGTCAGTAGCTTCAATCATTTCTGGACGTTTTTCAATGGCAAAAATCAATGAATATTGTAAATGCACAAACTGTAATTTCTCCGCATTGCAAGGTGCAATTCTGAAATTTTTTGCTTTTTCCTGCTCCTCTTAGCATGATAAAGAAGATTCAAAGAGAGTGAGATGCCAGCTCCTTTCATTCAGTCAGTAGCTTCAAACATTTCTGGTATATGAATAACATGTTTTTCAATGTCAAAAATCAATGAATATTGTAAATGCACAAACAGTAATTTCTCCGCATTGCAAGGTGCAATTCTGAAATTTTTTGCTTTTTCCTGCTCCTCTTAGCATGATAAAGAAGATTCAAAGAGAGTGAGATGCCAGCTCCTTTCATTCAGTCAGTAGCTTCAAACATTTCTGGTATATGAATAACATGATGTTTTTCAATGGCAAAAATCAATGAATATTGTAAATGCACAAACAGTAATTTCTCCGCATTGCAAGGTGCAATTCTGAAATTTTTTGCTTTTTCCTGCTCCTCTTAGCATGATAAAGAAGATTCAAAGAGAGTGAGATGCCAGCTCCTTTCATTCAGTCAGTAGCTTCAAACATTTCTGGTATATGAATAACATGATGTTTTTCAATGGCAAAAATCAATGAATATTGTAAATGCACAAACAGTAATTTCTCCGCATTGCAAGGTGCAATTCTGAAATTTTTTGCTTTTTCCTGCTCCTCTTAGCATGATAAAGAAGATTCAAAGAGAGTGAGATGCCAGCTCCTTTCATTGAGTCAGTAGCTTCAATCATTTCTGGACTTTTTTCAATGGCAAAAATCATTGAATATTGTAAATGCACAAACAGTAATTTCTCCGCATTGCAAGGTGCAATTCTGAAATTTTTTGCTTTTTCCTGCTCCTCTTAGCATGTTAAAGAAGATTCAAAGAGAGTGAGATGCCAGCTCCTTTCGTTCAGTCAGTAGCCTCAATCATTTCTGGACGTTTTTCAATGGTAAAAATCAATGAATATTGTAAATGCACAAACAGTAATTTCTCCGCATTGCAAGGTGCAATTCTGAAATTTTTTGCTTTTTCCTGCTCCTCTTAGCATGATAAAGAAGATTCAAAGAGAGTGAGATGCCAGCTCCTTTCATTCAGTCAGTAGCTTCAAACATTTCTGGTATATGAATAACATGATGTTTTTCAATGGCAAAAATCAATGAATATTGTAAATGCACAAACAGTAATTTCTCCGCATTGCAAGGTGCAATTCTGAAATTTTTTGCTTTTTCCTGCTCCTCTTAGAATGATAAAGAAGATTCAAAGAGAGTGAGATGCCAGCTCCTTTCATTCAGTCAGTAGCTTCAATCATTTCTGGTATATGAATAACATGATGTTTTTCAATGGCAAAAATCAATGAATATTGTAAATGCACAAACAGTAATTTCTCCGCATTGCAAGGTGCAATTCTGAAATTTTTTGCTTTTTCCTGCTCCTCTTAGCATGATAAAGAAGATTCAAAGAGAGTGAGATGCCAGCTCCTTTCATTCAGTCAGTAGCTTCAATCATTTCTGGACGTTTTTCAATGGCAAAAATCAATGAATATTGCAAATGCACAAACAGTAATTTCTCCGCATTGCAAGGTGCAATTCTGAAATTTTTTGCTTTTTCCTGCTCCTCTTAGCATGATAAACAAGATTCAAAGAGAGTGAGATGCCAGCTCCTTTCATTCAGTCAGTAGCTTCAATCATTTCTGGACGTTTTTCAATGGCAAAAATCAATGAATATTGTAAATGCACAAACAGTAATTTCTCCGCATTGCAAGGTGCAATTCTGAAATTTTTTGCTTTTACCTGCTCCTCTTAGCATGATAAAGAAGTTTCAAAGAGAGTGAGATGCCAGCTCCTTTCATTCAGTCAGTAGCTTCAATCATTTCTGGACGTTTTTCAATGGCAAAAATCAATGAATATTGTAAATGCACAAACAGTAATTTCTCCGCATTGCAAGTTGCAATTCTGAAATTTTTTGCTTTTTCCTGCTCCTCTTAGCATGATAAAGAAGATTCAAAGAGAGTGAGATGCCAGCTCCTTTCATTCAGTCAGTAGCTTCAAACATTTCTGGTATATGAATAACATGATGTTTTTCAATGGCAAAAATCAATGAATATTGTAAATGCACAAAGTAATTTCTCCGCATTGCAAGGTGCAATTCTGAAATTTTTTGCTTTTTCCTGCTCCTCTTAGCATGATAAAGAAGATTCAAAGAGAGTGAGATGCCAGCTCCTTTCATTCAGTCAGTAGCTTCAATAATTTCTGGACGTTTTTCAATGGCAAAAATCAATGAATATTGTAAATGCACAAACAGTAATTTCTCCGCATTGCAAGGTGCAATTCTGAAATTTTTTGCTTTTTCCTGCTCCTCTTAGCATGATAAACATGATTCAAAGAGAGTGAGATGCCAGCTCCTTTCATTCAGTCAGTAGCTTCAATCATTTCTGGACGTTTTTCAATGGCAAAAATCAATGAATATTGTAAATGCACAAACAGTAATTTCTCCGCATTGCAAGGTGCAATTATGAAATTTTTTGCTTTTTCCTGCTCCTCTTAGCATGATAAAGAAGATTCAAAGAGAGTGAGATGCCAGCTCCTTTCATTCAGTCAGTAGCTTCAAACATTTCTGGTATATGAATAACATGATGTTTTTCAATGGCAAAAATCAATGAATATTGTAAATGCACAAACAGTAATTTCTCCGCATTGCAAGGTGCAATTCTGAAATTTTTTGCTTTTTCCTGCTCCTCTTAGCATGATAAAGAAGATTCAAAGAGAGTGAGATGCCAGCTCCTTTCATTCAGTCAGTAGCTTCAATCATTTCTGGATGTTTTTCAATGGCAAAAATCAATGAATATTGTAAATGCACAAACAGTAATTTCTCCGCATTGCAAGGTGCAATTCTGAAATTTTTTGCTTTTTCCTGCTCCTCTTAGCATGATAAACAAGATTCAAAGAGAGTGAGATGCCAGCTCCTTTCATTCAGTCAGTAGCTTCAATCATTTCTGGACGTTTTTCAATGGCAAAAATCAATGAATATTGTAAATGCACAAACAGTAATTTCTCCGCATTGCAAGGTGCAATTCTGAAATTTTTTGCTTTTTCCTGCTCCTCTTAGCATGATAAAGAAGATTCAAAGAGAGTGAGATGCCAGCTCCTTTCATTCAGTCAGTAGCTCCAAACATTTCTGGTATATGAATAACATGATGTTTTTCAATGGCAAAAATCAATGAATATTGTAAATGCACAAACAGTAATTTCTCCGCATTGCAAGGTGCAAGTCTGAAATTTTTTGCTTTTTCCTGCTCCTCTTAGCATGATAAAGAAGATTCAAAGAGAGTGAGATGCCAGCTACTTTCATTCAGTCAGTAGCTTCAATCATTTCTGGACGTTTTTCAATGGTAAAAATCAATGAATATTGTAAATGCACAAACAGTAATTTCTCCACATTGCAAGGTGCAATTCTGAAATTTTTTGCTTTTTCCTGCTCCTCTTAGCATGATAAAGAAGATTCAAAGAGAGTGAGATGCCAGCTCCTTTCATTCAGTCAGTAGCTTCAAACATTTCTGGTATATGAATAACATGATGTTTTTCAATGGCAAAAATCAATGAATATTGTAAATGCACAAACAGTAATTTCTCCGCATTGCAAGGTGCAATTCTGAAATTTTTTGCTTTTTCCTGCTCCTCTTAGCATGATAAAGAAGATTCAAAGAGAGTGAGATGCCAGCTCCTTTCATTCAGTCAGTAGCTTCAATCATTTCTGGATGTTTTTCAATGGCAAAAATCAATGAATATTGTAAATGCACAAACTGTAATTTCTCCGCATTGCAAGGTGCAATTCTGAAATTTTTTGCTTTTTCCTGCTCCTCTTAGCATAATAAAGAAGATTCAAAGAGAGTGAGATGCCAGCTCCTTTCATTCAGTCAGTAGCTTCAATCATTTCTGGACGTTTTTCAATGGCAAAAATCAATGAATATTGTAAATGCACAAACAGTAATTTCTCCGCATTGCAAGGTGCAATTCTGAAATTTTTTGCTTTTTCCTGCTCCTCTTAGCATGATAAAGAAGATTCAAAGAGAGTGAGATGCCAGCTACTTTCATTCAGTCAGTAGCTTCAATCATTTCTGGACGTTTTTCAATGGTAAAAATCAATGAATATTGTAAATGCACAAACAGTAATTTCTCCGCATTGCAAGGTGCAATTCTGAAATTTTTTGCTTTTTCCTGCTCCTCTTAGCATGATAAAGAAGATTCAAAGAGAGTGAGATGCCAGCTCCTTTCATTCAGTCAGTAGCTTCAATCATTTCTGGACGTTTTTCAATGGCAAAAATCAATGAATATTGTAAATGCACAAACAGTAATTTCTCCGCATTGCAAGGTGCAATTCTGAAATTTTTTGCTTTTTCCTGCTCCTCTTAGCATGATAAAGAAGTTTCAAAGAGAGTGAGATGCCAGCTCCTTTCATTCAGTCAGTAGCTTCAATCATTTCTGGTAAATGAATAACATGATGTTTTTCAATGGCAAAAATCAATGAATTTTGTAAATGCACAAACACTAATTTCTCCGCATTGCAAGGCGCAATTCTGAAATTTTTTGCTTTTTCCTGCTCCTCTTAGCATGATAAAGAAGATTCAAAGAGAGTGAGATGCCAGCTCCTTTCATTCAGTCAGTAGCTTCAATCATTTCTGAACGTTTTTCAATGGCAAAAATCAATGAATATTGTAAATGCACAAACAGTAATTTCTCCGCATTGCAAGGTGCAATTCTGAAATTTTTTGCTTTTTCCTGCTCCTCTTAGCATGATAAAGAAGATTCAAAGAGAGTGAGATGCCAGCTCCTTTCATTCAGTCAGTAGCTTCAATCATTTCTGGACGTTTTTCAATGGCAAAAATCAATGAATATTGTAAATGCACAAACAGTAATTTCTCCGCATTGCAAGGTGCAATTCTGAAATTTTTTGCTTTTTCCTGCTCCTCTTAGCATGATAAAGAAGATTCAAAGAGAGTGAGGTGCCAGCTCCTTTCATTCAGTCAGTAGCTTCAAACATTTCTGGTATATGAATAACATGTTTTTCAATGGCAAAAATCAATGAATATTGTAAATGCACAAACAGTAATTTCTCCGCATTGCAAGGAGCAATTCTGAAATTTTTTGCTTTTTCCTGCTCCTCTTAGCATGATAAAGAAGATTCAAAGAGAGTGAGTTGCCAGCTCCTTTCATTCAGTCAGTAGCTTCAATCATTTCTGGACGTTTTTCAATGGCAAAAATCAATGAATATTGTAAATGCACAAACAGTAATTTCTCCGCATTGCAAGGTGCAATTCTGAAATTTTTTGCTTTTTCCTGCTCCTCTTAGCATGATAAAGAAGATTCAAAGAGAGTGAGATGCCAGCTCCTTTCATTCAGTCAGTAGCTTCAATCATTTCTGGACGTTTTTCAATGGCAAAAATCAATGAATATTGTAAATGCACAAACTGTAATTTCTCCGCATTGCAAGGTGCAATTCTGAAATTTTTTGCTTTTTCCTGCTCCTCTTAGCATGATAAAGAAGATTCAAAGAGAGTGAGATGCCAGCTCCTTTCATTCAGTCAGTAGCTTCAAACATTTCTGGTATATGAATAACATGTTTTTCAATGGCAAAAATCAATGAATATTGTAAATGCACAAACAGTAATTTCTCCGCATTGCAAGGTGCAATTCTGAAATTTTTTGCTTTTTCCTGCTCCTCTTAGCATGATAAAGAAGATTCAAAGAGAGTGAGATGCCAGCTCCTTTCATTCAGTCAGTAGCTTCAAACATTTCTGGTATATGAATAACATGATGTTTTTCAATGGCAAAAATCAATGAATATTGTAAATGCACAAACAGTAATTTCTCCGCATTGCAAGGTGCAATTCTGAAATTTTTTGCTTTTTCCTGCTCCTCTTAGCATGATAAAGAAGATTCAAAGAGAGTGAGATGCCAGCTCCTTTCATTCAGTCAGTAGCTTCAAACATTTCTGGTATATGAATAACATGATGTTTTTCAATGGCAAAAATCAATGAATATTGTAAATGCACAAACAGTAATTTCTCCGCATTGCAAGGTGCAATTCTGAAATTTTTTGCTTTTTCCTGCTCCTCTTAGCATGATAAAGAAGATTCAAAGAGAGTGAGATGCCAGCTCCTTTCATTGAGTCAGTAGCTTCAATCATTTCTGGACTTTTTTCAATGGCAAAAATCATTGAATATTGTAAATGCACAAACAGTAATTTCTCCGCATTGCAAGGTGCAATTCTGAAATTTTTTGCTTTTTCCTGCTCCTCTTAGCATGTTAAAGAAGATTCAAAGAGAGTGAGATGCCAGCTCCTTTCGTTCAGTCAGTAGCCTCAATCATTTCTGGACGTTTTTCAATGGTAAAAATCAATGAATATTGTAAATGCACAAACAGTAATTTCTCCGCATTGCAAGGTGCAATTCTGAAATTTTTTGCTTTTTCCTGCTCCTCTTAGCATGATAAAGAAGATTCAAAGAGAGTGAGATGCCAGCTCCTTTCATTCAGTCAGTAGCTTCAAACATTTCTGGTATATGAATAACATGATGTTTTTCAATGGCAAAAATCAATGAATATTGTAAATGCACAAACAGTAATTTCTCCGCATTGCAAGGTGCAATTCTGAAATTTTTTGCTTTTTCCTGCTCCTCTTAGCATGATAAAGAAGATTCAAAGAGAGTGAGATGCCAGCTCCTTTCATTCAGTCAGTAGCTTCAATCATTTCTGGTATATGAATAACATGATGTTTTTCAATGGCAAAAATCAATGAATATTGTAAATGCACAAACAGTAATTTCTCCGCATTGCAAGGTGCAATTCTGAAATTTTTTGCTTTTTCCTGCTCCTCTTAGCATGATAAAGAAGATTCAAAGAGAGTGAGATGCCAGCTCCTTTCATTCAGTCAGTAGCTTCAATCATTTCTGGACGTTTTTCAATGGCAAAAATCAATGAATATTGCAAATGCACAAACAGTAATTTCTCCGCATTGCAAGGTGCAATTCTGAAATTTTTTGCTTTTTCCTGCTCCTCTTAGCATGATAAACAAGATTCAAAGAGAGTGAGATGCCAGCTCCTTTCATTCAGTCAGTAGCTTCAATCATTTCTGGACGTTTTTCAATGGCAAAAATCAATGAATATTGTAAATGCACAAACAGTAATTTCTCCGCATTGCAAGGTGCAATTCTGAAATTTTTTGCTTTTACCTGCTCCTCTTAGCATGATAAAGAAGTTTCAAAGAGAGTGAGATGCCAGCTCCTTTCATTCAGTCAGTAGCTTCAATCATTTCTGGACGTTTTTCAATGGCAAAAATCAATGAATATTGTAAATGCACAAACAGTAATTTCTCCGCATTGCAAGTTGCAATTCTGAAATTTTTTGCTTTTTCCTGCTCCTCTTAGCATGATAAAGAAGATTCAAAGAGAGTGAGATGCCAGCTCCTTTCATTCAGTCAGTAGCTTCAAACATTTCTGGTATATGAATAACATGATGTTTTTCAATGGCAAAAATCAATGAATATTGTAAATGCACAAAGTAATTTCTCCGCATTGCAAGGTGCAATTCTGAAATTTTTTGCTTTTTCCTGCTCCTCTTAGCATGATAAAGAAGATTCAAAGAGAGTGAGATGCCAGCTCCTTTCATTCAGTCAGTAGCTTCAATAATTTCTGGACGTTTTTCAATGGCAAAAATCAATGAATATTGTAAATGCACAAACAGTAATTTCTCCGCATTGCAAGGTGCAATTCTGAAATTTTTTGCTTTTTCCTGCTCCTCTTAGCATGATAAACATGATTCAAAGAGAGTGAGATGCCAGCTCCTTTCATTCAGTCAGTAGCTTCAATCATTTCTGGACGTTTTTCAATGGCAAAAATCAATGAATATTGTAAATGCACAAACAGTAATTTCTCCGCATTGCAAGGTGCAATTATGAAATTTTTTGCTTTTTCCTGCTCCTCTTAGCATGATAAAGAAGATTCAAAGAGAGTGAGATGCCAGCTCCTTTCATTCAGTCAGTAGCTTCAAACATTTCTGGTATATGAATAACATGATGTTTTTCAATGGCAAAAATCAATGAATATTGTAAATGCACAAACAGTAATTTCTCCGCATTGCAAGGTGCAATTCTGAAATTTTTTGCTTTTTCCTGCTCCTCTTAGCATGATAAAGAAGATTCAAAGAGAGTGAGATGCCAGCTCCTTTCATTCAGTCAGTAGCTTCAATCATTTCTGGATGTTTTTCAATGGCAAAAATCAATGAATATTGTAAATGCACAAACAGTAATTTCTCCGCATTGCAAGGTGCAATTCTGAAATTTTTTGCTTTTTCCTGCTCCTCTTAGCATGATAAACAAGATTCAAAGAGAGTGAGATGCCAGCTCCTTTCATTCAGTCAGTAGCTTCAATCATTTCTGGACGTTTTTCAATGGCAAAAATCAATGAATATTGTAAATGCACAAACAGTAATTTCTCCGCATTGCAAGGTGCAATTCTGAAATTTTTTGCTTTTTCCTGCTCCTCTTAGCATGATAAAGAAGATTCAAAGAGAGTGAGATGCCAGCTCCTTTCATTCAGTCAGTAGCTCCAAACATTTCTGGTATATGAATAACATGATGTTTTTCAATGGCAAAAATCAATGAATATTGTAAATGCACAAACAGTAATTTCTCCGCATTGCAAGGTGCAAGTCTGAAATTTTTTGCTTTTTCCTGCTCCTCTTAGCATGATAAAGAAGATTCAAAGAGAGTGAGATGCCAGCTACTTTCATTCAGTCAGTAGCTTCAATCATTTCTGGACGTTTTTCAATGGTAAAAATCAATGAATATTGTAAATGCACAAACAGTAATTTCTCCACATTGCAAGGTGCAATTCTGAAATTTTTTGCTTTTTCCTGCTCCTCTTAGCATGATAAAGAAGATTCAAAGAGAGTGAGATGCCAGCTCCTTTCATTCAGTCAGTAGCTTCAAACATTTCTGGTATATGAATAACATGATGTTTTTCAATGGCAAAAATCAATGAATATTGTAAATGCACAAACAGTAATTTCTCCGCATTGCAAGGTGCAATTCTGAAATTTTTTGCTTTTTCCTGCTCCTCTTAGCATGATAAAGAAGATTCAAAGAGAGTGAGATGCCAGCTCCTTTCATTCAGTCAGTAGCTTCAATCATTTCTGGATGTTTTTCAATGGCAAAAATCAATGAATATTGTAAATGCACAAACTGTAATTTCTCCGCATTGCAAGGTGCAATTCTGAAATTTTTTGCTTTTTCCTGCTCCTCTTAGCATAATAAAGAAGATTCAAAGAGAGTGAGATGCCAGCTCCTTTCATTCAGTCAGTAGCTTCAATCATTTCTGGACGTTTTTCAATGGCAAAAATCAATGAATATTGTAAATGCACAAACAGTAATTTCTCCGCATTGCAAGGTGCAATTCTGAAATTTTTTGCTTTTTCCTGCTCCTCTTAGCATGATAAAGAAGATTCAAAGAGAGTGAGATGCCAGCTCCTTTCATTCAGTCAGTACCTTCAATCATTTCTGGACGTTTTTCAATGGCAAAAATCAATGAATATTGTAAATGCACAAACAGTAATTTCTCCGCATTGCAAGGTGCAATTCTGAAATTTTTTGCTTTTTCCCGCTCCTCTTAGCATGATAAAGATTCAAAGAGAGTGAGGTGCCAGCTCCTTTCATTCAGTCAGTAGCTTCAAACATTTCTGGTATATGAATAACATGTTTTTCAATGGCAAAAATCAATGAATATTGTAAATGCACAAACAGTAATTTCTCCGCATTGCAAGGTGCAATTCTGAAATTTTTTGCTTTTTCCTGCTCCTCTTAGCATGATAAAGAAGATTCAAAGAGAGTGAGATGCCAGCTCCTTTCATTCAGTCAGTAGCTTCAAACATTTCTGGTATATGAATAACATGATGTTTTTCAATGGCAAAAATCAATGAATATTGTAAATGCACAAACAGTAATTTCTCCGCATTGCAAGGTGCAATTCTGAAATTTTTTGCTTTTTCCTGCTCCTCTTAGCATGATAAAGAAGATTCAAAGAGAGTGAGATGCCAGCTCCTTTCATTCAGTCAGTAGCTTCAATCATTTCTGGATGTTTTTCAATGGCAAAAATCAATGAATATTGTAAATGCACAAACTGTAATTTCTCCGCATTGCAAGGTGCAATTCTGAAATTTTTTGCTTTTTCCTGCTCCTCTTAGAATGATAAAGAAGATTCAAAGAGAGTGAGATGCCAGCTCCTTTCATTCAGTCAGTAGCTTCAATCATTTCTGGACGTTTTTCAATGGCAAAAATCAATGAATATTGTAAATGCACAAACAGTAATTTCTCCGCATTGCAAGGTGCAATTCTGAAATTTTTTGCTTTTTCCTGCTCCTCTTAGCATGATAAAGAAGATTCAAAGAGAGTGAGATGCCAGCTCCTTTCATTCAGTCAGTACCTTCAATCATTTCTGGACGTTTTTCAATGGCAAAAATCAATGAAAATTGTAAATGCACAAACAGTAATTTCTCCGCATTGCAAGGTGCGATTCTGAAATTTTTTGCTTTTTCCTGCTCCTCTTAGCATGATAAAGAAGATTCAAAGAGAGTGAGATGCCAGCTCCTTTCATTCAGTCAGTAGCTTCAAACATTTCTGGTATATGAATAACATGATGTTTTTCAATGGCAAAAATCAATGAATATTGTAAATGCACAAACAGTAATTTCTCCGCATTGCAAGGTGCAAGTCTGAAATTTTTTGCTTTTTCCTGCTCCTCTTAGCATGATAAAGAAGATTCAAAGAGAGTGAGATGCCAGCTACTTTCATTCAGTCAGTAGCTTCAATCATTTCTGGACCTTATTCAATGGTAAAAATCAATGAATATTGTAAATGCACAAACAGTAATTTCTCCACATTGCAAGGTGCAATTCTGAAATTTTTTGCTTTTTCCTGCTCCTCTTAGCATGATAAAGAAGATTCAAAGAGAGTGAGATGCCAGCTCCTTTCATTCAGTCAGTAGCTTCAAACATTTCTGGTATATGAATAACATGATGTTTTTCAATGGCAAAAATCAATGAATATTGTAAATGCACAAACAGTAATTTCTCCGCATTGCAAGGTGCAATTCTGAAATTTTTTGCTTTTTCCTGCTCCTCTTAGCATGATAAAGAAGATTCAAAGAGAGTGAGATGCCAGCTCCTTTCATTCAGTCAGTAGCTTCAAACATTTCTGGTATATGAATAACATGATGTTTTTCAATGGCAAAAATCAATGAATATTGTAAATGCACAAACAGTAATTTCTCCGCATTGCAAGGTGCAATTCTGAAATTTTTTGCTTTTTCCTGCTCCTCTTAGCATGGTAAAGAAGATTCAAAGAGAGTGAGATGCCAGCTCCTTTCATTCAGTCAGTAGCTTCAATCATTTCTGGATGTTTTTCAATGGCAAAAATCAATGAATATTGTAAATGCACAAACAGTAATTTCTCCGCATTGCAAGGTGCAATTCTGAAATTTTTTGCTTTTTCCTGCTCCTCTTAGCATGATAAAGAAGATTCAAAGAGAGTGAGATGTCAGCTCCTTTCATTCAGTCAGTAGCTTCAAACATTTCTGGTATATGAATAACATGATGTTTTTCAATGGCAAAAATCAATGAATTTTGTAAATGCACAAACAGTAATTTCTCCGCATTGCAAGGTGCAATTCTGAAATTTTTTGCTTTTTCCTGCTCCTCTTAGCATGATAAAGAAGATTCAAAGAGAGTGAGATGCCAGTTCCTTTCATTCAGTCAGTAGCTTCAATCATTTCTGGACGTTTTTCAATGGCAAAAATCAATGAATATTGTAAATGCACAAACAGTAATTTCTCTGCATTGCAAGGTGCAATTCTGAAATTTTTTGCTTTTTCCTGCTCCTCTTAGCATGATAAAGAAGATTCAAAGAGAGTGAGATGCCAGCTCCTTTCATTCAGTCAGTATCTTCAATCATTTCTGGTATATGAATAACATGATGTTTTTCAATGGCAAAAATCAATGAATATTGTAAATGCACAAACAGTAATTTCTCCGCATTGCAAGGTGCAATTCTGAAATTTTTTGCTTTTTCCTGCTCCTCTTAGCATGATAAAGAAGATTCAAAGAGAGTGAGATGCCAGCTCCTTTCATTCAGTCAGTAGCTTCAATCATTTCTGGACGTTTTTCAATGGCAAAAATCAATGAATATTGTAAATGCACAAACAGTAATTTCTCCGCATTGCAAGGTGCAATTCTGAAATTTTTTGCTTTTTCCTGCTCCTCTTAGCATGATAAACAAGATTCAAAGAGAGTGAGATGCCAGCTCCTTTCATTCAGTCAGTAGCTTCAATCATTTCTGGACGTTTTTCAATGGCAAAAATCAATGAATATTGTAAATGCACAAACAGTAATTTCTCCGCATTGCAAGGTGTAATTCTGAAATTTTTTGCTTTTTCCTGCTCCTCTTAGCATGATAAAGAAGATTCAAAGAGAGTGAGATGCCAGCTCCTTTCATTCAGTCAGTAGCTTCAAACATTTCTGGTATATGAATAACATGATGTTTTTCAATGGCAAAAATCAATGAATATTGTAAATGCACAAACAGTAATTTCTCCGCATTGCAAGGTGCAAGTCTGAAATTTTTTGCTTTTTCCTGCTCCTCTTAGCATGATAAAGAAGATACAAAGAGAGTGAGATGCCAGCTACTTTCATTCAGTCAGTAGCTTCAATCATTTCTGGATGTTTTTCAATGGTAAAAATCAATGAATATTGTAAATGCACAAACAGTAATTTCTCCACATTGCAAGGTGCAATTCTGAAATTTTTTGCTTTTTCCTGCTCCTCTTAGCATGATAAAGAAGATTCAAAGAGAGTGAGATGCCAGCTCCTTTCATTCAGTCAGTAGCTTCAAACATTTCTGGTATATGAATAACATGATGTTTTTCAATGGCAAAAATCAATGAATATTGTAAATGCACAAACAGTAATTTCTCTGCATTGCAAGGTGCAATTCTGAAATTTTTTGCTTTTTCCTGCTCCTCTTAGCATGATAAAGAAGATTCAAAGAGAGTGAGATGCCAGCTACTTTCATTCAGTCAGTAGCTTCAATCATTTCTGGATGTTTTTCAATGGTAAAAATCAATGAATATTGTAAATGCACAAACAGTAATTTCTCCACATTGCAAGGTGCAATTCTGAAATTTTTTGCTTTTTCCTGCTCCTCTTAGCATGATAAAGAAGATTCAAAGAGAGTGAGATGCCAGCTCCTTTCATTCAGTCAGTAGCTTCAAACATTTCTGGTATATGAATAACATGATGTTTTTCAATGGCAAAAATCAATGAATATTGTAAATGCACAAACAGTAATTTCTCCGCATTGCAAGGTGCAATTCTGAAATTTTTTGCTTTTTCCTGCTCCTCTTAGCATGATAAAGAAGATTCAAAGAGAGTGAGATGCCAGCTCCTTTCATTCAGTCAGTAGCTTCAAACATTTCTGGTATATGAATAACATGATGTTTTTCAATGGCAAAAATCAATGAATATTGTAAATGCACAAACAGTAATTTCTCCGCATTGCAAGGTGCAATTCTGAAATTTTTTGCTTTTTCCTGCTCCTCTTAGCATGATAAAGAATATTCAAAGAGAGTGAGATGCCAGCTCCTTTCATTCAGTCAGTAGCTTCAATCATTTCTGGATGTTTTTCAATGGCAAAAATCAATGAATATTGTAAATGCACAAACTGTAATTTCTCCGCATTGCAAGGTGCAATTCTGAAATTTTTTGCTTTTTCCTGCTCCTCTTAGCATGATAAAGAAGATTCAAAGAGAGTGAGATGCCAGCTCCTTTCATTCAGTCAGTAGCTTCAAACATTTCTGGTATATGAATAACATGATGTTTTTCAATGGCAAAAATCAATGAATATTGTAAATGCACAAACAGTAATTTCTCCGCATTGCAAGGTGCAAGTCTGAAATTTTTTGCTTTTTCCTGCTCCTCTTAGCATGGTAAAGAAGATTCAAAGAGAGTGAGATGCCAGCTCCTTTCATTCAGTCAGTAGCTTCAAACATTTCTGGTATATGAATAACATGATGTTTTTCAATGGCAAAAATCAATGAATATTGTAAATGCACAAACAGTAATTTCTCCGCATTGTAAGGTGCAAGTCTGAAATTTTTTGCTTTTTCCTGCTCCTCTTAGCATGGTAAAGAAGATTCAAAGAGAGTGAGATGCCAGCTACTTTCATTCAGTCAGTAGCTTCAATCATTTCTGGACGTTTTTCAATGGTAAAAATCAATGAATATTGTAAATGCACAAACAGTAATTTCTCCACATTGCAAGGTGCAATTCTGAAATTTTTTGCTTTTTCCTGCTCCTCTTAGCATGATAAAGAAGATTCAAAGAGAGTGAGATGCCAGCTACTTTCATTCAGTCAGTAGCTTCAATCATTTCTGGACCTTTTTCAATGGTAAAAATCAATGAATATTGTAAATGCACAAACAGTAATTTCTCCACATTGCAAGGTGCAATTCTGAAATTTTTTGCTTTTTCCTGCTCCTCTTAGCATGATAAAGAAGATTCAAAGAGAGTGAGATGCCAGCTCCTTTCATTCAGTCAGTAGCTTCAAACATTTCTGGTATATGAATAACATGATGTTTTTCAATGGCAAAAATCAATGAATATTGTAAATGCACAAACAGTAATTTCTCCGCATTGCAAGGTGCAATTCTGAAATTTTTTGCTTTTTCCTGCTCCTCTTAGCATGATAAAGAAGATTCAAAGAGAGTGAGATGCCAGCTCCTTTCATTCAGTCAGTAGCTTCAAACATTTCTGGTATATGAATAACATGATGTTTTTCAATGGCAAAAATCAATGAATATTGTAAATGCACAAACAGTAATTTCTCCGCATTGCAAGGTGCAATTCTGAAATTTTTTGCTTTTTCCTGCTCCTCTTAGCATGGTAAAGAAGATTCAAAGAGAGTGAGATGCCAGCTCCTTTCATTCAGTCAGTAGCTTCAATCATTTCTGGATGTTTTTCAATGGCAAAAATCAATGAATATTGTAAATGCACAAACAGTAATTTCTCCGCATTGCAAGGTGCAATTCTGAAATTTTTTGCTTTTTCCTGCTCCTCTTAGCATGATAAAGAAGATTCAAAGAGAGTGAGATGTCAGCTCCTTTCATTCAGTCAGTAGCTTCAAACATTTCTGGTATATGAATAACATGATGTTTTTCAATGGCAAAAATCAATGAATTTTGTAAATGCACAAACAGTAATTTCTCCGCATTGCAAGGTGCAATTCTGAAATTTTTTGCTTTTTCCTGCTCCTCTTAGCATGATAAAGAAGATTCAAAGAGAGTGAGATGCCAGTTCCTTTCATTCAGTCAGTAGCTTCAATCATTTCTGGACGTTTTTCAATGGCAAAAATCAATGAATATTGTAAATGCACAAACAGTAATTTCTCTGCATTGCAAGGTGCAATTCTGAAATTTTTTGCTTTTTCCTGCTCCTCTTAGCATGATAAAGAAGATTCAAAGAGAGTGAGATGCCAGCTCCTTTCATTCAGTCAGTATCTTCAATCATTTCTGGTATATGAATAACATGATGTTTTTCAATGGCAAAAATCAATGAATATTGTAAATGCACAAACAGTAATTTCTCCGCATTGCAAGGTGCAATTCTGAAATTTTTTGCTTTTTCCTGCTCCTCTTAGCATGATAAAGAAGATTCAAAGAGAGAGAGATGCCAGCTCCTTTCATTCAGTCAGTAGCTTCAATCATTTCTGGACGTTTTTCAATGGCAAAAATCAATGAATATTGTAAATGCACAAACAGTAATTTCTCCGCATTGCAAGGTGCAATTCTGAAATTTTTTGCTTTTTCCTGCTCCTCTTAGCATGATAAACAAGATTCAAAGAGAGTGAGATGCCAGCTCCTTTCATTCAGTCAGTAGCTTCAATCATTTCTGGACGTTTTTCAATGGCAAAAATCAATGAATATTGTAAATGCACAAACAGTAATTTCTCCGCATTGCAAGGTGCAATTCTGAAATTTTTTGCTTTTTCCTGCTCCTCTTAGCATGATAAAGAAGATTCAAAGAGAGTGAGATGCCAGCTCCTTTCATTCAGTCAGTAGCTTCAAACATTTCTGGTATATGAATAACATGATGTTTTTCAATGGCAAAAATCAATGAATATTGTAAATGCACAAACAGTAATTTCTCCGCATTGCAAGGTGCAAGTCTGAAATTTTTTGCTTTTTCCTGCTCCTCTTAGCATGATAAAGAAGATACAAAGAGAGTGAGATGCCAGCTACTTTCATTCAGTCAGTAGCTTCAATCATTTCTGGATGTTTTTCAATGGTAAAAATCAATGAATATTGTAAATGCACAAACAGTAATTTCTCCACATTGCAAGGTGCAATTCTGAAATTTTTTGCTTTTTCCTGCTCCTCTTAGCATGATAAAGAAGATTCAAAGAGAGTGAGATGCCAGCTCCTTTCATTCAGTCAGTAGCTTCAAACATTTCTGGTATATGAATAACATGATGTTTTTCAATGGCAAAAATCAATGAATATTGTAAATGCACAAACAGTAATTTCTCTGCATTGCAAGGTGCAATTCTGAAATTTTTTGCTTTTTCCTGCTCCTCTTAGCATGATAAAGAAGATTCAAAGAGAGTGAGATGCCAGCTACTTTCATTCAGTCAGTAGCTTCAATCATTTCTGGATGTTTTTCAATGGTAAAAATCAATGAATATTGTAAATGCACAAACAGTAATTTCTCCACATTGCAAGGTGCAATTCTGAAATGTTTTGCTTTTTCCTGCTCCTCTTAGCATGATAAAGAAGATTCAAAGAGAGTGAGATGCCAGCTCCTTTCATTCAGTCAGTAGCTTCAAACATTTCTGGTATATGAATAACATGATGTTTTTCAATGGCAAAAATCAATGAATATTGTAAATGCACAAACAGTAATTTCTCCGCATTGCAAGGTGCAATTCTGAAATTTTTTGCTTTTTCCTGCTCCTCTTAGCATGATAAAGAAGATTCAAAGAGAGTGAGATGCCAGCTCCTTTCATTCAGTCAGTAGCTTCAAACATTTCTGGTATATGAATAACATGATGTTTTTCAATGGCAAAAATCAATGAATATTGTAAATGCACAAACAGTAATTTCTCCGCATTGCAAGGTGCAATTCTGAAATTTTTTGCTTTTTCCTGCTCCTCTTAGCATGATAAAGAATATTCAAAGAGAGTGAGATGCCAGCTCCTTTCATTCAGTCAGTAGCTTCAATCATTTCTGGATGTTTTTCAATGGCAAAAATCAATGAATATTGTAAATGCACAAACTGTAATTTCTCCGCATTGCAAGGTGCAATTCTGAAATTTTTTGCTTTTTCCTGCTCCTCTTAGCATGATAAAGAAGATTCAAAGAGAGTGAGATGCCAGCTCCTTTCATTCAGTCAGTAGCTTCAAACATTTCTGGTATATGAATAACATGATGTTTTTCAATGGCAAAAATCAATGAATATTGTAAATGCACAAACAGTAATTTCTCCGCATTGCAAGGTGCAAGTCTGAAATTTTTTGCTTTTTCCTGCTCCTCTTAGCATGGTAAAGAAGATTCAAAGAGAGTGAGATGCCAGCTCCTTTCATTCAGTCAGTAGCTTCAAACATTTCTGGTATATGAATAACATGATGTTTTTCAATGGCAAAAATCAATGAATATTGTAAATGCACAAACAGTAATTTCTCCGCATTGTAAGGTGCAAGTCTGAAATTTTTTGCTTTTTCCTGCTCCTCTTAGCATGGTAAAGAAGATTCAAAGAGAGTGAGATGCCAGCTACTTTCATTCAGTCAGTAGCTTCAATCATTTCTGGACGTTTTTCAATGGTAAAAATCAATGAATATTGTAAATGCACAAACAGTAATTTCTCCACATTGCAAGGTGCAATTCTGAAATTTTTTGCTTTTTCCTGCTCCTCTTAGCATGATAAAGAAGATTCAAAGAGAGTGAGATGCCAGCTCCTTTCATTCAGTCAGTAGCTTCAAACATTTCTGGTATATGAATAACATGATGTTTTTCAATGGCAAAAATCAATGAATATTGTAAATGCACAAACAGTAATTTCTCCGCATTGCAAGGTGCAATTCTGAAATTTTTTGCTTTTTCCTGCTCCTCTTAGCATGATAAAGAAGATTCAAAGAGAGTGAGATGCCAGCTCCTTTCATTCAGTCAGTAGCTTCAAACATTTCTGGTATATGAATAACATGATGTTTTTCAATGGCAAAAATCAATGAATATTGTAAATGCACAAACAGTAATTTCTCCGCATTGCAAGGTGCAATTCTGAAATTTTTTGCTTTTTCCTGCTCCTCTTAGCATGATAAAGAAGATTCAAAGAGAGTGAGATGCCAGCTCCTTTCATTCAGTCAGTAGCTTCAATCATTTCTGGACGTTTTTCAATGGCAAAAATCAATGAATATTGTAAATGCACAAACAGTAATTTCTCCGCATTGCAAGGTGCAATTCTGAAATTTTTTGCTTTTTCCTGCTCCTCTTAGCATGATAAAGAAGATTCAAAGAGAGTGAGATGCCAGCTCCTTTCATTCAGTCAGTAGCTTCAATCATTTCTGGACGTTTTTCAATGGCAAAAATCAATGAATATTGTAAATGCACAAACAGTAATTTCTCCGCATTGCAAGGTGCAATTCTGAAATTTTTTGCTTTTTCCTGCTCCTCTCAGCATGATAAAGAAGATTCAAAGAGAGTGAGATGCCAGCTCCTTTCATTCAGTCAGTAGCTTCAATCATTTCTGGACGTTTTTCAATGGCAAAAATCAATGAATATTGTAAATGCACAAACAGTAATTTCTCCGCATTGCAAGGTGCAATTCCGAAATTTTTTGCTTTTTCCTGCTCCTCTTAGCATGACAAAGAAGATTCAAAGAGAGTAAGATGCCAGCTCCTTTCATTCAGTCAGTAGCTTCAATCATTTCTGGTATATGAATAACATGATGTTTTTCAATGGCAAAAATCAATGAATATTGTAAATGCACAAACAGTAATTTCTCCGCATTGCAAGGTGCAATTCTGAAATTTTTTGCTTTTTCCTGCTCCTCTTAGCATGATAAAGTAGATTCAAAGAGAGTGAGATGCCAGCTCCTTTCATTCAGTCAGTAGCTTCAATCATTTCTGGACATTTTTCAATGGCAAAAATCAATGAATATTGTAAATGCACAAACAGTAATTTCTCCGCATTGCAAGGTGCAATTCTGAAATTTTTTGCTTTTTCCTGCTCCTCTTAGCATGATAAAGAAGATTCAAAGAGAGTGAGATGCCAGCTCCTTTCATTCAGTCAGTAGCTTCAATCATTTCTGGACGTTTTTCAATGGCAAAAATCAATGAATATTGTAAATGCACAAACAGTAATTTCTCCGCATTGCAAGGTGCAATTCTGAAATTTTTTGCTTTTTCCTGCTCCTCTTAGCATGATAAAGAAGATTCAAAGAGAGTGAGATGCCAGCTCCTTTCATTCAGTCAGTAGCTTCAAACATTTCTTGTATATGAATAACATGATGTTTTTCAATGGCAAAAATCAATGAATATTGTAAAAGCACAAACAGTAATTTCTCCGCATTGCAAGGTGCAATTCTGAAATTTTTTGCTTTTTCCTGCTCCTCTTAGCATGATAAAGAAGATTCAAAGAGAGTGAGATGCCAGCTCCTTTCATTCAGTCAGTAGCTTCAATCATTTCTGGACGTTTTTCAATGGCAAAAATCAATGAATATTGTAAATGCACAAACAGTAATTTCTCCGCATTGCAAGGTGCAATTCTGAAATTTTTTGCTTTTTCCTGCTCCTCTTAGCATGATAAAGAAGATTCAAAGAGAGTGAGATGCCAGCTCCTTTCATTCAGTCAGTAGCTTCAATCATTTCTGGTATATGAATAACATGATGTTTTTCAATGGCAAAAATCAATGAATATTGTAAATGCACAAACAGTAATTTCTCCGCATTGCAAGTTGCAATTCTGAAATTTTTTGCTTTTTCCTGCTCCTCTTAGCATGATAAAGAAGATTCAAAGAGAGTGAGATGCCAGCTCCTTTCATTCAGTCAGTAGCTTCAATTATTTCTGGACGTTTTTCAATGGCAAAAATCAATGAATATTGTAAATGCACAAACAGTAATTTCTCCGCATTGCAAGGTGCAATTCTGAAATTTTTTGCTTTTTCCTGCTCCTCTTAGCATGATAAAGAAGATTCAAAGAGAGTGAGATGCCAGCTCCTTTCATTCAGTCAGTAGCTTCAATCATTTCTGGACGTTTTTCAATGGCAAAAATCAATGAATATTGTAAATGCACAAACAGTAATTTCTCCGCATTGCAAGGTGCAATTCAGAAATTTTTTGCTTTTTCCTGCTCCTCTTAGCATGATAAAGAAGATTCAAAGAGAGTTAGATGCCAGCTCCTTTCATTCAGTCAGTAGCTTCAAACATTTCTGGTATATGAATAACATGATGTTTTTCAATGGCAAAAATCAATGAATATTGTAAAAGCACAAACAGTAATTTCTCCGCATTGCAAGGTGCAATTCTGAAATTTTTTGCTTTTTCCTGCTCCTCTTAGCATGATAAAGAAGATTCAAAGAGAGTGAGATGCCAGCTCCTTTCATTCAGTCAGTAGCTTCAATCATTTCTGGACGTTTTTCAATGGCAAAAATCAATGAATATTGTAAATGCACAAACAGTAATTTCTCCGCATTGCAAGGTGCAATTCTGAAATTTTTTGCTTTTTCCTGCTCCTCTTAGCATGATAAAGAAGATTCAAAGAGAGTGAGATGCCAGCTCCTTTCATTCAGTCAGTACCTTCAATCATTTCTGGATGTTTTTCAATTGCAAAAATCAATGAATATTGTAAATGCACAAACAGTAATTTCTCCGCATTGCAAGGTGCAATTCTGAAATTTTTTGCTTTTTCCCGCTCCTCTTAGCATGATAAAGAAGATTCAAAGAGAGTGAGGTGCCAGCTCCTTTCATTCAGTCAGTAGCTTCAAACATTTCTGGTATATGAATAACATGTTTTTCAATGGCAAAAATCAATGAATATTGTAAATGCACAAACAGTAATTTCTCCGCATTGCAAGGTGCAATTCTGAAATTTTTTGATTTTTCCTGCTCCTCTTAGCATGATAAAGAAGATTCAAAGAGAGTGAGATGCCAGCTCCTTTCATTCAGTCAGTAGCTTCAATCATTTCTGGACGTTTTTCAATGGCAAAAATCAATGAATATTGTAAATGCACAAACAGTAATTTCTCCGCATTGCAAGGTGCAATTCTGAAATTTTTTGCTTTTTCCTGCTCCTCTTAGCATGATAAAGAAGATTCAAAGAGAGTGAGATGCCAGCTCCTTTCATTCAGTCAGTAGCTTCAATCATTTCTGGACATTTTTCAATGGCAAAAATCAATGAATATTGTAAATGCACAAACAGTAATTTCTCCGCATTGCAAGGTGCAATTCTGAAATTTTTTGCTTTTTCCTGCTCCTCTTAGCATGATAAAGAAGATTCAAAGAGAGTGAGATGCCAGCTCCTTTCATTCAGTCAGTAGCTTCAAACATTTCTGGTATATGAATAACATGATGTTTTTCAATGGCAAAAATCAATGAATATTGTAAATGCACAAACAGTAATTTCTCCGCATTGCAAGGTGCAAGTCTGAAATTTTTTGCTTTTTCCTGCTCCTCTTAGCATGGTAAAGAAGATTCAAAGAGAGTGAGATGCCAGCTACTTTCATTCAGTCAGTAGCTTCAATCATTTCTGGACGTTTTTCAATGGTAAAAATCAATGAATATTTTAAATGCACAAACAGTAATTTCTCCACATTGCAAGGTGCAATTCTGAAATTTTTTGCTTTTTCCTGCTCCTCTTAGCATGATAAAGAAGATTCAAAGAGAGTGAGATGCCAGCTCCTTTCATTCAGTCAGTAGCTTCAAACATTTCTGGTATATGAATAACATGATGTTTTTCAATGGCAAAAATCAATGAATATTGTAAATGCACAAACAGTAATTTCTCCGCATTGCAAGGTGCAATTCTGAAATTTTTTGCTTTTTCCTGCTCCTCTTAGCATGATAAAGAAGATTCAAAGAGAGTGAGATGCCAGCTCCTTTCATTCAGTCAGTAGCTTCAAACATTTCTGGTATATGAATAACATGATGTTTTTCAATGGCAAAAATCAATGAATATTGTAAATGCACAAACAGTAATTTCTCCGCATTGCAAGGTGCAATTCTGAAATTTTTTGCTTTTTCCTGCTCCTCTTAGCATGATAAAGAAGATTCAAAGAGAGTGAGATGCCAGCTCCTTTCATTCAGTCAGTAGCTTCAATCATTTCTGGACGTTTTTCAATGGCAAAAATCAATGAATATTGTAAATGCACAAACAGTAATTTCTCCGCATTGCAAGGTGCAATTCTGAAATTTTTTGCTTTTTCCTGCTCCTCTTAGCATGATAAAGAAGATTCAAAGAGAGTGAGATGCCAGCTCCTTTCATTCAGTCAGTAGCTTCAATCATTTCTGGACGTTTTTCAATGGCAAAAATCAATGAATATTGTAAATGCACAAACAGTAATTTCTCCGCATTGCAAGGTGCAATTCTGAAATTTTTTGCTTTTTCCTGCTCCTCTTAGCATGATAAAGAAGATTCAAAGAGAGTGAGATGCCAGCTCCTTTCATTCAGTCAGTAGCTTCAAACATTTCTGGTATATGAATAACATGATGTTTTTCAATGGCAAAAATCAATGAATATTGTAAATGCACAAACAGTAATTTCTCCGCATTGCAAGGTGCAATTCTGAAATTTTTTGCTTTTTCCTGCTCCTCTTAGCATGATAAAGAAGATTCAAAGAGAGTGAGATGCCAGCTCCTTTCATTCAGTCAGTAGCTTCAATCATTTCTGGACGTTTTTCAATGGCAAAAATCAATGAATATTGTAAATGCACAAACAGTAATTTCTCCGCATTGCAAGGTGCAATTCTGAAATTTTTTGCTTTTTCCTGCTCCTCTTAGCATGATAAAGAAGATTCAAAGAGAGTGAGATGCCAGCTCCTTTCATTCAGTCAGTAGCTTCAATCATTTCTGGACGTTTTTCAATGGCAAAAATCAATGAATATTGTAAATGCACAAACAGTAATTTCTCCGCATTGCAAGGTGCAATTCTGAAATTTTTTGCTTTTTCCTGCTCCTCTTAGCATGACAAAGAAGATTCAAAGAGAGTAAGATGCCAGCTCCTTTCATTCAGTCAGTAGCTTCAATCATTTCTGGTATATGAATAACATGATGTTTTTCAATGGCAAAAATCAATGAATATTGTAAATGCACAAACAGTAATTTCTCCGCATTGCAAGGTGCAATTCTGAAATTTTTTGCTTTTTCCTGCTCCTCTTAGCATGATAAAGAAGATTCAAAGAGAGTGAGATGCCAGCTCCTTTCATTCAGTCAGTAGCTTCAATCATTTCTGGACGTTTTTCAATGGCAAAAATCAATGAATATTGTAAATGCACAAACAGTAATTTCTCCGCATTGCAAGGTGCAATTCTGAAATTTTTTGCTTTTTCCTGCTCCTCTTAGCATGATAAAGAAGATTCAAAGAGAGTGAGATGCCAGCTCCTTTCATTCAGTCAGTAGCTTCAATCATTTCTGGACGTTTTTCAATGGCAAAAATCAATGAATATTGTAAATGCACAAACAGTAATTTCTCCGCATTGCAAGGTGCAATTCTGAATTTTTTTGCTTTTTCCTGCTCCTCTTAGCATGATAAAGAAGATTCAAAGAGAGTGAGATGCCAGCTCCTTTCATTCAGTCAGTAGCTTCAAACATTTCTTGTATATGAATAACATGATGTTTTTCAATGGCAAAAATCAATGAATATTGTAAAAGCACAAACAGTAATTTCTCCGCATTGCAAGGTGCAATTCTGAAATTTTTTGCTTTTTCCTGCTCCTCTTAGCATGATAAAGAAGATTCAAAGAGAGTGAGATGCCAGCTCCTTTCATTCAGTCAGTAGCTTCAATCATTTCTTGACGTTTTTCAATGGCAAAAATCAATGAATATTGTAAATGCACAAACAGTAATTTCTCCGCATTGCAAGGTGCAATTCTGAAATTTTTTGCTTTTTCCTGCTCCTCTTAGCATGATAAAGAAAATTCAAAGAGAGTGAGATGCCAGCTCCTTTCATTCAGTCAGTAGCTTCAATCATTTCTGGTATATGAATAACATGATGTTTTTCAATGGCAAAAATCAATGAATATTGTAAATGCACAAACAGTAATTTCTCCGCATTGCAAGTTGCAATTCTGAAATTTTTTGCTTTTTCCTGCTCCTCTTAGCATGATAAAGAAGATTCAAAGAGAGTGAGATGCCAGCTCCTTTCATTCAGTCAGTAGCTTCAATCATTTCTGGACGTTTTTCAATGGCAAAAATCAATGAATATTGTAAATGCACAAACAGTAATTTCTCCGCATTGCAAGGTGCAATTCTGAAATTTTTTGCTTTTTCCTGCTCCTCTTAGCATGATAAAGAAGATTCAAAGAGAGTGAGATGCCAGCTCCTTTCATTCAGTCAGTAGCTTCAATCATTTCTGGACGTTTTTCAATGGCAAAAATCAATGAATATTGTAAATGCACAAACAGTAATTTCTCCGCATTGCAAGGTGCAATTCTGAAATTTTTTGCTTTTTCCTGCTCCTCTTAGCATGATAAAGAAGATTCAAAGAGAGTTAGATGCCAGCTCCTTTCATTCAGTCAGTAGCTTCAAACATTTCTGGTATATGAATAACATGATGTTTTTCAATGGCAAAAATCAATGAATATTGTAAAAGCACAAACAGTAATTTCTCCGCATTGCAAGGTGCAATTCTGAAATTTTTTGCTTTTTCCTGCTCCTCTTAGCATGATAAAGAAGATTCAAAGAGAGTGAGATGCCAGCTCCTTTCATTCAGTCAGTAGCTTCAATCATTTCTGGACGTTTTTCAATGGCAAAAATCAATGAATATTGTAAATGCACAAACAGTAATTTCTCCGCATTGCAAGGTGCAATTCTGAAATTTTTTGCTTTTTCCTGCTCCTCTTAGCATGATAAAGAAGATTCAAAGAGAGTGAGATGCCAGCTCCTTTCATTCAGTCAGTAGCTTCAATCATTTCTGGTATATGAATAACATGATGTTTTTCAATGGCAAAAATCAATGAATATTGTAAATGCACAAACAGTAATTTCTCCACATTGCAAGGTGCAATTCTGAAATTTTTTGCTTTTTCCTGCTCCTCTTAGCATGATAAAGAAGATTCAAAGAGAGTGAGATGCCAGCTCCTTTCATTCAGTCAGTAGCTTCAATCATTTCTGGACGTTTTTCAATGGCAAAAATCAATGAATATTGTAAATGCACAAACAGTAATTTCTCCGCATTGCAAGGTGCAATTCTGAAATTTTTTGCTTTTTCCTGCTCCTCTTAGCATGATAAAGAAGATTCAAAGAGAGTGAGATGCCAGCTCCTTTCATTCAGTCAGTAGCTTCAATCATTTCTGGACGTTTTTCAATGGCAAAAATCAATGAATATTGTAAATGCACAAACAGTAATTTCTCCGCATTGCAAGGTGCAATTCTGAAATTTTTTGCTTTTTCCTGCTACTCTTAGCATGATAAAGAAGATTCAAAGAGAGTGAGATTCCAGCTCCTTTCATTCAGTCAGTAGCTTCAAACATTTCTGGTATATGAATAACATGATGTTTTTCAATGGCAAAAATCAATGAATATTGTAAATGCACAAACAGTAATTTCTCCGCATTGCAAGGTGCAATTCTGAAATTTTTTGCTTTTTCCTGCTCCTCTTAGCATGATAAAGAAGATTCAAAGAGAGTGAGATGCCAGCTCCTTTCATTCAGTCAGTAGCTTCAATCATTTCTGGACGTTTTTCAATGGCAAAAATCAATGAATATTGTAAATGCACAAACAGTAATTTCTCCGCATTGCAAGGTGCAATTCTGAAATTTTTTGCTTTTTCCTGCTCCTCTTAGCATGATAAACAAGATTCAAAGAGAGTGAGATGCCAGCTCCTTTCATTCAGTCAGTAGCTTCAATCATTTCTGGTATATGAATAACATGATGTTTTTCAATGGCAAAAATCAATGAATATTGTAAATGCACAAACAGTAATTTCTCCGCATTGCAAGGTGCAATTCTGAAATTTTTTGCTTTTTCCTGCTCCTATTAGCATGATAAAGAAGATTCAAAGAGAGTGAGATGCCAGCTCCTTTCATTCAGTCAGTAGCTTCAAACATTTCTGGTATATGAATAACATGATGTTTTTCAATGGCAAAAATCAATGAATATTGTAAATGCACAAACAGTAATTTCTCCGCATTGCAAGGTGCAATTCTGAAATTTTTTGCTTTTTCCTGCTCCTCTTAGCATGATAAAGAAGATTCAAAGAGAGTGAGATGCCAGCTCCTTTCATTCAGTCAGTAGCTTCAATCATTTCTGGACGTTTTTCTATGGCAAAAATCAATGAATATTGTAAATGCACAAACAGTAATTTCTCCGCATTGCAAGGTGCAATTCTGAAATTATTTGCTTTTTCCTGCTCCTCTTAGCATGATAAAGAAGATTCAAAGAGAGTGAGATGTCAGCTCCTTTCATTCAGTCAGTAGCTTCAAACATTTCTGGTATATGAATAACATGATGTTTTTCAATGGCAAAAATCAATGAATTTTGTAAATGCACAAACAGTAATTTCTCCGCATTGCAAGGTGCAATTCTGAAATTTTTTGCTTTTTCCTGCTCCTCTTAGCATGATAAAGAAGATTCAAAGAGAGTGAGATGCAAGTTCCTTTCATTCAGTCAGTAGCTTCAATCATTTCTGGACGTTTTTCAATGGCAAAAATCAATGAATATTGTAAATGCACAAACAGTAATTTCTCCGCATTGCAAGGTGCAATTCTGAAATTTTTTGCTTTTTCCTGCTCCTCTTAGCATGATAAAGAAGATTCAAAGAGAGTGAGATGCCAGCTCCTTTCATTCAGTCAGTAGCTTCAATCATTTCTGGACGTTTTTCAATGGCAAAAATCAATGAATATTGTAAATGCACAAACAGTAATTTCTCCGCATTGCAAGGTGCAATTCTGAATTTTTTTGCTTTTTCCTGCTCCTCTTAGCATGATAAAGAAGATTCAAAGAGGGTGAGATGCCAGCTCTTTTCATTCAGTCAGTAGATTCAATCATTTCTGGACGTTTTTCAATGGCAAAAATCAATGAATATTGTAAATGCACAAACAGTAATTTATCCGCATTGCAAGGTGCAATTCTGAATTTTTTTGCTTTTTCCTGCTCCTCTTAGCATGATAAAGAAGATTCAAAGAGAGTGAGATGCCAGCTCCTTTCATTCAGTCAGTAGCTTCAATCATTTCTGGACGTTTTTCAATGGCAAAAATCAATGAATATTGTAAATGCACAAACAGTAATTTCTCCGCATTGCAAGGTGCAATTCTGAAATTTTTTGCTTTTTCCTGCTCCTCTTAGCATGATAAACAAGATTCAAAGAGAGTGAGATGCCAGCTCCTTTCATTCAGTCAGTAGCTTCAATCATTTCTGGACGTTTTTCAATGGCAAAAATCAATGAATATTGTAAATGCACAAACAGTAATTTCTCCGCATTGCAAGGTGCAATTCTGAAATTTTTTGCTTTTTCCTGCTCCTCTTAGCATGATAAAGAAGATTCAAAGAGAGTGAGATGCCAGCTCCTTTCATTCAGTCAGTAGCTTCAAACATTTCTGGTATATGAATAACATGATGTTTTTCAATGGCAAAAATCAATGAATATTTTAAATGCACAAACAGTAATTTCTCCGCATTGCAAGGTGCAAGTCTGAAATTTTTTGCTTTTTCCTGCTCCTCTTAGCATGATAAAGAAGATTCAAAGAGAGTGAGATGCCAGCTACTTTCATTCAGTCAGTAGCTTCAATCATTTCTGGACGTTTTTCAATGGTAAAAATCAATGAATATTGTAAATGCACAAACAGTAATTTCTCCACATTGCAAGGTGCAATTCTGAAATTTTTTGCTTTTTCCTGCTCCTCTTAGCATGATAAAGAAGATTCAAAGAGAGTGAGATGCCAGCTCCTTTCATTCAGTCAGTAGCTTCAATCATTTCTGGTATATGAATAACATGATGTTTTTCAATGGCAAAAATCAATGAATATTGTAAATGCACAAACAGTAATTTCTCCGCATTGCAAGGTGCAATTCTGAAATTTTTTGCTTTTTCCTGCTCCTCTTAGCATGATAAAGAAGATTCAAAGAGAGTGAGATGCCAGCTCCTTTCATTCAGTCAGTAGCTTCAATCATTTCTGGACGTTTTTCAATGGCAAAAATCAATGAATATTGTAAATGCACAAACAGTAATTTCTCCGCATTGCAAGGTGCAATTCTGAAATTTTTTGCTTTTTCCTGCTCCTCTTAGCATGATAAAGAAGATTCAAAGAGAGTGAGATGTCAGCTCCTTTCATTCAGTCAGTAGCTTCAAACATTTCTGGTATATGAATAACATGATGTTTTTCAATGGCAAAAATCAATGAATTTTGTAAATGCACAAACAGTAATTTCTCCGCATTGCAAGGTGCAATTCTGAAATTTTTTGCTTTTTCCTGCTCCTCTTAGCATGATAAAGAAGATTCAAAGAGAGTGAGATGCCAGTTCCTTTCATTCAGTCAGTAGCTTCAATCATTTCTGGACGTTTTTCAATGGCAAAAATCAATGAATATTGTAAATGCACAAACAGTAATTTCTCCGCATTGCAAGGTGCAATTCTATAATTTTTTGCTTTTTCCTGCTCCTCTTAGCATGATAAAGAAGATTCAAAGAGAGTGAGATGCCAGCTCCTTTCATTCAGTCAGTAGCTTCAATCATTTCTGGTATATGAATAACATGATGTTTTTCAAAGGCAAAAATCAATGAATATTGTAAATGCACAAACAGTAATTTCTCCGCATTGCAAGGTGCAATTCTGAAATTTTTTGCTTTTTCCTGCTCCTCTTAGCATGATAAAGAAGATTCAAAGAGAGTGAGATGCCAGCTCCTTTCATTCAGTCAGTAGCTTCAATCATTTCTGGACGTTTTTCAATGGCAAAAATCAATGAATATTGTAAATGCACAAACAGTAATTTCTCCGCATTGCAAGGTGCAATTCTGAAATTTTTTGCTTTTTCCTGCTCCTCTTAGCATGATAAAGAAGATTCAAAGAGAGTGAGATGCCAGCTCCTTTCATTCAGTCAGTAGCTTCAATCATTTCTGGACGTTTTTCAATGGCAAAAATCAATGAATATTGTAAATGCACAAACAGTAATTTCTCCGCATTGCAAGGTGCAATTCTGAAATTTTTTGCTTTTTCCTGCTCCTCTTAGCATGATAAAGAAGATTCAAAGAGAGTGAGATGTCAGCTCCTTTCATTCAGTCAGTAGCTTCAAACATTTCTGGTATATGAATAACATGATGTTTTTCAATGGCAAAAATCAATGAATTTTGTAAATGCACAAACAGTAATTTCTCCGCATTGCAAGGTGCAATTCTGAAATTTTTTGCTTTTTCCTGCTCCTCTTAGCATGATAAAGAAGATTCAAAGAGAGTGAGATGCCAGTTCCTTTCATTCAGTCAGTAGCTTCAATCATTTCTGGACGTTTTTCAATGGCAAAAATCAATGAATATTGTAAATGCACAAACAGTAATTTGTCCGCATTGCAAGGTGCAATTCTGAAATTTTTTGCTTTTTCCTGCTCCTCTTAGCATGATAAAGAAGATTCAAAGAGAGTGAGATGCCAGCTCCTTTCATTCAGTCAGTAGCTTCAATCATTTCTGGTATATGAATAACATGATGTTTTTCAATGGCAAAAATCAATGAATATTGTAAATGCACAAACAGTAATTTCTCCGCATTGCAAGGTGCAATTCTGAAATTTTTTGCTTTTTCCTGCTCCTCTTAGCATGATAAAGAAGATTCAAAGAGAGTGAGATGCCAGCTCCTTTCATTCAGTCAGTAGCTTCAATCATTTCTGGACGTTTTTCAATGGCAAAAATCAATGAATATTGTAAATGCACAAACAGTAATTTCTCCGCATTGCAAGGTGCAATTCTGAAATTTTTTGCTTTTTCCTGCTCCTCTTAGCATGATAAACAAGATTCAAAGAGAGTGAGATGCCAGCTCCTTTCATTCAGTCAGTAGCTTCAATCATTTCTGGACGTTTTTCAATGGCAAAAATCAATGAATATTGTAAATGCACAAACAGTAATTTCTCCGCATTGCAAGGTGCAATTCTGAAATTTTTTGCTTTTTCCTGCTCCTCTTAGCATGATAAAGAAGATTCAAAGAGAGTGAGATGCCAGCTCCTTTCATTCAGTCAGTAGCTTCAAACATTTCTGGTATATGAATAACATGATGTTTTTCAATGGCAAAAATCAATGAATATTGTAAATGCACAAACAGTAATTTCTCCGCATTGCAAGGTGCAAGTCTGAAATTTTTTGCTTTTTCCTGCTCCTCTTAGCATGATAAAGAAGATTCAAAGAGAGTGAGATGCCAGCTACTTTCATTCAGTCAGTAGCTTCAATCATTTCTGGACGTTTTTCAATGGTAAAAATCAATGAATATTGTAAATGCACAAACAGTAATTTCTCCACATTGCAAGGTGCAATTCTGAAATTTTTTGCTTTTTCCTGCTCCTCTTAGCATGATAAAGAAGATTCAAAGAGAGTGAGATGCCAGCTCCTTTCATTCAGTCAGTAGCTTCAAACATTTCTGGTATATGAATAACATGATGTTTTTCAATGGCAAAAATCAATGAATATTGTAAATGCACAAACAGTAATTTCTCTGCATTGCAAGGTGCAATTCTGAAATTTTTTGCTTTTTCCTGCTCCTCTTAGCATGATAAAGAAGATTCAAAGAGAGTGAGATGCCAGCTACTTTCATTCAGTCAGTAGCTTCAATCATTTCTGGACGTTTTTCAATGGTAAAAATCAATGAATATTGTAAATGCACAAACAGTAATTTCTCCACATTGCAAGGTGCAATTCTGAAATTTTTTGCTTTTTCCTGCTCCTCTTAGCATGATAAAGAAGATTCAAAGAGAGTGAGATGCCAGCTCCTTTCATTCAGTCAGTAGCTTCAAACATTTCTGGTATATGAATAACATGATGTTTTTCAATGGCAAAAATCAATGAATGTTGTAAATGCACAAATAGTAATTTCTCCGCATTGCAAGGTGCAATTCTGAAATTTTTTGCTTTTTCCTGCTCCTCTTAGCATGATAAAGAAGATTCAAAGAGAGTGAGATGCCAGCTCCTTTCATTCAGTCAGTAGCTTCAAACATTTCTGGTATATGAATAACATGATGTTTTTCAATGGCAAAAATCATTGAATATTGTAAATGCACAAACAGTAATTTCTCCGCATTGCAAGGTGCAATTCTGAAATTTTTTGCTTTTTCCTGCTCCTCTTAGCATGATAAAGAAGATTCAAAGAGAGTGAGATGCCAGCTCCTTTCATTCAGTCAGTAGCTTCAATCATTTCTGGTATATGAATAACATGATGTTTTTCAATGGCAAAAATCAATGAATATTGTAAATGCACAAACAGTAATTTCTCCGCATTGCAAGGTGCAATTCTGAAATTTTTTGCTTTTTCCTGCTCCTCTTAGCATGATAAAGAAGATTCAAAGAGAGTGAGATGCCAGCTCCTTTCATTCAGTCAGTAGCTTCAATCATTTCTGGACGTTTTTCAATGGCAAAAATCAATGAATATTGTAAATGCACAAACAGTAATTTCTCCGCATTGCAAGGTGCAATTCTGAAATTTTTTGCTTTTTCCTGCTCCTCTTAGCATGATAAAGAAGATTCAAAGAGAGTGAGATGCCAGCTCCTTTCATTCAGTCAGTAGCTTCAATCATTTCTGGACGTTTTTCAATGGCAAAAATCAATGAATATTGTAAATGCACAAACAGTAATTTCTCCGCATTGCAAGGTGCAATTCTGAAATTTTTTGCTTTTTCCTGCTCCTCTTAGCATGATAAAGAAGATTCAAAGAGAGTGAGATGTCAGCTCCTTTCATTCAGTCAGTAGCTTCAAACATTTCTGGTATATGAATAACATGATGTTTTTCAATGGCAAAAATCAATGAATTTTGTAAATGCACAAACAGTAATTTCTCCGCATTGCAAGGTGCAATTCTGAAATTTTTTGCTTTTTCCTGCTCCTCTTAGCATGATAAAGAAGATTCAAAGAGAGTGAGATGCCAGTTCCTTTCATTCAGTCAGTAGCTTCAATCATTTCTGGACGTTTTTCAATGGCAAAAATCAATGAATATTGTAAATGCACAAACAGTAATTTCTCCGCATTGCAAGGTGCAATTCTGAAATTTTTTGCTTTTTCCTGCTCCTCTTAGCATGATAAAGAAGATTCAAAGAGAGTGAGATGCCAGCTCCTTTCATTCAGTCAGTAGCTTCAAACATTTCTGGTATATGAATAACATGATGTTTTTCAATGGCAAAAATCAATGAATATTGTAAATGCACAAACAGTAATTTCTCTGCATTGCAAGGTGCAATTCTGAAATTTTTTGCTTTTTCCTGCTCCTCTTAGCATGATAAAGAAGATTCAAAGAGAGTGAGATGCCAGCTACTTTCATTCAGTCAGTAGCTTCAATCATTTCTGGACGTTTTTCAATGGTAAAAATCAATGAATATTGTAAATGCACAAACAGTAATTTCTCCACATTGCAAGGTGCAATTCTGAAATTTTTTGCTTTTTCCTGCTCCTCTTAGCATGATAAAGAAGATTCAAAGAGAGTGAGATGCCAGCTCCTTTCATTCAGTCAGTAGCTTCAAACATTTCTGGTATATGAATAACATGATGTTTTTCAATGGCAAAAATCAATGAATATTGTAAATGCACAAACAGTAATTTCTCTGCATTGCAAGGTGCAATTCTGAAATTTTTTGCTTTTTCCTGCTCCTCTTAGCATGATAAAGAAGATTCAAAGAGAGTGAGATGCCAGCTACTTTCATTCAGTCAGTAGCTTCAATCATTTCTGGACGTTTTTCAATGGTAAAAATCAATGAATATTGTAAATGCACAAACAGTAATTTCTCCACATTGCAAGGTGCAATTCTGAAATTTTTTGCTTTTTCCTGCTCCTCTTAGCATGATAAAGAAGATTCAAAGAGAGTGAGATGCCAGCTCCTTTCATTCAGTCAGTAGCTTCAAACATTTCTGGTATATGAATAACATGATGTTTTTCAATGGCAAAAATCAATGAATATTGTAAATGCACAAATAGTAATTTCTCCGCATTGCAAGGTGCAATTCTGAAATTTTTTGCTTTTTCCTGCTCCTCTTAGCATGATAAAGAAGATTCAAAGAGAGTGAGATGCCAGCTCCTTTCATTCAGTCAGTAGCTTCAAACATTTCTGGTATATGAATAACATGATGTTTTTCAATGGCAAAAATCAATGAATATTGTAAATGCACAAACAGTAATTTCTCCGCATTGCAAGGTGCAATTCTGAAATTTTTTGCTTTTTCCTGCTCCTCTTAGCATGATAAAGAATATTCAAAGAGAGTGAGATGCCAGCTCCTTTCATTCAGTCAGTAGCTTCAATCATTTCTGGATGTTTTTCAATGGCAAAAATCAATGAATATTGTAAATGCACAAACTGTAATTTCTCCGCATTGCAAGGTGCAATTCTGAAACTTTTGGCTTTTTCCTGCTCCTCTTAGCATGATAAAGAAGATTCAAAGAGAGTGAGATGCCAGCTCCTTTCATTCAGTCAGTAGCTTCAATCATTTCTGGACGTTTTTCAATGGCAAAAATCAATGAATATTGTAAATGCACAAACAGTAATTTCTCCGCATTGCAAGGTGCAATTCTGAAATTTTTTGCTTTTTCCTGCTCCTCTTAGCATGATAAAGAAGATTCAAAGAGAGTGAGATGCCAGCTCCTTTCATTCAGTCAGTACCTTCAATCATTTCTGGATGTTTTTCAATGGCAAAAATCAATGAATATTGTAAATGCACAAACAGTAATTTCTCCGCATTGCAAGGTGCAATTCTGAAATTTTTTGCTTTTTCCCGCTCCTCTTAGCATGATAAAGAAGATTCAAAGAGAGTGAGGTGCCAGCTCCTTTCATTCAGTCAGTAGCTTCAAACATTTCTGGTATATGAATAACATGTTTTTCAATGGCAAAAATCATTGAATATTGTAAATGCACAAACAGTAATTTCTCCGCATTGCAAGGTGCAATTCTGAAATTTTTTGATTTTTCCTGCTCCTCTTAGCATGATAAAGAAGATTCAAAGAGAGTGAGATGCCAGCTCCTTTCATTCAGTCAGTAGCTTCAATCATTTCTGGACGTTTTTCAATGGCAAAAATCAATGAATATTGTAAATGCACAAACAGTAATTTCTCCGCATTGCAAGGTGCAATTCTGAAATTTTTTGCTTTTTCCTGCTCCTCTTAGCATGATAAAGAAGATTCAAAGAGAGTGAGATGCCAGCTCCTTTCATTCAGTCAGTAGCTTCAATCATTTCTGGACGTTTTTCAATGGCAAAAATCAATGAATATTGT
Organism: Phyllobates terribilis; assembly: GCF_046119375.1. NCBI lineage: Eukaryota > Metazoa > Chordata > Amphibia > Anura > Dendrobatidae > Phyllobates > Phyllobates terribilis. The sequence continues at coordinate 190,929 of NW_027363292.1, forward strand.
AAATGCACAAACAGTAATTTCTCCGCATTGCAAGGTGCAATTCTGAAATTTTTTGCTTTTTCCTGCTCCTCTTAGCATGATAAAGAAGATTCAAAGAGAGTGAGATGCCAGCTCCTTTCATTCAGTCAGTAGCTTCAAACATTTCTGGTATATGAATAACATGATGTTTTTCAATGGCAAAAATCAATGAATATTGTAAATGCACAAACAGTAATTTCTCCGCATTGCAAGGTGCAAGTCTGAAATTTTTTGCTTTTTCCTGCTCCTCTTAGCATGATAAAGAAGATTCAAAGAGAGTGAGATGCCAGCTACTTTCATTCAGTCAGTAGCTTCAATCATTTCTGGACGTTTTTCAATGGTAAAAATCAATGAATATTGTAAATGCACAAACAGTAATTTCTCCACATTGCAAGGTGCAATTCTGAAATTTTTTGCTTTTTCCTGATCCTCTTAGCATGATAAAGAAGATTCAAAGAGAGTGAGATGCCAGCTCCTTTCATTCAGTCAGTAGCTTCAAACATTTCTGGTATATGAATAACATGATGTTTTTCAATGGCAAAAATCAATGAATATTGTAAATGCACAAACAGTAATTTCTCCGCATTGCAAGGTGCAATTCTGAAATTTTTTGCTTTTTCCTGCTCCTCTTAGCATGATAAAGAAGATTCAAAGAGAGTGAGATGCCAGCTCCTTTCATTCAGTCAGTAGCTTCAAACATTTCTGGTATATGAATAACATGATGTTTTTCAATGGCAAAAATCAATGAATATTGTAAATGCACAAAGAGTAATTTCTCCGCATTGCAAGGTGCAATTCTGAAATTTTTTGCTTTTTCCTGCTCCTCTTAGCATGATAAAGAAGATTCAAAGAGAGTGAGATGCCAGCTCCTTTCATTCAGTCAGTAGCTTCAATCATTTCTGGACGTTTTTCAATGGCAAAAATCAATGAATATTGTAAATGCACAAACAGTAATTTCTCTGCATTGCAAGGTGCAATTCTGAAATTTTTTGCTTTTTCCTGCTCCTCTTAGCATGATAAAGAAGATTCAAAGAGAGTGAGATGCCAGCTCCTTTCATTCAGTCAGTAGCTTCAATCATTTCTGGACGTTTTTCAATGGCAAAAATCAATGAATATTGTAAATGCACAAACAGTAATTTCTCCGCATTGCAAGGTGCAATTCTGAAATTTTTTGCTTTTTCCTGCTCCTCTTAGCATGATAAAGAAGATTCAAAGAGAGTGAGATGCCAGCTCCTTTCATTCAGTCAGTAGCTACAAACATTTCTGGTATATGAATAACATGATGTTTTTCAATGGCAAAAATCAATGAATATTGTAAATGCACAAACAGTAATTTCTCCGCATTGCAAGGTGCAATTCTGAAATTTTTTGCTTTTTCCTGCTCCTCTTAGCATGATAAAGAAGATTCAAAGAGAGTGAGATGCCAGCTCCTTTCATTCAGTCAGTAGCTTCAATCATTTCTGGACGTTTTTCAATGGCAAAAATCAATGAATATTGTAAATGCACAAACAGTAATTTCTCCGCATTGCAAGGTGCAATTCTGAAATTTTTTGCTTTTTCCTGCTCCTCTTAGCATGATAAAGAAGATTCAAAGAGAGTGAGATGCCAGCTCCTTTCATTCAGTCAGTAGCTACAAACATTTCTGGTATATGAATAACATGATGTTTTTCAATGGCAAAAATCAATGAATATTGTAAATGCACAAACAGTAATTTCTCCGCATTGCAAGGTGCAATTCTGAAATTTTTTGCTTTTTCCTGCTCCTCTTAGCATGATAAAGAAGATTCAAAGAGAGTGAGATGCCAGCTCCTTTCATTCAGTCAGTAGCTTCAATCATTTCTGGACGTTTTTCAATGGCAAAAATCAATGAATATTGTAAATGCACAAACAGTAATTTCTCCGCATTGCAAGGTGCAATTCTGAAATTTTTTGCTTTTTCCTGCTCCTCTTAGCATGATAAGGAAGATTCAAAGAGAGTGAGATGCCAGCTCCTTTCATTCAGTCAGTAGCTTCAATCATTTCTGGACGTTTTTCAATGGCAAAAATCAATGAATATTGTAAATGCACAAACAGTAATTTCTCCGCATTGCAAGGTGCAATTCTGAAATTTTTTGCTTTTTCCTGCTCCTCTTAGCATGACAAAGAAGATTCAAAGAGAGTAAGATGCCAGCTCCTTTCATTCAGTCAGTAGCTTCAATCATTTCTGGTATATGAATAACATGATGTTTTTCAATGGCAAAAATCAATGAATATTGTAAATGCACAAACAGTAATTTCTCCGCATTGCAAGGTGCAATTCTGAAATTTTTTGCTTTTTCCTGCTCCTCTTAGCATGATAAAGAAGATTCAAAGAGAGTGAGATGCCAGCTCCTTTCATTCAGTCAGTAGCTTCAATCATTTCTGGACGTTTTTCAATGGCAAAAATCAATGAATATTGTAAATGCACAAACAGTAATTTCTCCGCATTGCAAAGTGCAATTCTGAAATGTTTTGCTTTTTCCTGCTCCTCTTAGCATGATAAAGAAGATTCAAAGAGAGTGAGATGCCAGCTCCTTTCATTCAGTCAGTAGCTTCAATCATTTCTGGACGTTTTTCAATGGCAAAAATCAATGAATATTGTAAATGCACAAACAGTAATTTCTCCGCATTGCAAGGTGCAATTCTGAAATTTTTTGCTTTTTCCTGCTCCTCTTAGCATGATAAAGAAGATTCAAAGAGAGTGAGATGCCAGCTCCTTTCATTCAGTCAGTAGCTTCAAACATTTCTGGTATATGAATAATATGATGTTTTTCAATGGCAAAAATCAATGAATATTGTAAAAGCACAAACAGTAATTTCTCCGCATTGCAAGGTGCAATTCTGAAATTTTTTGCTTTTTCCTGCTCCTCTTAGCATGATAAAGAAGATTCAAAGAGAGTGAGATGCCAGCTCCTTTCATTCAGTCAGTAGCTTCAATCATTTCTGGACGTTTTTCAATGGCAAAAATCAATGAATATTGTAAATGCACAAACAGTAATTTCTCCGCATTGCAAGGTGCAATTCTGAAATTTTTTGCTTTTTCCTGCTCCTCTTAGCATGATAAAGAAGATTCAAAGAGAGTGAGATGCCAGCTCCTTTCATTCAGTCAGTAGCTTCAATCATTTCTGGTATATGAATAACATGATGTTTTTCAATGGCAAAAATCAATGAATATTGTAAATGCACAAACAGTAATTTCTCCGCATTGCAAGTTGCAATTCTGAAATTTTTTGCTTTTTCCTGCTCCTCTTAGCATGATAAAGAAGATTCAAAGAGAGTGAGATGCCAGCTCCTTTCATTCAGTCAGTAGCTTCAATCATTTCTGGACGTTTTTCAACGGCAAAAATCAATGAATATTGTAAATGCACAAACAGTAATTTCTCCGCATTGCAAGGTGCAATTCTGAAATTTTTTGCTTTTTCCTGCTCCTCTTAGCATGATAAAGAAGATTCAAAGAGAGTGAGATGCCAGCTCCTTTCATTCAGTCAGTAGCTTCAATCATTTCTGGACGTTTTTCAATGGCAAAAATCAATGAATATTGTAAATGCACAAACAGTAATTTCTCCGCATTGCAAGGTGCAATTCTGAAATTTTTTGCTTTTTCCTGCTCCTCTTAGCATGATAAAGAAGATTCAAAGAGAGTGAGATGCCAGCTCCTTTCATTCAGTCAGTAGCTTCAAACATTTCTGGTATATGAATAACATGATGTTTTTCAATGGCAAAAATCAATGAATATTGTAAATGCACAAACAGTAATTTCTCCGCATTGCAAGGTGCAATTCTGAAATTTTTTGCTTTTTCCTGCTCCTCTTAGCATGATAAAGAAGATTCAAAGAGAGTGAGATGCCAGCTCCTTTCATTCAGTCAGTAGCTTCAATCATTTCTGGACGTTTTTCAATGGCAAAAATCAATGAATATTGTAAATGCACAAACAGTAATTTCTCCGCATTGCAAGGTGCAATTCTGAAATTTTTTGCTTTTTCCTGCTCCTCTTAGCATGATAAAGAAGATTCAAAGAGAGTGAGATGTCAGCTCCTTTCATTCAGTCAGTAGCTTCAAACATTTCTGGTATATGAATAACATGATGTTTTTCAATGGCAAAAATCAATGAATTTTGTAAATGCACAAACAGTAATTTCTCCGCATTGCAAGGTGCAATTCTGAAATTTTTTGCTTTTTCCTGCTCCTCTTAGCATGATAAAGAAGATTCAAAGAGAGTGAGATGCCAGTTCCTTTCATTCAGTCAGTAGCTTCAATCATTTCTGGACGTTTTTCAATGGCAAAAATCAATGAATATTGTAAATGCACAAACAGTAATTTCTCCGCATTGCAAGGTGCAATTCTGAAATTTTTTGCTTTTTCCTGCTCCTCTTAGCATGATAAAGAAGATTCAAAGAGAGTGAGATGCCAGCTCCTTTCATTCAGTCAGTAGCTTCAATCATTTCTGGTATATGAATAACATGATGTTTTTCAATGGCAAAAATCAATGAATATTGTAAATGCACAAACAGTAATTTCTCCGCATTGCAAGGTGCAATTCTGAATTTTTTTGCTTTTTCCTGCTCCTCTTAGCATGATAAAGAAGATTCAAAGAGAGTGAGATGCCAGCTCCTTTCATTCAGTCAGTTGCTTCAATCATTTCTGGACGTTTTTCAATGGCAAAAATCAATGAATATTGTAAATGCACAAACAGTAATTTCTCCGCATTGCAAGGTGCAATTCTGAAATTTTTTGCTTTTTCCTGCTCCTCTTAGCATGATAAACAAGATTCAAAGAGAGTGAGATGCCAGCTCCTTTCATTCAGTCAGTAGCTTCAATCATTTCTGGACGTTTTTCAATGGCAAAAATCAATGAATATTGTAAATGCACAAACAGTAATTTCTCCGCATTGCAAGGTGCAATTCTGAAATTTTTTGCTTTTTCCTGCTCCTCTTAGCATGATAAAGAAGATTCAAAGAGAGTGAGATGCCAGCTCCTTTCATTCAGTCAGTAGCTTCAAACATTTCTGGTATATGAATAACATGATGTTTTTCAATGGCAAAAATCAATGAATATTGTAAATGCACAAACAGTAATTTCTCCGCATTGCAAGGTGCAAGTCTGAAATTTTTTGCTTTTTCCTGCTCCTCTTAGCATGATAAAGAAGATTCAAAGAGAGTGAGATGCCAGCTACTTTCATTCAGTCAGTAGCTTCAATCATTTCTGGACGTTTTTCAATGGTAAAAATCAATGAATATTGTAAATGCACAAACAGTAATTTCTCCACATTGCAAGGTGCAATTCTGAAATTTTTTGCTTTTTCCTGCTCCTCTTAGCATGATAAAGAAGATTCAAAGAGAGTGAGATGCCAGCTCCTTTCATTCAGTCAGTAGCTTCAATCATTTCTGGTATATGAATAACATGATGTTTTTCAATGGCAAAAATCAATGAATATTGTAAATGCACAAACAGTAATTTCTCCGCATTGCAAGGTGCAATTCTGAAATTTTTTGCTTTTTCCTGCTCCTCTTAGCATGATAAAGAAGATTCAAAGAGAGTGAGATGCCAGCTCCTTTCATTCAGTCAGTAGCTTCAATCATTTCTGGACGTTTTTCAATGGCAAAAATCAATGAATATTGTAAATGCACAAACAGTAATTTCTCCGCATTGCAAGGTGCAATTCTGAAATTTTTTGCTTTTTCCTGCTCCTCTTAGCATGATAAAGAAGATTCAATGAGAGTGAGATGTCAGCTCCTTTCATTCAGTCAGTAGCTTCAAACATTTCTGGTATATGAATAACATGATGTTTTTCAATGGCAAAAATCAATGAATTTTGTAAATGCACAAACAGTAATTTCTCCGCATTGCAAGGTGCAATTCTGAAATTTTTTGCTTTTTCCTGCTCCTCTTAGCATGATAAAGAAGATTCAAAGAGAGTGAGATGCCAGTTCCTTTCATTCAGTCAGTAGCTTCAATCATTTCTGGACGTTTTTCAATGGCAAAAATCAATGAATATTGTAAATGCACAAACAGTAATTTCTCCGCATTGCAAGGTGCAATTCTGAAATTTTTTGCTTTTTCCTGCTCCTCTTAGCATGATAAAGAAGATTCAAAGAGAGTGAGATGCCAGCTCCTTTCATTCAGTCAGTAGCTTCAATCATTTCTGGTATATGAATAACATGATGTTTTTCAATGGCAAAAATCAATGAATATTGTAAATGCACAAACAGTAATTTCTCCGCATTGCAAGGTGCAATTCTGAAATTTTTTGCTTTTTCCTGCTCCTCTTAGCATGATAAAGAAGATTCAAAGAGAGTGAGATGCCAGCTCCTTTCATTCAGTCAGTAGCTTCAATCATTTCTGGACGTTTTTCAATGGCAAAAATCGATGAATATTGTAAATGCACAAACAGTAATTTCTCCACATTGCAAGGTGCAATTCTGAAATTTTTTGCTTTTTCCTGCTCCTCTTAGCATGATGAAAAGATTCAAAGAGAGTGAGATGCCAGCTCCTTTCATTCAGTCAGTAGCTTCAATCATTTCTGGACGTTTTTCAATGGCAAAAATCAATGAATATTGTAAATGCACAAACAGTAATTTCTCCGCATTGCAAGGTGCAATTCTGAAATTTTTTGCTTTTTCCTGCTCCTCTTAGCATGATAAAGAAGATTCAAAGAGAGTGAGATGTCAGCTCCTTTCATTCAGTCAGTAGCTTCAAACATTTCTGGTATATGAATAACATGATGTTTTTCAATGGCAAAAATCAATGAATTTTGCAAATGCACAAACAGTAATTTCTCCGCATTGCAAGGTGCAATTCTGAAATTTTTTGCTTTTTCCTGCTCCTCTTAGCATGATAAAGAAGATTCAAAGAGAGTGAGATTCCAGTTCCTTTCATTCAGTCAGTAGCTTCAATCATTTCTGGACGTTTTTCAATGGCAAAAATCAATGAATATTGTAAATGCACAAACAGTAATTTCTCCGCATTGCAAGGTGCAATTCTGAAATTTTTTGCTTTTTCCTGCTCCTCTTAGCATGATAAAGAAGATTCAAAGAGAGTGAGATGCCAGCTCCTTTCATTCAGTCAGTAGCTTCAATCATTTCTGGTATATGAATAACATGATGTTTTTCAATGGCAAAAATCAATGAATATTGTAAATGCACAAACAGTAATTTCTCCGCTTTGCAAGGTGCAATTCTGAAATTTTTTGCTTTTTCCTGCTCCTCTTAGCATGATAAAGAAGATTCAAAGAGAGTGAGATGCCAGCTCCTTTCATTCAGTCAGTAGCTTCAATCATTTCTGGACGTTTTTCAATGGCAAAAATCAATGAATATTGTAAATGCACAAACAGTAATTTCTCCGCATTGCAAGGTGCAATTCTGAAATTTTTTGCTTTTTCCTGCTCCTCTTAGCATGATAAACAAGATTCAAAGAGAGTGAGATGCCAGCTCCTTTCATTCAGTCAGTAGCTTCAATCATTTCTGGACGTTTTTCAATGGCAAAAATCAATGAATATTGTAAATGCACAAACAGTAATTTCTCCGCATTGCAAGGTGCAATTCTGAAATTTTTTGCTTTTTCCTGCTCCTCTTAGCATGATAAAGAAGATTCAAAGAGAGTGAGATGCCAGCTCCTTTCATTCAGTCAGTAGCTTCAATCATTTCTGGACGTTTTTCAATGGCAAAAATCAATGAATATTGTAAATGCACAAACAGTAATTTCTCCGCATTGCAAGGTGCAATTCTGAAATTTTTTGCTTTTTCCTGCTCCTCTTAGCATGATAAACAAGATTCAAAGAGAGTGAGATGCCAGCTCCTTTCATTCAGTCAGTAGCTTCAATCATTTCTGGACATTTTTCAATGGCAAAAATCAATGAATATTGTAAATGCACAAACAGTAATTTCTCCGCATTGCAAGGTGCAATTCTGAAATTTTTTGCTTTTTCCTGCTCCTCTTAGCATGATAAAGAAGATTCAAAGAGAGTGAGATGCCAGCTCCTTTCATTCAGTCAGTAGCTTCAAACATTTCTGGTATATGAATAACATGATGTTTTTCAATGGCAAAAATCAATGAATATTGTAAATGCACAAACAGTAATTTCTCCGCATTGCAAGGTGCAAGTCTGAAATTTTTTGCTTTTTCCTGCTCCTCTTAGCATGATAAAGAAGATTCAAAGAGAGTGAGATGCCAGCTACTTTCATTCAGTCAGTAGCTTCAATCATTTCTGGACGTTTTTCAATGGCAAAAATCAATGAATATTGTAAATGCACAAACAGTAATTTCTCCGCATTGCAAGGTGCAATTCTGAAATTTTTTGCTTTTTCCTGCTCCTCTTAGCATGATAAAGAAGATTCAAAGAGAGTGAGATGCCAGCTCCTTTCATTCAGTCAGTAGCTTCAAACATTTCTGGTATATGAATAACATGATGTTTTTCAATGGCAAAAATCAATGAATATTGTAAATGCACAAACAGTAATTTCTCCGCATTGCAAGGTGCAAGTCTGAAATTTTTTGCTTTTTCCTGCTCCTCTTAGCATGATAAAGAAGATTCAAAGAGAGTGAGATGCCAGCTACTTTCATTCAGTCAGTAGCTTCAATCATTTCTGGACGTTTTTCAATGGTAAAAATCAATGAATATTGTAAATGCACAAACAGTAATTTCTCCACATTGCAAGGTGCAATTCTGAAATTTTTTGCTTTTTCCTGCTCCTCTTAGCATGATAAAGAAGATTCAAAGAGAGTGAGATGCCAGCTCCTTTCATTCAGTCAGTAGCTTCAAACATTTCTGGTATATGAATAACATGATGTTTTTCAATGGCAAAAATCAATGAATATTGTAAATGCACAAACAGTAATTTCTCCGCATTGCAAGGTGCAATTCTGAAATTTTTTGCTTTTTCCTGCTCCTCTTAGCATGATAAAGAAGATTCAAAGAGAGTGAGATGCCAGCTCCTTTCATTCAGTCAGTAGCTTCAAACATTTCTGGTATATGAATAACATGATGTTTTTCAATGGCAAAAATCAATGAATATTGTAAATGCACAAACAGTAATTTCTCCGCATTGCAAGGTGCAATCCTGAAATTTTTTGCTTTTTCCTGCTCCTCTTAGCATGATAAAGAATATTCAAAGAGAGTGAGATGCCAGCTCCTTTCATTCAGTCAGTAGCTTCAATCATTTCTGGATGTTTTTCAATGGCAAAAATCAATGAATATTGTAAATGCACAAACTGTAATTTCTCCGCATTGCAAGGTGCAATTCTGAAATTTTTGGCTTTTTCCTGCTCCTCTTAGCATGATAAAGAAGATTCAAAGAGAGTGAGATGCCAGCTCCTTTCATTCAGTCAGTAGCTTCAATCATTTCTGGACGTTTTTCAATGGCAAAAATCAATGAATATTGTAAATGCACAAACAGTAATTTCTCCGCATTGCAAGGTGCAATTCTGAAATTTTTTGCTTTTTCCTGCTCCTCTTAGCATGATAAAGAAGATTCAAAGAGAGTGAGATGCCAGCTCCTTTCATTCAGTCAGTACCTTCAATCATTTCTGGATGTTTTTCAATGGCAAAAATCAATGAATATTGTAAATGCACAAACAGTAATTTCTCCGCATTGCAAGGTGCAATTCTGAAATTTTTTGCTTTTTCCCGCTCCTCTTAGCATGATAAAGAAGATTCAAAGAGAGTGAGGTGCCAGCTCCTTTCATTCAGTCAGTAGCTTCAAACATTTCTGGTATATGAATAACATGTTTTTCAATGGCAAAAATCATTGAATATTGTAAATGCACAAACAGTAATTTCTCCGCATTGCAAGGTGCAATTCTGAAATTTTTTGATTTTTCCTGCTCCTCTTAGCATGATATAGAAGATTCAAAGAGAGTGAGATGCCAGCTCCTTTCATTCAGTCAGTAGCTTCAATCATTTCTGGACGTTTTTCAATGGCAAAAATCAATGAATATTGTAAATGCACAAACAGTAATTTCTCTGCATTGCAAGGTGCAATTCTGAAATTTTTTGCTTTTTCCTGCTCCTCTTAGCATGATAAAGAAGATTCAAAGAGAGTGAGATGCCAGCTCCTTTCATTCAGTCAGTAGCTTCAATCATTTCTGGACGTTTTTCAATGGCAAAAATCAATGAATATTGTAAATGCACAAACAGTAATTTCTCCGCATTGCAAGGTGCAATTCTGAAATTTTTTGCTTTTTCCTGCTCCTCTTAGCATGATAAAGAAGATTCAAAGAGAGTGAGATGCCAGCTCCTTTCATTCAGTCAGTAGCTTCAAACATTTCTGGTATATGAATAACATGATGTTTTTCAATGGCAAAAATCAATGAATATTGTAAATGCACAAACAGTAATTTCTCCGCATTGCAAGGTGCAAGTCTGAAATTTTTTGCTTTTTCCTGCTCCTCTTAGCATGATAAAGAAGATTCAAAGAGAGTGAGATGCCAGCTACTTTCATTCAGTCAGTAGCTTCAATCATTTCTGGACGTTTTTCAATGGTAAAAATCAATGAATATTGTAAATGCACAAACAGTAATTTCTCCACATTGCAAGGTGCAATTCTGAAATTTTTTGCTTTTTCCTGCTCCTCTTAGCATGATAAAGAAGATTCAAAGAGAGTGAGATGCCAGCTCCTTTCATTCAGTCAGTAGCTTCAAACATTTCTGGTATATGAATAACATGATGTTTTTCAATGGCAAAAATCAATGAATATTGTAAATGCACAAACAGTAATTTCTCCGCATTGCAAGGTGCAATTCTGAAATTTTTTGCTTTTTCCTGCTCCTCTTAGCATGATAAAGAAGATTCAAAGAGAGTGAGATGCCAGCTCCTTTCATTCAGTCAGTAGCTTCAAACATTTCTGGTATATGAATAACATGATGTTTTTCAATGGCAAAAATCAATGAATATTGTAAATGCACAAAGAGTAATTTCTCCGCATTGCAAGGTGCAATTCTGAAATTTTTTGCTTTTTCCTGCTCCTCTTAGCATGATAAAGAAGATTCAAAGAGAGTGAGATGCCAGCTCCTTTCATTCAGTCAGTAACTTCAATCATTTCTGGACGTTTTTCAATGGCAAAAATCAATGAATATTGTAAATGCACAAACAGTAATTTCTCCGCATTGCAAGGTGCAATTCTGAAATTTTTTGCTTTTTCCTGCTCCTCTTAGCATGATAAAGAAGATTCAAAGAGAGTGAGATGCCAGCTCCTTTCATTCAGTCAGTAGCTTCAATCATTTCTGGACGTTTTTCAATGGCAAAAATCAATGAATATTGTAAATGCACAAACAGTAATTTCTCCGCATTGCAAGGTGCAATTCTGAAATTTTTTGCTTTTTCCTGCTCCTCTTAGCATGATAAAGAAGGTTCAAAGAGAGTGAGATGCCAGCTCCTTTCATTCAGTCAGTAGCTACAAACATTTCTGGTATATGAATAACATGATGTTTTTCAATGGCAAAAATCAATGAATATTGTAAATGTACAAACAGTAATTTCTCCGCATTGCAAGGTGCAATTCTGAAATGTTTTGCTTTTTCCTGCTCCTCTTAGCATGATAAAGAAGATTCAAAGAGAGTGAGATGCCAGCTCCTTTCATTCAGTCAGTAGCTTCAATCATTTCTGGACTTTTTTCAATGGCAAAAATCAATGAATATTGTAAATGCACAAACAGTAATTTCTCCGCATTGCAAGGTGCAATTCTGAAATTTTTTGCTTTTTCCTGCTCCTCTTAGCATGATAAAGAAGATTCAAAGAGAGTGAGATGCCAGCTCCTTTCATTCAGTCAGTAGCTTCAATCATTTCTGGACGTTTTTCAATGGCAAAAATCAATGAATATTGTAAATGCACAAACAGTAATTTCTCCGCATTGCAAGGTGCAATTCTGAAATTTTTTGCTTTTTCCTGCTCCTCTTAGCATGACAAAGAAGATTCAAAGAGAGTAAGATGCCAGCTCCTTTCATTCAGTCAGTAGCTTCAATCATTTCTGGTATATGAATAACATGATGTTTTTCAATGGCAAAAATCAATGAATATTGTAAATGCACAAACAGTAATTTCTCCGCATTGCAAGGTGCAATTCTGAAATTTTTTGCTTTTTCCTGCTCCTCTTAGCATGATAAAGAAGATTCAAAGAGAGTGAGATGCCAGCTCCTTTCATTCAGTCAGTAGCTTCAATCATTTCTGGACGTTTTTCAATGGCAAAAATCAATGAATATTGTAAATGCACAAACAGTAATTTCTCCGCATTGCAAGGTGCAATTCTGAAATTTTTTGCTTTTTCCTGCTCCTCTTAGCATGATAAAGAAGATTCAAAGAGTGAGATGCCAGCTCCTTTCATTCAGTCAGTAGCTTCAATCATTTCTGGACGTTTTTCAATGGCAAAAATCAATGAATATTGTAAATGCACAAACAGTAATTTCTCCGCATTGCAAGGTGCAATTCTGAAATTTTTTGCTTTTTCCTGCTCCTCTTAGCATGATAAAGAAGATTCAAAGAGAGTGAGATGCCAGGTCCTTTCATTCAGTCAGTAGCTTCAAACATTTCTGGTATATGAATAATATGATGTTTTTCAATGGCAAAAATCAATGAATATTGTAAAAGCACAAACAGTAATTTCTCCGCATTGCAAGGTGCAATTCTGAAATTTTTTGCTTTTTCCTGCTCCTCTTAGCATGATAAAGAAGATTCAAAGAGAGTGAGATGCCAGCTCCTTTCATTCAGTCAGTAGCTTCAATCATTTCTGGACGTTTTTCAATGGCAAAAATCAATGAATATTGTAAATGCACAAACAGTAATTTCTCCGCATTGCAAGGTGCAATTCTGAAATTTTTTGCTTTTTCCTGCTCCTCTTAGCATGATAAAGAAGATTCAAAGAGAGTGAGATGCCAGCTCCTTTCATTCAGTCAGTAGCTTCAATCATTTCTGGTATATGAATAACATGATGTTTTTCAATGGCAAAAATCAATGAATATTGTAAATGCACAAACAGTAATTTCTCCGCATTGCAAGTTGCAATTCTGAAATTTTTTCCTTTTTCCTGCTCCTCTTAGCATGATAAAGAAGATTCAAAGAGAGTGAGATGCCAGCTCCTTTCATTCAGTCAGTAGCTTCAATCATTTCTGGACGTTTTTCAATGGCAAAAATCAATGAATATTGTAAAAGCACAAACAGTAATTTCTCCGCATTGCAAGGTGCAATTCTGAAATTTTTTGCTTTTTCCTGCTCCTCTTAGCATGATAAAGAAGATTCAAAGAGAGTGAGATGCCAGCTCCTTTCATTCAGTCAGTAGCTTCAATCATTTCTGGACGTTTTTCAATGGCAAAAATCAATGAATATTGTAAATGCACAAACAGTAATTTCTCCGCATTGCAAGGTGCAATTCTGAAATTTTTTGCTTTTTCCTGCTCCTCTTAGCATGATAAAGAAGATTCAAAGAGAGTGAGATGCCAGCTCCTTTCATTCAGTCAGTAGCTTCAAACATTTCTGGTATATGAATAACATGATGTTTTTCAATGGCAAAAATCAATGAATATTGTAAATGCACAAACAGTAATTTCTCCGCATTGCAAGGTGCAAGTCTGAAATTTTTTGCTTTTTCCTGCTCCTCTTAGCATGATAAAGAAGATTCAAAGAGAGTGAGATGCCAGCTACTTTCATTCAGTCAGTAGCTTCAATCATTTCTGGACGTTTTTCAATGGTAAAAATCAATGAATATTGTAAATGCACAAACAGTAATTTCTCCACATTGCAAGGTGCAATTCTGAAATTTTTTGCTTTTTCCTGCTCCTCTTAGCATGATAAAGAAGATTCAAAGAGAGTGAGATGCCAGCTCCTTTCATTCAGTCAGTAGCTTCAAACATTTCTGGTATATGAATAACATGATGTTTTTCAATGGCAAAAATCAATGAATATTGTAAATGCACAAACAGTAATTTCTCTGCATTGCAAGGTGCAATTCTGAAATTTTTTTCTTTTTCCTGCTCCTCTTAGCATGATAAAGAAGATTCAAAGAGAGTGAGATGCCAGCTACTTTCATTCAGTCAGTAGCTTCAATCATTTCTGGACATTTTTCAATGGTAAAAATCAATGAATATTGTAAATGCACAAACAGTAATTTCTCCACATTGCAAGGTGCAATTCTGAAATTTTTTGCTTTTTCCTGCTCCTCTTAGCATGATAAAGAAGATTCAAAGAGAGTGAGATGCCAGCTCCTTTCATTCAGTCAGTAGCTTCAAACATTTCTGGTATATGAATAACATGATGTTTTTCAATGGCAAAAATCAATGAATATTGTAAATGCACAAACAGTAATTTCTCCGCATTGCAAGGTGCAATTCTGAAATTTTTTGCTTTTTCCTGCTCCTCTTAGCATGATAAAGAAGATTCAAAGAGAGTGAGATGCCAGCTCCTTTCATTCAGTCAGTAGCTTCAAACATTTCTGGTATATGAATAACATGATGTTTTTCAATGGCAAAAATCAATGAATATTGTAAATGCACAAACAGTAATTTCTCCGCATTGCAAGGTGCAATCCTGAAATTTTTTGCTTTTTCCTGCTCCTCTTAGCATGATAAAGAATATTCAAAGAGAGTGAGATGCCAGCTCCTTTCATTCAGTCAGTAGCTTCAATCATTTCTGGATGTTTTTCAATGGCAAAAATCAATGAATATTGTAAATGCACAAACTGTAATTTCTCCGCATTGCAAGGTGCAATTCTGAAATTTTTGGCTTTTTCCTGCTCCTCTTAGCATGATAAAGAAGATTCAAAGAGAGTGAGATGCCAGCTCCTTTCATTCAGTCAGTAGCTTCAATCATTTCTGGACGTTTTTCAATGGCAAAAATCAATGAATATTGTAAATGCACAAACAGTAATTTCTCCGCATTGCAAGGTGCAATTCTGAAATTTTTTGCTTTTTCCTGCTCCTCTTAGCATGATAAAGAAGATTCAAAGAGAGTGAGATGCCAGCTCCTTTCATTCAGTCAGTACCTTCAATCATTTCTGGATGTTTTTCAATGGCAAAAATCAATGAATATTGTAAATGCACAAACAGTAATTTCTCCGCATTGCAAGGTGCAATTCTGAAATTTTTTGCTTTTTCCCGCTCCTCTTAGCATGATAAAGAAGATTCAAAGAGAGTGAGGTGCCAGCTCCTTTCATTCAGTCAGTAGCTTCAAACATTTCTGGTATATGAATAACATGTTTTTCAATGGCAAAAATCATTGAATATTGTAAATGCACAAACAGTAATTTCTCCGCATTGCAAGGTGCAATTCTGAAATTTTTTGATTTTTCCTGCTCCTCTTAGCATGATAAAGAAGATTCAAAGAGAGTGAGATGCCAGCTCCTTTCATTCAGTCAGTAGCTTCAAACATTTCTGGTATATGAATAACATGATGTTTTTCAATGGCAAAAATCAATGAATATTGTAAATGCACAAACAGTAATTTCTCCGCATTGCAAGGTGCAAGTCTGAAATTTTTTGCTTTTTCCTGCTCCTCTTAGCATGATAAAGAAGATTCAAAGAGAGTGAGATGCCAGCTACTTTCATTCAGTCAGTAGCTTCAATCATTTCTGGACGTTTTTCAATGGTAAAAATCAATGAATATTGTAAATGCACAAACAGTAATTTCTCCACATTGCAAGGTGCAATTCTGAAATTTTTTGCTTTTTCCTGCTCCTCTTAGCATGATAAAGAAGATTCAAAGAGAGTGAGATGCCAGCTCCTTTCATTCAGTCAGTAGCTTCAAACATTTCTGGTATATGAATAACATGATGTTTTTCAATGGCAAAAATCAATGAATATTGTAAATGCACAAACAGTAATTTCTCCGCATTGCAAGGTGCAATTCTGAAATTTTTTGCTTTTTCCTGCTCCTCTTAGCATGATAAAGAAGATTCAAAGAGAGTGAGATGCCAGCTCCTTTCATTCAGTCAGTAGCTTCAAACATTTCTGGTATATGAATAACATGATGTTTTTCAATGGCAAAAATCAATGAATATTGTAAATGCACAAAGAGTAATTTCTCCGCATTGCAAGGTGCAATTCTGAAATTTTTTGCTTTTTCCTGCTCCTCTTAGCATGATAAAGAAGATTCAAAGAGAGTGAGATGCCAGCTCCTTTCATTCAGTCAGTAACTTCAATCATTTCTGGACGTTTTTCAATGGCAAAAATCAATGAATATTGTAAATGCACAAACAGTAATTTCTCCGCATTGCAAGGTGCAATTCTGAAATTTTTTGCTTTTTCCTGCTCCTCTTAGCATGATAAAGAAGATTCAAAGAGAGTGAGATGCCAGCTCCTTTCATTCAGTCAGTAGCTTCAATCATTTCTGGACGTTTTTCAATGGCAAAAATCAATGAATATTGTAAATGCACAAACAGTAATTTCTCCGCATTGCAAGGTGCAATTCTGAAATTTTTTGCTTTTTCCTGCTCCTCTTAGCATGATAAAGAAGATTCAAAGAGAGTGAGATGCCAGCTCCTTTCATTCAGTCAGTAGCTACAAACATTTCTGGTATATGAATAACATGATGTTTTTCAATGGCAAAAATCAATGAATATTGTAAATGCACAAACAGTAATTTCTCCGCATTGCAAGGTGCAATTCTGAAATGTTTTGCTTTTTCCTGCTCCTCTTAGCATGATAAAGAAGATTCAAAGAGAGTGAGATGCCAGCTCCTTTCATTCAGTCAGTAGCTTCAATCATTTCTGGACTTTTTTCAATGGCAAAAATCAATGAATATTGTAAATGCACAAACAGTAATTTCTCCGCATTGCAAGGTGCAATTCTGAAATTTTTTGCTTTTTCCTGCTCCTCTTAGCATGATAAAGAAGATTCAAAGAGAGTGAGATGCCAGCTCCTTTCATTCAGTCAGTAGCTTCAATCATTTCTGGACGTTTTTCAATGGCAAAAATCAATGAATATTGTAAATGCACAAACAGTAATTTCTCCGCATTGCAAGGTGCAATTCTGAAATTTTTTGCTTTTTCCTGCTCCTCTTAGCATGACAAAGAAGATTCAAAGAGAGTAAGATGCCAGCTCCTTTCATTCAGTCAGTAGCTTCAATCATTTCTGGTATATGAATAACATGATGTTTTTCAATGGCAAAAATCAATGAATATTGTAAATGCACAAACAGTAATTTCTCCGCATTGCAAGGTGCAATTCTGAAATTTTTTGCTTTTTCCTGCTCCTCTTAGCATGATAAAGAAGATTCAAAGAGAGTGAGATGCCAGCTCCTTTCATTCAGTCAGTAGCTTCAATCATTTCTGGACGTTTTTCAATGGCAAAAATCAATGAATATTGTAAATGCACAAACAGTAATTTCTCCGCATTGCAAGGTGCAATTCTGAAATTTTTTGCTTTTTCCTGCTCCTCTTAGCATGATAAAGAAGATTCAAAGAGTGAGATGCCAGCTCCTTTCATTCAGTCAGTAGCTTCAATCATTTCTGGACGTTTTTCAATGGCAAAAATCAATGAATATTGTAAATGCACAAACAGTAATTTCTCCGCATTGCAAGGTGCAATTCTGAAATTTTTTGCTTTTTCCTGCTCCTCTTAGCATGATAAAGAAGATTCAAAGAGAGTGAGATGCCAGGTCCTTTCATTCAGTCAGTAGCTTCAAACATTTCTGGTATATGAATAATATGATGTTTTTCAATGGCAAAAATCAATGAATATTGTAAAAGCACAAACAGTAATTTCTCCGCATTGCAAGGTGCAATTCTGAAATTTTTTGCTTTTTCCTGCTCCTCTTAGCATGATAAAGAAGATTCAAAGAGAGTGAGATGCCAGCTCCTTTCATTCAGTCAGTAGCTTCAATCATTTCTGGACGTTTTTCAATGGCAAAAATCAATGAATATTGTAAATGCACAAACAGTAATTTCTCCGCATTGCAAGGTGCAATTCTGAAATTTTTTGCTTTTTCCTGCTCCTCTTAGCATGATAAAGAAGATTCAAAGAGAGTGAGATGCCAGCTCCTTTCATTCAGTCAGTAGCTTCAATCATTTCTGGTATATGAATAACATGATGTTTTTCAATGGCAAAAATCAATGAATATTGTAAATGCACAAACAGTAATTTCTCCGCATTGCAAGTTGCAATTCTGAAATTTTTTCCTTTTTCCTGCTCCTCTTAGCATGATAAAGAAGATTCAAAGAGAGTGAGATGCCAGCTCCTTTCATTCAGTCAGTAGCTTCAATCATTTCTGGACGTTTTTCAATGGCAAAAATCAATGAATATTGTAAATGCACAAACAGTAATTTCTCCGCATTGCAAGGTGCAATTCTGAAATTTTTTGCTTTTTCCTGCTCCTCTTAGCATGATAAAGAAGATTCAAAGAGAGTGAGATGCCAGCTCCTTTCATTCAGTCAGTAGCTTCAATCATTTCTGGACGTTTTTCAATGGCAAAAATCAATGAATATTGTAAATGCACAAACAGTAATTTCTCCGCATTGCAAGGTGCAATTCTGAAATTTTTTGCTTTTTCCTGCTCCTCTTAGCATGATAAAGAAGATTCAAAGAGAGTGAGATGCCAGCTCCTTTCATTCAGTCAGTAGCTTCAAACATTTCTGGTATATGAATAACATGATGTTTTTCAATGGCAAAAATCAATGAATATTGTAAATGCACAAACAGTAATTTCTCCGCATTGCAAGGTGCAATTCTGAAATTTTTTGCTTTTTCCTGCTCCTCTTAGCATGATAAAGAAGATTCAAAGAGAGTGAGATGCCAGCTCCTTTCATTCAGTCAGTAGCTTCAATCATTTCTGGACGTTTTTCAATGGCAAAAATCAATGAATATTGTAAATGCACAAACAGTAATTTCTCCGCATTGCAAGGTGCAATTCTGAAATGTTTTGCTTTTTCCTGCTCCTCTTAGCATGATAAAGAAGATTCAAAGAGAGTGAGATGCCAGCTCCTTTCATTCAGTCAGTAGCTTCAATCATTTCTGGACTTTTTTCAATGGCAAAAATCAATGAATATTGTAAATGCACAAACAGTAATTTCTCCGCATTGCAAGGTGCAATTCTGAAATTTTTTGCTTTTTCCTGCTCCTCTTAGCATGATAAAGAAGATTCAAAGAGAGTGAGATGCCAGCTCCTTTCATTCAGTCAGTAGCTTCAATCATTTCTGGACGTTTTTCAATGGCAAAAATCAATGAATATTGTAAATGCACAAACAGTAATTTCTCCGCATTGCAAGGTGCAATTCTGAAATTTTTTGCTTTTTCCTGCTCCTCTTAGCATGACAAAGAAGATTCAAAGAGAGTAAGATGCCAGCTCCTTTCATTCAGTCAGTAGCTTCAATCATTTCTGGTATATGAATAACATGATGTTTTTCAATGGCAAAAATCAATGAATATTGTAAATGCACAAACAGTAATTTCTCCGCATTGCAAGGTGCAATTCTGAAATTTTTTGCTTTTTCCTGCTCCTCTTAGCATGATAAAGAAGATTCAAAGAGAGTGAGATGCCAGCTCCTTTCATTCAGTCAGTAGCTTCAATCATTTCTGGACGTTTTTCAATGGCAAAAATCAATGAATATTGTAAATGCACAAACAGTAATTTCTCCGCATTGCAAGGTGCAATTCTGAAATTTTTTGCTTTTTCCTGCTCCTCTTAGCATGATAAAGAAGATTCAAAGAGTGAGATGCCAGCTCCTTTCATTCAGTCAGTAGCTTCAATCATTTCTGGACGTTTTTCAATGGCAAAAATCAATGAATATTGTAAATGCACAAACAGTAATTTCTCCGCATTGCAAGGTGCAATTCTGAAATTTTTTGCTTTTTCCTGCTCCTCTTAGCATGATAAAGAAGATTCAAAGAGAGTGAGATGCCAGGTCCTTTCATTCAGTCAGTAGCTTCAAACATTTCTGGTATATGAATAATATGATGTTTTTCAATGGCAAAAATCAATGAATATTGTAAAAGCACAAACAGTAATTTCTCCGCATTGCAAGGTGCAATTCTGAAATTTTTTGCTTTTTCCTGCTCCTCTTAGCATGATAAAGAAGATTCAAAGAGAGTGAGATGCCAGCTCCTTTCATTCAGTCAGTAGCTTCAATCATTTCTGGACGTTTTTCAATGGCAAAAATCAATGAATATTGTAAATGCACAAACAGTAATTTCTCCGCATTGCAAGGTGCAATTCTGAAATTTTTTGCTTTTTCCTGCTCCTCTTAGCATGATAAAGAAGATTCAAAGAGAGTGAGATGCCAGCTCCTTTCATTCAGTCAGTAGCTTCAATCATTTCTGGTATATGAATAACATGATGTTTTTCAATGGCAAAAATCAATGAATATTGTAAATGCACAAACAGTAATTTCTCCGCATTGCAAGTTGCAATTCTGAAATTTTTTCCTTTTTCCTGCTCCTCTTAGCATGATAAAGAAGATTCAAAGAGAGTGAGATGCCAGCTCCTTTCATTCAGTCAGTAGCTTCAATCATTTCTGGACGTTTTTCAATGGCAAAAATCAATGAATATTGTAAATGCACAAACAGTAATTTCTCCGCATTGCAAGGTGCAATTCTGAAATTTTTTGCTTTTTCCTGCTCCTCTTAGCATGATAAAGAAGATTCAAAGAGAGTGAGATGCCAGCTCCTTTCATTCAGTCAGTAGCTTCAATCATTTCTGGACGTTTTTCAATGGCAAAAATCAATGAATATTGTAAATGCACAAACAGTAATTTCTCCGCATTGCAAGGTGCAATTCTGAAATTTTTTGCTTTTTCCTGCTCCTCTTAGCATGATAAAGAAGATTCAAAGAGAGTGAGATGCCAGCTCCTTTCATTCAGTCAGTAGCTTCAAACATTTCTGGTATATGAATAACATGATGTTTTTCAATGGCAAAAATCAATGAATATTGTAAATGCACAAACAGTAATTTCTCCGCATTGCAAGGTGCAATTCTGAAATTTTTTGCTTTTTCCTGCTCCTCTTAGCATGATAAAGAAGATTCAAAGAGAGTGAGATGCCAGCTCCTTTCATTCAGTCAGTAGCTTCAATCATTTCTGGACGTTTTTCAATGGCAAAAATCAATGAATATTGTAAATGCACAAACAGTAATTTCTCCGCATTGCAAGGTGCAATTCTGAAATTTTTTGCTTTTTCCTGCTCCTCTTAGCATGACAAAGAAGAATCAAAGAGAGTAAGATGCCAGCTCCTTTCATTCAGTCAGTAGCTTCAATCATTTCTGGTATATGAATAACATGATGTTTTTCAATGGCAAAAATCAATGAATATTGTAAATGCACAAACAGTAATTTCTCCGCATTGCAAGGTGCAATTCTGAAATTTTTTGCTTTTTCCTGCTCCTCTTAGCATGATAAAGAAGATTCAAAGAGAGTGAGATGCCAGCTCCTTTCATTCAGTCAGTAGCTTCAATCATTTCTGGACGTTTTTCAATGGCAAAAATCAATGAATATTGTAAATGCACAAACAGTAATTTCTCCGCATTGCAAGGTGCAATTCTGAAATTTTTTGCTTTTTCCTGCTCCTCTTAGCATGATAAAGAAGATTCAAAGAGAGTGAGATGCCAGCTCCTTTCATTCAGTCAGTAGCTTCAATCATTTCTGGACGTTTTTCAATGGCAAAAATCAATGAATATTGTAAATGCACAAACAGTAATTTCTCCGCATTGCAAGGTGCAATTCTGAAATTTTTTGCTTTTTCCTGCTCCTCTTAGCATGATAAAGAAGATTCAAAGAGAGTGAGATGCCAGGTCCTTTCATTCAGTCAGTAGCTTCAAACATTTCTGGTATATGAATAATATGATGTTTTTCAATGGCAAAAATCAATGAATATTGTAAAAGCACAAACAGTAATTTCTCCGCATTGCAAGGTGCAATTCTGAAATTTTTTGCTTTTTCCTGCTCCTCTTAGCATGATAAAGAAGATTCAAA
Source organism: Phyllobates terribilis (assembly GCF_046119375.1). Classification (NCBI taxonomy): domain Eukaryota; kingdom Metazoa; phylum Chordata; class Amphibia; order Anura; family Dendrobatidae; genus Phyllobates; species Phyllobates terribilis. The sequence continues at coordinate 212,843 of NW_027363292.1, forward strand.
GAGAGTGAGATGCCAGCTCCTTTCATTCAGTCAGTAGCTTCAATCATTTCTGGACGTTTTTCAATGGCAAAAATCAATGAATATTGTAAATGCACAAACAGTAATTTCTCCGCATTGCAAGGTGCAATTCTGAAATTTTTTGCTTTTTCCTGCTCCTCTTAGCATGATAAAGAAGATTCAAAGAGAGTGAGATGCCAGCTCCTTTCATTCAGTCAGTAGCTTCAATCATTTCTGGTATATGAATAACATGATGTTTTTCAATGGCAAAAATCAATGAATATTGTAAATGCACAAACAGTAATTTCTCCGCATTGCAAGTTGCAATTCTGAAATTTTTTGCTTTTTCCTGCTCCTCTTAGCATGATAAAGAAGATTCAAAGAGAGTGAGATGCCAGCTCCTTTCATTCAGTCAGTAGCTTCAATCATTTCTGGACGTTTTTCAATGGCAAAAATCAATGAATATTGTAAATGCACAAACAGTAATTTCTCCGCATTGCAAGGTGCAATTCTGAAATTTTTTGCTTTTTCCTGCTCCTCTTAGCATGATAAAGAAGATTCAAAGAGAGTGAGATGCCAGCTCCTTTCATTCAGTCAGTAGCTTCAATCATTTCTGGACGTTTTTCAATGGCAAAAATCAATGAATATTGTAAATGCACAAACAGTAATTTCTCCGCATTGCAAGGTGCAATTCTGAAATTTTTTGCTTTTTCCTGCTCCTCTTAGCATGATAAAGAAGATTCAAAGAGAGTGAGATGCCAGCTCCTTTCATTCAGTCAGTAGCTTCAAACATTTCTGGTATATGAATAACATGATGTTTTTCAATGGCAAAAATCAATGAATATTGTAAATGCACAAACAGTAATTTCTCCGCATGGCAAGGTGCAATTCTGAAATTTTTTGCTTTTTCCTGCTCCTCTTAGCATGATAAAGAAGATTCAAAGAGAGTGAGATGCCAGCTCCTTTCATTCAGTCAGTAGCTTCAATCATTTCTGGTATATGAATAACATGATGTTTTTCAATGGCAAAAATCAATGAATATTGTAAATGCACAAACAGTAATTTCTCCACATTGCAAGGTGCAATTCTGAAATTTTTTGCTTTTTCCTGCTCCTCTTAGCATGATAAAGAAGATTCAAAGAGAGTGAGATGCCAGCTCCTTTCATTCAGTCAGTAGCTTCAATCATTTCTGGACGTTTTTCAATGGCAAAAATCAATGAATATTGTAAATGCACAAACAGTAATTTCTCCGCATTGCAAGGTGCAATTCTGAAATTTTTTGCTTTTTCCTGCTCCTCTTAGCATGATAAAGAAGATTCAAAGAGAGTGAGATGCCAGCTCCTTTCATTCAGTCAGTAGCTACAAACATTTCTGGTATATGAATAACATGATGTTTTTCAATGGCAAAAATCAATGAATATTGTAAATGCACAAACAGTAATTTCTCCGCATTGCAAGGTGCAATTCTGAAATTTTTTGCTTTTTCCTGCTCCTCTTAGCATGATAAAGAAGATTCAAAGAGAGTGAGATGCCAGCTCCTTTCATTCAGTCAGTAGCTTCAATCATTTCTGGACGTTTTTCAATGGCAAAAATCAATGAATATTGTAAATGCACAAACAGTAATTTCTCCGCATTGCAAGGTGCAATTCTGAAATTTTTTGCTTTTTCCTGCTCCTCTTAGCATGATAAAGAAGATTCAAAGAGAGTGAGATGCCAGCTCCTTTCATTCAGTCAGTAGCTTCAATCATTTCTGGACGTTTTTCAATGGCAAAAATCAATGAATATTGTAAATGCACAAACAGTAATTTCTCCGCATTGCAAGGTGCAATTCTGAAATTTTTTGCTTTTTCCTGCTCCTCTTAGCATGACAAAGAAGATTCAAAGAGAGTAAGATGCCAGCTCCTTTCATTCAGTCAGTAGCTTCAATCATTTCTGGTATATGAATAACATGATGTTTTTCAATGGCAAAAATCAATGAATATTGTAAATGCACAAACAGTAATTTCTCCGCATTGCAAGGTGCAATTCTGAAATTTTTTGCTTTTTCCTGCTCCTCTTAGCATGATAAAGAAGATTCAAAGAGAGTGAGATGCCAGCTCCTTTCATTCAGTCAGTAGCTTCAAACATTTCTGGTATATGAATAATATGATGTTTTTCAATGGCAAAAATCAATGAATATTGTAAAAGCACAAACAGTAATTTCTCCGCATTGCAAGGTGCAATTCTGAAATTTTTTGCTTTTTCCTGCTCCTCTTAGCATGATAAAGAAGATTCAAAGAGAGTGAGATGCCAGCTCCTTTCATTCAGTCAGTAGCTTCAATCATTTCTGGACGTTTTTCAATGGCAAAAATCAATGAATATTGTAAATGCACAAACAGTAATTTCTCCGCATTGCAAGGTGCAATTCTGAAATTTTTTGCTTTTTCCTGCTCCTCTTAGCATGATAAAGAAGATTCAAAGAGAGTGAGATGCCAGCTCCTTTCATTCAGTCAGTAGCTTCAATCATTTCTGGTATATGAATAACATGATGTTTTTCAATGGCAAAAATCAATGAATATTGTAAATGCACAAACAGTAATTTCTCCGCATTGCAAGTTGCAATTCTGAAATTTTTTGCTTTTTCCTGCTCCTCTTAGCATGATAAAGTAGATTCAAAGAGAGTGAGATGCCAGCTCCTTTCATTCAGTCAGTAGCTTCAATCATTTCTGGACGTTTTTCAATGGCAAAAATCAATGAATATTGTAAATGCACAAACAGTAATTTCTCCGCATTGCAAGGTGCAATTCTGAAATTTTTTGCTTTTTCCTGCTCCTCTTAGCATGATAAAGAAGATTCAAAGAGAGTGAGATGCCAGCTCCTTTCATTCAGTCAGTAGCTTCAATCATTTCTGGACGTTTTTCAATGGCAAAAATCAATGAATATTGTAAATGCACAAACAGTAATTTCTCCGCATTGCAAGGTGCAATTCTGAAATTTTTTGCTTTTTCCTGCTCCTCTTAGCATGATAAAGAAGATTCAAAGAGAGTGAGATGCCAGCTCCTTTCATTCAGTCAGTAGCTTCAAACATTTCTGGTATATGAATAACATGATGTTTTTCAATGGCAAAAATCAATGAATATTGTAAAAGCACAAACAGTAATTTCTCCGCATTGCAAGGTGCAATTCTGAAATTTTTTGCTTTTTCCTGCTCCTCTTAGCATGATAAAGAAGATTCAAAGAGAGTGAGATGCCAGCTCCTTTCATTCAGTCAGTAGCTTCAATCATTTCTGGACGTTTTTCAATGGCAAAAATCAATGAATATTGTAAATGCACAAACAGTAATTTCTCCGCATTGCAAGGTGCAATTCTGAAATTTTTTGCTTTTTCCTGCTCCTCTTAGCATGATAAAGAAGATTCAAAGAGAGTGAGATGCCAGCTCCTTTCATTCAGTCAGTAGCTTCAATCATTTCTGGTATATGAATAACATGATGTTTTTCAATGGCAAAAATCAATGAATATTGTAAATGCACAAACAGTAATTTCTCCACATTGCAAGGTGCAATTCTGAAATTTTTTGCTTTTTCCTGCTCCTCTTAGCATGATAAAGAAGATTCAAAGAGAGTGAGATGACAGCTCCTTTCATTCAGTCAGTAGCTTCAATCATTTCTGGACGTTTTTCAATGGAAAAAATCAATGAATATTGTAAATGCACAAACAGTAATTTCTCCGCATTGCAAGGTGCAATTCTGAAATTTTTTGCTTTTTCCTGCTCCTCTTAGCATGATAAAGAAGATTCAAAGAGAGCGAGATGCCAGCTCCTTTCATTCAGTCAGTAGCTTCAATCATTTCTGGTATATGAATAACATGATGTTTTTCAATGGCAAAAATCAATGAATATTGTAAATGCACAAACAGTAATTTCTCCGCATTGCAAGGTGCAATTCTGAAATTTTTTGCTTTTTCCTGCTCCTCTTAGCATGATAAAGAAGATTCAAAGAGAGTGAGATGCCAGCTCCTTTCATTCAGTCAGTAGCTTCAATCATTTCTGGACGTTTTTCAATGGCAAAAATCAATGAATATTGTAAATGCACAAACAGTAATTTCTCCGCATTGCAAGGTGCAATTCTGAAATTTTTTGCTTTTTCCTGCTCCTCTTAGCATGATAAAGAAGATTCAAAGAGAGTGAGATGCCAGCTCCTTTCATTCAGTCAGTAGCTTCAAACATTTCTGGTATATGAATAACATGATGTTTTTCAATGGCAAAAATCAATGAATATTGTAAATGCACAAACAGTAATTTCTCCGCATTGCAAGGTACAATTCTGAAATTTTTTGCTTTTTCCTGCTCCTCTTAGCATGATAAAGAAGATTCAAAGAGAGTGAGATGCCAGCTCCTTTCATTCAGTCAGTAGCTTCAAACATTTCTGGTATATGAATAACATGATGTTTTTCAATGGCAAAAATCAATGAATATTGTAAATGCACAAAGAGTAATTTCTCCGCATTGCAAGGTGCAATTCTGAAATTTTTTGCTTTTTCCTGCTCCTCTTAGCATGATAAAGAAGATTCAAAGAGAGTGAGATGCCAGCTCCTTTCATTCAGTCAGTAGCTTCAATCATTTCTGGACGTTTTTCAATGGCAAAAATCAATGAATATTGTAAATGCACAAACAGTAATTTCTCCGCATTGCAAGGTGCAATTCTGAAATTTTTTGCTTTTTCCTGCTCCTCTTAGCATGATAAAGAAGATTCAAAGAGAGTGAGATGCCAGCTCCTTTCATTCAGTCAGTAGCTTCAATCATTTCTGGACGTTTTTCAATGGCAAAAATCAATGAATATTGTAAATGCACAAACAGTAATTTCTCCGCATTGCAAGGTGCAATTCTGAAATTTTTTGCTTTTTCCTGCTCCTCTTAGCATGATAAAGAAGATTCAAAGAGAGTGAGATGCCAGCTCCTTTCATTCAGTCAGTAGCTTCAATCATTTCTGGTATATGAATAACATGATGTTTTTCAATGGCAAAAATCAATGAATATTGTAAATGCACAAACAGTAATTTCTCCACATTGCAAGGTGCAATTCTGAAATTTTTTGCTTTTTCCTGCTCCTCTTAGCATGATAAAGAAGATTCAAAGAGAGTGAGATGACAGCTCCTTTCATTCAGTCAGTAGCTTCAATCATTTCTGGACGTTTTTCAATGGCAAAAATCAATGAATATTGTAAATGCACAAACAGTAATTTCTCCGCATTGCAAGGTGCAATTCTGAAATTTTTTGCTTTTTCCTGCTCCTCTTAGCATGATAAAGAAGATTCAAAGAGAGCGAGATGCCAGCTCCTTTCATTCAGTCAGTAGCTTCAATCATTTCTGGTATATGAATAACATGATGTTTTTCAATGGCAAAAATCAATGAATATTGTAAATGCACAAACAGTAATTTCTCCGCATTGCAAGGTGCAATTCTGAAATTTTTTGCTTTTTCCTGCTCCTCTTAGCATGATAAAGAAGATTCAAAGAGAGTGAGATGCCAGCTCCTTTCATTCAGTCAGTAGCTTCAATCATTTCTGGACGTTTTTCAATGGCAAAAATCAATGAATATTGTAAATGCACAAACAGTAATTTCTCCGCATTGCAAGGTGCAATTCTGAAATTTTTTGCTTTTTCCTGCTCCTCTTAGCATGATAAAGAAGATTCAAAGAGAGTGAGATGCCAGCTCCTTTCATTCAGTCAGTAGCTTCAAACATTTCTGGTATATGAATAACATGATGTTTTTCAATGGCAAAAATCAATGAATATTGTAAATGCACAAACAGTAATTTCTCCGCATTGCAAGGTGCAATTCTGAAATTTTTTGCTTTTTCCTGCTCCTCTTAGCATGATAAAGAAGATTCAAAGAGAGTGAGATGCCAGCTCCTTTCATTCAGTCAGTAGCTTCAAACATTTCTGGTATATGAATAACATGATGTTTATCAATGGCAAAAATCAATGAATATTGTAAATGCACAAAGAGTAATTTCTCCGCATTGCAAGGTGCAATTCTGAAATTTTTTGCTTTTTCCTGCTCCTCTTAGCATGATAAAGAAGATTCAAAGAGAGTGAGATGCCAGCTCCTTTCATTCAGTCAGTAGCTTCAATCATTTCTGGACGTTTTTCAATGGCAAAAATCAATGAATATTGTAAATGCACAAACAGTAATTTCTCCGCATTGCAAGGTGCAATTCTGAAATTTTTTGCTTTTTCCTGCTCCTCTTAGCATGATAAAGAAGATTCAAAGAGAGTGAGATGCCAGCTCCTTTCATTCAGTCAGTAGCTTCAATCATTTCTGGACGTTTTTCAATGGCAAAAATCAATGAATATTGTAAATGCACAAACAGTAATTTCTCCGCATTGCAAGGTGCAATTCTGAAATTTTTTGCTTTTTCCTGCTCCTCTTAGCATGATAAAGAAGATTCAAAGAGAGTGAGATGCCAGTTCCTTTCATTCAGTCAGTAGCTACAAACATTTCTGGTATATGAATAACATGATGTTTTTCAATGGCAAAAATCAATGAATATTGTAAATGCACAAACAGTAATTTCTCCGCATTGCAAGGTGCAATTCTGAAATTTTTTGCTTTTTCCTGCTCCTCTTAGCATGATAAAGAAGATTCAAAGAGAGTGAGATGCCAGCTCCTTTCATTCAGTCAGTAGCTTCAATCATTTCTGGACGTTTTTCAATGGCAAAAATCAATGAATATTGTAAATGCACAAACAGTAATTTCTCCGCATTGCAAGGTGCAATTCTGAAATTTTTTGCTTTTTCCTGCTCCTCTTAGCATGATAAAGAAGATTCAAAGAGAGTGAGATGCCAGCTCCTTTCATTCAGTCAGTAGCTTCAATCATTTCTGGACGTTTTTCAATGGCAAAAATCAATGAATATTGTAAATGCACAAACAGTAATTTCTCCGCATTGCAAGGTGCAATTCTGAAATTTTTTGCTTTTTCCTGCTCCTCTTAGCATGATAAAGAAGATTCAAAGAGAGTGAGATGCCAGCTCCTTTCATTCAGTCAGTAGCTTCAAACATTTCTGGTATATGAATAACATGATGTTTTTCAATGGCAAAAATCAATGAATATTGTAAAAGCACAAACAGTAATTTCTCCGCATTGCAAGGTGCAATTCTGAAATTTTTTGCTTTTTCCTGCTCCTCTTAGCATGATAAAGAAGATTCAAAGAGAGTGAGATGCCAGCTCCTTTCATTCAGTCAGTAGCTTCAATCATTTCTGGACGTTTTTCAATGGCAAAAATCAATGAATATTGTAAATGCACAAACAGTAATTTCTCCGCATTGCAAGGTGCAATTCTGAAATTTTTTGCTTTTTCCTGCTCCTCTTAGCATGATAAAGAAGATTCAAAGAGAGTGAGATGCCAGCTCCTTTCATTCAGTCAGTAGCTTCAATCATTTCTGGTATATGAATAACATGATGTTTTTCAATGGCAAAAATCAATGAATATTGTAAATGCACAAACAGTAATTTCTCCACATTGCAAGGTGCAATTCTGAAATTTTTTGCTTTTTCCTGCTCCTCTTAGCATGATAAAGAAGATTCAAAGAGAGTGAGATGACAGCTCCTTTCATTCAGTCAGTAGCTTCAATCATTTCTGGACGTTTTTCAATGGCAAAAATCAATGAATATTGTAAATGCACAAACAGTAATTTCTCCGCATTGCAAGGTGCAATTCTGAAATTTTTTGCTTTTTCCTGCTCCTCTTAGCATGATAAAGAAGATTCAAAGAGAGCGAGATGCCAGCTCCTTTCATTCAGTCAGTAGCTTCAATCATTTCTGGTATATGAATAACATGATGTTTTTCAATGGCAAAAATCAATGAATATTGTAAATGCACAAACAGTAATTTCTCCGCATTGCAAGGTGCAATTCTGAAATTTTTTGCTTTTTCCTGCTCCTCTTAGCATGATAAAGAAGATTCAAAGAGAGTGAGATGCCAGCTCCTTTCATTCAGTCAGTAGCTTCAATCATTTCTGGACGTTTTTCAATGGCAAAAATCAATGAATATTGTAAATGCACAAACAGTAATTTCTCCGCATTGCAAGGTGCAATTCTGAAATTTTTTGCTTTTTCCTGCTCCTCTTAGCATGATAAAGAAGATTCAAAGAGAGTGAGATGCCAGCTCCTTTCATTCAGTCAGTAGCTTCAAACATTTCTGGTATATGAATAACATGATGTTTTTCAATGGCAAAAATCAATGAATATTGTAGATGCACAAACAGTAATTTCTCCGCATTCCAAGGTGCAATTCTGAAATTTTTTGCTTTTTCCTGCTCCTCTTAGCATGATAAAGAAGATTCAAAGAGAGTGAGATGCCAGCTCCTTTCATTCAGTCAGTAGCTTCAAACATTTCTGGTATATGAATAACATGATGTTTTTCAATGGCAAAAATCAATGAATATTGTAAATGCACAAAGAGTAATTTCTCCGCATTGCAAGGTGCAATTCTGAAATTTTTTGCTTTTTCCTGCTCCTCTTAGCATGATAAAGAAGATTCAAAGAGAGTGAGATGCCAGCTCCTTTCATTCAGTCAGTAGCTTCAATCATTTCTGGACGTTTTTCAATGGCAAAAATCAATGAATATTGTAAATGCACAAACAGTAATTTCTACGCATTGCAAGGTGCAATTCTGAAATTTTTTGCTTTTTCCTGCTCCTCTTAGCATGATAAAGAAGATTCAAAGAGAGTGAGATGCCAGCTCCTTTCATTCAGTCAGTAGCTTCAATCATTTCTGGACGTTTTTCAATGGCAAAAATCAATGAATATTGTAAATGCACAAACAGTAATTTCTCCGCATTGCAAGGTGCAATTCTGAAATTTTTTGCTTTTTCCTGCTCCTCTTAGCATGATAAAGAAGATTCAAAGAGAGTGAGATGCCAGCTCCTTTCATTCAGTCAGTAGCTACAAACATTTCTGGTATATGAATAACATGATGTTTTTCAATGGCAAAAATCAATGAATATTGTAAATGCACAAACAGTAATTTCTCCGCATTGCAAGGTGCAATTCTGAAATTTTTTGCTTTTTCCTGCTCCTCTTAGCATGATAAAGAAGATTCAAAGAGAGTGAGATGCCAGCTCCTTTCATTCAGTCAGTAGCTTCAATCATTTCTGGACGTTTTTCAATGGCAAAAATCAATGAATATTGTAAATGCACAAACAGTAATTTCTCCGCATTGCAAGGTGCAATTCTGAAATTTTTTGCTTTTTCCTGCTCCTCTTAGCATGATAAAGAAGATTCAAAGAGAGTGAGATGCCAGCTCCTTTCATTCAGTCAGTAGCTTCAATCATTTCTGGACGTTTTTCAATGGCAAAAATCAATGAATATTGTAAATGCACAAACAGTAATTTCTCCGCATTGCAAGGTGCAATTCTGAAATTCTTTGCTTTTTCCTGCTCCTCTTAGCATGACAAAGAAGATTCAAAGAGAGTAAGATGCCAGCTCCTTTCATTCAGTCAGTAGCTTCAATCATTTCTGGTATATGAATAACATGATGTTTTTCAATGGCAAAAATCAATGAATATTGTAAATGCACAAACAGTAATTTCTCCGCATTGCAAGGTGCAATTCTGAAATTTTTTGCTTTTTCCTGCTCCTCTTAGCATGATAAAGAAGATTCAAAGAGAGTGAGATGCCAGCTCCTTTCATTCAGTCAGTAGCTTCAATCATTTCTGGACGTTTTTCAATGGCAAAAATCAATGAATATTGTAAATGCACAAACAGTAATTTCTCCGCATTGCAAGGTGCAATTCTGAAATTTTTTGCTTTTTCCTGCTCCTCTTAGCATGATAAAGAAGATTCAAAGAGAGTGAGATGCCAGCTCCTTTCATTCAGTCAGTAGCTTCAATCATTTCTGGACGTTTTTCAATGGCAAAAATCAATGAATATTGTAAATGCACAAACAGTAATTTCTCCGCATTGCAAGGTGCAATTCTGAAATTTTTTGCTTTTTCCTGCTCCTCTTAGCATGATAAAGAAGATTCAAAGACAGTGAGATGCCAGCTCCTTTCATTCAGTCAGTAGCTTCAAACATTTCTGGTATATGAATAACATGATGTTTTTCAATGGCAAAAATCAATGAATATTGTAAAAGCACAAACAGTAATTTCTCCGCATTGCAAGGTGCAATTCTGAAATTTTTTGCTTTTTCCTGCTCCTCTTAGCATGATAAAGAAGATTCAAAGAGAGTGAGATGCCAGCTCCTTTCATTCAGTCAGTAGCTTCAATCATTTCTGGACGTTTTTCAATGGCAAAAATCAATGAATATTGTAAATGCACAAACAGTAATTTCTCCGCATTGCAAGGTGCAATTCTGAAATTTTTTGCTTTTTCCTGCTCCTCTTAGCATGATAAAGAAGATTCAAAGAGAGTGAGATGCCAGCTCCTTTCATTCAGTCAGTAGCTTCAATCATTTCTGGTATATGAATAACATGATGTTTTTCAATGGCAAAAATCAATGAATATTGTAAATGCACAAACAGTAATTTCTCCGCATTGCAAGTTGCAATTCTGAAATTTTTTGCTTTTTCCTGCTCCTCTTAGCATGATAAAGAAGATTCAAAGAGAGTGAGATGCCAGCTCCTTTCATTCAGTCAGTAGCTTCAATCATTTCTGGACGTTTTTCAATGGCAAAAATCAATGAATATTGTAAATGCACAAACAGTAATTTCTCCGCATTGCAAGGTGCAATTCTGAAATTTTTTGCTTTTTCCTGCTCCTCTTAGCATGATAAAGAAGATTCAAAGAGAGTGAGATGCCAGCTCCTTTCATTCAGTCAGTAGCTTCAATCATTTCTGGACGTTTTTCAATGGCAAAAATCAATGAATATTGTAAATGCACAAACAGTAATTTCTCCGCATTGCAAGGTGCAATTCTGAAATTTTTTGCTTTTTCCTGCTCCTCTTAGCATGATAAAGAAGATTCAAAGAGAGTGAGATGCCAGCTCCTTTCATTCAGTCAGTAGCTTCAAACATTTCTGGTATATGAATAACATGATGTTTTTCAATGGCAAAAATCAATGAATATTGTAAAAGCACAAACAGTAATTTCTCCGCATTGCAAGGTGCAATTCTGAAATTTTTTGCTTTTTCCTGCTCCTCTTAGCATGATAAAGAAGATTCAAAGAGAGTGAGATGCCAGCTCCTTTCATTCAGTCAGTAGCTTCAATCATTTCTGGACGTTTTTCAATGGCAAAAATCAATGAATATTGTAAATGCACAAACAGTAATTTCTCCGCATTGCAAGGTGCAATTCTGAAATTTTTTGCTTTTTCCTGCTCCTCTTAGCATGATAAAGAAGATTCAAAGAGAGTGAGATGCCAGCTCCTTTCATTCAGTCAGTAGCTTCAATCATTTCTGGTATATGAATAACATGATGTTTTTCAATGGCAAAAATCAATGAATATTGTAAATGCACAAACAGTAATTTCTCCACATTGCAAGGTGCAATTCTGAAATTTTTTGCTTTTTCCTGCTCCTCTTAGCATGATAAAGAAGATTCAAAGAGAGTGAGATGCCAGCTCCTTTCATTCAGTCAGTAGCTTCAATCATTTCTGGACGTTTTTCAATGGCAAAAATCAATGAATATTGTAAATGCACAAACAGTAATTTCTCCGCATTGCAAGGTGCAATTCTGAAATTTTTTGCTTTTTCCTGCTCCTCTTAGCATGATAAAGAAGATTCAAAGAGAGCGAGATGCCAGCTCCTTTCATTCAGTCAGTAGCTTCAATCATTTCTGGTATATGAATAACATGATGTTTTTCAATGGCAAAAATCAATGAATATTGTAAATGCACAAACAGTAATTTCTCCGCATTGCAAGGTGCAATTCTGAAATTTTTTGCTTTTTCCTGCTCCTCTTAGCATGATAAAGAAGATTCAAAGAGAGTGAGATGCCAGCTCCTTTCATTCAGTCAGTAGCTTCAATCATTTCTGGACGTTTTTCAATGGCAAAAATCAATGAATATTGTAAATGCACAAACAGTAATTTCTCCGCATTGCAAGTTGCAATTCTGAAATTTTTTGCTTTTTCCTGCTCCTCTTAGCATGATAAAGAAGATTCAAAGAGAGTGAGATGCCAGCTCCTTTCATTCAGTCAGTAGCTTCAAACATTTCTGGTATATGAATAACATGATGTTTTTCAATGGCAAAAATCAATGAATATTGTAAATGCACAAACAGGAATTTCTCCGCATTGCAAGGTGCAATTCTGAAATTTTTTGCTTTTTCCTGCTCCTCTTAGCATGATAAAGAAGATTCAAAGAGAGTGAGATGCCAGCTCCTTTCATTCAGTCAGTAGCTTCAATCATTTCTGGACGTTTTTCAATGGCAAAAATCAATGAATATTGTAAATGCACAAACAGTAATTTCTCCGCATTGCAAGGTGCAATTCTGAAATTTTTTGCTTTTTCCTGCTCCTCTTAGCATGATAAAGAAGATTCAAAGAGAGTGAGATGCCAGCTCCTTTCATTCAGTCAGTAGCTTCAATCATTTCTGGACGTTTTTCAATGGCAAAAATCAATGAATATTGTAAATGCACAATCAGTAATTTCTCCGCATTGCAAGGTGCAATTCTGAAATTTTTTGCTTTTTCCTGCTCCTCTTAGCATGATAAAGAAGATTCAAAGAGAGTGAGATGCCAGCTCCTTTCATTCAGTCAGTAGCTTCAATCATTTCTGGTATATGAATAACATGATGTTTTTCAATGGCAAAATCAATGAATATTGTAAATGCACAAACAGTAATTTCTCCGCATTGCAAGGTGCAATTCTGAAATTTTTTGCTTTTTCCTGCTCCTCTTAGCATGATAAAGAAGATTCAAAGAGAGTGAGATGCCAGCTCCTTTCATTCAGTCAGCAGCTTCAATCATTTCTGGACATTTTTCAATGGCAAAAATCAATGAATATTGTAAATGCACAAACAGTAATTTCTCCGCATTGCAAGGTGCAATTCTGAAATTTTTTGCTTTTTCCTGCTCCTCTTAGCATGATAAAGAAGATTCAAAGAGAGTGATATGCCAGCTCCTTTCATTCAGTCAGTAGCTTCAAACATTTCTGGTATATGAATAACATGATGTTTTTCAATGGCAAAAATCAATGAATATTGTAAAAGCACAAACAGTAATTTCTCCGCATTGCAAGGTGCAATTCTGAAATTTTTTGCTTTTTCCTGCTCCTCTTAGCATGATAAAGAAGATTCAAAGAGAGTGAGATGCCAGCTCCTTTCATTCAGTCAGTAGCTTCAATCATTTCTGGACGTTTTTCAATGGCAAAAATCAATGAATATTGTAAATGCACAAACAGTAATTTCTCCGCATTGCAATGTGCAATTCTGAAATTTTTTGCTTTTTCCTGCTCCTCTTAGCATGATAAAGAAGATTCAAAGAGAGTGAGATGCCAGCTCCTTTCATTCAGTCAGTAGCTTCAATCATTTCTGGTATATGAATAACATGATGTTTTTCAATGGCAAAAATCAATGAATATTGTAAATGCACAAACAGTAATTTCTCCGCATTGCAAGTTGCAATTCTGAAATTTTTTGCTTTTTCCTGCTCCTCTTAGCATGATAAAGAAGATTCAAAGAGAGTGAGATGCCAGCTCCTTTCATTCAGTCAGTAGCTTCAATTATTTCTGGACGTTTTTCAATGGCAAAAATGAATGAATATTGTAAATGCACAAACAGTAATTTCTCCGCATTGCAAGGTGCAATTCTGAAATTTTTTGCTTTTTCCTGCTCCTCTTAGCATGATAAAGAAGATTCAAAGAGAGTGAGATGCCAGCTCCTTTCATTCAGTCAGTTGCTTCAATCATTTCTGGACGTTTTTCAATGGCAAAAATCAATGAACATTGTAAATGCACAAACAGTAATTTCTCCGCATTGCAAGGTGCAATTCTGAAATTTTTTGCTTTTTCCTGCTCCTCTTAGCATGATAAAGAAGATTCAAAGAGAGTGAGATGCCAGCTCCTTTCATTCAGTCAGTAGCTTCAATCATTTCTGGACGTTTTTCATTGGCAAAAATCAATGAATATTGTAAATGCACAAACAGTAATTTCTCCGCATTGCAAGGTGCAATTCTGAAATTTTTTGCTTTTTCCTGCTCCTCTTTGCATGATAAAGAAGATTCAAAGAGAGTGAGATGCCAGCTCCTTTCATTCAGTCAGTAGCTTCAATCATTTCTGGTATATGAATAACATGATGTTTTTCAATGGCAAAAATCAATGAATATTGTAAATGCACAAACAGTAATTTCTCCGCATTGCAAGGTGCAATTCTGAAATTTTTGGCTTTTTCCTGCTCCTCTTAGCATGATAAAGAAGATTCAAAGAGAGTGAGATGCCAGCTCCTTTCATTCAGTCAGTAGCTTCAATCATTTCTGGATGTTTTTCAATGGCAAAAATTAATGAATATTGTAAATGCACAAACAGTAATTTCTCCGCATTGCAAGGTGCAATTCTGAAATTTCTTGCATTTTCCTGCTCCTCTTAGCATGATAAAGAAGATTCAAAGAGAGTGAGATGCCAGCTCCTTTCATTCAGTCAGTAGCTTCAATCATTTCTGGACGTTTTTCAATGGCAAAAATCAATGAATATTGTAAATGCACAAACAGTAATTTCTCCGCATTGCAAGGTGCAATTCTGAAATTTTTTGCTTTTTCCTGCTCCTCTTAGCATGATAAAGAAGATTCAAAGAGAGTGAGATGCCAGCTCCTTTCATTCAGTCAGTAGCTTCAAACATTTCTGGTATATGAATAACATGATGTTTTTCAATGGCAAAAATCAATGAATATTGTAAATGCACAAACAGTAATTTCTCCGCATTGCAAGGTGCAATTCTGAAATTTTTTGCTTTTTCCTGCTCCTCTTAGCATGATAAAGAAGATTCAAAGAGAGTGAGATGCCAGCTCCTTTCATTCAGTCAGTAGCTTCAATCATTTCTGGACGTTTTTCAATGGCAAAAATCAATGAATATTGTAAATGCACAAACAGTAATTTCTCCGCATTGCAAGGTGCAATTCTGAAATTTTTTGCTTTTTCCTGCTCCTCTTAGCATGATAAAGAAGATTCAAAGAGAGTGAGATGCCAGCTTCTTTCATTCAGTCAGTAGCTTCAAACATTTCTGGGATATGAATAACATGATGTTTTTCAATGGCAAAAATTAATGAATATTGCAAATGCACAAACAGTAATTTCTCCGCATTGCAAGGTGCAATTCTGAAATTTTTTGCTTTTTCCTGCTCCTCTTAGCATGATAAAGAAGATTCAAAGAGAGTGAGATGCCAGCTCCTTTCATTCAGTCAGTAGCTTCAATCATTTCTGGACGTTTTTCAATGGCAAAAATCAATGAATATTGTAAATGCACAAACAGTAATTTCTCCGCATTGCAAGGTGCAATTCTGAAATTTTTTGCTTTTTCCTGCTCCTCTTAGCATGATAAAGAAGATTCAAAGAGAGTGAGATGCCAGCTCCTTTCATTCAGTCAGTAGCTTCAATCATTTCTGGACGTTTTTCAATGGCAAAAATCAATGAATATTGTAAATGCACAAACAGTAATTTCTCCGCATTGCAAGGTGCAATTCTGAAATTTTTTGCTTTTTCCTGCTCCTCTTAGCATGATAAAGAAGATTCAAAGAGAGTGAGATGCCAGCTCCTTTCATTCAGTCAGTAGCTTCAATCATTTCTGGTATATGAATAACATGATGTTTTTCAATGGCAAAAATCAATGAATATTGTAAATGCACAAACAGTAATTTCTCCGCATTGCAAGTTGCAATTCTGAAATTTTTTGCTTTTTCCTGCTCCTCTTAGCATGATAAAGAAGATTCAAAGAGAGTGAGATGCCAGCTCCTTTCATTCAGTCAGTAGCTTCAATCATTTCTGGACGTTTTTCAATGGCAAAAATCAATGAATATTGTAAATGCACAAACAGTAATTTCTCCGCATTGCAAGGTGCAATTCTGAAATTTTTTGCTTTTTCCTGCTCCTCTTAGCATGATAAAGAAGATTCAAAGAGAGTGAGATGCCAGCTCCTTTCATTCAGTCAGTAGCTTCAATCATTTCTGGACGTTTTTCAATGGCAAAAATCAATGAATATTGTAAATGCACAAACAGTAATTTCTCCGCATTGCAAGGTGCAATTCTGAAATTTTTTGCTTTTTCCTGCTCCTCTTAGCATGATAAAGAAGATTCAAAGAGAGTGAGATGCCAGCTCCTTTCATTCAGTCAGTAGCTTCAAACATTTCTGGTATATGAATAACATGATGTTTTTCAATGGCAAAAATCAATGAATATTGTAAAAGCACAAACAGTAATTTCTCCGCATTGCAAGGTGCAATTCTGAAATTTTTTGCTTTTTCCTGCTCCTCTTAGCATGATAAAGAAGATTCAAAGAGAGTGAGATGCCAGCTCCTTTCATTCAGTCAGTAGCTTCAATCATTTCTGGACGTTTTTCAATGGCAAAAATCAATGAATATTGTAAATGCACAAACAGTAATTTCTCCGCATTGCAAGGTGCAATTCTGAAATTTTTTGCTTTTTCCTGCTCCTCTTAGCATGATAAAGAAGATTCAAAGAGAGTGAGATGCCAGCTCCTTTCATTCAGTCAGTAGCTTCAATCATTTCTGGTATATGAATAACATGATGTTTTTCAATGGCAAAAATCAATGAATATTGTAAATGCACAAACAGTAATTTCTCCACATTGCAAGGTGCAATTCTGAAATTTTTTGCTTTTTCCTGCTCCTCTTAGCATGATAAAGAAGATTCAAAGAGAGTGAGATGCCAGCTCCTTTCATTCAGTCAGTAGCTTCAATCTCTTCTGGACGTTTTTCAATGGCAAAAATCAATGAATATTGTAAATGCACAAACAGTAATTTCTCCGCATTGCAAGGTGCAATTCTGAAATTTTTTGCTTTTTCCTGCTCCTCTTAGCATGATAAAGAAGATTCAAAGAGAGCGAGATGCCAGCTCCTTTCATTCAGTCAGTAGCTTCAATCATTTCTGGTATATGAATAACATGATGTTTTTCAATGGCAAAAATCAATGAATATTGTAAATGCACAAACAGTAATTTCTCCGCATTGCAAGGTGCAATTCTGAAATTTTTTGCTTTTTCCTGCTCCTCTTAGCATGATAAAGAAGATTCAAAGAGAGTGAGATGCCAGCTCCTTTCATTCAGTCAGTAGCTTCAATCATTTCTGGACGTTTTTCAATGGCAAAAATCAATGAATATTGTAAATGCACAAACAGTAATTTCTCCGCATTGCAAGGTGCAATTCTGAAATTTTTTGCTTTTTCCTGCTCCTCTTAGCATGATAAAGAAGATTCAAAGAGAGTGAGATGCCAGCTCCTTTCATTCAGTCAGTAGCTTCAAACATTTCTGGTATATGAATAACATGATGTTTTTCAATGGCAAAAATCAATGAATATTGTAAATGCACAAACAGTAATTTCTCCGCATTGCAAGGTGCAATTCTGAAATTTTTTGCTTTTTCCTGCTCCTCTTAGCATGATAAAGAAGATTCAAAGAGAGTGAGATGCCAGCTCCTTTCATTCAGTCAGTAGCTTCAATCATTTCTGGACGTTTTTCAATGGCAAAAATCAATGAATATTGTAAATGCACAAACAGTAATTTCTCCGCATTGCAAGGTGCAATTCTGAAATTTTTTGCTTTTTCCTGCTCCTCTTAGCATGATAAAGAAGATTCAAAGAGAGTGAGATGCCAGCTCCTTTCATTCAGTCAGTAGCTTCAATCATTTCTGGACGTTTTTCAATGGCAAAAATCAATGAATATTGTAAATGCACAAACAGTAATTTCTCCGCATTGCAAGGTGCAATTCTGAAATTTTTTGCTTTTTCCTGCTCCTCTTAGCATGATAAAGAAGATTCAAAGAGAGTGAGATGCCAGCTCCTTTCATTCAGTCAGTAGCTTCAATCATTTCTGGTATATGAATAACATGATGTTTTTCAATGGCAAAAATCAATGAATATTGTAAATGCACAACCAGTAATTTCTCCGCATTGCAAGTTGCAATTCTGAAATTTTTTGCTTTTTCCTGCTCCTCTTAGCATGATAAAGAAGATTCAAAGAGAGTGAGATGCCAGCTCCTTTCATTCAGTCAGTAGCTTCAATCATTTCTGGACGTTTTTCAATGGCAAAAATCAATGAATATTGTAAATGCACAAACAGTAATTTCTCCGCATTGCAAGGTGCAATTCTGAAATTTTTTGCTTTTTCCTGCTCCTCTTAGCATGATAAAGAAGATTCAAAGAGAGTGAGATGCCAGCTCCTTTCATTCAGTCAGTAGCTTCAATCATTTCTGGACGTTTTTCAATGGCAAAAATCAATGAATATTGTAAATGCACAAACAGTAATTTCTCCGCATTGCAAGGTGCAATTCTGAAATTTTTTGCTTTTTCCTGCTCCTCTTAGCATGATAAAGAAGATTCAAAGAGAGTGAGATGCCAGCTCCTTTCATTCAGTCAGTAGCTTCAAACATTTCTGGTATATGAATAACATGATGTTTTTCAATGGCAAAAATCAATGAATATTGTAAATGCACAAACAGTAATTTCTCCGCATTGCAAGGTGCAATTCTGAAATTTTTTGCTTTTTCCTGCTCCTCTTAGCATGATAAAGAAGATTCAAAGAGAGTGAGATGCCAGCTCCTTTCATTCAGTCAGTAGCTTCAATCATTTCTGGACGTTTTTCAATGGCAAAAATCAATGAATATTGTAAATGCACAAACAGTAATTTCTCCGCATTGCAAGGTGCAATTCTGAAATTTTTTGCTTTTTCCTGCTCCTCTTAGCATGATAAAGAAGATTCAAAGAGAGTGAGATGCCAGCTCCTTTCATTCAGTCAGTAGCTTCAATCATTTCTGGACGTTTTTCAATGGCAAAAATCAATGAATATTGTAAATGCACAAACAGTAATTTCTCCGCATTGCAAGGTGCAATTCTGAAATTTTTTGCTTTTTCCTGCTCCTCTTAGCATGATAAAGAAGATTCAAAGAGAGTGAGATGCCAGCTCCTTTCATTCAGTCAGTAGCTTCAATCATTTCTGGTATATGAATACCATGATGTTTTTCAATGGCAAAAATCAATGAATATTGTAAATGCACAAACAGTAATTTCTCCGCATTGCAAGGTGCAATTCTGAAATTTTTTGCTTTTTCCTGCTCCTCTTAGCATGATAAAGAAGATTCAAAGAGAGTGAGATGCCAGCTCCTTTCATTCAGTCAGCAGCTTCAATCATTTCTGGACATTTTTCAATGGCAAAAATCAATGAATATTGTAAATGCACAAACAGTAATTTCTCCGCATTGCAAGGTGCAATTCTGAAATTTTTTACTTTTTCCTGCTCCTCTTAGCATGATAAAGAAGATTCAAAGAGAGTGAGATGCCAGCTCCTTTCATTCAGTCAGTAGCTTCAAACATTTCTGGTATATGAATAACATGATGTTTTTCAATGGCAAAAATCAATGAATATTGTAAAAGCACAAACAGTAATTTCTCCGCATTGCAAGGTGCAATTCTGAAATTTTTTGCTTTTTCCTGCTCCTCTTAGCATGATAAAGAAGATTCAAAGAGAGTGAGATGCCAGCTCCTTTCATTCAGTCAGTAGCTTCAATCATTTCTGGACGTTTTTCAATGGCAAAAATCAATGAATATTGTAAATGCACAAACAGTAATTTCTCCGCATTGCAAGGTGCAATTCTGAAATTTTTTGCTTTTTCCTGCTCCTCTTAGCATGATAAAGAAGATTCAAAGAGAGTGAGATGCCAGCTCCTTTCATTCAGTCAGTAGCTTCAATCATTTCTGGTATATGAATAACATGATGTTTTTCAATGGCAAAAATCAATGAATATTGTAAATGCACAAACAGTAATTTCTCCGCATTGCAAGTTGCAATTCTGAAATTTTTTGCTTTTTCCTGCTCCTCTTAGCATGATAAAGAAGATTCAAAGAGAGTGAGATGCCAGCTCCTTTCATTCAGTCAGTAGCTTCAATTATTTCTGGACGTTTTTCAATGGCAAAAATCAATGAATATTGTAAATGCACAAACAGTAATTTCTCCGCATTGCAAGGTGCAATTCTGAAATTTTTTGCTTTTTCCTGCTCCTCTTAGCATGATAAAGAATATTCAAAGAGAGTGAGATGCCAGCTCCTTTCATTCAGTCAGTTGCTTCAATCATTTCTGGACGTTTTTCAATGGCAAAAATCAATGAATATTGTAAATGCACAAACAGTAATTTCTCCGCATTGCAAGGTGCAATTCTGAAATTTTTTGCTTTTTCCTGCTCCTCTTAGCATGATAAAGAAGATTCAAAGAGAGTGAGATGCCAGCTCCTTTCATTCAGTCAGTAGCTTCAATCA
This sequence comes from Phyllobates terribilis, assembly GCF_046119375.1. NCBI lineage: Eukaryota > Metazoa > Chordata > Amphibia > Anura > Dendrobatidae > Phyllobates > Phyllobates terribilis. The sequence continues at coordinate 233,234 of NW_027363292.1, forward strand.
TTTCTGGACGTTTTTCAATGGCAAAAATCAATGAATATTGTAAATGCACAAACAGTAATTTCTCCGCATTGCAAGGTGCAATTCTGAAATTTTTTGCTTTTTCCTGCTCCTCTTTGCATGATAAAGAAGATTCAAAGAGAGTGAGATGCCAGCTCCTTTCATTCAGTCAGTAGCTTCAATCATTTCTGGTATATGAATAACATGATGTTTTTCAATGGCAAAAATCAATGAATATTGTAAATGCACAAACAGTAATTTCTCCGCATTGCAAGGTGCAATTCTGAAATTTTTGGCTTTTTCCTGCTCCTCTTAGCATGATAAAGAAGATTCAAAGAGAGTGAGATGCCAGCTCCTTTCATTCAGTCAGTAGCTTCAATCATTTCTGGATGTTTTTCAATGGCAAAAATCAATGAATATTGTAAATGCACAAACAGTAATTTCTCCGCATTGCAAGGTGCAATTCTGAAATTTCTTGCATTTTCCTGCTCCTCTTAGCATGATAAAGAAGATTCAAAGAGAGTGAGATGCCAGCTCCTTTCATTCAGTCAGTAGCTTCAATCATTTCTGGACGTTTTTCAATGGCAAAAATCAATGAATATTGTAAATGCACAAACAGTAATTTCTCCGCATTGCAAGGTGCAATTCTGAAATTTTTCGCTTTTTCCTGCTCCTCTTAGCATGATAAAGAAGATTCAAAGAGAGTGAGATGCCAGCTCCTTTCATTCAGTCAGTAGCTTCAAACATTTCTGGTATATGAATAACATGATGTTTTTCAATGGCAAAAATCAATGAATATTGTAAATGCACAAACAGTAATTTCTCCGCATTGCAAGGTGCAATTCTGAAATTTTTTGCTTTTTCCTGCTCCTCTTAGCATGATAAAGAAGATTCAAAGAGAGTGAGATGCCAGCTCCTTTCATTCAGTCAGTAGCTTCAATCATTTCTGGACGTTTTTCAATGGCAAAAATCAATGAATATTGTAAATGCACAAACAGTAATTTCTCCGCATTGCAAGGTGCAATTCTGAAATTTTTTGCTTTTTCCTGCTCCTCTTAGCATGATAAAGAAGATTCAAAGAGAGTGAGATGCCAGCTTCTTTCATTCAGTCAGTAGCTTCAAACATTTCTGGGATATGAATAACATGATGTTTTTCAATGGCAAAAATTAATGAATATTGTAAATGCACAAACAGTAATTTCTCCGCATTGCAAGGTGCAATTCTGAAATTTTTTCTTTTTCCTGCTCCTCTTAGCATGATAAAGAAGATTCAAAGAGAGTGAGATGCCAGCTCCTTTCATTCAGTCAGTAGCTTCAATCATTTCTGGACGTTTTTCAATGGCAAAAATCAATGAATATTGTAAATGCACAAACAGTAATTTCTCCGCATTGCAAGGTGCAATTCTGAAATTTTTTGCTTTTTCCTGCTCCTCTTAGCATGATAAAGAAGATTCAAAGAGAGTGAGATGCCAGCTCCTTTCATTCAGTCAGTAGCTTCAATCATTTCTGGTATATGAATAACATGATGTTTTTCAATGGCAAAAATCAATGAATATTGTAAATGCACAAACAGTAATTTCTCCGCATTGCAAGTTGCAATTCTGAAATTTTTTGCTTTTTCCTGCTCCTCTTAGCATGATAAAGAAGATTCAAAGAGAGTGAGATGCCAGCTCCTTTCATTCAGTCAGTAGCTTCAATCATTTCTGGACGTTTTTCAATGGCAAAAATCAATGAATATTGTAAATGCACAAACAGTAATTTCTCCGCATTGCAAGGTGCAATTCTGAAATTTTTTGCTTTTTCCTGCTCCTCTTAGCATGATAAAGAAGATTCAAAGAGAGTGAGATGCCAGCTCCTTTCATTCAGTCAGTAGCTTCAAGCATTTCTGGTATATGAATAACATGATGTTTTTCAATGGCAAAAATCAATGAATATTGTAAAAGCACAAACAGTAATTTCTCCGCATTGCAAGGTGCAATTCTGAAATTTTTTGCTTTTTCCTGCTCCTCTTAGCATGATAAAGAAGATTCAAAGAGAGTGAGATGCCAGCTCCTTTCATTCAGTCAGTAGCTTCAATCATTTCTGGTATATGAATAACATGATGTTTTTCAATGGCAAAAATCAATGAATATTGTAAATGCACAACCAGTAATTTCTCCGCATTGCAAGGTGCAATTCTGAAATTTTTTGCTTTTTCCTGCTCCTCTTAGCATGATAAAGAAGATTCAAAGAGAGTGAGATGCCAGCTCCTTTCATTCAGTCAGTAGCTTCAATCATTTCTGGACGTTTTTCAATGGCAAAAATCAATGAATATTGTAAATGCACAAACAGTAATTTCTCCGCATTGCAAGGTGCAATTATGAAATTTTTTGCTTTTTCCTGCTCCTCTTAGCATGATAAAGAAGATTCAAAGAGAGTGAGATGCCAGCTCCTTTCATTCAGTCAGTAGCTTCAATCATTTCTGGACGTTTTTCAATGGCAAAAATCAATGAATATTGTAAATGCACAAACAGTAATTTCTCCGCATTGCAAGGTGCAATTCTGAAATTTTTTGCTTTTTCCTGCTCCTCTTAGCATGATAAAGAAGATTCAAAGAGAGTGAGATGCCAGCTCCTTTCATTCAGTCAGTAGCTTCAATCATTTCTGGTATATGAATAACATGATGTTTTTCAATGGCAAAAATCAATGAATATTGTAAATGCACAAACAGTAATTTCTCCGCATTGCAAGGTGCAATTCTGAAATTTTTTGCTTTTTCCTGCTCCTCTTAGCATGATAAAGAAGATTCAAAGAGAGTGAGATGCCAGCTCCTTTCATTCAGTCAGCAGCTTCAATCATTTCTGGACATTTTTCAATGGCAAAAATCAATGAATATTGTAAATGCACAAACAGTAATTTCTCCGCATTGCAAGGTGCAATTCTGAAATGTTTTGCTTTTTCCTGCTCCTCTTAGCATGATAAAGAAGATTCAAAGAGAGTGAGATGCCAGCTCCTTTCATTCAGTCAGTAGCTTCAAACATTTCTGGTATATGAATAACATGATGTGTTTCAATGGCAAAAATCAATGAATATTGTAAAAGCACAAACAGTAATTTCTCCGCATTGCAAGGTGCAATTCTGAAATTTTTTGCTTTTTCCTGCTCCTCTTAGCATGATAAAGAAGATTCAAAGAGAGTGAGATGCCAGCTCCTTTCATTCAGTCAGTAGCTTCAATCATTTCTGGACGTTTTTCAATGGCAAAAATCAATGAATATTGTAAATGCACAAACAGTAATTTCTCCGCATTGCAAGGTGCCATTCTGAAATTTTTTGCTTTTTCCTGCTCCTCTTAGCATGATAAAGAAGATTCAAAGAGAGTGAGATTCCAGCTCCTTTCATTCAGTCAGTAGCTTCAATCATTTCTGGTATATGAATAACATGATGTTTTTCAATGGCAAAAATCAATGAATATTGTAAATGCACAAACAGTAATTTCTCCGCATTGCAAGTTGCAATTCTGAAATTTTTTGCTTTTTCCTGCTCCTCTTAGCATGATAAAGAAGATTCAAAGAGAGTGAGATGCCAGCTCCTTTCATTCAGTCAGTAGCTTCAATTATTTCTGGACGTTTTTCAATGGCAAAAATCAATGAATATTGTAAATGCACAAACAGTAATTTCTCCGCATTGCAAGGTGCAATTCTGAAATTTTTTGCTTTTTCCTGCTCCTCTTAGCATGATAAAGAAGATTCAAAGAGAGTGAGATGCCAGCTCCTTTCATTCAGTCAGTTGCTTCAATCATTTCTGGACGTTTTTCAATGGCAAAAATCAGTGAATATTGTAAATGCACAAACAGTAATTTCTCCGCATTGCAAGGTGCAATTCTGAAATTTTTTGCTTTTTCCTGCTCCTCTTAGCATGATAAAGAAGATTCAAAGAGAGTGAGATGCCAGCTCCTTTCATTCAGTCAGTAGCTTCAATCATTTCTGGACGTTTTTCAATGGCAAAAATCAATGAATATTGTAAATGCACAAACAGTAATTTCTCTGCATTGCAAGGTGCAATTCTGAAATTTTTTGCTTTTTCCTGCTCCTCTTTGCATGATAAAGAAGATTCAAAGAGAGTGAGATGCCAGCTCCTTTCATTCAGTCAGTAGCTTCAATCATTTCTGGTATATGAATAACATGATGTTTTTCAATGGCAAAAAACAATAAATATTGTAAATGCACAAACAGTAATTTCTCCGCATTGCAAGGTGCAATTCTGAAATTTTTGGCTTTTTCCTGCTCCTCTTAGCATGATAAAGAAGATTCAAAGAGAGTGAGATGCCAGCTCCTTTCATTCAGTCAGTAGCTTCAATCATTTCTGGATGTTTTTCAATGGCAAAAATCAATGAATATTGTAAATGCACAAACAGTAATTTCTCCGCATTGCAAGGTGCAATTCTGAAATTTCTTGCATTTTCCTGCTCCTCTTAGCATGATAAAGAAGATTCAAAGAGAGTGAGATGCCAGCTCCTTTCATTCAGTCAGTAGCTTCAATCATTTCTGGACGTTTTTCAATGGCAAAAATCAATGAATATTGTAAATGCACAAACAGTAATTTCTCCGCATTGCAAGGTGCAATTCTGAAATTTTTCGCTTTTTCCTGCTCCTCTTAGCATGACAAAGAAGATTCAAAGAGAGTGAGATGCCAGCTCCTTTCATTCAGTCAGTAGCTTCAAACATTTCTGGTATATGAATAACATGATATTTTTCAATGGCAAAAATCAATGAATATTGTAAATGCACAAACAGTAATTTCTCCGCATTGCAAGGTGCAATTCTGAAATTTTTTGCTTTTTCCTGCTCCTCTTAGCATGATAAAGAAGATTCAAAGAGAGTGAGATGCCAGCTCCTTTCATTCAGTCAGTAGCTTCAATCATTTCTGGACGTTTTTCAATGGCAAAAATCAATGAATATTGTAAATGCACAAACAGTAATTTCTCCGCATTGCAAGGTGCAATTCTGAAATTTTTTGCTTTTTCCTGCTCCTCTTAGCATGATAAAGAAGATTCAAAGAGAGTGAGATGCCAGCTTCTTTCATTCAGTCAGTAGCTTCAAACATTTCTGGGATATGAATAACATGATGTTTTTCAATGGCAAAAATTAATGAATATTGTAAATGCACAAACAGTAATTTCTCCGCATTGCAAGGTGCAATTCTGAAATTTTTTGCTTTTTCCTGCTCCTCTTAGCATGATAAAGAAGATTCAAAGAGAGTGAGATGCCAGCTCCTTTCATTCAGTCAGTAGCTTCAATCATTTCTGGACGTTTTTCAATGGCAAAAATCAATGAATATTGTAAATGCACAAACAGTAATTTCTCCGCATTGCAAGGTGCAATTCTGAAATTTTTTGCTTTTTCCTGCTCCTCTTAGCATGATAAAGAAGATTCAAAGAGAGTGAGATGCCAGCTCCTTTCATTCAGTCAGTAGCTTCATTCATTTCTGGACGTTTTTCAATGGCAAAAATCAATGAATATTGTAAATGCACAAACAGTAATTTCTCCGCATTGCAAGGTGCAATTCTGAAATTTTTTGCTTTTTCCTGCTCCTCTTAGCATGATAAAGAAGATTCAAAGAGAGTGAGATGCCAGCTCCTTTCATTCAGTCAGTAGCTTCAATCATTTCTGGTATATGAATAACATGATGTTTTTCAATGGCAAAAATCAATGAATATTGTAAATGCACAAACAGTAATTTCTCCGCATTCCAAGTTGCAATTCTGAAATTTTTTGCTTTTTCCTGCTCCTCTTAGCATGATAAAGAAGATTCAAAGAGAGTGAGATGCCAGCTCCTTTCATTCAGTCAGTAGCTTCAATCATTTCTGGACGTTTTTCAATGGCAAAAATCAATGAATATTGAAAATGCACAAACAGTAATTTCTCCGCATTGCAAGGTGCAATTCTGAAATTTTTTGCTTTTTCCTGCTCCTCTTAGCATGATAAAGAAGATTCAAAGAGAGTGAGATGCCAGCTCCTTTCATTCAGTCAGTAGCTTCAAACATTTCTGGTATATGAATAACATGATGTTTTTCAATGGCAAAAATCAATGAATATTGTAAAAGCACAAACAGTAATTTCTCCGCATTGCAAGGTGCAATTCTGAAATTTTTTGCTTTTTCCTGCTCCTCTTAGCATGATAAAGAAGATTCAAAGAGAGTGAGATGCCAGCTCCTTTCATTCAGTCAGTAGCTTCAATCATTTCTGGTATATGAATAACATGATGTTTTTCAATGGCAAAAATCAATGAATATTGTAAATGCACAAACAGTAATTTCTCCACATTGCAAGGTGCAATTCTGAAATTTTTTGCTTTTTCCTGCTCCTCTTAGCATGATAAAGAAGATTCAAAGAGAGTGAGATGCCAGCTCCTTTCATTCAGTCAGTAGCTTCAATCTCTTCTGGACGTTTTTCAATGGCAAAAATCAATGAATATTGTAAATGCACAAACAGTAATTTCTCCGCATTGCAAGGTGCAATTCTGAAATTTTTTGCTTTTTCCTGCTCCTCTTTGCATGATAAAGAAGATTCAAAGAGAGCGAGATGCCAGCTCCTTTCATTCAGTCAGTAGCTTCAATCATTTCTGGTATATGAATAACATGATGTTTTTCAATGGCAAAAATCAATGAATATTGTAAATGCACAAACAGTAATTTCTCCGCATTGCAAGGTGCAATTCTGAAATTTTTTGCTTTTTCCTGCTCCTCTTAGCATGATAAAGAAGATTCAAAGAGAGTGAGATGCCAGCTCCTTTCATTCAGTCAGTAGCTTCAATCATTTCTGGACGTTTTTCAATGGCAAAAATCAATGAATATTGTAAATGCACAAACAGTAATTTCTCCGCATTGCAAGGTGCAATTCTGAAATTTTTTGCTTTTTCCTGCTCCTCTTAGCATGATAAAGAAGATTCAAAGAGAGTGAGATGCCAGCTCCTTTCATTCAGTCAGTAGCTTCAAACATTTCTGGTATATGAATAACATGATGTTTTTCAATGGCAAAAATCAATGAATATTGTAAATGCACAAACAGTAATTTCTCCGCATTGCAAGGTGCAATTCTGAAATTTTTTGCTTTTTCCTGCTCCTCTTAGCATGATAAAGAAGATTCAAAGAGAGTGAGATGCCAGCTCCTTTCATTCAGTCAGTAGCTTCAATCATTTCTGGACGTTTTTCAATGGCAAAAATCAATGAATATTGTAAATGCACAAACAGTAATTTCTCCGCATTGCAAGGTGCAATTCTGAAATTTTTTGCTTTTTCCTGCTCCTCTTAGCATGATAAAGAAGATTCAAAGAGAGTGAGATGCCAGCTCCTTTCATTCAGTCAGTAGCTTCAATCATTTCTGGACGTTTTTCAATGGCAAAAATCAATGAATATTGTAAATGCACAAACAGTAATTTCTCCGCATTGCAAGGTGCAATTCTGAAATTTTTTGCTTTTTCCTGCTCCTCTTAGCATGATAAAGAAGATTCAAAGAGAGTGAGATGCCAGCTCCTTTCATTCAGTCAGTAGCTTCAATCATTTCTGGTATATGAATAACATGATGTTTTTCAATGGCAAAAATCAATGAATATTGTAAATGCACAAACAGTAATTTCTCCGCATTGCAAGGTGCAATTCTGAAATTTTTTGCTTTTTCCTGCTCCTCTTAGCATGATAAAGAAGATTCAAAGAGAGTGAGATGCCAGCTCCTTTCATTCAGTCAGCAGCTTCAATCATTTCTGGACATTTTTCAATGGCAAAAATCAATGAATATTGTAAATGCACAAACAGTAATTTCTCCGCATTGCAAGGTGCAATTCTGAAATGTTTTGCTTTTTCCTGCTCCTCTTAGCATGATAAAGAAGATTCAAAGAGAGTGAGATGCCAGCTCCTTTCATTCAGTCAGTAGCTTCAAACATTTCTGGTATATGAATAACATGATGTGTTTCAATGGCAAAAATCAATGAATATTGTAAAAGCACAAACAGTAATTTCTCCGCATTGCAAGGTGCAATTCTGAAATTTTTTGCTTTTTCCTGCTCCTCTTAGCATGATAAAGAAGATTCAAAGAGAGTGAGATGCCAGCTCCTTTCATTCAGTCAGTAGCTTCAATCATTTCTGGACGTTTTTCAATGGCAAAAATCAATGAATATTGTAAATGCACAAACAGTAATTTCTCCGCATTGCAAGGTGCAATTCTGAAATTTTTTGCTTTTTCCTGCTCCTCTTTGCATGATAAAGAAGATTCAAAGAGAGTGAGATGCCAGCTCCTTTCATTCAGTCAGTAGCTTCAATCATTTCTGGTATATGAATAACATGATGTTTTTCAATGGCAAAAATCAATGAATATTGTAAATGCACAAACAGTAATTTCTCCGCATTGCAAGGTGCAATTCTGAAATTTTTGGCTTTTTCCTGCTCCTCTTAGCATGATAAAGAAGATTCAAAGAGAGTGAGATGCCAGCTCCTTTCATTCAGTCAGTAGCTTCAATCATTTCTGGATGTTTTTCAATGGCAAAAATCAATGAATATTGTAAATGCACAAACAGTAATTTCTCCGCATTGCAAGGTGCAATTCTGAAATTTCTTGCATTTTCCTGCTCCTCTTAGCATGATAAAGAAGATTCAAAGAGAGTGAGATGCCAGCTCCTTTCATTCAGTCAGTAGCTTCAATCATTTCTGGACGTTTTTCAATGGCAAAAATCAATGAATATTGTAAATGCACAAACAGTAATTTCTCCGCATTGCAAGGTGCAATTCTGAAATTTTTTGCTTTTTCCTGCTCCTCTTAGCATGATAAAGAAGATTCAAAGAGAGTGCGATGCCAGCTCCTTTCATTCAGTCAGTAGCTTCAAACATTTCTGGTATATGAATAACATGATGTTTTTCAATGGCAAAAATCAATGAATATTGTAAATGCACAAACAGTAATTTCTCCGCATTGCAAGGTGCAATTCTGAAATTTTTTGCTTTTTCCTGCTCCTCTTAGCATGATAAAGAAGATTCAAAGAGAGTGAGATGCCAGCTCCTTTCATTCAGTCAGTAGCTTCATTCATTTCTGGTATATGAATAACATGATGTTTTTCAAAGGCAAAAATCAATGAATATTGTAAATGCACAAACAGTAATTTCTCCGCATTGCAAGTTGCAATTCTGAAATTTTTTGCTTTTTCCTGCTCCTCTTAGCATGATAAAGAAGATTCAAAGAGAGTGAGATGCCAGCTCCTTTCATTCAGTCAGTAGCTTCAATCATTTCTGGACGTTTTTCAATGGCAAAAATCAATCAATATTGTAAATGCACAAACAGTAATTTCTCCGCATTGCAAGGTGCAATTCTGAAATTTTTTGCTTTTTCCTGCTCCTCTTAGCATGATAAAGAAGATTCAAAGAGAGTGAGATGCCAGCTCCTTTCATTCAGTCAGTAGCTTCAATCATTTCTGGACGTTTTTCAATGGCAAAAATCAATGAATATTGTAAATGCACAAACAGTAATTTCTCCGCATTGCAAGGTGCAATTCTGAAATTTTTTGCTTTTTCCTGCTCCTCTTAGCATGATAAAGAAGATTCAAAGAGAGTGAGATGCCAGCTCCTTTCATTCAGTCAGTAGCTTCAAACATTTCTGGTATATGAATAACATGATGTTTTTCAATGGCAAAAATCAATGAATATTGTAAAAGCACAAACAGTAATTTCTCCGCATTGCAAGGTGCAATTCTGAAATTTTTTGCTTTTTCCTGCTCCTCTTAGCATGATAAAGAAGATTCAAAGAGAGTGAGATGCCAGCTCCTTTCATTCAGTCAGTAGCTTCAATCATTTCTGGACGTTTTTCAATGGCAAAAATCAATGAATATTGTAAATGCACAAACAGTAATTTCTCCGCATTGCAAGGTGCAATTCTGAAATTTTTTGCTTTTTCCTGCTCCTCTTAGCATGATAAAGAAGATTCAAAGAGAGTGAGATGCCAGCTCCTTTCATTCAGTCAGTAGCTTCAATCATTTCTGGTATATGAATAACATGATGTTTTTCAATGGCAAAAATCAATGAATATTGTAAATGCACAAACAGTAATTTCTCCACATTGCAAGGTGCAATTCTGAAATTTTTTGCTTTTTCCTGCTCCTCTTAGCATGATAAAGAAGATTCAAAGAGAGTGAGATGCCAGCTCCTTTCATTCAGTCAGTAGCTTCAATCATTTCTGGACGTTTTTCAATGGCAAAAATCAATGAATATTGTAAATGCACAAACAGTAATTTCTCCGCATTGCAAGGTGCAATTCTGAAATTTTTTGCTTTTTCCTGCTCCTCTTAGCATGATAAAGAAGATTCAAAGAGAGCGAGATGCCAGCTCCTTTCATTCAGTCAGTAGCTTCAATCATTTCTGGTATATGAATAACATGATGTTTTTCAATGGCAAAAATCAATGAATATTGTAAATGCACAAACAGTAATTTCTCCGCATTGCAAGGTGCAATTCTGAAATTTTTTGCTTTTTCCTGCTCCTCTTAGCATGATAAAGAAGATTCAAAGAGAGTGAGATGCCAGCTCCTTTCATTCAGTCAGTAGCTTCAATCATTTCTGGACGTTTTTCAATGGCAAAAATCAATGAATATTGTAAATGCACAAACAGTAATTTCTCCGCATTGCAAGGTGCAATTCTGAAATTTTTTGCTTTTTCCTGCTCCTCTTAGCATGATAAAGAAGATTCAAAGAGAGTGAGATGCCAGCTCCTTTCATTCAGTCAGTAGCTTCAAACATTTCTGGTATATGAATAACATGATGTTTTTCAATGGCAAAAATCAATGAATATTGTAAATGCACAAACAGTAATTTCTCCGCATTGCAAGGTGCAATTCTGAAATTTTTTGCTTTTTCCTGCTCCTCTTAGCATGATAAAGAAGATTCAAAGAGAGTGAGATGCCAGCTCCTTTCATTCAGTCAGTAGCTTCAATCATTTCTGGACGTTTTTCAATGGCAAAAATCAATGAATATTGTAAATGCACAAACAGTAATTTCTCCGCATTGCAAGGTGCAATTCTGAAATTTTTTGCTTTTTCCTGCTCCTCTTAGCATGATAAAGAAGATTCAAAGAGAGTGAGATGCCAGCTCCTTTCATTCAGTCAGTAGCTTCAATCATTTCTGGACGTTTTTCAATGGCAAAAATCAATGAATATTGTAAATGCACAAACAGTAATTTCTCCGCATTGCAAGGTGCAATTCTGAAATTTTTTGCTTTTTCCTGCTCCTCTTAGCATGATAAAGAAGATTCAAAGAGAGTGAGATGCCAGCTCCTTTCATTCAGTCAGTAGCTTCAATCATTTCTGGTATATGAATAACATGATGTTTTTCAATGGCAAAAATCAATGAATATTGTAAATGCACAAACAGTAATTTCTCCGCATTGCAAGGTGCAATTCGGAAATTTTTTGCTTTTTCCTGCTCCTCTTAGCATGATAAAGAAGATTCAAAGAGAGTGAGATGCCAGCTCCTTTCATTCAGTCAGCAGCTTCAATCATTTCTGGACATTTTTCAATGGCAAAAATCAATGAATATTGTAAATGCACAAACAGTAATTTCTCCGCATTGCAAGGTGCAATTCTGAAATTTTTTGCTTTTTCCTGCTCCTCTTAGCATGATAAAGAAGATTCAAAGAGAGTGAGATGCCAGCTCCTTTCATTCAGTCAGTAGCTTCAAACATTTCTGGTATATGAATAACATGATGTTTTTCAATGGCAAAAATCAATGAATATTGTAAAAGCACAAACAGTAATTTCTCCGCATTGCAAGGTGCAATTCTGAAATTTTTTGCTTTTTCCTGCTCCTCTTAGCATGATAAAGAAGATTCAAAGAGAGTGAGATGCCAGCTCCTTTCATTCAGTCAGTAGCTTCAATCATTTCTGGACGTTTTTCAATGGCAAAAATCAATGAATATTGTAAATGCACAAACAGTAATTTCTCCGCATTGCAAGGTGCAATTCTGAAATTTTTTGCTTTTTCCTGCTCCTCTTAGCATGATAAAGAAGATTCAAAGAGAGTGAGATGCCAGCTCCTTTCATTCAGTCAGTAGCTTCAATCATTTCTGGTATATGAATAACATGATGTTTTTCAATGGCAAAAATCAATGAATATTGTAAATGCACAAACAGTAATTTCTCCGCATTGCAAGTTGCAATTCTGAAATTTTTTGCTTTTTCTGCTCCTCTTAGCATGATAAAGAAGATTCAAAGAGAGTGAGATGCCAGCTCCTTTCATTCAGTCAGTAGCTTCAATTATTTCTGGACGTTTTTCAATGGCAAAAATCAATGAATATTGTAAATGCACAAACAGTAATTTCTCCGCATTGCAAGGTGCAATTCTGAAATTTTTTGCTTTTTCCTGCTCCTCTTAGCATGATAAAGAAGATTCAAAGAGAGTGAGATGCCAGCTCCTTTCATTCAGTCAGTTGCTTCAATCATTTCTGGACGTTTTTCAATGGCAAAAATCAGTGAATATTGTAAATGCACAAACAGTAATTTCTCCGCATTGCAAGGTGCAATTCTGAAATTTTTTGCTTTTTCCTGCTCCTCTTAGCATGATAAAGAAGATTCAAAGAGAGTGAGATGCCAGCTCCTTTCATTCAGTCAGTAGCTTCAATCATTTCTGGACGTTTTTCAATGGCAAAAATCAATGAATATTGTAAATGCACAAACAGTAATTTCTCCGCATTGCAAGGTGCAATTCTGAAATTTTTTGCTTTTTCCTGCTCCTCTTTGCATGATAAAGAAGATTCAAAGAGAGTGAGATGCCAGCTCCTTTCATTCAGTCAGTAGCTTCAATCATTTCTGGTATATGAATAACATGATGTTTTTCAATGGCAAAAATCAATGAATATTGTAAATGCACAAACAGTAATTTCTCCGCAGTGCAAGGTGCAATTCTGAAATTTTTGGCTTTTTCCTGCTCCTCTTAGCATGATAAAGAAGATTCAAAGAGAGTGAGATGCCAGCTCCTTTCATTCAGTCAGTAGCTTCAATCATTTCTGGATGTTTTTCAATGGCAAAAATCAATGAATATTGTAAATGCACAAACAGTAATTTCTCCGCATTGCAAGGTGCAATTCTGAAATTTCTTGCATTTTCCTGCTCCTCTTAGCATGATAAAGAAGATTCAAAGAGAGTGAGATGCCAGCTCCTTTCATTCAGTCAGTAGCTTCAATCATTTCTGGACGTTTTTCAATGGCAAAAATCAATGAATATTGTAAATGCACAAACAGTAATTTCTCCGCATTGCAAGGTGCAATTCTGAAATTTTTTGCTTTTTCCTGCTCCTCTTAGCATGATAAAGAAGATTCAAAGAGAGTGAGATGCCAGCTCCTTTCATTCAGTCAGTAGCTTCAAACATTTCTGGTATATGAATAACATGATGTTTTTCAATGGCAAAAATCAATGAATATTGTAAACGCACAAACAGTAATTTCTCCGCATTGCAAGGTGCAATTCTGAAATTTTTTGCTTTTTCCTGCTCCTCTTAGCATGATAAAGAAGATTCAAAGAGAGTGAGATGCCAGCTCCTTTCATTCAGTCAGTAGCTTCAATCATTTCTGGACGTTTTTCAATGGCAAAAATCAATGAATATTGTAAATGCACAAACAGTAATTTCTCCGCATTGCAAGGTGCAATTCTGAAATTTTTTGCTTTTTCCTGCTCCTCTTAGCATGATAAAGAAGATTCAAAGAGAGTGAGATGCCAGCTTCTTTCATTCAGTCAGTAGCTTCAAACATTTCTGGGATATGAATAACATGATGTTTTTCAATGGCAAAAATTAATGAATATTGTAAATGCACAAACAGTAATTTCTCCGCATTGCAAGGAGCAATTCTGAAATTTTTTGCTTTTTCCTGCTCCTCTTAGCATGATAAAGAAGATTCAAAGAGAGTGAGATGCCAGCTCCTTTCATTCAGTCAGTAGCTTCAATCATTTCTGGACGTTTTTCAATGGCAAAAATCAATGAATATTGTAAATGCACAAACAGTAATTTCTCCGCATTGCAAGGTGCAATTCTGAAATTTTTTGCTTTTTCCTGCTCCTCTTAGCATGATAAAGAAGATTCAAAGAGAGTGAGATGCCAGCTCCTTTCATTCAGTCAGTAGCTTCAATCATTTCTTGACGTTTTTCAATGGCAAAAATCAATGAATATTGTAAATGCACAAACAGTAATTTCTCCGCATTGCAAGGTGCAATTCTGAAATTTTTTGCTTTTTCCTGCTCCTCTTAGCATGATAAAGAAGATTCAAAGAGAGTGAGATGCCAGCTCCTTTCATTCAGTCAGTAGCTTCAATCATTTCTGGTATATGAATAACATGATGTTTTTCAATGGCAAAAATCAATGAATATTGTAAATGCACAAACAGTAATTTCTCCGCATTGCAAGTTGCAATTCTGAAATTTTTTGCTTTTTCCTGCTCCTCTTAGCATGATAAAGAAGATTCAAAGAGAGTGAGATTCCAGCTCCTTTCATTCAGTCAGTAGCTTCAATCATTTCTGGACGTTTTTCAATGGCAAAAATCAATGAATATTGTAAATGCACAAACAGTAATTTCTCCGCATTGCAAGGTGCAATTCTGAAATTTTTTGCTTTTTCCTGCTCCTCTTAGCATGATAAAGAAGATTCAAAGAGAGTGAGATGCCAGCTCCTTTCATTCAGTCAGTAGCTTCAATCATTTCTGGACGTTTTTCAATGGCAAAAATCAATGAATATTGTAAATGCACAAACAGTAATTTCTCCGCATTGCAAGATGCAATTCTGAAATTTTTTGCTTTTTCCTGCTCCTCTTAGCATGATAAAAAAGATTCAAAGAGAGTGAGATGCCAGCTCCTTTCATTCAGTCAGTAGCTTCAATCATTTCTGGACGTTTTTCAATGGCAAAAATCAATGAATATTGTAAATGCACAAACAGTAATTTCTCCGCATTGCAAGGTGCAATTCTGAAATTTTTTGCTTTTTCCTGCTCCTCTTAGCATGATAAAGAAGATTCAAAGAGAGTGAGATGCCAGCTCCTTTCATTCAGTCAGTAGCTTCAATCATTTCTGGTATATGAATAACATGATGTTTTTCAATGGCAAAAATCAATGAATATTGTAAATGCACAAACAGTAATTTCTCCGCATTGCAAGGTGCAATTCTGAAATTTTTTGCTTTTTCCTGCTCCTCTTAGCATGATAAAGAAGATTCAAAGAGAGTGAGATGCCAGCTCCTTTCATTCAGTCAGTAGCTTCAATCATTTCTGGACGTTTTTCAATGGCAAAAATCAATGAATATTGTAAATGCACAAACAGTAATTTCTCCGCATTGCAAGGTGCAATTCTGAAATTTTTTGCTTTTTCCTGCTCCTCTTAGCATGATAAAGAAGATTCAAAGAGAGTGAGATGCCAGCTCCTTTCATTCAGTCAGTAGCTTCAGTCATTTCTGGACGTTTTTCAATGGCAAAAATCAATGAATATTGTAAATGCACAAACAGTAATTTCTCCGCATTGCAAGGTGCAATTCTGAAATTTTTTGCTTTTTCCTGCTCCTCTTAGCATGATAAAGAAGATTCAAAGAGAGTGAGATGCCAGCTCCTTTCATTCAGTCAGTAGCTTCAAACATTTCTGGTATAAACATTTCTGGACGTTTTTCAATGGCAAAAATCAATGAATATTGTAAATGCACAAACAGTAATATCTCCACATTGCAAGGTGCAATTCTGAAATTTTTTGCTTTTTCCTGCTAATCCTAGCATGATAAAGAAGATTCAAATAGAGTGAGATGCCAGCTCCTTTCATTCAGTCAGTAGCTTCAAACATTTCTGGATGTTTTTCAATGGCAAAATTCAATGAATATTGTAAATGCACAAACAGTAATATCTCCACATTGCCAGGTGCAATTCTGAAATTTTTTGCTTTTTCCTGCTAATCCTAGCATGATAAAGAAGATTCAAAGAGAGTGAGATGCCAGCTCCTTTCATTCAGTCAGTAGCTTCAATCATTTCTGGACGTTTTTCAATGGCAAAAATCAATGAATATTGTAAATGCACAAACAGTAATTTCTCCGCATTGCAAGGTGCAATTCTGAAATTTTTTGCTTTTTCCTGCTCCTCTAAGCATGATAAAGAAGATTCAAAGAGAGTGAGATGCCAGCTCCTTTCATTCAGTCAGTAGCTTCAATCATTTCTGGACGTTTTTCAATGGCAAAAATCAATGAATATTGTAAATGCACAAACAGTAATTTCTCCGCATTGCAAGGTGCAATTCTGAAATTTTTTGCTTTTTCCTGCTCCTCTTAGCATGATAAAGAAGATTCAAAGAGAGTGAGATGCCAGCTCCTTTCATTCAGTCAGTAGCTTCAATCATTTCTGGTATATGAATAACATGATGTTTTTCAATGGCAAAAATCAATGAATATTGTAAATGCACAAACAGTAATTTCTCCGCATTGCAAGGTGCAATTCTGAAATTTTTTGCTTTTTCCTGCTCCTCTTAGCATGATAAAGAAGATTCAAAGAGAGTGAGATGCCAGCTCCTTTCATTCAGTCAGTAGCTTCAATCATTTCTGGACGTTTTTCAATGGCAAAAATCAATGAATATTGTAAATGCACAAACAGTAATTTCTCCGCATTGCAAGGTGCAATTCTGAAATTTTTTGCTTTTTCCTGCTCCTCTTAGCATGATAAAGAAGATTCAAAGAGAGTGAGATGCCAGCTCCTTTCATTCAGTCAGTAGCTTCAATCATTTCTGGTATATGAATAACATGATGTTTTTCAATGGCAAAAATCAATGAATATTGTAAATGCACAAACAGTAATTTCTCCGCATTGCAAGGTGCAATTCGGAAATTTTTTGCTTTTTCCTGCTCCTCTTAGCATGATAAAGAAGATTCAAAGAGAGTGAGATGCCAGCTCCTTTCATTCAGTCAGCAGCTTCAATCATTTCTGGACATTTTTCAATGGCAAAAATCAATGAATATTGTAAATGCACAAACAGTAATTTCTCCGCATTGCAAGGTGCAATTCTGAAATTTTTTGCTTTTTCCTGCTCCTCTTAGCATGATAAAGAAGATTCAAAGAGAGTGAGATGCCAGCTCCTTTCATTCAGTCAGTAGCTTCAAACATTTCTGGTATATGAATAACATGATGTTTTTCAATGGCAAAAATCAATGAATATTGTAAAAGCACAAACAGTAATTTCTCCGCATTGCAAGGTGCAATTCTGAAATTTTTTGCTTTTTCCTGCTCCTCTTAGCATGATAAAGAAGATTCAAAGAGAGTGAGATGCCAGCTCCTTTCATTCAGTCAGTAGCTTCAATCATTTCTGGACGTTTTTCAATGGCAAAAATCAATGAATATTGTAAATGCACAAACAGTAATTTCTCCGCATTGCAAGGTGCAATTCTGAAATTTTTTGCTTTTTCCTGCTCCTCTTAGCATGATAAAGAAGATTCAAAGAGAGTGAGATGCCAGCTCCTTTCATTCAGTCAGTAGCTTCAATCATTTCTGGTATATGAATAACATGATGTTTTTCAATGGCAAAAATCAATGAATATTGTAAATGCACAAACAGTAATTTCTCCGCATTGCAAGTTGCAATTCTGAAATTTTTTGCTTTTTCCTGCTCCTCTTAGCATGATAAAGAAGATTCAAAGAGAGTGAGATGCCAGCTCCTTTCATTCAGTCAGTAGCTTCAATTATTTCTGGACGTTTTTCAATGGCAAAAATCAATGAATATTGTAAATGCACAAACAGTAATTTCTCCGCATTGCAAGGTGCAATTCTGAAATTTTTTGCTTTTTCCTGCTCCTCTTAGCATGATAAAGAAGATTCAAAGAGAGTGAGATGCCAGCTCCTTTCATTCAGTCAGTTGCTTCAATCATTTCTGGACGTTTTTCAATGGCAAAAATCAGTGAATATTGTAAATGCACAAACAGTAATTTCTCCGCATTGCAAGGTGCAATTCTGAAATTTTTTGCTTTTTCCTGCTCCTCTTAGCATGATAAAGAAGATTCAAAGAGAGTGAGATGCCAGCTCCTTTCATTCAGTCAGTAGCTTCAATCATTTCTGGACGTTTTTCAATGGCAAAAATCAATGAATATTGTAAATGCACAAACAGTAATTTCTCCGCATTGCAAGGTGCAATTCTGAAATTTTTTGCTTTTTCCTGCTCCTCTTTGCATGATAAAGAAGATTCAAAGAGAGTGAGATGCCAGCTCCTTTCATTCAGTCAGTAGCTTCAATCATTTCTGGTATATGAATAACATGATGTTTTTCAATGGCAAAAATCAATGAATATTGTAAATGCACAAACAGTAATTTCTCCGCATTGCAAGGTGCAATTCTGAAATTTTTGGCTTTTTCCTGCTCCTCTTAGCATGATAAAGAAGATTCAAAGAGAGTGAGATGCCAGCTCCTTTCATTCAGTCAGTAGCTTCAATCATTTCTGGATGTTTTTCAATGGCAAAAATCAATGAATATTGTAAATGCACAAACAGTAATTTCTCCGCATTGCAAGGTGCAATTCTGAAATTTCTTGCATTTTCCTGCTCCTCTTAGCATGATAAAGAAGATTCAAAGAGAGTGAGATGCCAGCTCCTTTCATTCAGTCAGTAGCTTCAATCATTTCTGGACGTTTTTCAATGGCAAAAATCAATGAATATTGTAAATGCACAAACAGTAATTTCTCCGCATTGCAAGGTGCAATTCTGAAATTTTTTGCTTTTTCCTGCTCCTCTTAGCATGATAAAGAAGATTCAAAGAGAGTGAGATGCCAGCTCCTTTCATTCAGTCAGTAGCTTCAAACATTTCTGGTATATGAATAACATGATGTTTTTCAATGGCAAAAATCAATGAATATTGTAAATGCACAAACAGTAATTTCTCCGCATTGCAAGGTGCAATTCTGAAATTTTTTGCTTTTTCCTGCTCCTCTTAGCATGATAAAGAAGATTCAAAGAGAGTGAGATGCCAGCTCCTTTCATTCAGTCAGTAGCTTCAATCATTTCTGGACGTTTTTCAATGGCAAAAATCAATGAATATTGTAAATGCACAAACAGTAATTTCTCCGCATTGCAAGGTGCAATTCTGAAATTTTTTGCTTTTTCCTGCTCCTCTTAGCATGATAAAGAAGATTCAAAGAGAGTGAGATGCCAGCTTCTTTCATTCAGTCAGTAGCTTCAAACATTTCTGGGATATGAATAACATGATGTTTTTCAATGGCAAAAATTAATGAATATTGTAAATGCACAAACAGTAATTTCTCCGCATTGCAAGGTGCAATTCTGAAATTTTTTGCTTTTTCCTGCTCCTCTTAGCATGATAAAGAAGATTCAAAGAGAGTGAGATGCCAGCTCCTTTCATTCAGTCAGTAGCTTCAATCATTTCTGGACGTTTTTCAATGGCAAAAATCAATGAATATTGTAAATGCACAAACAGTAATTTCTCCGCATTGCAAGGTGCAATTCTGAAATTTTTTGCTTTTTCCTGCTCCTCTTAGCATGATAAAGAAGATTCAAAGAGAGTGAGATGCCAGCTCCTTTCATTCAGTCAGTAGCTTCAATCATTTCTGGACGTTTTTCAATGGCAAAAATCAATGAATATTGTAAATGCACAAACAGTAATTTCTCCGCATTGCAAGGTGCAATTCTGAAATTTTTTGCTTTTTCCTGCTCCTCTTAGCATGATAAAGAAGATTCAAAGAGAGTGAGATGCCAGCTCCTTTCATTCAGTCAGTAGCTTCAATCATTTCTGGTATATGAATAACATGATGTTTTTCAATGGCAAAAATCAATGAATATTGTAAATGCACAAACAGTAATTTCTCCGCATTGCAAGTTGCAATTCTGAAATTTTTTGCTTTTTCCTGCTCCTCTTAGCATGATAAAGAAGATTCAAAGAGAGTGAGATTCCAGCTCCTTTCATTCAGTCAGTAGCTTCAATCATTTCTGGACGTTTTTCAATGGCAAAAATCAATGAATATTGTAAATGCACAAACAGTAATTTCTCCGCATTGCAAGGTGCAATTCTGAAATTTTTTGCTTTTTCCTGCTCCTCTTAGCATGATAAAGAAGATTCAAAGAGAGTGAGATGCCAGCTCCTTTCATTCAGTCAGTAGCTTCAATCATTTCTGGACGTTTTTCAATGGCAAAAATCAATGAATATTGTAAATGCACAAACAGTAATTTCTCCGCATTGCAAGATGCAATTCTGAAATTTTTTGCTTTTTCCTGCTCCTCTTAGCATGATAAAAAAGATTCAAAGAGAGTGAGATGCCAGCTCCTTTCATTCAGTCAGTAGCTTCAATCATTTCTGGACGTTTTTCAATGGCAAAAATCAATGAATATTGTAAATGCACAAACAGTAATTTCTCCGCATTGCAAGGTGCAATTCTGAAATTTTTTGCTTTTTCCTGCTCCTCTTAGCATGATAAAGAAGATTCAAAGAGAGTGAGATGCCAGCTCCTTTCATTCAGTCAGTAGCTTCAATCATTTCTGGTATATGAATAACATGATGTTTTTCAATGGCAAAAATCAATGAATATTGTAAATGCACAAACAGTAATTTCTCCGCATTGCAAGGTGCAATTCTGAAATTTTTTGCTTTTTCCTGCTCCTCTTAGCATGATAAAGAAGATTCAAAGAGAGTGAGATGCCAGCTCCTTTCATTCAGTCAGTAGCTTCAATCATTTCTGGACGTTTTTCAATGGCAAAAATCAATGAATATTGTAAATGCACAAACAGTAATTTCTCCGCATTGCAAGGTGCAATTCTGAAATTTTTTGCTTTTTCCTGCTCCTCTTAGCATGATAAAGAAGATTCAAAGAGAGTGAGATGCCAGCTCCTTTCATTCAGTCAGTAGCTTCAGTCATTTCTGGACGTTTTTCAATGGCAAAAATCAATGAATATTGTAAATGCACAAACAGTAATTTCTCCGCATTGCAAGGTGCAATTCTGAAATTTTTTGCTTTTTCCTGCTCCTCTTAGCATGATAAAGAAGATTCAAAGAGAGTGAGATGCCAGCTCCTTTCATTCAGTCAGTAGCTTCAAACATTTCTGGTATAAACATTTCTGGACGTTTTTCAATGGCAAAAATCAATGAATATTGTAAATGCACAAACAGTAATATCTCCACATTGCAAGGTGCAATTCTGAAATTTTTTGCTTTTTCCTGCTAATCCTAGCATGATAAAGAAGATTCAAATAGAGTGAGATGCCAGCTCCTTTCATTCAGTCAGTAGCTTCAAACATTTCTGGACGTTTTTCAATGGCAAAATTCAATGAATATTGTAAATGCACAAACAGTAATATCTCCACATTGCCAGGTGCAATTCTGAAATTTTTTGCTTTTTCCTGCTAATCCTAGCATGATAAAGAAGATTCAAAGAGAGTGAGATGCCAGCTCCTTTCATTCAGTCAGTAGCTTCAATCATTTCTGGACGTTTTTCAATGGCAAAAATCAATGAATATTGTAAATGCACAAACAGTAATTTCTCCGCATTGCAAGGTGCAATTCTGAAATTTTTTGCTTTTTCCTGCTCCTCTACGCATGATGAAGAAGATTCAAAGAGAGTGAGATGCCAGCTCCTTTCATTCAGTCAGTAGCTTCAATCATTTCTGGACGTTTTTCAATGGCAAAAATCAATGAATATTGTAAATGCACAAACAGTAATTTCTCCGCATTGCAAGGTGCAATTCTGAAATTTTTTGCTTTTTCCTGCTCCTCTTAGCATGATAAAGAAGATTCGAAGAGAGTGAGATGCCAGCTCCTTTCATTCAGTCAGTAGCTTCAATCATTTCTGGTATATGAATAACATGATGTTTTTCAATGGCAAAAATCAATGAATATTGTAAATGCACAAACAGTAATTTCTCCGCATTGCAAGGTGCAATTCTGAAATTTTTTGCTTTTTCCTGCTCCTCTTAGCATGATAAAGAAGATTCAAAGAGAGTGAGATGCCAGCTCCTTTCATTCAGTCAGTAGCTTCAATCATTTCTGGACGTTTTTCAATGGCAAAAATCAATGAATATTGTAAATGCACAAACAGTAATTTCTCCGCATTGCAAGATGCAATTCTGAAATTTTTTGCTTTTTCCTGCTCCTCTTAGCATGATAAAGAAGATTCAAAGAGAGTGAGATGCCAGCTCCTTTCATTCAGTCAGTAGCTTCAGTCATTTCTGGACGTTTTTCAATGCAAAAATCAATGAATATTGTAAATGCACAAACAGTAATTTCTCCGCATTGCAAGGTGCAATTCTGAAATTTTTTGCTTTTTCCTGCTCCTCAGCATGATAAAGAAGATTCAAAGAGAGTGAGATGCCAGCTCCTTTCATTCAGTCAGTAGCTTCAATCATTTCTGGTATATGAATAACATGATGTTTTTCAATGGCAAAAATCAATGAATATTGTAAATGCACAAACAGTAATTTCTCCGCATTGCAAGGTGCAATTCTGAAATTTTTTGCTTTTTCCTGCTCCTCTTAGCATGATAAAGAAGATTCAAAGAGAGTGAGATGCCAGCTCCTTTCATTCAGTCAGTAGCTTCAATCATTTCTGGATGTTTTTCAATGGCAAAAATCAATGAATATTGTAAATGCACAAACAGTAATTTCTCCGCATTGCAAGGTGCAATTCTGAAATTTTTTGCTTTTTCCTGCTCCTCTTAGCATGATAAAGAAGATTCAAAGAGAGTGAGATGCCAGCTCCTTTCATTCAGTCAGTAGCTTCAAACATTTCTGGTATATGAATAACATGATGTTTTTCAATGGCAAAAATCAATGAATATTGTAAATGCACAAACAGTAATTTCTCCGCATTGCAAGGTGCAATTCTAAAATTTTTTGCTTTTTCCTGCTCCTCTTAGCATGATAAAGAAGATTCAAAGAGAGTGAGATGCCAGCTCCTTTCATTCAGTCAGTAGCTTCAATCATTTCTGGACGTTTTTCAATGGCAAAAATCAATGAATATTGTAAATGCACAAACAGTAATTTCTCCGCATTGCAAGGTGCAATTCTGAAATTTTTTGCTTTTTCCTGCTCCTCTTAGCATGATAAAGAAGATTCAAAGAGAGTGAGATGCCAGCTTCTTTCATTCAGTCAGTAGCTTCAAACATTTCTGGGATATGAATAACATGATGTTTTTCAATGGCAAAAATTAATGAATATTGTAAATGCACAAACAGTAATTTCTCCGCATTGCAAGGTGCAATTCTGAAATTTTTTGCTTTTTCCTGCTCCTCTTAGCATGATAAAGAAGATTCAAAGAGAGTGAGATGCCAGCTCCTTTCATTCAGTCAGTAGCTTCAATCATTTCTGGACGTTTTTCAATGGCAAAAATCAATGAATATTGTAAATGCACAAACAGTAATTTCTCCGCATTGCAAGGTGCAATTCTGAAATTTTTTGCTTTTTCCTGCTCCTCTTAGCATGATAAAGAAGATTCAAAGAGAGTGAGATGCCAGCTCCTTTCATTCAGTCAGTAGCTTCAATCATTTCTGGACGTTTTTCAATGGCAAAAATCAATGAATATTGTAAATGCACAAACAGTAATTTCTCCGCATTGCAAGGTGCAATTCTGAAATTTTTTGCTTTTTCCTGCTCCTCTTAGCATGATAAAGAAGATTCAAAGAGAGTGAGATGCCAGCTCCTTTCATTCAGTCAGTAGCTTCAATCATTTCTGGTATATGAATAACATGATGTTTTTCAATGGCAAAAATCAATGAATATTGTAAATGCACAAACAGTAATTTCTCCGCATTGCAAGTTGCAATTCTGAAATTTTTTGCTTTTTCCTGCTCCTCTTAGCATGATAAAGAAGATTCAAAGAGAGTGAGATTCCAGCTCCTTTCATTCAGTCAGTAGCTTCAATCATTTCTGGACGTTTTTCAATGGCAAAAATCAATGAATATTGTAAATGCACAAACAGTAATTTCTCCGCATTGCAAGGTGCAATTCTGAAATTTTTTGCTTTTTCCTGCTCCTCTTAGCATGATAAAGAAGATTCAAAGAGAGTGAGATGCCAGCTCCTTTCATTCAGTCAGTAGCTTCAATCATTTCTGGACGTTTTTCAATGGCAAAACTCAATGAATATTGTAAATGCACAAACAGTAATTTCTCCGCATTGCAAGATGCAATTCTGAAATTTTTTGCTTTTTCCTGCTCCTCTTAGCATGATAAAGAAGATTCAAAGAGAGTGAGATGCCAGCTCCTTTCATTCAGTCAGTAGCTTCAATCATTTCTGGACGTTTTTCAATGACAAAAATCAATGAATATTGTAAATGCACAAACAGTAATTTCTCCGCATTGCAAGGTGCAATTCTGAAATTTTTTGCTTTTTCCTGCTCCTCTTAGCATGATAAAGAAGATTCAAAGAGAGTGAGATGCCAGCTCCTTTCATTCAGTCAGTAGCTTCAATCATTTCTGGTATATGAATAACATGATGTTTTTCAATGGCAAAAATCAATGAATATTGTAAATGCACAAACAGTAATTTCTCCGCATTGCAAGGTGCAATTCTGAAATTTTTTGCTTTTTCCTGCTCCTCTTAGCATGATAAAGAAGATTCAAAGAGAGTGAGATGCCAGCTCCTTTCATTCAGTCAGTAGCTTCAATCATTTCTGGACGTTTTTCAATGGCAAAAATCAATGAATATTGTAAATGCACAAACTGTAATTTCTCCGCATTGCAAGGTGCAATTCTGAAATTTTTTGCTTTTTCCTGCTCCTCTTAGCATGATAAAGAAGATTCAAAGAGAGTGAGATGCCAGCTCCTTTCATTCAGTCAGTAGCTTCAGTCATTTCTGGACGTTTTTCAATGGCAAAAATCAATGAATATTGTAAATGCACAAACAGTAATTTCTCCGCATTGCAAGGTGCAATTCTGAAATTTTTTGCTTTTTCCTGCTCCTCTTAGCATGATAAAGAAGATTCAAAGAGAGTGAGATGCCAGCTCCTTTCATTCAGTCAGTAGCTTCAATCATTTCTGGTATATGAATAACATGATGTTTTTCAATGGCAAAAATCAATGAATATTGTAAATGCACAAACAGTAATTTCTCCGCATTGCAAGGTGCAATTCTGAAATTTTTTGCTTTTTCCTGCTCCTCTTAGCATGATAAAGAAGATTCAAAGAGAGTGAGATGCCAGCTCCTTTCATTCAGTCAGTAGCTTCAATCATTTCTGGACGTTTTTCAATGGCAAAAATCAATGAATATTGTAAATGCACAAACAGTAATTTCTCCGCATTGCAAGGTGCAATTCTGAAATTTTTTGCTTTTTCCTTCTCCTCTTAGCATGATAAAGAAGATTCAAAGAGAGTGAGATGCCAGCTCCTTTCATTCAGTCAGTAGCTTCAATCATTTCTGGACGTTTTTCAATGGCAAAAATCAATGAATATTGTAAATGCACAAACTGTAATTTCTCCGCATTGCAAGGTGCAATTCTGAAATTTTTTGCTTTTTCCTGCTCCTCTTAGCATGATAAAGAAGATTCAAAGAGAGTGAGATGCCAGCTCCTTTCATTCAGTCAGTAGCTTCAGTCATTTCTGGACGTTTTTCAATGGCAAAAATCAATGAATATTGTAAATGCACAAACAGTAATTTCTCCGCATTGCAAGGTGCAATTCTGAAATTTTTTGCTTTTTCCTGCTCCTCTTAGCATGATAAAGAAGATTCAAAGAGAGTGAGATGCCAGCTCCTTTCATTCAGTCAGTAGCTTCAAACATTTCTGGTATAAACATTTCTGGACGTTTTTCAATGGCAAAAATCAATGAATATTGTAAATGCACAAACAGTAATATCTAAACATTGCAAGGTGCAATTCTGAAATTTTTTGCTTTTTCCTGCTAATCCTAGCATGATAAAGAAGATTCAAATAGAGTGAGATGCCAGCTCCTTTCATTCAGTCAGTAGCTTCAAACATTTCTGGACGTTTTTCAATGGCAAAATTCAATGAATATTGTAAATGCACAAACAGTAATATCTCCACATTGCCAGGTGCAATTCTGAAATTTTTTGCTTTTTCCTGCTAATCCTAGCATGATAAAGAAGATTCAAAGAGAGTGAGATGCCAGCTCCTTTCATTCAGTCAGTAGCTTCAATCATTTCTGGACGTTTTTCAATGGCAAAAATCAATGAATATTGTAAATGCACAAACAGTAATTTCTCCGCATTGCAAGGTGCAATTCTGAAATTTTTTGCTTTTTCCTGCTCCTCTTAGCATGATAAAGAAGATTCAAAGAGAGTGAGATGCCAGCTCCTTTCATTCAGTCAGTAGCTTCAATCATTTCTGGACGTTTTTCAATGGCAAAAATCAATGAATATTGTAAATGCACAAACAGTAATTTCTCCGCATTGCAAGGTGCAATTCTGAAATTTTTTGCTTTTTCCTGCTCCTCTTAGCATGATAAAGAAGATTCAAAGAGAGTGAGATGCCAGCTCCTTTCATTCAGTCAGTAGCTTCAATCATTTCTGGTATATGAATAACATGATGTTTTTCAATGGCAAAAATCAATGAATATTGTAAATGCACAAACAGTAATTTCTCCGCATTGCAAGGTGCAATTCTGAAATTTTTTGCTTTTTCCTGCTCCTCTTAGCATGATAAAGAAGATTCAAAGAGAGTGAGATGCCAGCTCCTTTCATTCAGTCAGTAGCTTCAATCATTTCTGGACGTTTTTCAATGGCAAAAATCAATGAATATTGTAAATGCACAAACAGTAATTTCTCCGCATTGCAAGGTGCAATTCTGAAATTTTTTGCTTTTTCCTTCTCCTCTTAGCATGATAAAGAAGATTCAAAGAGAGTGAGATGCCAGCTCCTTTCATTCAGTCAGTAGCTTCAATCATTTCTGGACGTTTTTCAATGGCAAAAATCAATGAATATTGTAAATGCACAAACTGTAATTTCTCCGCATTGCAAGGTGCAATTCTGAAATTTTTTGCTTTTTCCTGCTCCTCTTAGCATGATAAAGAAGATTCAAAGAGAGTGAGATGCCAGCTCCTTTCATTCAGTCAGTAGCTTCAGTCATTTCTGGACGTTTTTCAATGGCAAAAATCAATGAATATTGTAAATGCACAAACAGTAATTTCTCCGCATTGCAAGGTGCAATTCTGAAATTTTTTGCTTTTTCCTGCTCCTCTTAGCATGATAAAGAAGATTCAAAGAGAGTGAGATGCCAGCTCCTTTCATTCAGTCAGTAGCTTCAAACATTTCTGGTATAAACATTTCTGGACGTTTTTCAATGGCAAAAATCAATGAATATTGTAAATGCACAAACAGTAATATCTAAACATTGCAAGGTGCAATTCTGAAATTTTTTGCTTTTTCCTGCTAATCCTAGCATGATAAAGAAGATTCAAATAGAGTGAGATGCCAGCTCCTTTCATTCAGTCAGTAGCTTCAAACATTTCTGGACGTTTTTCAATGGCAAAATTCAATGAATATTGTAAATGCACAAACAGTAATATCTCCACATTGCCAGGTGCAATTCTGAAATTTTTTGCTTTTTCCTGCTAATCCTAGCATGATAAAGAAGATTCAAAGAGAGTGAGATGCCAGCTCCTTTCATTCAGTCAGTAGCTTCAATCATTTCTGGACGTTTTTCAATGGCAAAAATCAATGAATATTGTAAATGCACAAACAGTAATTTCTCCGCATTGCAAGGTGCAATTCTGAAATTTTTTGCTTTTTCCTGCTCCTCTTAGCATGATAAAGAAGATTCAAAGAGAGTGAGATGCCAGCTCCTTTCATTCAGTCAGTAGCTTCAATCATTTCTGGACGTTTTTCAATGGCAAAAATCAATGAATATTGTAAATGCACAAACAGTAATTTCTCCGCATTGCAAGGTGCAATTCTGAAATTTTTTGCTTTTTCCTGCTCCTCTTAGCATGATAAAGAAGATTCAAAGAGAGTGAGATGCCAGCTCCTTTCATTCAGTCAGTAGCTTCAATCATTTCTGGTATATGAATAACATGATGTTTTTCAATGGCAAAAATCAATGAATATTGTAAATGCACAAACAGTAATTTCTCCGCATTGCAAGGTGCAATTCTGAAATTTTTTGCTTTTTCCTGCTCCTCTTAGCATGATAAAGAAGATTCAAAGAGAGTGAGATGCCAGCTCCTTTCATTCAGTCAGTAGCTTCAATCATTTCTGGACGTTTTTCAATGGCAAAAATCAATGAATATTGTAAATGCACAAACAGTAATTACTCCGCATTGCAAGATGCAATTCTGAAATTTTTTGGTTTTTCCTGCTCCTCTTAGCATGATAAAGAAGATTCAAAGAGAGTGAGATGCCAGCTCCTTTCATTCAGTCAGTAGCTTCAGTCATTTCTGGACGTTTTTCAATGGCAAAAATCAATGAATATTGTAAATGCACAAACAGTAATTTCTCCGCATTGCAATGTGCAATTCTGAAATTTTTTGCTTTTTCCTGCTCCTCTTAGCATGATAAAGAAGATTCAAAGAGAGTGAGATGCCAGCTCCTTTCATTCAGTCAGTAGCTTCAAACATTTCTGGTATAAACATTTCTGGACGTTTTTCAATGGCAAAAATCAATGAATATTGTAAATGCACAAACAGTAATATCTCCACATTGCAAGGTGCAATTCTGAAATTTTTTGCTTTTTCCTGCTAATCCTAGCATGATAAAGAAGATTCAAATAGAGTGAGATGCCAGCTCCTTTCATTCAGTCAGTAGCTTCAAACATTTCTGGACGTTTTTCAATGGCAAAATTCAATGAATATTGTAAATGCACAAACAGTAATATCTCCACATTGCCAGGTGCAATTCTGAAATTTTTTGCTTTTTCCTGCTAATCCTAGCATGATAAAGAAGATTCAAAGAGAGTGAGATGCCAGCTCCTTTCATTCAGTCAGTAGCTTCAATCATTTCTGGACGTTTTTCAATGGCAAAAATCAATGAATATTGTAAATGCACAAACAGTAATTTCTCCGCATTGCAAGGTGCAATTCTGAAATTTTTTGCTTTTTCCTGCTCCTCTTAGCATGATAAAGAAGATTCAAAGAGAGTGAGATGCCAGCTCCTTTCATTCAGTCAGTAGCTTCAATCATTTCTGGACGTTTTTCAATGGCAAAAATCAATGAATATTGTAAATGCACAAACAGTAATTTCTCCGCATTGCAAGGTGCAATTCTGAAATTTTTTGCTTTTTCCTGCTCCTCTTAGCATGATAAAGAAGATTCAAAGAGAGTGAGATGCCAGCTCCTTTCTTTCAGTCAGTAGCTTCAAACATTTCTGGTATAAACATTTCTGGACGTTTTTCAATGGCAAAAATCAATGAATATTGTAAATGCACAAACAGTAATATCTCCACATTGCAAGGTGCAATGCTGAAATTTTTTGCTTTTTCCTGCTAATCCTAGCATGATAAAGAAGATTCAAATAGAGTGAGATGCCAGCTCCTTTCATTCAGTCAGTAGCTTCAAACATTTCTGGACGTTTTTCATTGGCAAAAATCAATGAATATTGTAAATGCACAAACAGTAATATCTCCACATTGCAAGGTGCAATTCTGAAATTTTTTGCTTTTTCCTGCTAATCCTAGCATGATAAAGAAGATTCAAAGAGAGTGAGATGTCAGCTCCTTTCATTCAGTCAGTAGCTTCAAACATTTCTGGTATATGAATAACATGATGTTTTTCAATGGCAAAAATCAATGAATATTGTAAATGCACAAACAGTAATATCTCCACATTGCAAGGTGCAATTCTGAAATTTTTTGCTTTTTCCTGCTAATCCTAGCATGATAAAGAAGATTCAAAGAGAGTGAGATGCCAGCTCCTTTCATTCAGTCAGTAGCTTCAAACATTTCTGGACGTTTTTCAATGGCAAAAATCAATGAATATTGTAAATGCACAAACAGTAATATCTCCACATTGCAAGGTGCAATTCTGAAATTTTTTGCTTTTTCCTGCTACTCCTAGCATGATAAAGAAGATTCAAACAGAGTGAGATGCCAGCTCCTTTCATTCAGTCAGTAGCTTCAATCATTTCTGGACGTTTTTCAATGGCAAAAATCAATGAATATTGTAAATGCACAAACAGTAATTTCTCCGCATTGCAAGGTGCAATTCTGAATTTTTTTGCTTTTTCCTGCTCCTCTTAGCATGGTAAAGAAGATTCAAAGAGAGTGAGATGCCAGCTCCTTTCATTCAGTCAGTAGCTTCAGTCATTTCTGGACGTTTTTCAATGGCAAAAATCAATGAATATTGTAAATGCACAAAAAGTAATTTCTCCGCATTGCAAGGTGCAATTCTGAAATTTTTTGCTTTTTCCTGCTCCTCTTAGCATGATAAAGAAGATTCAAAGAGAGTGAGATGCCAGCTCCTTTCATTCAGTCAGTAGCTTCAAACATTTCTGGTATAAACATTTCTGGACGTTTTTCAATGGCAAAAATCAATGAATATTGTAAATGCACAAACAGTAATATCTCCACATTGCAAGGTGCAATTCTGAAATTTTTTGCTTTTTCCTGCTAATCCTAGCATGATAAAGAAGATTCAAATAGAGTGAGATGCCAGCTCCTTTCATTCAGTCAGTAGCTTCAAACATTTCTTGACGTTTTTCAATGGCAAAATTCAATGAATATTGTAAATGCACAAACAGTAATATCTCCACATTGCAAGGTGCAATTCTGAAATTTTTTGCTTTTTCCTGCTAATCCTAGCATGATAAAGAAGATTCAAAGAGAGTGAGATGCCAGCTCCTTTCATTCAGTCAGTAGCTTCAATCATTTCTGGACGTTTTTCAATGGCAAAAATCAATGAATATTGTAAATGCACAAACAGTAATTTCTCCGCATTGCAAGGTGCAATTCTGAAATTTTTTGCTTTTTCCTGCTCCTCTTAGCATGATAAAGAAGATTCAAAGAGAGTGAGATGCCAGCTCCTTTCATTCAGTCAGTAGCTTCAATCATTTCTGGATGTTTTTCAATGGCAAAAATCAATGAATATTGTAAATGCACAAACAGTAATTTCTCCGCATTGCAAGGTGCAATTCTGAAATTTTTTGCTTTTTCCTGCTCCTCTTAGCATGATAAAGAAGATTCAAAGAGAGTGAGATGCCAGCTCCTTTCATTCAGTCAGTAGCTTCAATCATTTCTGGCATATGAATAACATGATGTTTTTCAATGGCAAAAATCAATGAATATTGTAAATGCACAAACAGTAATTTCTCCGCATTGCAAGGTGCAATTCTGAAATTTTTTGCTTTTTCCTGCTCCTCTTAGCATGGTAAAGAAGATTCAAAGAGAGTGAGATGCCAGCTCCTTTCATTCAGTCAGTAGCTTCAATCATTTCTGGACGTTTTTCAATGGCAAAAATCAATGAATATTGTAAATGCACAAACAGTAATTTCTCCGCATTGCAAGATGCAATTCTGAAATTTTTTGCTTTTTCCTGCTCCTCTTAGCATGATAAAGAAGATTCAAAGAGAGTGAGATGCCAGCTCCTTTCATTCAGTCAGTAGCTTCAGTCATTTCTGGACGTTTTTCAATGGCAAAAATCAATGAATATTGTAAATGCACAAACAGTAATTTCTCCGCATTGCAAAGTGCAATTCTGAAATTTTTTGCTTTTTCCTGCTCCTCTTAGCATGATAAAGAAGTTTCAAAGAGAGTGAGATGCCAGCTCCTTTCATTCAGTCAGTAGCTTCAAACATTTCTGGTATAAACATTTCTGGATGTTTTTCAATGGCAAAAATCAATGAATATTGTAAATGCACAAACAGTAATATCTCCACATTGCAAGGTGCAATGCTGAAATTTTTTGCTTTTTCCTGCTAATCCTAGGATGATAAAGAAGATTCAAATAGAGTGAGATGCCAGCTCCTTTCATTCAGTCAGTAGCTTCAAACATTTCTGGACGTTTTTCAATGGCAAAAATCAATGAATATTGTAAATGCACAAACAGTAATATCTCCACATTGCAAGGTGCAATTCTGAAATTTTTTGCTTTTTCCTGCTAATCCTAGCATGATAAAGAAGATTCAAAGAGAGTGAGATGTCAGCTCCTTTCATTCAGTCAGTAGCTTCAAACATTTCTGGTATATGAATAACATGATGTTTTTCAATGGCAAAAATCAATGAATATTGTAAATGCACAAACAGTAATATCTCCACATTGCAAGGTGCAATTCTGAAATTTTTTGCTTTTTCCTGCTAATCCTAGCATGATAAAGAAGATTCAAAGAGAGTGAGATGCCAGCTCCTTTCATTCAGTCAGTAGCTTCAAACATTTCTGGACGTTTTTCAATGGCAAAAATCAATGAATATTGTAAATGCACAAACAGTAATATCTCCACATTGCAAGGTGCAATTCTGAAATTTTTTGCTTTTTCCTGCTACTCCTAGCATGATAAAGAAGATTCAAAGAGAGTGAGATGCCAGCTCCTTTCATTCAGTCAGTAGCTTCAAACATTTCTGGACGTTTTTCAATGGCAAAAATCAATGAATATTGTAAATGCACAAACAGTAATATCTCCACATTGCAAGGTGCAATTCTGAAATTTTTTGCTTTTTCCTGCTAATCCTAGCATGATAAAGAAGATTCAAAGAGAGTGAGATGCCAGCTCCTTTCATTCAGTCAGTAGCTTCAAACATTTCTGGACGTTTTTCAATGGCAAAAATCAATGAATATTGTAAATGCACAAACAGTAATTTCTCCGCATTGCAAGGTGCAATTCTGAAATTTTTTGCTTTTTCCTGCTCCTCTTAGCATGATAAAGAAGATTCAAAGAGAGTGAGATGCCAGCTCCTTTCATTCAGTCAGTAGCTTCAATCATTTCTGGTATATGAATAACATGATGTTTTTCAATGGCAAAAATCAATGAATATTGTAAATGCACAAACAGTAATTTCTCCGCATTGCAAGGTGCAATTCTGAAATTTTTTGCTTTTTCCTGCTCCTCTTAGCATGATAAAGAAGATTCAAAGAGAGTGAGATGCCAGCTCCTTTCATTCAGTCAGTAGCTTCAATCATTTCTGGACGTTTTTCAATGGCAAAAATCAATGAATATTGTAAATGCACAAACAGTAATTTCTCCGCATTGCAAGGTGCAATTCTGAAATTTTTTGCTTTTTCCTGCTCCTCTTAGCATGATAAACAAGATTCAAAGAGAGTGAGATGCCAGCTCCTTTCATTCAGTCAGTAGCTTCAATCATTTCTGGACGTTTTTCAATGGCAAAAATCAATGAATATTGTAAATGCACAAACAGTAATTTCTCCGCATTGCAAGGTGCAATTCTGAAATTTTTTGCTTTTTCCTGCTCCTCTTAGCATGATAAAGAAGATTCAAAGAGAGTGAGATGCCAGCTCCTTTCATTCAGTCAGTAGCTTCAAACATTTCTGGTATATGAATAACATGATGTTTTTCAATGGCAAAAATCAATGAATATTGTAAATGCACAAACAGTAATTTCTCCGCATTGCAAGGTGCAAGTCTGAAATTTTTTGCTTTTTCCTGCTCCTCTTAGCATGATAAAGAAGATTCAAAGAGAGTGAGATGCCAGCTACTTTCATTCAGTCAGTAGCTTCAATCATTTCTGGACGTTTTTCAATGGTAAAAATCAATGAATATTGTAAATGCACAAACAGTAATTTCTCCACATTGCAAGGTGCAATTCTGAAATTTTTTGCTTTTTCCTGCTCCTCTTAGCATGATAAAGAAGATTCAAAGAGAGTGAGATGCCAGCTCCTTTCATTCAGTCAGTAGCTTCAAACATTTCTGGTATATGAATAACATGATGTTTTTCAATGGCAAAAATCAATGAATATTGTAAATGCACAAACAGTAATTTCTCTGGATTGCAAGGTGCAATTCTGAAATTTTTTGCTTTTTCCTGCTCCTCTTAGCATGATAAAGAAGATTCAAAGAGAGTGAGATGCCAGCTACTTTCATTCAGTCAGTAGCTTCAATCATTTCTGGACGTTTTTCAATGGTAAAAATCAATGAATATTGTAAATGCACAAACAGTAATTTCTCCACATTGCAAGGTGCAATTCTGAAATTTTTTGCTTTTTCCTGCTCCTCTTAGCATGATAAAGAAGATTCAAAGAGAGTGAGATGCCAGCTCCTTTCATTCAGTCAGTAGCTTCAAACATTTCTGGTATATGAATAACATGATGTTTTTCAATGGCAAAAATCAATGAATATTGTAAATGCACAAACAGTAATTTCTCCGCATTGCAAGGTGCAATTCTGAAATTTTTTGCTTTTTCCTGCTCCACTTAGCATGATAAAGAAGATTCAAAGAGAGTGAGATGCCAGCTCCTTTCATTCAGTCAGTAGCTTCAATCATTTCTGGACGTTTTTCAATGGCAAAAATCAATGAATATTGTAAATGCACAAACAGTAATTTCTCCGCATTGCAAGGTGCAATTCTGAAATTTTTTGCTTTTTCCTGCTCCTCTTAGCATGACAAAGAAGATTCAAAGAGAGTAAGATGCCAGCTCCTTTCATTCAGTCAGCAGCTTCTATCATTTCTGGTATATGAATAACATGATGTTTTTCAATGGCAAAAATCAATGAATATTGTAAATGCACAAACAGTAATTTCTCCGCATTGCAAGGTGCAATTCTGAAATTTTTTGCTTTTTCCTGCTCCTCTTAGCATGATAAAGAAGATTCAAAGAGAGTGAGATGCCAGCTCCTTTCATTCAGTCAGTAGCTTCAATCATTTCTGGACGTTTTTCAATGGCAAAAATCAATGAATATTGTAAATGCACAAACAGTAATTTCTCCGCATTGCAAGGTGCAATTCTGAAATTTTTTGCTTTTTCCTGCTCCTCTTAGCATGATAAAGAAGATTCAAAGAGAGTGAGATGCCAGCTCCTTTCATTCAGTCAGTAGCTTCAATCATTTCTGGATGTTTTTCAATGGCAAAAATCAATGAATATTGTAAATGCACAAACTGTAATTTCTCCGCATTGCAAGGTGCAATTCTGAAATTTTTTGCTTTTTCCTGCTCCTCTTAGCATGATAAAGAAGATTCAAAGAGAGTGAGATGCCAGCTCCTTTCATTCAGTCAGTAGCTTCAATCATTTCTGGACGTTTTTCAATGGCAAAAATCAATGAATATTGTAAATGCACAAACAGTAATTTCTCCGCATTGCAAGGTGCAATTCTGAAATTTTTTGCTTTTTCCTGCTCCTCTTAGCATGATAAAGAAGATTCAAAGAGAGTGAGATGCCAGCTCCTTTCATTCAGTCAGTACCTTCAATCATTTCTGGATGTTTTTCAATGGCAAAAATCAATGAATATTGTAAATGCACAAACAGTAATTTCTCCGCATTGCAAGGTGCAATTCTGAAATTTTTTGCTTTTTCCCGCTCCTCTTAGCATGATAAAGAAGATTCAAAGAGAGTGAGGTGCCAGCTCCTTTCATTCAGTCAGTAGCTTCAAACATTTCTGGTATATGAATAACATGTTTTTCAATGGCAAAAATCATTGAATATTGTAAATGCACAAACAGTAATTTCTCCGCATTGCAAGGTGCAATTCTGAAATTTTTTGATTTTTCCTGCTCCTCTTAGCATGATAAAGAAGATTCAAAGAGAGTGAGATGCCAGCTCCTTTCATTCAGTCAGTAGCTTCAATCATTTCTGGACGTTTTTCAATGGCAAAAATCAATGAATATTGTAAATGCACAAACAGTAATTTCTCCGCATTGCAAGGTGCAATTCTGAAATTTTTTGCTTTTTCCTGCTCCTCTTAGCATGATAAAGAAGATTCAAAGAGAGTGAGATGCCAGCTCCTTTCATTCAGTCAGTAGCTTCAATCATTTCTGGACGTTTTTCAATGGCAAAAATCAATGAATATTGTAAATGCACAAACAGTAATTTCTCCGCATTGCAAGGTGCAATTCTGAAATTTTTTGCTTTTTCCTGCTCCTCTTAGCATGATAAAGAAGATTCAAAGAGAGTGAGATGCCAGCTCCTTTCTTTCAGTCAGTAGCTTCAAACATTTCTGGTATAAACATTTCTGGACGTTTTTCAATGGCAAAAATCAATGAATATTGTAAATGCACAAACAGTAATATCTCCACATTGCAAGGTGCAATGCTGAAATTTTTTGCTTTTTCCTGCTAATCCTAGCATGATAAAGAAGATTCAAATAGAGTGAGATGCCAGCTCCTTTCATTCAGTCAGTAGCTTCAAACATTTCTGGACGTTTTTCATTGGCAAAAATCAATGAATATTGTAAATGCACAAACAGTAATATCTCCACATTGCAAGGTGCAATTCTGAAATTTTTTGCTTTTTCCTGCTAATCCTAGCATGATAAAGAAGATTCAAAGAGAGTGAGATGTCAGCTCCTTTCATTCAGTCAGTAGCTTCAAACATTTCTGGTATATGAATAACATGATGTTTTTCAATGGCAAAAATCAATGAATATTGTAAATGCACAAACAGTAATATCTCCACATTGCAAGGTGCAATTCTGAAATTTTTTGCTTTTTCCTGCTAATCCTAGCATGATAAAGAAGATTCAAAGAGAGTGAGATGCCAGCTCCTTTCATTCAGTCAGTAGCTTCAAACATTTCTGGACGTTTTTCAATGGCAAAAATCAATGAATATTGTAAATGCACAAACAGTAATATCTCCACATTGCAAGGTGCAATTCTGAAATTTTTTGCTTTTTCCTGCTACTCCTAGCATGATAAAGAAGATTCAAACAGAGTGAGATGCCAGCTCCTTTCATTCAGTCAGTAGCTTCAATCATTTCTGGACGTTTTTCAATGGCAAAAATCAATGAATATTGTAAATGCACAAACAGTAATTTCTCCGCATTGCAAGGTGCAATTCTGAATTTTTTTGCTTTATCCTGCTCCTCTTAGCATGGTAAAGAAGATTCAAAGAGAGTGAGATGCCAGCTCCTTTCATTCAGTCAGTAGCTTCAGTCATTTCTGGACGTTTTTCAATGGCAAAAATCAATGAATATTGTAAATGCACAAAAAGTAATTTCTCCGCATTGCAAGGTGCAATTCTGAAATTTTTTGCTTTTTCCTGCTCCTCTTAGCATGATAAAGAAGATTCAAAGAGAGTGAGATGCCAGCTCCTTTCATTCAGTCAGTAGCTTCAAACATTTCTGGTATAAACATTTCTGGACGTTTTTCAATGGCAAAAATCAATGAATATTGTAAATGCACAAACAGTAATATCTCCACATTGCAAGGTGCAATTCTGAAATTTTTTGCTTTTTCCTGCTAATCCTAGCATGATAAAGAAGATTCAAATAGAGTGAGATGCCAGCTCCTTTCATTCAGTCAGTAGCTTCAAACATTTCTTGACGTTTTTCAATGGCAAAATTCAATGAATATTGTAAATGCACAAACAGTAATATCTCCACATTGCAAGGTGCAATTCTGAAATTTTTTGCTTTTTCCTGCTAATCCTAGCATGATAAAGAAGATTCAAAGAGAGTGAGATGCCAGCTCCTTTCATTCAGTCAGTAGCTTCAATCATTTCTGGACGTTTTTCAATGGCAAAAATCAATGAATATTGTAAATGCACAAACAGTAATTTCTCCGCATTGCAAGGTGCAATTCTGAAATTTTTTGCTTTTTCCTGCTCCTCTTAGCATGATAAAGAAGATTCAAAGAGAGTGAGATGCCAGCTCCTTTCATTCAGTCAGTAGCTTCAATCATTTCTGGATGTTTTTCAATGGCAAAAATCAATGAATATTGTAAATGCACAAACAGTAATTTCTCCGCATTGCAAGGTGCAATTCTGAAATTTTTTGCTTTTTCCTGCTCCTCTTAGCATGATAAAGAAGATTCAAAGAGAGTGAGATGCCAGCTCCTTTCATTCAGTCAGTAGCTTCAATCATTTCTGGCATATGAATAACATGATGTTTTTCAATGGCAAAAATCAATGAATATTGTAAATGCACAAACAGTAATTTCTCCGCATTGCAAGGTGCAATTCTGAAATTTTTTGCTTTTTCCTGCTCCTCTTAGCATGGTAAAGAAGATTCAAAGAGAGTGAGATGCCAGCTCCTTTCATTCAGTCAGTAGCTTCAATCATTTCTGGACGTTTTTCAATGGCAAAAATCAATGAATATTGTAAATGCACAAACAGTAATTTCTCCGCATTGCAAGATGCAATTCTGAAATTTTTTGCTTTTTCCTGCTCCTCTTAGCATGATAAAGAAGATTCAAAGAGAGTGAGATGCCAGCTCCTTTCATTCAGTCAGTAGCTTCAGTCATTTCTGGACGTTTTTCAATGGCAAAAATCAATGAATATTGTAAATGCACAAACAGTAATTTCTCCGCATTGCAAAGTGCAATTCTGAAATTTTTTGCTTTTTCCTGCTCCTCTTAGCATGATAAAGAAGTTTCAAAGAGAGTGAGATGCCAGCTCCTTTCATTCAGTCAGTAGCTTCAAACATTTCTGGTATAAACATTTCTGGATGTTTTTCAATGGCAAAAATCAATGAATATTGTAAATGCACAAACAGTAATATCTCCACATTGCAAGGTGCAATGCTGAAATTTTTTGCTTTTTCCTGCTAATCCTAGGATGATAAAGAAGATTCAAATAGAGTGAGATGCCAGCTCCTTTCATTCAGTCAGTAGCTTCAAACATTTCTGGACGTTTTTCAATGGCAAAAATCAATGAATATTGTAAATGCACAAACAGTAATATCTCCACATTGCAAGGTGCAATTCTGAAATTTTTTGCTTTTTCCTGCTAATCCTAGCATGATAAAGAAGATTCAAAGAGAGTGAGATGTCAGCTCCTTTCATTCAGTCAGTAGCTTCAAACATTTCTGGTATATGAATAACATGATGTTTTTCAATGGCAAAAATCAATGAATATTGTAAATGCACAAACAGTAATATCTCCACATTGCAAGGTGCAATTCTGAAATTTTTTGCTTTTTCCTGCTAATCCTAGCATGATAAAGAAGATTCAAAGAGAGTGAGATGCCAGCTCCTTTCATTCAGTCAGTAGCTTCAAACATTTCTGGACGTTTTTCAATGGCAAAAATCAATGAATATTGTAAATGCACAAACAGTAATATCTCCACATTGCAAGGTGCAATTCTGAAATTTTTTGCTTTTTCCTGCTACTCCTAGCATGATAAAGAAGATTCAAAGAGAGTGAGATGCCAGCTCCTTTCATTCAGTCAGTAGCTTCAAACATTTCTGGACGTTTTTCAATGGCAAAAATCAATGAATATTGTAAATGCACAAACAGTAATATCTCCACATTGCAAGGTGCAATTCTGAAATTTTTTGCTTTTTCCTGCTAATCCTAGCATGATAAAGAAGATTCAAAGAGAGTGAGATGCCAGCTCCTTTCATTCAGTCAGTAGCTTCAAACATTTCTGGACGTTTTTCAATGGCAAAAATCAATGAATATTGTAAATGCACAAACAGTAATTTCTCCGCATTGCAAGGTGCAATTCTGAAATTTTTTGCTTTTTCCTGCTCCTCTTAGCATGATAAAGAAGATTCAAAGAGAGTGAGATGCCAGCTCCTTTCATTCAGTCAGTAGCTTCAATCATTTCTGGTATATGAATAACATGATGTTTTTCAATGGCAAAAATCAATGAATATTGTAAATGCACAAACAGTAATTTCTCCGCATTGCAAGGTGCAATTCTGAAATTTTTTGCTTTTTCCTGCTCCTCTTAGCATGATAAAGAAGATTCAAAGAGAGTGAGATGCCAGCTCCTTTCATTCAGTCAGTAGCTTCAATCATTTCTGGACGTTTTTCAATGGCAAAAATCAATGAATATTGTAAATGCACAAACAGTAATTTCTCCGCATTGCAAGGTGCAATTCTGAAATTTTTTGCTTTTTCCTGCTCCTCTTAGCATGATAAACAAGATTCAAAGAGAGTGAGATGCCAGCTCCTTTCATTCAGTCAGTAGCTTCAATCATTTCTGGACGTTTTTCAATGGCAAAAATCAATGAATATTGTAAATGCACAAACAGTAATTTCTCCGCATTGCAAGGTGCAATTCTGAAATTTTTTGCTTTTTCCTGCTCCTCTTAGCATGATAAAGAAGATTCAAAGAGAGTGAGATGCCAGCTCCTTTCATTCAGTCAGTAGCTTCAAACATTTCTGGTATATGAATAACATGATGTTTTTCAATGGCAAAAATCAATGAATATTGTAAATGCACAAACAGTAATTTCTCCGCATTGCAAGGTGCAAGTCTGAAATTTTTTGCTTTTTCCTGCTCCTCTTAGCATGATAAAGAAGATTCAAAGAGAGTGAGATGCCAGCTACTTTCATTCAGTCAGTAGCTTCAATCATTTCTGGACGTTTTTCAATGGTAAAAATCAATGAATATTGTAAATGCACAAACAGTAATTTCTCCACATTGCAAGGTGCAATTCTGAAATTTTTTGCTTTTTCCTGCTCCTCTTAGCATGATAAAGAAGATTCAAAGAGAGTGAGATGCCAGCTCCTTTCATTCAGTCAGTAGCTTCAAACATTTCTGGTATATGAATAACATGATGTTTTTCAATGGCAAAAATCAATGAATATTGTAAATGCACAAACAGTAATTTCTCTGGATTGCAAGGTGCAATTCTGAAATTTTTTGCTTTTTCCTGCTCCTCTTAGCATGATAAAGAAGATTCAAAGAGAGTGAGATGCCAGCTACTTTCATTCAGTCAGTAGCTTCAATCATTTCTGGACGTTTTTCAATGGTAAAAATCAATGAATATTGTAAATGCACAAACAGTAATTTCTCCACATTGCAAGGTGCAATTCTGAAATTTTTTGCTTTTTCCTGCTCCTCTTAGCATGATAAAGAAGATTCAAAGAGAGTGAGATGCCAGCTCCTTTCATTCAGTCAGTAGCTTCAAACATTTCTGGTATATGAATAACATGATGTTTTTCAATGGCAAAAATCAATGAATATTGTAAATGCACAAACAGTAATTTCTCCGCATTGCAAGGTGCAATTCTGAAATTTTTTGCTTTTTCCTGCTCCACTTAGCATGATAAAGAAGATTCAAAGAGAGTGAGATGCCAGCTCCTTTCATTCAGTCAGTAGCTTCAATCATTTCTGGACGTTTTTCAATGGCAAAAATCAATGAATATTGTAAATGCACAAACAGTAATTTCTCCGCATTGCAAGGTGCAATTCTGAAATTTTTTGCTTTTTCCTGCTCCTCTTAGCATGACAAAGAAGATTCAAAGAGAGTAAGATGCCAGCTCCTTTCATTCAGTCAGCAGCTTCTATCATTTCTGGTATATGAATAACATGATGTTTTTCAATGGCAAAAATCAATGAATATTGTAAATGCACAAACAGTAATTTCTCCGCATTGCAAGGTGCAATTCTGAAATTTTTTGCTTTTTCCTGCTCCTCTTAGCATGATAAAGAAGATTCAAAGAGAGTGAGATGCCAGCTCCTTTCATTCAGTCAGTAGCTTCAATCATTTCTGGACGTTTTTCAATGGCAAAAATCAATGAATATTGTAAATGCACAAACAGTAATTTCTCCGCATTGCAAGGTGCAATTCTGAAATTTTTTGCTTTTTCCTGCTCCTCTTAGCATGATAAAGAAGATTCAAAGAGAGTGAGATGCCAGCTCCTTTCATTCAGTCAGTAGCTTCAATCATTTCTGGATGTTTTTCAATGGCAAAAATCAATGAATATTGTAAATGCACAAACTGTAATTTCTCCGCATTGCAAGGTGCAATTCTGAAATTTTTTGCTTTTTCCTGCTCCTCTTAGCATGATAAAGAAGATTCAAAGAGAGTGAGATGCCAGCTCCTTTCATTCAGTCAGTAGCTTCAATCATTTCTGGACGTTTTTCAATGGCAAAAATCAATGAATATTGTAAATGCACAAACAGTAATTTCTCCGCATTGCAAGGTGCAATTCTGAAATTTTTTGCTTTTTCCTGCTCCTCTTAGCATGATAAAGAAGATTCAAAGAGAGTGAGATGCCAGCTCCTTTCATTCAGTCAGTACCTTCAATCATTTCTGGATGTTTTTCAATGGCAAAAATCAATGAATATTGTAAATGCACAAACAGTAATTTCTCCGCATTGCAAGGTGCAATTCTGAAATTTTTTGCTTTTTCCCGCTCCTCTTAGCATGATAAAGAAGATTCAAAGAGAGTGAGGTGCCAGCTCCTTTCATTCAGTCAGTAGCTTCAAACATTTCTGGTATATGAATAACATGTTTTTCAATGGCAAAAATCATTGAATATTGTAAATGCACAAACAGTAATTTCTCCGCATTGCAAGGTGCAATTCTGAAATTTTTTGATTTTTCCTGCTCCTCTTAGCATGATAAAGAAGATTCAAAGAGAGTGAGATGCCAGC
Organism: Phyllobates terribilis; assembly: GCF_046119375.1. Taxonomy (NCBI): domain Eukaryota; kingdom Metazoa; phylum Chordata; class Amphibia; order Anura; family Dendrobatidae; genus Phyllobates; species Phyllobates terribilis. The sequence continues at coordinate 275,541 of NW_027363292.1, forward strand.
TCCTTTCATTCAGTCAGTAGCTTCAATCATTTCTGGACGTTTTTCAATGGCAAAAATCAATGAATATTGTAAATGCACAAACAGTAATTTCTCCGCATTGCAAGGTGCAATTCTGAAATTTTTTGCTTTTTCCTGCTCCTCTTAGCATGATAAAGAAGATTCAAAGAGAGTGAGATGCCAGCTCCTTTCATTCAGTCAGTAGCTTCAAACATTTCTGGTATATGAATAACATGATGTTTTTCAATGGCAAAAATCAATGAATATTGTAAATGCACAAACAGTAATTTCTCCGCATTGCAAGGTGCAAGTCTGAAATTTTTTGCTTTTTCCTGCTCCTCTTAGCATGATAAAGAAGATTCAAAGAGAGTGAGATGCCAGCTACTTTCATTCAGTCAGTAGCTTCAATCATTTCTGGACGTTTTTCAATGGTAAAAATCAATGAATATTGTAAATGCACAAACAGTAATTTCTCCACATTGCAAGGTGCAATTCTGAAATTTTTTGCTTTTTCCTGCTACTCTTAGCATGATAAAGAAGATTCAAAGAGAGTGAGATGCCAGCTCCTTTCATTCAGTCAGTAGCTTCAAACATTTCTGGTATATGAATAACATGATGTTTTTCAATGGCAAAAATCAATGAATATTGTAAATGCACAAACAGTAATTTCTCCGCATTGCAAGGTGCAATTCTGAAATTTTTTGCTTTTTCCTGCTCCTCTTAGCATGATAAAGAAGATTCAAAGAGAGTGAGATGCCAGCTCCTTTCATTCAGTCAGTAGCTTCAAACATTTCTGGTATATGAATAACATGATGTTTTTCAATGGCAAAAATCAATGAATATTGTAAATGCACAAAGAGTAATTTCTCCGCATTGCAAGGTGCAATTCTGAAATTTTTTGCTTTTTCCTGCTCCTCTTAGCATGATAAAGAAGATTCAAAGAGAGTGAGATGCCAGCTCCTTTCATTCAGTCAGTAGCTTCAATCATTTCTGGACGTTTTTCAATGGCAAAAATCAATGAATATTGTAAATGCACAAACAGTAATTTCTCCGCATTGCAAGGTGCAATTCTGAAATTTTTTGCTTTTTCCTGCTCCTCTTAGCATGATAAAGAAGATTCAAAGAGAGTGAGATGCCAGCTCCTTTCATTCAGTCAGTAGCTTCAATCATTTCTGGACGTTTTTCAATGGCAAAAATCAATGAATATTGTAAATGCACAAACAGTAATTTCTCCGCATTGCAAGGTGCAATTCTGAAATTTTTTGCTTTTTCCTGCTCCTCTTAGCATGATAAAGAAGATTCAAAGAGAGTGAGATGCCAGCTCCTTTCATTCAGTCAGTAGCTTCAAACATTTCTGGTATATGAATAACATGATGTTTTTCAATGGCAAAAATCAATGAATATTGTAAATGCACAAACAGTAATTTCTCCGCATTGCAAGGTGCAATTCTGAAATTTTTTGCTTTTTCCTGCTCCTCTTAGCATGATAAAGAAGATTCAAAGAGAGTGAGATGCCAGCTCCTTTCATTCAGTCAGTAGCTTCAATCATTTCTGGACGTTTTTCAATGGCAAAAATCAATGAATATTGTAAATGCACAAACAGTAATTTCTCCGCATTGCAAGGTGCAATTCTGAAATTTTTTGCTTTTTCCTGCTCCTCTTAGCATGATAAAGAAGATTCAAAGAGAGTGAGATGCCAGCTCCTTTCATTCAGTCAGTAGCTTCAATCATTTCTGGACGTTTTTCAATGGCAAAAATCAATGAATATTGTAAATGCACAAACAGTAATTTCTCCGCATTGCAAGGTGCAATTCTGAAATTTTTTGCTTTTTCCTGCTCCTCTTAGCATGACAAAGAATATTCAAAGAGAGTAAGATGCCAGCTCCTTTCATTCAGTCAGTAGCTTCAATCATTTCTGGTATATGAATAACATGATGTTTTTCAATGGCAAAAATCAATGAATATTGTAAATGCACAAACAGTAATTTCTCCGCATTGCAAGGTGCAATTCTGAAATTTTTTGCTTTTTCCTGCTCCTCTTAGCATGATAAAGAAGATTCAAAGAGAGTGAGATGCCAGCTCCTTTCATTCAGTCAGTAGCTTCAATCATTTCTGGACGTTTTTCAATGGCAAAAATCAATGAATATTGTAAATGCACAAACAGTAATTTCTCCGCATTGCAAGGTGCAATTCTGAAATTTTTTGCTTTTTCCTGCTCCTCTTAGCATGATAAAGAAGATTCAAAGAGAGTGAGATGCCAGCTCCTTTCATTCAGTCAGTAGCTTCAATCATTTCTGGACGTTTTTCAATGGCAAAAATCAATGAATATTGTAAATGCACAAACAGTAATTTCTCCGCATTGCAAGGTGCAATTCTGAAATTTTTTGCTTTTTCCTGCTCCTCTTAGCATGATAAAGAAGATTCAAAGAGAGTGAGATGCCAGCTCCTTTCATTCAGTCAGTAGCTTCAAACATTTCTGGTATATGAATAACATGATGTTTTTCAATGGCAAAAATCAATGAATATTGTAAATGCACAAACAGTAATTTCTCCGCATTGCAAGGTGCAATTCTGAAATTTTTTGCTTTTTCCTGCTCCTCTTAGCATGATAAAGAAGATTCAAAGAGAGTGAGATGCCAGCTCCTTTCATTCAGTCAGTAGCTTCAATCATTTCTGGACGTTTTTCAATGGCAAAAATCAATGAATATTGTAAATGCACAAACAGTAATTTCTCCGCATTGCAAGGTGCAATTCTGAAATTTTTTGCTTTTTCCTGCTCCTCTTAGCATGATAAAGAAGATTCAAAGAGAGTGAGATGCCAGCTCCTTTCATTCAGTCAGTAGCTTCAATCATTTCTGGTATATGAATAACATGATGTTTTTCAATGGCAAAAATCAATGAATATTGTAAATGCACAAACAGTAATTTCTCCGCATTGCAAGTTGCAATTCTGAAATTTTTTGCTTTTTCCTGCTCCTCTTAGCATGATAAAGAAGATTCAAAGAGAGTGAGATGCCAGCTCCTTTCATTCAGTCAGTAGCTTCAATCATTTCTGGACGTTTTTCAATGGCAAAACTCAATGAATATTGTAAATGCACAAACAGTAATTTCTCCGCATTGCAAGGTGCAATTCTGAAATTTTTTTTCTTTTTCCTGCTCCTCTTAGCATGATAAAGAAGATTCAAAGAGAGTGAGATGCCAGCTCCTTTCATTCAGTCAGTAGCTTCAATCATTTCTGGACGTTTTTCAATGGCAAAAATCAATGAATATTGTAAATGCACACACAGTAATTTCTCCGCATTGCAAGGTGCAATTCTGAAATTTTTTGCTTTTTCCTGCTCCTCTTAGCATGATAAAGAAGATTCAAAGAGAGTGAGATGCCAGCTCCTTTCATTCAGTCAGTAGCTTCAAACATTTCTGGTATATGAATAACATGATGTTTTTCAATGGCAAAAATCAATGAATATTGTAAAAGCACAAACAGTAATTTCTCCGCATTGCAAGGTGCAATTCTGAAATTTTTTGCTTTTTCCTGCTCCTCTTAGCATGATAAAGAAGATTCAAAGAGAGTGAGATGCCAGCTCCTTTCATTCAGTCAGTAGCTTCAATCATTTCTGGACGTTTTTCAATGGCAAAAATCAATGAATATTGTAAATGCACAAACAGTAATTTCTCCGCATTGCAAGGTGCAATTCTGAAATTTTTTGCTTTTTCCTGCTCCTCTTAGCATGATAAAGAAGATTCAAAGAGAGTGAGATGCCAGCTCCTTTCATTCAGTCAGTAGCTTCAATCATTTCTGGACGTTTTTCAATGGCAAAAATCAATGAATATTGTAAATGCACAAACAGTAATTTCTCCGCATTGCAAGGTGCAATTCTGAAATTTTTTGCTTTTTCCTGCTCCTCTTAGCATGATAAAGAAGATTCAAAGAGAGTGAGATGCCAGCTCCTTTCATTCAGTCAGTAGCTTCAAACATTTCTGGTATATGAATAACATGATGTTTTTCAATGGCAAAAATCAATGAATATTGTAAAAGCACAAACAGTAATTTCTCCGCATTGCAAGGTGCAATTCTGAAATTTTTTGCTTTTTCCTGCTCCTCTTAGCATGATAAAGAAGATTCAAAGAGAGTGAGATGCCAGCTCCTTTCATTCAGTCAGTAGCTTCAATCATTTCTGGACGTTTTTCAATGGCAAAAATCAATGAATATTGTAAATGCACAAACAGTAATTTCTCCGCATTGCAAGGTGCAATTCTGAAATTTTTTGCTTTTTCCTGCTCCTCTTAGCATGATAAAGAAGATTCAAAGAGAGTGAGATGCCAGCTCCTTTCATTCAGTCAGTAGCTTCAATCATTTCTGGACGTTTTTCAATGGCAAAAATCAATGAATATTGTAAATGCACAAACAGTAATTTCTCCGCATTGCAAGGTGCAATTCTGAAATTTTTTGCTTTTTCCTGCTCCTCTTAGCATGATAAAGAAGATTCAAAGAGAGTGAGATGCCAGCTCCTTTCATTCAGTCAGTAGCTTCAATCATTTCTGGACGTTTTTCAATGGCAAAAATCAATGAATATTGTAAATGCACAAACAGTAATTTCTCCGCATTGCAAGGTGCAATTCTGAAATTTTTTGCTTTTTCCTGCTCCTCTTAGCATGATAAAGAAGATTCAAAGAGAGTGAGATGCCAGCTCCTTTCATTCAGTCAGTAGCTTCAAACATTTCTGGTATATGAATAACATGATGTTTTTCAATGGCAAAAATCAATGAATATTGTAAAAGCACAAACAGTAATTTCTCCGCATTGCAAGGTGCAATTCTGAAATTTTTTGCTTTTTCCTGCTCCTCTTAGCATGATAAAGAAGATTCAAAGAGAGTGAGATGCCAGCTCCTTTCATTCAGTCAGTAGCTTCAATCATTTCTGGACGTTTTTCAATGGCAAAAATCAATGAATATTGTAAATGCACAAACAGTAATTTCTCCGCATTGCAAGGTGCAATTCTGAAATTTTTTGCTTTTTCCTGCTCCTCTTAGCATGATAAAGAAGATTCAAAGAGAGTGAGATGCCAGCTCCTTTCATTCAGTCAGTAGCTTCAATCATTTCTGGTATATGAATAACATGATGTTTTTCAATGGCAAAAATCAATGAATATTGTAAATGCACAAACAGTAATTTCTCCGCATTGCAAGTTGCAATTCTGAAATTTTTTGCTTTTTCCTGCTCCTCTTAGCATGATAAAGAAGATTCAAAGAGAGTGAGATGCCAGCTCCTTTCATTCAGTCAGTAGCTTCAATCATTTCTGGATGTTTTTCAATGGCAAAAATCAATGAATATTGTAAATGCACAAACAGTAATTTCTCCGCATTGCAAGGTGCAATTCTGAAATTTTTTGCTTTTTCCTGCTCCTCTTAGCATGATAAAGAAGATTCAAAGAGAGTGAGATGCCAGCTCCATTCATTCAGTCAGTAGCTTCAATCATTTCTGGACGTTTTTCAATGGCAAAAATCAATGAATATTGTAAATGCACAAACAGTAATTTCTCCGCATTGCAAGGTGCAATTCTGAAATTTTTTGCTTTTTCCTGCTCCTCTTAGCATGATAAAGAAGATTCAAAGAGAGTGAGATGCCAGCTCCTTTCATTCAGTCAGTAGCTTCAAACATTTCTGGTATATGAATAACATGATGTTTTTCAATGGCAAAAATCAATGAATATTGTAAAAGCACAAACAGTAATTTCTCCGCATTGCAAGGTGCAATTCTGAAATTTTTTGCTTTTTCCTGCTCCTCTTAGCATGATAAAGAAGATTCAAAGAGAGTGAGATGCCAGCTCCTTTCATTCAGTCAGTAGCTTCAATCATTTCTGGACGTTTTTCAATGGCAAAAATCAATGAATATTGTAAATGCACAAACAGTAATTTCTCCGCATTGCAAGGTGCAATTCTGAAATTTTTTGCGTTTTCCTGCTCCTCTTAGCATGATAAAGAAGATTCAAAGAGAGTGAGATGCCAGCTCCTTTCATTCAGTCAGTAGCTTCAATCATTTCTGGTATATGAATAACATGATGTTTTTCAATGGCAAAAATCAATGAATATTGTAAATGCACAAACAGTAATTTCTCCACATTGCAAGGTGCAATTCTGAAATTTTTTGCTTTTTCCTGCTCCTCTTAGCATGATAAAGAAGATTCAAAGAGAGTGAGATGCCAGCTCCTTTCATTCAGTCAGTAGCTTCAATCATTTCTGGACGTTTTTCAATGGCAAAAATCAATGAATATTGTAAATGCACAAACAGTAATTTCTCCGCATTGCAAGGTGCAATTCTGAAATTTTTTGCTTTTTCCTGCTCCTCTTAGCATGACAAAGAAGATTCAAAGAGAGCGAGATGCCAGCTCCTTTCATTCAGTCAGTAGCTTCAATCATTTCTGGTATATGAATAACATGATGTTTTTCAATGGCAAAAATCAATGAATATTGTAAATGCACAAACAGTAATTTCTCCGCATTGCAAGGTGCAATTCTGAAATTTTTTGCTTTTTCCTGCTCCTCTTAGCATGATAAAGAAGATTCAAAGAGAGTGAGATGCCAGCTCCTTTCATTCAGTCAGTAGCTTCAATCATTTCTGGACGTTTTTCAATGGCAAAAATCAATGAATATTGTAAATGCACAAACAGTAATTTCTCCGCATTGCAAGGTGCAATTCTGAAATTTTTTGCTTTTTCCTTCTCCTCTTAGCATGATAAAGAAGATTCAAAGAGAGTGAGATGCCAGCTCCTTTCATTCAGTCAGTAGCTTCAATCATTTCTGGACGTTTTTCAATGGCAAAAATCAATGAATATTGTAAATGCACAAACAGTAATTTCTCCGCATTGCAAGGTGCAATTCTGAAATTTTTTGCTTTTTCCTGCTCCTCTTAGCATGATAAAGAAGATTCAAAGAGAGTGAGATGCCAGCTCCTTTCATTCAGTCAGTAGCTTCAATCATTTCTGGTATATGAATAACATGATGTTTTTCAATGGCAAAAATCAATGAATATTGTAAATGCACAAACAGTAATTTCTCCGCATTGCAAGGTGCAATTCTGAAATTTTTTGCTTTTTCCTGCTCCTCTTAGCATGATAAAGAAGATTCAAAGAGAGTGAGATGCCAGCTCCTTTCATTCAGTCAGCAGCTTCAATCATTTCTGGACATTTTTCAATGGCAAAAATCAATGAATATTGTAAATGCACAAACAGTAATTTCTCCGCATTGCAAGGTGCAATTCTGAAATTTTTTGCTTTTTCCTGCTCCTCTTAGCATGATAAAGAAGATTCAAAGAGAGTGAGATGCCAGCTCCTTTCATTCAGTCAGTAGCTTCAAACATTTCTGGTATATGAATAACATGATGTTTTTCAATGGCAAAAATCAATGAATATTGTAAAAGCACAAACAGTAATTTCTCCGCATTGCAAGGTGCAATTCTGAAATTTTTTGCTTTTTCCTGCTCCTCTTAGCATGATAAAGAAGATTCAAAGAGAGTGAGATGCCAGCTCCTTTCATTCAGTCAGTAGCTTCAATCATTTCTGGACGTTTTTCAATGGCAAAAATCAATGAATATTGTAAATGCACAAACAGTAATTTCTCCGCATTGCAAGGTGCAATTCTGAAATTTTTTGCTTTTTCCTGCTCCTCTTAGCATGATAAAGAAGATTCAAAGAGAGTGAGATGCCAGCTCCTTTCATTCAGTCAGTAGCTTCAATCATTTCTGGTATATGAATAACATGATGTTTTTCAATGGCAAAAATCAATGAATATTGTAAATGCACAAACAGTAATTTCTCCGCATTGCAAGTTGCAATTCTGAAATTTTTTGCTTTTTCCTGCTCCTCTTAGCATGATAAAGAAGATTCAAAGAGAGTGAGATGCCAGCTCCTTTCATTCAGTCAGTAGCTTCAATTATTTCTGGACGTTTTTCAATGGCAAAAATCAATGAATATTGTAAATGCACAAACAGTAATTTCTCCGCATTGCAAGGTGCAATTCTGAAATTTTTTGCTTTTTCCTGCTCCTCTTAGCATGATAAAGAAGATTCAAAGAGAGTGAGATGCCAGCTCCTTTCATTCAGTCAGTTGCTTCAATCATTTCTGGACGTTTTTCAATGGCAAAAATCAATGAATATTGTAAATGCACAACCAGTAATTTCTCCGCATTGCAAGGTGCAATTCTGAAATTTTTTGCTTTTTCCTGCTCCTCTTAGCATGATAAAGAAGATTCAAAGAGAGTGAGATGCCAGCTCCTTTCATTCAGTCAGTAGCTTCAATCATTTCTGGACGTTTTTCAATGGCAAAAATCAATGAATATTGTAAATGCACAAACAGTAATTTCTCCGCATTGCAAGGTGCAATTCTGAAATTTTTTGCTTTTTCCTGCTCCTCTTTGCATGATAAAGAAGATTCAAAGAGAGTGAGATGCCAGCTCCTTTCATTCAGTCAGTAGCTTCAATCATTTCTGGTATATGAATAACATGATGTTTTTCAATGGCAAAAATCAATGAATATTGTAAATGCACAAACAGTAATTTCTCCGCATTGCAAGGTGCAATTCTGAAATTTTTGGCTTTTTCCTGCTCCTCTTAGCATGATAAAGAAGATTCAAAGAGAGTGAGATGCCAGCTCCTTTCATTCAGTCAGTAGCTTCAATCATTTCTGGATGTTTTTCAATGGCAAAAATCAATGAATATTGTAAATGCACAAACAGTAATTTCTCCGCATTGCAAGGTGCAATTCTGAAATTTCTTGCATTTTCCTGCTCCTCTTAGCATGATAAAGAAGATTCAAAGAGAGTGAGATGCCAGCTCCTTTCATTCAGTCAGTAGCTTCAATCATTTCTGGACGTTTTTCAATGGCAAAAATCAATGAATATTGTAAATGCACAAACAGTAATTTCTCCGCATTGCAAGGTGCAATTCTGAAATTTTTTGCTTTTTCCTGCTCCTCTTAGCATGATAAAGAAGATTCAAAGAGAGTGAGATGCCAGCTCCTTTCATTCAGTCAGTAGCTTCAAACATTTCTGGTATATGAATAACATGATGTTTTTCAATGGCAAAAATCAATGAATATTGTAAATGCACAAACAGTAATTTCTCCGCATTGCAAGGTGCAATTCTGAAATTTTTTGCTTTTTCCTGCTCCTCTTAGCATGATAAAGAAGATTCAAAGAGAGTGAGATGCCAGCTCCTTTCATTCAGTCAGTAGCTTCAATCATTTCTGGACGTTTTTCAATGGCAAAAATCAATGAATATTGTAAATGCACAAACAGTAATTTCTCCGCATTGCAAGGTGCAATTCTGAAATTTTTTGCTTTTTCCTGCTCCTCTTAGCATGATAAAGAAGATTCAAAGAGAGTGAGATGCCAGCTTCTTTCATTCAGTCAGTAGCTTCAAACATTTCTGGGATATGAATAACATGATGTTTTTCAATGGCAAAAATTAATGAATATTGTAAATGCACAAACAGTAATTTCTCCGCATTGCAAGGTGCAATTCTGAAATTTTTTGCTTTTTCCTGCTCCTCTTAGCATGATAAAGAAGATTCAAAGAGAGTGAGATGCCAGCTCCTTTCATTCAGTCAGTAGCTTCAATCATTTCTGGACGTTTTTCAATGGCAAAAATCAATGAATATTGTAAATGCACAAACAGTAATTTCTCCGCATTGCAAGGTGCAATTCTGAAATTTTTTGCTTTTTCCTGCTCCTCTTAGCATGATAAAGAAGATTCAAAGAGAGTGAGATGCCAGCTCCTTTCATTCAGTCAGTAGCTTCAATCATTTCTGGACGTTTTTCAATGGCAAAAATCAATGAATATTGTAAATGCACAAACAGTAATTTCTCCGCATTGCAAGGTGCAATTCTGAAATTTTTTGCTTTTTCCTGCTCCTCTTAGCATGATAAAGAAGATTCAAAGAGAGTGAGATGCCAGCTCCTTTCATTCAGTCAGTAGCTTCAATCATTTCTGGTATATGAATAACATGATGTTTTTCAATGGCAAAAATCAATGAATATTGTAAATGCACAAACAGTAATTTCTCCGCATTGCAAGTTGCAATTCTGAAATTTTTTGCTTTTTCCTGCTCCTCTTAGCATGATAAAGAAGATTCAAAGAGAGTGAGATGCCAGCTCCTTTCATTCAGTCAGTAGCTTCAATCATTTCTGGACGTTTTTCAATGGCAAAAATCAATGAATATTGTAAATGCACAAACAGTAATTTCTCCGCATTGCAAGGTGCAATTCTGAAATTTTTTGCTTTTTCCTGCTCCTCTTAGCATGATAAAGAAGATTCAAAGAGAGTGAGATGCCAGCTCCTTTCATTCAGTCAGTAGTTTCAATCATTTCTGGACGTTTTTCAATGGCAAAAATCAATGAATATTGTAAATGCACAAACAGTAATTTCTCCGCATTGCAAGGTGCAATTCTGAAATTTTTTGCTTTTTCCTGCTCCTCTTAGCATGATAAAGAAGATTCAAAGAGAGTGAGATGCCAGCTCCTTTCATTCAGTCAGTAGCTTCAAACATTTCTGGTATATGAATAACATGATGTTTTTCAATGGCAAAAATCAATGAATATTGTAAATGCACAAACAGTAATTTCTCCGCATTGCAAGGTGCAATTCTGAAATTTTTTGCTTTTTCCTGCTCCTCTTAGCATGATAAAGAAGATTCAAAGAGAGTGAGATGCCAGCTCCTTTCATTCAGTCAGTAGCTTCAATCATTTCTGGACGTTTTTCAATGGCAAAAATCAATGAATATTGTAAATGCACAAACAGTAATTTCTCCGCATTGCAAGGTGCAATTCTGAAATTTTTTGCTTTTTCCTGCTCCTCTTAGCATGATAAAGAAGATTCAAAGAGAGTGAGATGCCAGCTTCTTTCATTCAGTCAGTAGCTTCAAACATTTCTGGGATATGAATAACATGATGTTTTTCAATGGCAAAAATTAATGAATATTGTAAATGCACAAACAGTAATTTCTCCGCATTGCAAGGTGCAATTCTGAAATTTTTTGCTTTTTCCTGCTCCTCTTAGCATGATAAAGAAGATTCAAAGAGAGTGAGATGCCAGCTCCTTTCATTCAGTCAGTAGCTTCAATCATTTCTGGACGTTTTTCAATGGCAAAAATCAATGAATATTGTAAATGCACAAACAGTAATTTCTCCGCATTGCAACGTGCAATTCTGAAATTTTTTGCTTTTTCCTGCTCCTCTTAGCATGATAAAGAAGATTCAAAGAGAGTGAGATGCCAGCTCCTTTCATTCAGTCAGTAGCTTCAATCATTTCTGGACGTTTTTCAATGGCAAAAATCAATGAATATTGTAAATGCACAAACAGTAATTTCTCCGCATTGCAAGGTGCAATTCTGAAATTTTTTGCTTTTTCCTGCTCCTCTTAGCATGATAAAGAAGATTCAAAGAGAGTGAGATGCCAGCTCCTTTCATTCAGTCAGTAGCTTCAATCATTTCTGGTATATGAATAACATGATGTTTTTCAATGGCAAAAATCAATGAATATTGTAAATGCACAAACAGTAATTCCTCCGCATTGCAAGTTGCAATTCTGAAATTTTTTGCTTTTTCCTGCTCCTCTTAGCATGATAAAGAAGATTCAAAGAGAGTGAGATGCCAGCTCCTTTCATTCAGTCAGTAGCTTCAATCATTTCTGGACGTTTTTCAATGGCAAAAATCAATGAATATTGTAAATGCACAAACAGTAATTTCTCCGCATTGCAAGGTGCAATTCTGAAATTTTTTGCTTTTTCCTGCTCCTCTTAGCATGATAAAGAAGATTCAAAGAGAGTGAGATGCCAGCTCCTTTCATTCAGTCAGTAGCTTCAATCATTTCTGGACGTTTTTCAATGGCAAAAATCAATGAATATTGTAAATGCACAAACAGTAATTTCTCCGCATTGCAAGGTGCAATTCTGAAATTTTTTGCTTTCTCCTGCTCCTCTTAGCATGATAAAGAAGATTCAAAGAGAGTGAGATGCCAGCTCCTTTCATTCAGTCAGTAGCTTCAAACATTTCTGGTATATGAATAACATGATGTTTTTCAATGGCAAAAATCAATGAATATTGTAAAAGCACAAACAGTAATTTCTCCGCATTGCAAGGTGCAATTCTGAAATTTTTTGCTTTTTCCTGCTCCTCTTAGCATGATAAAGAAGATTCAAAGAGAGTGAGATGCCAGCTCCTTTCATTCAGTCAGTAGCTTCAATCATTTCTGGACGTTTTTCAATGGCAAAAATCAATGAATATTGTAAATGCACAAACAGTAATTTCTCCGCATTGCAAGGTGCAATTCTGAAATTTTTTGCTTTTTCCTGCTCCTCTTAGCATGATAAAGAAGATTCAAAGAGAGTGAGATGCCAGCTCCTTTCATTCAGTCAGTAGCTTCAATCATTTCTGGTATATGAATAACATGATGTTTTTCAATGGCAAAAATCAATGAATATTGTAAATGCACAAACAGTAATTTCTCCACATTGCAAGGTGCAATTCTGAAATTTTTTGCTTTTTCCTGCTCCTCTTAGCATGATAAAGAAGATTCAAAGAGAGTGAGATGCCAGCTCCTTTCATTCAGTCAGTAGCTTCAATCATTTCTGGACGTTTTTCAATGGCAAAAATCAATGAATATTGTAAATGCACAAACAGTAATTTCTCCGCATTGCAAGGTGCAATTCTGAAATTTTTTGCTTTTTCCTGCTCCTCTTAGCATGATAAAGAAGATTCAAAGAGAGCGAGATGCCAGCTCCTTTCATTCAGTCAGTAGCTTCAATCATTTCTGGTATATGAATAACATGATGTTTTTCAATGGCAAAAATCAATGAATATTGTAAATGCACAAACAGTAATTTCTCCGCATTGCAAGGTGCAATTCTGAAATTTTTTGCTTTTTCCTGCTCCCCTTAGCATGATAAAGAAGATTCAAAGAGAGTGAGATGCCAGCTCCTTTCATTCAGTCAGTAGCTTCAATCATTTCTGGACGTTTTTCAATGGCAAAAATCAATGAATATTGTAAATGCACAAACAGTAATTTCTCCGCATTGCAAGGTGCAATTCTGAAATTTTTTGCTTTTTCCTGCTCCTCTTAGCATGATAAAGAAGATTCAAAGAGAGTGAGATGCCAGCTCCTTTCATTCAGTCAGTAGCTTCAAACATTTCTGGTATATGAATAACATGATGTTTTTCAATGGCAAAAATCAATGAATATTGTAAATGCACAAACAGTAATTTCTCCGCATTGCAAGGTGCAATTCTGAAATTTTTTGCTTTTTCCTGCTCCTCTTAGCATGACAAAGAAGATTCAAAGAGAGTGAGATGCCAGCTCCTTTCATTCAGTCAGTAGCTTCAATCATTTCTGGACGTTTTTCAATGGCAAAAATCAATGAATATTGTAAATGCACAAACAGTAATTTCTCCGCATTGCAAGGTGCAATTCTGAAATTTTTTGCTTTTTCCTGCTCCTCTTAGCATGATAAAGAAGATTCAAAGAGAGTGAGATGCCAGCTCCTTTCATTCAGTCAGTAGCTTCAATCATTTCTGGACGTTTTTCAATGGCAAAAATCAATGAATATTGTAAATGCACAAACAGTAATTTCTCCGCATTGCAAGGTGCAATTCTGAAATTTTTTGCTTTTTCCTGCTCCTCTTAGCATGATAAAGAAGATTCAAAGAGAGTGAGATGCCAGCTCCTTTCATTCAGTCAGTAGCTTCAATCATTTCTGGTATATGAATAACATGATGTTTTTCAATGGCAAAAATCAATGAATATTGTAAATGCACAAACAGTAATTTCTCCGCATTGCAAGGTGCAATTCTGAAATTTTTTGCTTTTTCCTGCTCCTCTTAGCATGATAAAGAAGATTCAAAGAGAGTGAGATGCCAGCTCCTTTCATTCAGTCAGCAGCTTCAATCATTTCTGGACATTTTTCAATGGCAAAAATCAATGAATATTGTAAATGCACAAACAGTAATTTCTCCGCATTGCAAGGTGCAATTCTGAAATTTTTTGCTTTTTCCTGCTCCTCTTAGCATGATAAAGAAGATTCAAAGAGAGCGAGATGCCAGCTCCTTTCATTCAGTCAGTAGCTTCAATCATTTCTGGTATATGAATAACATGATGTTTTTCAATGGCAAAAATCAATGAATATTGTAAATGCACAAACAGTAATTTCTCCGCATTGCAAGGTGCAATTCTGAAATTTTTTGCTTTTTCCTGCTCCCCTTAGCATGATAAAGAAGATTCAAAGAGAGTGAGATGCCAGCTCCTTTCATTCAGTCAGTAGCTTCAATCATTTCTGGACGTTTTTCAATGGCAAAAATCAATGAATATTGTAAATGCACAAACAGTAATTTCTCCGCATTGCAAGGTGCAATTCTGAAATTTTTTGCTTTTTCCTGCTCCTCTTAGCATGATAAAGAAGATTCAAAGAGAGTGAGATGCCAGCTCCTTTCATTCAGTCAGTAGCTTCAAACATTTCTGGTATATGAATAACATGATGTTTTTCAATGGCAAAAATCAATGAATATTGTAAATGCACAAACAGTAATTTCTCCGCATTGCAAGGTGCAATTCTGAAATTTTTTGCTTTTTCCTGCTCCTCTTAGCATGATAAAGAAGATTCAAAGAGAGTGAGATGCCAGCTCCTTTCATTCAGTCAGTAGCTTCAATCATTTCTGGACGTTTTTCAATGGCAAAAATCAATGAATATTGTAAATGCACAAACAGTAATTTCTCCGCATTGCAAGGTGCAATTCTGAAATTTTTTGCTTTTTCCTGCTCCTCTTAGCATGATAAAGAAGATTCAAAGAGAGTGAGATGCCAGCTCCTTTCATTCAGTCAGTAGCTTCAATCATTTCTGGACGTTTTTCAATGGCAAAAATCAATGAATATTGTAAATGCACAAACAGTAATTTCTCCGCATTGCAAGGTGCAATTCTGAAATTTTTTGCTTTTTCCTGCTCCTCTTAGCATGATAAAGAAGATTCAAAGAGAGTGAGATGCCAGCTCCTTTCATTCAGTCAGTAGCTTCAATCATTTCTGGTATATGAATAACATGATGTTTTTCAATGGCAAAAATCAATGAATATTGTAAATGCACAAACAGTAATTTCTCCGCATTGCAAGGTGCAATTCTGAAATTTTTTGCTTTTTCCTTCTCCTCTTAGCATGATAAAGAAGATTCAAAGAGAGTGAGATGCCAGCTCCTTTCATTCAGTCAGCAGCTTCAATCATTTCTGGACATTTTTCAATGGCAAAAATCAATGAATATTGTAAATGCACAAACAGTAATTTCTCCGCATTGCAAGGTGCAATTCTGAAATTTTTTGCTTTTTCCTGCTCCTCTTAGCATGATAAAGAAGATTCAAAGAGAGTGAGATGCCAGCTCCTTTCATTCAGTCAGTAGCTTCAAACATTTCTGGTATATGAATAACATGATGTTTTTCAATGGCAAAAATCAATGAATATTGTAAAAGCACAAACAGTAATTTCTCCGCATTGCAAGGTGCAATTCTGAAATTTTTTGCTTTTTCCTGCTCCTCTTAGCATGATAAAGAAGATTCAAAGAGAGTGAGATGCCAGCTCCTTTCATTCAGTCAGTAGCTTCAATCATTTCTGGACGTTTTTCAATGGCAAAAATCAATGAATATTGTAAATGCACAAACAGTAATTTCTCCGCATTGCAAGGTGCAATTCTGAAATTTTTTGCTTTTTCCTGCTCCTCTTAGCATGATAAAGAAGATTCAAAGAGAGTGAGATGCCAGCTCCTTTCATTCAGTCACTAGCTTCAATCATTTCTGGTATATGAATAACATGATGTTTTTCAATGGCAAAAATCAATGAATATTGTAAATGCACAAACAGTAATTTCTCCGCATTGCAAGTTGCAATTCTGAAATTTTTTGCTTTTTCCTGCTCCTCTTAGCATGATAAAGAAGATTCAAAGAGAGTGAGATGCCAGCTCCTTTCATTCAGTCAGTAGCTTCAATTATTTCTGGACGTTTTTCAATGGCAAAAATCAATGAATATTGTAAATGCACAAACAGTAATTTCTCCGCATTGCAAGGTGCAATTCTGAAATTTTTTGCTTTTTCCTGCTCCTCTTAGCATGATAAAGAAGATTCAAAGAGAGTGAGATGCCAGCTCCTTTCATTCAGTCAGTTGCTTCAATCATTTCTGGACGTTTTTCAATGGCAAAAATCAGTGAATATTGCAAATGCACAAACAGTAATTTCTCCGCATTGCAAGGTGCAATTCTGAAATTTTTTGCTTTTTCCTGCTCCTCTTAGCATGATAAAGAAGATTCAAAGAGAGTGAGATGCCAGCTCCTTTCATTCAGTCAGTAGCTTCAATCATTTCTGGACGTTTTTCAATGGCAAAAATCAATGAATATTGTAAATGCACAAACAGTAATTTCTCCGCATTGCAAGGTGCAATTCTGAAATTTTTTGCTTTTTCCTGCTCCTCTTTGCATGATAAAGAAGATTCAAAGAGAGTGAGATGCCAGCTCCTTTCATTCAGTCAGTAGCTTCAATCATTTCTGGTATATGAATAACATGATGTTTTTCAATGGCAAAAATCAATGAATATTGTAAATGCACAAACAGTAATTTCTCCGCATTGCAAGGTGCAATTCTGAAATTTTTGGCTTTTTCCTGCTCCTCTTAGCATGATAAAGAAGATTCAAAGAGAGTGAGATGCCAGCTCCTTTCATTCAGTCAGTAGCTTCAATCATTTCTGGATGTTTTTCAATGGCAAAAATCAATGAATATTGTAAATGCACAAACAGTAATTTCTCCGCATTGCAAGGTGCAATTCTGAAATTTCTTGCATTTTCCTGCTCCTCTTAGCATGATAAAGAAGATTCAAAGAGAGTGAGATGCCAGCTCCTTTCATTCAGTCAGTAGCTTCAATCATTTCTGGACGTTTTTCAATGGCAAAAATCAATGAATATTGTAAATGCACAAACAGTAATTTCTCCGCATTGCAAGGTGCAATTCTGAAATTTTTTGCTTTTTCCTGCTCCTCTTAGCATGATAAAGAAGATTCAAAGAGAGTGAGATGCCAGCTCCTTTCATTCAGTCAGTAGCTTCAAACATTTCTGGTATATGAATAACATGATGTTTTTCAATGGCAAAAATCAATGAATATTGTAAATGCACAAACAGTAATTTCTCCGCATTGCAAGGTGCAATTCTGAAATTTTTTGCTTTTTCCTGCTCCTCTTAGCATGATAAAGAAGATTCAAAGAGAGTGAGATGCCAGCTCCTTTCATTCAGTCAGTAGCTTCAATCATTTCTGGTATATGAATAACATGATGTTTTTCAATGGCAAAAATCAATGAATATTGTAAATGCACAAACAGTAATTTCTCCGCATTGCAAGTTGCAATTCTGAAATTTTTTGCTTTTTCCTGCTCCTCTTAGCATGATAAAGAAGATTCAAAGAGAGTGAGATGCCAGCTCCTTTCATTCAGTCAGTAGCTTCAATCATTTCTGGACGTTTTTCAATGGCAAAAATCAATGAATATTGTAAATGCACAAACAGTAATTTCTCCGCATTGCAAGGTGCAATTCTGAAATTTTTTGCTTTTTCCTGCTCCTCTTAGCATGATAAAGAAGATTCAAAGAGAGTGAGATGCCAGCTCCTTTCATTCAGTCAGTAGCTTCAATCATTTCTGGACGTTTTTCAATGGCAAAAATCAATGAATATTGTAAATGCACAAACAGTAATTTCTCCGCATTGCAAGGTGCAATTCTGAAATTTTTTGCTTTTTCCTGCTCCTCTTAGCATGATAAAGAAGATTCAAAGAGAGTGAGATGCCAGCTCCTTTCATTCAGTCAGTAGCTTCAAACATTTCTGGTATATGAATAACATGATGTTTTTCAATGGCAAAAATCAATGAATATTGTAAAAGCACAAACAGTAATTTCTCCGCATTGCAAGGTGCAATTCTGAAATTTTTTGCTTTTTCCTGCTCCTCTTAGCATGATAAAGAAGATTCAAAGAGAGTGAGATGCCAGCTCCTTTCATTCAGTCAGTAGCTTCAATCATTTCTGGACGTTTTTCAATGGCAAAAATCAATGAATATTGTAAATGCACAAACAGTAATTTCTCCGCATTGCAAGGTGCAATTCTGAAATTTTTTGCTTTTTCCTGCTCCTCTTAGCATGATAAAGAAGATTCAAAGAGAGTGAGATGCCAGCTCCTTTCATTCAGTCAGTAGCTTCAATCATTTCTGGTATATGAATAACATGATGTTTTTCAATGGCAAAAATCAATGAATATTGTAAATGCACAAACAGTAATTTCTCCACATTGCAAGGTGCAATTCTGAAATTTTTTGCTTTTTCCTGCTCCTCTTAGCATGATAAAGAAGATTCAAAGAGAGTGAGATGCCAGCTCCTTTCATTCAGTCAGTAGCTTCAATCATTTCTGGACGTTTTTCAATGGCAAAAATCAATGAATATTGTAAATGCACAAACAGTAATTTCTCCGCATTGCAAGGTGCAATTCTGAAATTTTTTGCTTTTTCCTGCTCCTCTTAGCATGATAAAGAAGATTCAAAGAGAGCGAGATGCCAGCTCCTTTCATTCAGTCAGTAGCTTCAATCATTTCTGGTATATGAATAACATGATGTTTTTCAATGGCAAAAATCAATGAATATTGTAAATGCACAAACAGTAATTTCTCCGCATTGCAAGGTGCAATTCTGAAATTTTTTGCTTTTTCCTGCTCCTCTTAGCATGATAAAGAAGATTCAAAGAGAGTGAGATGCCAGCTCCTTTCATTCAGTCAGTAGCTTCAATCATTTCTGGACGTTTTTCAATGGCAAAAATCAATGAATATTGTAAATGCACAAACAGTAATTTCTCCGCATTGCAAGGTGCAATTCTGAAATTTTTTGCTTTTTCCTGCTCCTCTTAGCATGATAAAGAAGATTCAAAGAGAGTGAGATGCCAACTCCTTTCATTCAGTCAGTAGCTTCAAACATTTCTAGTATATGAATAACATGATGTTTTTCAATGGCAAAAATCAATGAATATTGTAAATGCACAAACAGTAATTTCTCCGCATTGCAAGGTGCAATTCTGAAATTTTTAGCTTTTTCCTGCTCCTCTTAGCATGATAAAGAAGATTCAAAGAGAGTGAGATGCCAGCTCCTTTCATTCAGTCAGTAGCTTCAATCATTTCTGGACGTTTTTCAATGGCAAAAATCAATGAATATTGTAAATGCACAAACAGTAATTTCTCCGCATTGCAAGGTGCAATTCTGAAATTTTTTGCTTTTTCCTGCTCCTCTTAGCATGATAAAGAAGATTCAAAGAGAGTGAGATGCCAGCTCCTTTCATTCAGTCAGTAGCTTCAATCATTTCTGGACGTTTTTCAATGGCAAAAATCAATGAATATTGTAAATGCACAAACAGTAATTTCTCCGCATTGCAAGGTGCAATTCTGAAATTTTTTGCTTTTTCCTGCTCCTCTTAGCATGATAAAGAAGATTCAAAGAGAGTGAGATGCCAGCTCCTTTCATTCAGTCAGTAGCTTCAATCATTTCTGGTATATGAATAACATGATGTTTTTCAATGGCAAAAATCAATGAATATTGTAAATGCACAAACAGTAATTTCTCCGCATTGCAAGGTGCAATTCTGAAATTTTTTGCTTTTTCCTGCTCCTCTTAGCATGATAAAGAAGATTCAAAGAGAGTGAGATGCCAGCTCCTTTCATTCAGTCAGTAGCTTCAATCATTTCTGGACGTTTTTCAATGGCAAAAATCAATGAATATTGTAAATGCACAAACAGTAATTTCTCCGCATTGCAAGGTGCAATTCTGAAATTTTTTGCTTTTTCCTGCTCCTCTTAGCATGATAAAGAAGATTCAAAGAGAGTGAGATGCCAGCTCCTTTCATTCAGTCAGTAGCTTCAATCATTTCTGGTATATGAATAACATGATGTTTTTCAATGGCAAAAATCAATGAATATTGTGAATGCACAAACAGTAATTTCTCCGCATTGCAAGTTGCAATTCTGAAATTTTTTGCTTTTTCCTGCTCCTCTTAGCATGATAAAGAAGATTCAAAGAGAGTGAGATGCCAGCTCCTTTCATTCAGTCAGTAGCTTCAATTATTTCTGGACGTTTTTCAATGGCAAAAATCAATGAATATTGTAAATGCACAAACAGTAATTTCTCCGCATTGCAAGGTGCAATTCTGAAATTTTTTGCTTTTTCCTGCTCCTCTTAGCATGATAAAGAAGATTCAAAGAGAGTGAGATGCCAGCTCCTTTCATTCAGTCAGTTGCTTCAATCATTTCTGGAAGTTTTTCAATGGCAAAAATCAGTGAATATTGTAAATACACAAACAGTAATTTCTCCGCATTGCAAGGTGCAATTCTGAAATTTTTTGCTTTTTCCTGCTCCTCTTAGCATGATAAAGAAGATTCAAAGAGAGTGAGATGCCAGCTCCTTTCATTCAGTCAGTAGCTTCAATCATTTCTGGACGTTTTTCAATGGCAAAAATCAATGAATATTGTAAATGCACAAACAGTAATTTCTCCGCATTGCAAGGTGCAATTCTGAAATTTTTTGCTTTTTCCTGCTCCTCTTTGCATGATAAAGAAGATTCAAAGAGAGTGAGATGCCAGCTCCTTTCATTCAGTCAGTAGCTTCAATCATTTCTGGTATATGAATAACATGATGTTTTTCAATGGCAAAAATCAATGAATATTGAAAATGCACAGACAGTAATTTCTCCGCATTGCAAGGTGCAATTCTGAAAGTTTGGCTTTTTCCTGCTCCTCTTAGCATGATAAAGAAGATTCAAAGAGAGTGAGATGCCAGCTCCTTTCATTCAGTCAGTAGCTTCAATCATTTCTGGATGTTTTTCAATGGCAAAAATCAATGAATATTGTAAATGCACAAACAGTAATTTCTCCGCATTGCAAGGTGCAATTCTGAAATTTCTTGCATTTTCCTGCTCCTCTTAGCATGATAAAGAAGATTCAAAGAGATTGAGATGCCAACTCCTTTCATTCAGTCAGTAGCTTCAATCATTTCTGGACGTTTTTCAATGGCAAAAATCAATGAATATTGTAAATGCACAAACAGTAATTTCTCCGCATTGCAAGGTGCAATTCTGAAATTTTTTGCTTTTTCCTGCTCCTCTTAGCATGATAAAGAAGATTCAAAGAGAGTGAGATGCCAGCTCCTTTCATTCAGTCAGTAGCTTCAATCATTTCTGGTATATGAATAACATGATGTTTTTCAATGGCAAAAATCAATGAATATTGTAAATGCACAAACAGTAATTTCTCCGCATTGCAAGGTGCAATTCTGAAATTTTTTGCTTTTTCCTGCTCCTCTTAGCATGATAAAGAAGATTCAAAGAGAGTGAGATGCCAGCTCCTTTCATTCAGTCAGTAGCTTCAATCATTTCTGGACGTTTTTCAATGGCAAAAATCAATGAATATTGTAAATGCACAAACAGTAATTTCTCCGCATTGCAAGGTGCAATTCTGAAATTTTTTGCTTTTTCCTGCTCCTCTTAGCATGATAAAGAAGATTCAAAGAGAGTGAGATGCCAGCTCCTTTCATTCAGTCAGTAGCTTCAATCATTTCTGGTATATGAATAACATGATGTTTTTCAATGGCAAAAATCAATGAATATTGTAAATGCACAAACAGTAATTTCTCCGCATTGCAAGGTGCAATTCTGAAATTTTTTGCTTTTTCCTGCTCCTCTTAGCATGATAAAGAAGATTCAAAGAGAGTGAGATGCCAGCTCCTTTCATTCAGTCAGCAGCTTCAATCATTTCTGGACATTTTTCAATGGCAAAAATCAATGAATATTGTAAATGCACAAACAGTAATTTCTCCGCATTGCAAGGTGCAATTCTGAAATTTTTTGCTTTTTCCTGCTCCTCTTAGCATGATAAAGAAGCTTCAAAGAGAGTGAGATGCCAGCTCCTTTCATTCAGTCAGTAGCTTCAAACATTTCTGGTATATGAATAACATGATGTTTTTCAATGGCAAAAATCAATGAATATTGTAAAAGCACAAACAGTAATTTCTCCGCATTGCAAGGTGCAATTCTGAAATTTTTTGCTTTTTCCTGCTCCTCTTAGCATGATAAAGAAGATTCAAAGAGAGTGAGATGCCAGCTCCTTTCATTCAGTCAGTAGCTTCAATCATTTCTGGACGTTTTTCAATGGCAAAAATCAATGAATATTGTAAATGCACAAACAGTAATTTCTCCGCATTGCAAGGTGCAATTCTGAAATTTTTTGCTTTTTCCTGCTCCTCTTAGCATGATAAAGAAGATTCAAAGAGAGTGAGATGCCAGCTCCTTTCATTCAGTCACTAGCTTCAATCATTTCTGGTATATGAATAACATGATGTTTTTCAATGGCAAAAATCAATGAATATTGTAAATGCACAAACAGTAATTTCTCCGCATTGCAAGTTGCAATTCTGAAATTTTTTGCTTTTTCCTGCTCCTCTTAGCATGATAAAGAAGATTCAAAGAGAGTGAGATGCCAGCTCCTTTCATTCAGTCAGTAGCTTCAATTATTTCTGGACGTTTTTCAATGGCAAAAATCAATGAATATTGTAAATGCACAAACAGTAATTTCTCCGCATTGCAAGGTGCAATTCTGAAATTTTTTGCTTTTTCCTGCTCCTCTTAGCATGATAAAGAAGATTCAAAGAGAGTGAGATGCCAGCTCCTTTCATTCAGTCAGTTGCTTCAATCATTTCTGGACGTTTTTCAATGGCAAAAATCAGTGAATATTGCAAATGCACAAACAGTAATTTCTCCGCATTGCAAGGTGCAATTCTGAAATTTTTTGCTTTTTCCTGCTCCTCTTAGCATGATAAAGAAGATTCAAAGAGAGTGAGATGCCAGCTCCTTTCATTCAGTCAGTAGCTTCAATCATTTCTGGACGTTTTTCAATGGCAAAAATCAATGAATATTGTAAATGCACAAACAGTAATTTCTCCGCATTGCAAGGTGCAATTCTGAAATTTTTTGCTTTTTCCTGCTCCTCTTTGCATGATAAAGAAGATTCAAAGAGAGTGAGATGCCAGCTCCTTTCATTCAGTCAGTAGCTTCAATCATTTCTGGTATATGAATAACATGATGTTTTTCAATGGCAAAAATCAATGAATATTGTAAATGCACAAACAGTAATTTCTCCGCATTGCAAGGTGCAATTCTGAAATTTTTGGCTTTTTCCTGCTCCTCTTAGCATGATAAAGAAGATTCAAAGAGAGTGAGATGCCAGCTCCTTTCATTCAGTCAGTAGCTTCAATCATTTCTGGATGTTTTTCAATGGCAAAAATCAATGAATATTGTAAATGCACAAACAGTAATTTCTCCGCATTGCAAGGTGCAATTCTGAAATTTCTTGCATTTTCCTGCTCCTCTTAGCATGATAAAGAAGATTCAAAGAGAGTGAGATGCCAGCTCCTTTCATTCAGTCAGTAGCTTCAATCATTTCTGGACGTTTTTCAATGGCAAAAATCAATGAATATTGTAAATGCACAAACAGTAATTTCTCCGCATTGCAAGGTGCAATTCTGAAATTTTTTGCTTTTTCCTGCTCCTCTTAGCATGATAAAGAAGATTCAAAGAGAGTGAGATGCCAGCTCCTTTCATTCAGTCAGTAGCTTCAATCATTTCTGGACGTTTTTCAATGGCAAAAATCAATGAATATTGTAAATGCACAAACAGTAATTTCTCCGCATTGCAAGGTGCAATTCTGAAATTTTTTGCTTTTTCCTGCTCCTCTTAGCATGATAAAGAAGATTCAAAGAGAGTGAGATGCCAGCTCCTTTCATTCAGTCAGTAGCTTCAATCATTTCTGGTATATGAATAACATGATGTTTTTCAATGGCAAAAATCAATGAATATTGTAAATGCACAAACAGTAATTTCTCCGCATTGCAAGGTGCAATTCTGAAATTTTTTGCTTTTTCCTGCTCCTCTTAGCATGATAAAGAAGATTCAAAGAGAGTGAGATGCCAGCTCCTTTCATTCAGTCAGCAGCTTCAATCATTTCTGGACATTTTTCAATGGCAAAAATCAATGAATATTGTAAATGCACAAACAGTAATTTCTCCGCATTGCAAGGTGCAATTCTGAAATTTTTTGCTTTTTCCTGCTCCTCTTAGCATGATAAAGAAGATTCAAAGAGAGTGAGATGCCAGCTCCTTTCATTCAGTCAGTAGCTTCAAACATTTCTGGTATATGAATAACATGATGTTTTTCAATGGCAAAAATCAATGAATATTGTAAAAGCACAAACAGTAATTTCTCCGCATTGCAAGGTGCAATTCTGAAATTTTTTGCTTTTTCCTGCTCCTCTTAGCATGATAAAGAAGATTCAAAGAGAGTGAGATGCCAGCTCCTTTCATTCAGTCAGTAGCTTCAATCATTTCTGGACGTTTTTCAATGGCAAAAATCAATGAATATTGTAAATGCACAAACAGTAATTTCTCCGCATTGCAAGGTGCAATTCTGAAATTTTTTGCTTTTTCCTGCTCCTCTTAGCATGATAAAGAAGATTCAAAGAGAGTGAGATGCCAGCTCCTTTCATTCAGTCACTAGCTTCAATCATTTCTGGTATATGAATAACATGATGTTTTTCAATGGCAAAAATCAATGAATATTGTAAATGCACAAACAGTAATTTCTCCGCATTGCAAGTTGCAATTCTGAAATTTTTTGCTTTTTCCTGCTCCTCTTAGCATGATAAAGAAGATTCAAAGAGAGTGAGATGCCAGCTCCTTTCATTCAGTCAGTAGCTTCAATTATTTCTGGACGTTTTTCAATGGCAAAAATCAATGAATATTGTAAATGCACAAACAGTAATTTCTCCGCATTGCAAGGTGCAATTCTGAAATTTTTTGCTTTTTCCTGCTCCTCTTAGCATGATAAAGAAGATTCAAAGAGAGTGAGATGCCAGCTCCTTTCATTCAGTCAGTTGCTTCAATCATTTCTGGACGTTTTTCAATGGCAAAAATCAGTGAATATTGCAAATGCACAAACAGTAATTTCTCCGCATTGCAAGGTGCAATTCTGAAATTTTTTGCTTTTTCCTGCTCCTCTTAGCATGATAAAGAAGATTCAAAGAGAGTGAGATGCCAGCTCCTTTCATTCAGTCAGTAGCTTCAATCATTTCTGGACGTTTTTCAATGGCAAAAATCAATGAATATTGTAAATGCACAAACAGTAATTTCTCCGCATTGCAAGGTGCAATTCTGAAATTTTTTGCTTTTTCCTGCTCCTCTTTGCATGATAAAGAAGATTCAAAGAGAGTGAGATGCCAGCTCCTTTCATTCAGTCAGTAGCTTCAATCATTTCTGGTATATGAATAACATGATGTTTTTCAATGGCAAAAATCAATGAATATTGTAAATGCACAAACAGTAATTTCTCCGCATTGCAAGGTGCAATTCTGAAATTTTTGGCTTTTTCCTGCTCCTCTTAGCATGATAAAGAAGATTCAAAGAGAGTGAGATGCCAGCTCCTTTCATTCAGTCAGTAGCTTCAATCATTTCTGGATGTTTTTCAATGGCAAAAATCAATGAATATTGTAAATGCACAAACAGTAATTTCTCCGCATTGCAAGGTGCAATTCTGAAATTTCTTGCATTTTCCTGCTCCTCTTAGCATGATAAAGAAGATTCAAAGAGAGTGAGATGCCAGCTCCTTTCATTCAGTCAGTAGCTTCAATCATTTCTGGACGTTTTTCAATGGCAAAAATCAATGAATATTGTAAATGCACAAACAGTAATTTCTCCGCATTGCAAGGTGCAATTCTGAAATTTTTTGCTTTTTCCTGCTCCTCTTAGCATGATAAAGAAGATTCAAAGAGAGTGAGATGCCAGCTCCTTTCATTCAGTCAGTAGCTTCAAACATTTCTGGTATATGAATAACATGATGTTTTTCAATGGCAAAAATCAATGAATATTGTAAATGCACAAACAGTAATTTCTCCGCATTGCAAGGTGCAATTCTGAAATTTTTTGCTTTTTCCTGCTCCTCTTAGCATGATAAAGAAGATTCAAAGAGAGTGAGATGCCAGCTCCTTTCATTCAGTCAGTAGCTTCAATCATTTCTGGTATATGAATAACATGATGTTTTTCAATGGCAAAAATCAATGAATATTGTAAATGCACAAACAGTAATTTCTCCGCATTGCAAGTTGCAATTCTGAAATTTTTTGCTTTTTCCTGCTCCTCTTAGCATGATAAAGAAGATTCAAAGAGAGTGAGATGCCAGCTCCTTTCATTCAGTCAGTAGCTTCAATCATTTCTGGACGTTTTTCAATGGCAAAAATCAATGAATATTGTAAATGCACAAACAGTAATTTCTCCGCATTGCAAGGTGCAATTCTGAAATTTTTTGCTTTTTCCTGCTCCTCTTAGCATGATAAAGAAGATTCAAAGAGAGTGAGATGCCAGCTCCTTTCATTCAGTCAGTAGCTTCAATCATTTCTGGACGTTTTTCAATGGCAAAAATCAATGAATATTGTAAATGCACAAACAGTAATTTCTCCGCATTGCAAGGTGCAATTCTGAAATTTTTTGCTTTTTCCTGCTCCTCTTAGCATGATAAAGAAGATTCAAAGAGAGTGAGATGCCAGCTCCTTTCATTCAGTCAGTAGCTTCAAACATTTCTGGTATATGAATAACATGATGTTTTTCAATGGCAAAAATCAATGAATATTGTAAAAGCACAAACAGTAATTTCTCCGCATTGCAAGGTGCAATTCTGAAATTTTTTGCTTTTTCCTGCTCCTCTTAGCATGATAAAGAAGATTCAAAGAGAGTGAGATGCCAGCTCCTTTCATTCAGTCAGTAGCTTCAATCATTTCTGGACGTTTTTCAATGGCAAAAATCAATGAATATTGTAAATGCACAAACAGTAATTTCTCCGCATTGCAAGGTGCAATTCTGAAATTTTTTGCTTTTTCCTGCTCCTCTTAGCATGATAAAGAAGATTCAAAGAGAGTGAGATGCCAGCTCCTTTCATTCAGTCAGTAGCTTCAATCATTTCTGGTATATGAATAACATGATGTTTTTCAATGGCAAAAATCAATGAATATTGTAAATGCACAAACAGTAATTTCTCCACATTGCAAGGTGCAATTCTGAAATTTTTTGCTTTTTCCTGCTCCTCTTAGCATGATAAAGAAGATTCAAAGAGAGTGAGATGCCAGCTCCTTTCATTCAGTCAGTAGCTTCAATCATTTCTGGACGTTTTTCAATGGCAAAAATCAATGAATATTGTAAATGCACAAACAGTAATTTCTCCGCATTGCAAGGTGCAATTCTGAAATTTTTTGCTTTTTCCTGCTCCTCTTAGCATGATAAAGAAGATTCAAAGAGAGCGAGATGCCAGCTCCTTTCATTCAGTCAGTAGCTTCAATCATTTCTGGTATATGAATAACATGATGTTTTTCAATGGCAAAAATCAATGAATATTGTAAATGCACAAACAGTAATTTCTCCGCATTGCAAGGTGCAATTCTGAAATTTTTTGCTTTTTCCTGCTCCTCTTAGCATGATAAAGAAGATTCAAAGAGAGTGAGATGCCAGCTCCTTTCATTCAGTCAGTAGCTTCAATCATTTCTGGACGTTTTTCAATGGCAAAAATCAATGAATATTGTAAATGCACAAACAGTAATTTCTCCGCATTGCAAGGTGCAATTCTGAAATTTTTTGCTTTTTCCTGCTCCTCTTAGCATGATAAAGAAGATTCAAAGAGAGTGAGATGCCAACTCCTTTCATTCAGTCAGTAGCTTCAAACATTTCTAGTATATGAATAACATGATGTTTTTCAATGGCAAAAATCAATGAATATTGTAAATGCACAAACAGTAATTTCTCCGCATTGCAAGGTGCAATTCTGAAATTTTTAGCTTTTTCCTGCTCCTCTTAGCATGATAAAGAAGATTCAAAGAGAGTGAGATGCCAGCTCTTTTCATTCAGTCAGTAGCTTCAATCATTTCTGGACGTTTTTCAATGGCAAAAATCAATGAATATTGTAAATGCACAAACAGTAATTTCTCCGCATTGCAAGGTGCAATTCTGAAATTTTTTGCTTTTTCCTGCTCCTCTTAGCATGATAAAGAAGATTCAAAGAGAGTGAGATGCCAGCTCCTTTCATTCAGTCAGTAGCTTCAATCATTTCTGGACGTTTTTCAATGGCAAAAATCAATGAATATTGTAAATGCACAAACAGTAATTTCTCCGCATTGCAAGGTGCAATTCTGAAATTTTTTGCTTTTTCCTGCTCCTCTTAGCATGATAAAGAAGATTCAAAGAGAGTGAGATGCCAGCTCCTTTCATTCAGTCAGTAGCTTCAATCATTTCTGGTATATGAATAACATGATGTTTTTCAATGGCAAAAATCAATGAATATTGTAAATGCACAAACAGTAATTTCTCCGCATTGCAAGGTGCAATTCTGAAATTTTTTGCTTTTTCCTGCTCCTCTTAGCATGATAAAGAAGATTCAAAGAGAGTGAGATGCCAGCTCCTTTCATTCAGTCAGTAGCTTCAAACATTTCTGGTATATGAATAACATGATGTTTTTCAATGGCAAAAATCAATGAATATTGTAAAAGCACAAACAGTAATTTCTCCGCATTGCAAGGTGCAATTCTGAAATTTTTTGCTTTTTCCTGCTCCTCTTAGCATGATAAAGAAGATTCAAAGAGAGTGAGATGCCAGCTCCTTTCATTCAGTCAGTAGCTTCAATCATTTCTGGACGTTTTTCAATGGCAAAAATCAATGAATATTGTAAATGCACAAACAGTAATTTCTCCGCATTGCAAGGTGCAATTCTGAAATTTTTTGCTTTTTCCTGCTCCTCTTAGCATGATAAAGAAGATTCAAAGAGAGTGAGATGCCAGCTCCTTTCATTCAGTCAGTAGCTTCAATCATTTCTGGTATATGAATAACATGATGTTTTTCAATGGCAAAAATCAATGAATATTGTAAATGCACAAACAGTAATTTCTCCGCATTGCAAGTTGCAATTCTGAAATTTTTTGCTTTTTCCTGCTCCTCTTAGCATGATAAAGAAGATTCAAAGAGAGTGAGATGCCAGCTCCTTTCATTCAGTCAGTAGCTTCAATTATTTCTGGACGTTTTTCAATGGCAAAAATCAATGAATATTGTAAATGCACAAACAGTAATTTCTCCGCATTGCAAGGTGCAATTCTAAAATTTTTTGCTTTTTCCTGCTCCTCTTAGCATGATAAAGAAGATTCAAAGAGAGTGAGATGCCAGCTCCTTTCATTCAGTCAGTTGCTTCAATCATTTCTGGAAGTTTTTCAATGGCAAAAATCAGTGAATATTGTAAATACACAAACAGTAATTTCTCCGCATTGCAAGGTGCAATTCTGAAATTTTTTGCTTTTTCCTGCTCCTCTTAGCATGATAAAGAAGATTCAAAGAGAGTGAGATGCCAGCTCCTTTCATTCAGTCAGTAGCTTCAATCATTTCTGGACGTTTTTCAATGGCAAAAATCAATGAATATTGTAAATGCACAAACAGTAATTTCTCCGCATTGCAAGGTGCAATTCTGAAATTTTTTGCTTTTTCCTGCTCCTCTTTGCATGATAAAGAAGATTCAAAGAGAGTGAGATGCCAGCTCCTTTCATTCAGTCAGTAGCTTCAATCATTTCTGGTATATGAATAACATGATGTTTTTCAATGGCAAAAATCAATGAATATTGAAAATGCACAGACAGTAATTTCTCCGCATTGCAAGGTGCAATTCTGAAAGTTTGGCTTTTTCCTGCTCCTCTTAGCATGATAAAGAAGATTCAAAGAGAGTGAGATGCCAGCTCCTTTCATTCAGTCAGTAGCTTCAATCATTTCTGGATGTTTTTCAATGGCAAAAATCAATGAATATTGTAAATGCACAAACAGTAATTTCTCCGCATTGCAAGGTGCAATTCTGAAATTTCTTGCATTTTCCTGCTCCTCTTAGCATGATAAAGAAGATTCAAAGAGATTGAGATGCCAACTCCTTTCATTCAGTCAGTAGCTTCAATCATTTCTGGACGTTTTTCAATGGCAAAAATCAATGAATATTGTAAATGCACAAACAGTAATTTCTCCGCATTGCAAGGTGCAATTCTGAAATTTTTTGCTTTTTCCTGCTCCTCTTAGCATGATAAAGAAGATTCAAAGAGAGTGAGATGCCAGCTCCTTTCATTCAGTCAGTAGCTTCAAACATTTCTGGTATATGAATAACATGATGTTTTTCAATGGCAAAAATCAATGAATATTGTAAATGCACAAACAGTAATTTCTCCGCATTGCAAGGTGCAATTCTGAAATTTTTTGCTGTTTCCTGCTCCTCTTAGCATGATAAAGAAGATTCAAAGAGAGTGAGATGCCAGCTCCTTTCATTCAGTCAGTAGCTTCAATCATTTCTGGACGTTTTTCAATGGCAAAAATCAATGAATATTGTAAATGCACAAACAGTAATTTCTCCGCATTGCAAGGTGCAATTCTGAAATTTTTTGCTTTTTCCTGCTCCTCTTAGCATGATAAAGAAGATTCAAAGAGAGTGAGATGCCAGCTTCTTTCATTCAGTCAGTAGCTTCAAACATTTCTGGGATATGAATAACATGATGTTTTTCAATGGCAAAAATTAATGAATATTGTAAATGCACAAACAGTAATTTCTCCGCATTGCAAGGTGCAATTCTGAAATTTTTTGCTTTTTCCTGCTCCTCTTAGCATGATAAAGAAGATTCAAAGAGAGTGAGATGCCAGCTCCTTTCATTCAGTCAGTAGCTTCAATCATTTCTGGACGTTTTTCAATGGCAAAAATCAATGAATATTGTAAATGCACAAACAGTAATTTCTCCGCATTGCAAGGTGCAATTCTGAAATTTTTTGCTTTTTCCTGCTCCTCTTAGCATGATAAAGAAGATTCAAAGAGAGTGAGATGCCAGCTCCTTTCATTCAGTCAGTAGCTTCAATCATTTCTGGACGTTTTTCAATGGCAAAAATCAATGAATATTGTAAATGCACAAACAGTAATTTCTCCGCATTGCAAGGTGCAATTCTGAAATTTTTTGCTTTTTCCTGCTCCTCTTAGCATGATAAAGAAGATTCAAAGAGAGTGAGATGCCAGCTCCTTTCATTCAGTCAGTAGCTTCAATCATTTCTGGTATATGAATAACATGATGTTTTTCAATGGCAAAAATCAATGAATATTGTAAATGCACAAACAGTAATTTCTCCGCATTGCAAGTTGCAATTCTGAAATTTTTTGCTTTTTCCTGCTCCTCTTAGCATGATAAAGAAGATTCAAAGAGAGTGAGATTCCAGCTCCTTTCATTCAGTCAGTAGCTTCAATCATTTCTGGACGTTTTTCAATGGCAAAAATCAATGAATATTGTAAATGCACAAACAGTAATTTCTCCGCATTTCAAGGTGCAATTCTGAAATTTTTTGCTTTTTCCTGCTCCTCTTAGCATGATAAAGAAGATTCAAAGAGAGTGAGATGCCAGCTCCTTTCATTCAGTCAGTAGCTTCAATCATTTCTGGACGTTTTTCAATGACAAAAATCAATGAATATTGTAAATGCACAAACAGTAATTTCTCCGCATTGCAAGATGCAATTCTGAAATTTTTTGCTTTTTCCTGCTCCTCTTAGCATGATAAAAAAGATTCAAAGAGAGTGAGATGCCAGCTCCTTTCATTCAGTCAGTAGCTTCAATCATTTCTGGACGTTTTTCAATGGCAAAAATCAATGAATATTGTAAATGCACAAACAGTAATTTCTCCGCATTGCAAGGTGCAATTCTGAAATTTTTTGCTTTTTCCTGCTCCTCTTAGCATGATAAAGAAGATTCAAAGAGAGTGAGATGCCAGCTCCTTTCATTCAGTCAGTAGCTTCAATCATTTCTGGTATATGAATAACATGATGTTTTTCAATGGCAAAAATCAATGAATATTGTAAATGCACAAACAGTAATTTCTCCGCATTGCAAGGTGCAATTCTGAAATTTTTTGCTTTTTCCTGCTCCTCTTAGCATGATAAAGAAGATTCAAAGAGAGTGAGATGCCAGCTCCTTTCATTCAGTCAGTAGCTTCAATCATTTCTGGACGTTTTTCAATGGCAAAAATCAATGAATATTGTAAATGCACAAACAGTAATTTCTCCGCATTGCAAGGTGCAATTTTGAATTTTTTTGCTTTTTCCTGCTCCTCTTAGCATGATAAAGAAGATTCAAAGAGAGTGAGATGCCAGCTCCTTTCATTCAGTCAGTAGCTTCAGTCATTTCTGGACGTTTTTCAATGGCAAAAATCAATGAATATTGTAAATGCACAAACAGTAATTTCTCCGCATTGCAAGGTGCAATTCTGAAATTTTTTGCTTTTTCCTGCTCCTCTTAGCATGATAAAGAAGATTCAAAGAGAGTGAGATGCCAGCTCCTTTCATTCAGTCAGTAGCTTCAAACATTTCTGGTATAAACATTTCTGGACGTTTTTCAATGGCAAAAATCAATGAATATTGTAAATGCACAAACAGTAATATCTCCACATTGCAAGGTGCAATTCTGAAATTTTTTGCTTTTTCCTGCTAATCCTAGCATGATAAAGAAGATTCAAATAGAGTGAGATGCCAGCTCCTTTCATTCAGTCAGTAGCTTCAAACATTTCTGGACGTTTTTCAATGGCAAAATTCAATGAATATTGTAAATGCACAAACAGTAATATCTCCACATTGCCAGGTGCAATTCTGAAATTTTTTGCTTTTTCCTGCTAATCCTAGCATGATAAAGAAGATTCAAAGAGAGTGAGATGCCAGCTCCTTTCATTCAGTCAGTAGCTTCAATCATTTCTGGACGTTTTTCAATGGCAAAAATCAATGAATATTGTAAATGCACAAACAGTAATTTCTCCGCATTGCAAGGTGCAATTCTGAAATTTTTTGCTTTTTCCTGCTCCTCTTAGCATGATAAAGAAGATTCAAAGAGAGTGAGATGCCAGCTCCTTTCATTCAGTCAGTAGCTTCAATCATTTCTGGACGTTTTTCAATGGCAAAAATCAATGAATATTGTAAATGCACAAACAGTAATTTCTCCGCATTGCAAGGTGCAATTCTGAAATTTTTTGCTTTTTCCTGCTCCTCTTAGCATGATAAAGAAGATTCAAAGAGAGTGAGATGCCAGCTCCTTTCATTCAGTCAGTAGCTTCAATCATTTCTGGTATATGAATAACATGATGTTTTTCAATGGCAAAAATCAATGAATATTGTAAATGCACAAACAGTAATTTCTCCGCATTGCAAGGTGCAATTCTGAAATTTTTTGCTTTTTCCTGCTCCTCTTAGCATGATAAAGAAGATTCAAAGAGAGTGAGATGCCAGCTCCTTTCATTCAGTCAGTAGCTTCAATCATTTCTGGACGTTTTTCAATGGCAAAAATCAATGAATATTGTAAATGCACAAACAGTAATTTCTCCGCATTGCAAGATGCAATTCTGAAATTTTTTGCTTTTTCCTGCTCCTCTTAGCATGATAAAGAAGATTCAAAGAGAGTGAGATGCCAGCTCCTTTCATTCAGTCAGTAGCTTCAGTCATTTCTGGACGTTTTTCAATGCAAAAATCAATGAATATTGTAAATGCACAAACAGTAATTTCTCCGCATTGCAAGGTGCAATTCTGAAATTTTTTGCTTTTTCCTGCTCCTCTTAGCATGATAAAGAAGATTCAAAGAGAGTGAGATGCCAGCTCCTTTCATTCAGTCAGTAGCTTCAATCATTTCTGGTATATGAATAACATGATGTTTTTCAATGGCAAAAATCAATGAATATTGTAAATGCACAAACAGTAATTTCTCCGCATTGCAAGGTGCAATTCTGAAATTTTTTGCTTTTTCCTGCTCCTCTTAGCATGATAAAGAAGATTCAAAGAGAGTGAGATGCCAGCTCCTTTCATTCAGTCAGTAGCTTCAATCATTTCTGGATGTTTTTCAATGGCAAAAATCAATGAATATTATAAATGCACAAACAGTAATTTCTCCGCATTGCAAGGTGCAATTCTGAAATTTCTTGCATTTTCCTGCTCCTCTTAGCATGATAAAGAAGATTCAAAGAGAGTGAGATGCCAGCTCCTTTCATTCAGTCAGTAGCTTCAATCATTTCTGGACGTTTTTCAATGGCAAAAATCAATGAATATTGTAAATGCACAAACAGTAATTTCTCCGCATTGCAAGGTGCAATTCTGAAATTTTTTGCTTTTTCCTGCTCCTCTTAGCATGACAAAGAAGATTCAAAGAGAGTGAGATGCCAGCTCCTTTCATTCAGTCAGTAGCTTCAAACATTTCTGGTATATGAATAACATGATGTTTTTCAATGGCAAAAATCAATGAATATTGTAAATGCACAAACAGTAATTTCTCCGCATTGCAAGGTGCAATTCTGAAATTTTTTGCTTTTTCCTGCTCCTCTTAGCATGATAAAGAAGATTCAAAGAGAGTGAGATGCCAGCTCCTTTCATTCAGTCAGTAGCTTCAATCATTTCTGGACGTTTTTCAATGGCAAAAATCAATGAATATTGTAAATGCACAAACAGTAATTTCTCCGCATTGCAAGGTGCAATTCTGAAATTTTTTGCTTTTTCCTGCTCCTATTAGCATGATAAAGAAGATTCAAAGAGAGTGAGATGCCAGCTTCTTTCATTGTCAGTAGCTTCAAACATTTCTGGGATATGAATAACATGATGTTTTTCAATGGCAAAAATTAATGAATATTGTAAATGCACAAACAGTAATTTCTCCGCATTGCAAGGTGCAATTCTGAAATTTTTTGCTTTTTCCTGCTCCTCTTAGCATGATAAAGAAGATTCAAAGAGAGTGAGATGCCAGCTCCTTTCATTCAGTCAGTAGCTTCAATCATTTCTGGACGTTTTTCAATGGCAAAAATCAATGAATATTGTAAATGCACAAACAGTAATTTCTCCGCATTGCAAGGTGCAATTCTGAAATTTTTTGCTGTTTCCTGCTCCTCTTAGCATGATAAAGAAGATTCAAAGAGAGTGAGATGCCAGCTCCTTTCATTCAGTCAGTAGCTTCAATCATTTCTGGACGTTTTTCAATGGCAAAAATCAATGAATATTGTAAATGCACAAACAGTAATTTCTCCGCATTGCAAGGTGCAATTCTGAAATTTTTTGCTTTTTCCTGCTCCTCTTAGCATGATAAAGAAGATTCAAAGAGAGTGAGATGCCAGCTCCTTTCATTCAGTCAGTAGCTTCAATCATTTCTGGTATATGAATAACATGATGTTTTTCAATGGCAAAAATCAATGAATATTGTAAATGCACAAACAGTAATTTCTCCGCATTGCAAGGTGCAATTCTGAAATTTTTTGCTTTTTCCTGCTCCTCTTAGCATGATAAAGAAGATTCAAAGAGAGTGAGATGCCAGCTCCTTTCATTCAGTCAGTAGCTTCAATCATTTCTGGTATATGAATAACATGATGTTTTTCAATGGCAAAAATCAATGAATATTGTAAATGCACAAACAGTAATTTCTCCGCATTGCAAGGTGCAATTCTGAAATTTTTTGCTTTTTCCTGCTCCTCTTAGCATGATAAAGAAGATTCAAAGAGAGTAAGATGCCAGCTCCTTTCATTCAGTCAGTAGCTTCAATCATTTCTGGACGTTTTTCAATGGCAAAAATCAATGAATATTGTAAATGCACAAACAGTAATTTCTCCGCATTGCAAGGTGCAATTCTGAAATTTTTTGCTTTTTCCTGCTCCTCTTAGCATGATAAAGAAGATTCAAAGAGAGTGAGATGCCAGCTCCTTTCATTCAGTCAGTAGCTTCAGTCATTTCTGGAAGTTTTTCAATGGCAAAAATCAATGAATATTGTAAATGCACAAACAGTAATTTCTCCGCATTGCAAGGTGCAATTCTGAAATTTTTAGCTTTTTCCTGCTCCTCTTAGCATGATAAAGAAGATTCAAAGAGAGTGAGATGCCAGCTCCTTTCATTCAGTCAGTAGCTTCAAACATTTCTGGTATAAACATTTCTGGACGTTTTTCAATGGCAAAAATCAATGAATATTGTAAATGCACAAACAGTAATATCTCCACATTGCAAGGTGCAATGCTGAAATTTTTTTTGCTTTTTCCTGCTAATCCTAGCATGATAAAGAAGATTCAAATAGAGTGAGATGCCAGCTCCTTTCATTCAGTCAGTAGCTTCAAACATTTCTGGACGTTTTTCAATGGCAAAAATCAATGAATATTGTAAATGCACAAACAGTAATATCTCCACATTGCAAGGTGCAATTCTGAAATTTTTTGCTTTTTCCTGCTAATCCTAGCATGATAAAGAAGATTCAAAGAGAGTGAGATGTCAGCTCCTTTCATTCAGTCAGTAGCTTCAAACATTTCTGGTATATGAATAACATGATGTTTTTCAATGGCAAAAATCAATGAATATTGTAAATGCACAAACAGTAATATCTCCACATTGCAAGGTGCAATTCTGAAATTTTTTGCTTTTTCCTGCTAATCCTAGCATGATAAAGAAGATTCAAAGAGAGTGAGATGCCAGCTCCTTTCATTCAGTCAGTAGCTTCAAACATTTCTGGACGTTTTTCAATGGCAAAAATCAATGAATATTGTAAATGCACAAACAGTAATATCTCCACATTGCAAGGTGCAATTCTGAAATTTTTTGCTTTTTCCTGCTACTCCTAGCATGATAAAGAAGATTCAAAGAGAGTGAGATGCCAGCTCCTTTCATTCAGTCAGTAGCTTCAATCATTTCTGGACGTTTTTCAATGG
Organism: Phyllobates terribilis; assembly: GCF_046119375.1. NCBI lineage: Eukaryota > Metazoa > Chordata > Amphibia > Anura > Dendrobatidae > Phyllobates > Phyllobates terribilis. Next base: position 312,401 of record NW_027363292.1, read on the forward strand.
CAAAAATCAATGAATATTGTAAATGCACAAACAGTAATTTCTCCGCATTGCAAGGTGCAATTCTGAATTTTTTTGCTTTTTCCTGCTCCTCTTAGCATGGTAAAGAAGATTCAAAGAGAGTGAGATGCCAGCTCCTTTCATTCAGTCAGTAGCTTCAGTCATTTCTGGACGTTTTTCAATGGCAAAAATCAATGAATATTGTAAATGCACAAAAAGTAATTTCTCCGCATTGCAAGGTGCAATTCTGAAATTTTTTGCTTTTTCCTGCTCCTCTTAGCATGATAAAGAAGATTCAAAGAGAGTGAGATGCCAGCTCCTTTCATTCAGTCAGTAGCTTCAAACATTTCTGGTATAAACATTTCTGGACGTTTTTCAATGGCAAAAATCAATGAATATTGTAAATGCACAAACAGTAATATCTCCACATTGCAAGGTGCAATTCTGAAATTTTTTGCTTTTTCCTGCTAATCCTAGCATGATAAAGAAGATTCAAATAGAGTGAGATGACAGCTCCTTTCATTCAGTCAGTAGCTTCAAACATTTCTGGACGTTTTTCAATGGCAAAATTCAATGAATATTGTAAATGCACAAACAGTAATATCTCCACATTGCAAGGTGCAATTCTGAAATTTTTTGCTTTTTCCTGCTAATCCTAGCATGATAAAGAAGATTCAAAGAGAGTGAGATGCCAGCTCCTTTCATTCAGTCAGTAGCTTCAATCATTTCTGGACGTTTTTCAATGGCAAAAATCAATGAATATTGTAAATGCACAAACAGTAATTTCTCCGCATTGCAAGGTGCAATTCTGAAATTTTTTGCTTTTTCCTGCTCCTCTTAGCATGATAAAGAAGATTCAAAGAGAGTGAGATGCCAGCTCCTTTCATTCAGTCAGTAGCTTCAATCATTTCTGGATGTTTTTCAATGGCAAAAATCAATGAATATTGTAAATGCACAAACAGTAATTTCTCCGCATTGCAAGGTGCAATTCTGAAATTTTTTGCTTTTTCCTGCTCCTCTTAGCATGATAAAGAAGATTCAAAGAGAGTGAGATGCCAGCTCCTTTCATTCAGTCAGTAGCTTAAATCATTTCTGGTACATGAATAACATGATGTTTTTCAATGGCAAAAATCAATGAATATTGTAAATGCACAAACAGTAATTTCTCCGCATTGCAAGGTGCAATTCTGAAATTTTTTGCTTTTTCCTGCTCCTCTTAGCATGATAAAGAAGATTCAAAGAGAGTGAGATGCCAGCTCCTTTCATTCAGTCAGTAGCTTCAATCATTTCTGGACGTTTTTCAATGGCAAAAATCAATGAATATTGTAAATGCACAAACAGTAATTTCTCCGCATTGCAAGATGCAATTCTGAAATTTTTTGCTTTTTCCTGCTCCTCTTAGCATGATAAAGAAGATTCAAAGAGAGTGAGAAGCCAGCTCCTTTCATTCAGTCAGTAGCTTCAGTCATTTCTGGACGTTTTTCAATGGCAAAAATCAATGAATATTGTAAATGCACAAACAGTAATTTCTCCGCATTGCAAAGTGCAATTCTGAAATTTTTTGCTTTTTCCTGCTCCTCTTAGCATGATAAAGAAGATTCAAAGAGAGTGAGATGCCAGCTCCTTTCATTCAGTCAGTAGCTTCAAACATTTCTGGTATAAACATTTCTGGATGTTTTTCAATGGCAAAAATCAATGAATATTGTAAATGCACAAACAGTAATATCTCCACATTGCAAGGTGCAATGCTGAAATTTTTTGCTTTTTCCTGCTAATCCTAGGATGATAAAGAAGATTCAAATAGAGTGAGATGCCAGCTCCTTTCATTCAGTCAGTAGCTTCAAACATTTCTGGACGTTTTTCAATGGCAAAAATCAATGAATATTGTAAATGCACAAACAGTAATATCTCCACATTGCAAGGTGCAATTCTGAAATTTTTTGCTTTTTCCTGCTAATCCTAGCATGATAAAGAAGATTCAAAGAGAGTGAGATGTCAGCTCCTTTCATTCAGTCAGTAGCTTCAAACATTTCTGGTATATGAATAACATGATGTTTTTCAATGGCAAAAATCAATGAATATTGTAAATGCACAAACAGTAATATCTCCACATTGCAAGGTGCAATTCTGAAATTTTTTGCTTTTTCCTGCTAATCCTAGCATGATAAAGAAGATTCAAAGAGAGTGAGATGCCAGCTCCTTTCATTCAGTCAGTAGCTTCAAACATTTCTGGACGTTTTTCAATGGCAAAAATCAATGAATATTGTAAATGCACAAACAGTAATATCTCCACATTGCAAGGTGCAATTCTGAAATTTTTTGCTTTTTCCTGCTACTCCTAGCATGATAAAGAAGATTCAAAGAGAGTGAGATGCCAGCTCCTTTCATTCAGTCAGTAGCTTCAAACATTTCTGGACGTTTTTCAATGGCAAAAATCAATGAATATTGTAAATGCACAAACAGTAATATCTCCACATTGCAAGGTGCAATTCTGAAATTTTTTGCTTTTTCCTGCTAATCCTAGCATGATAAAGAAGATTCAAAGAGAGTGAGATGCCAGCTCCTTTCATTCAGTCAGTAGCTTCAAACATTTCTGGACGTTTTTCAATGGCAAAAATCAATGAATATTGTAAATGCACAAACAGTAATTTCTCCGCATTGCAAGGTGCAATTCTGAAATTTTTTGCTTTTTCCTGCTCCTCTTAGCATGATAAAGAAGATTCAAAGAGAGTGAGATGCCAGCTCCTTTCATTCAGTCAGTAGCTTCAATCATTTCTGGACGTTTTTCAATGGCAAAAATCAATGAATATTGTAAATGCACAAACAGTAATTTCTCCGCATTGCAAGGTGCAATTCTGAAATTTTTTACTTTTTCCTGCTCCTCTTAGCATGATAATGAAGATTCAAAGAGAGTGAGATGCCAGCTCCTTTCATTCAGTCAGTAGCTTCAATCATTTCTGGTATATGAATAACATGATGTTTTTCAATGGCAAAAATCAATGAATATTGTAAATGCACAAACAGTAATTTCTCCGCATTGCAAGTTGCAATTCTGAAATTTTTTGCTTTTTCCTGCTCCTCTTAGCATGATAAAGAAGATTCAAAGAGAGTGAGATGCCAGCTCCTTTCATTCAGTCAGTAGCTTCAATCATTTCTGGACGTTTTTCAATGGCAAAAATCAATGAATATTGTAAATGCACAAACAGTAATTTCTCCGCATTGCAAGGTGCAATTCTGAAATTTTTTGCTTTTTCCTGCTCCTCTTAGCATGATAAAGAAGATTCAAAGAGAGTGAGATGCCAGCTCCTTTCATTCAGTCAGTAGCTTCAATCATTTCTGGACGTTTTTCAATGGCAAAAATCAATGAATATTGTAAATGCACAAACAGTAATTTCTCCGCATTGCAAGGTGCAATTCTGAAATTTTTTGCTTTTTCCTGCTCCTCTTAGCATGATAAAGAAGATTCAAAGAGAGTGAGATGCCAGCTCCTTTCATTCAGTCAGTACCTTCAATCATTTCTGGACGTTTTTCAATGGCAAAAATCAATGAATATTGTAAATGCACAAACAGTAATTTCTCCGCATTGCAAGGTGCAATTCTGAAATTTTTTGCTTTTTCCTGCTCCTCTTAGCATGATAAAGAAGATTCAAAGAGAGTGAGATGCCAGCTCCTTTCATTCAGTCAGTAGCTTCAATCATTTCTGGTATATGAATAACATGATGTTTTTCAATGGCAAAAATCAATGAATATTGTAAATGCACAAACAGTAATTTCTCCGCATTGCAAGGTGCAATTCTGAAATTTTTTGCTTTTTCCTGCTCCTCTTAGCATGATAAAGAAGATTCAAAGAGCGTGAGATGCCAGCTCCTTTCATTCAGTCAGTAGCTTCAATCATTTCTGGATGTTTTTCAATGGCAAAAATCAATGAATATTGTAAATGCACAAACAGTAATTTCTCCGCATTGCAAGGTGCAATTCTGAAATTTTTTGCTTTTTCCTGCTCCTCTTAGCATGATAAAGAAGATTCAAAGAGAGTGAGATGCCAGCTCCTTTCATTCAGTCAGTAGCTTCAATCATTTCTGGTATATGAATAACATGATGTTTTTCAATGGCAAAAATCAATGAATATTGTAAATGCACAAACAGTAATTTCTCCGCATTGCAAGGTGCAATTCTGAAATTTTTTGCTTTTTCCTGCTCCTCTTAGCATGATAAAGAAGATTCAAAGAGAGTGAGATGCCAGCTCCTTTCATTCAGTCAGTAGCTTCAATCATTTCTGGACGTTTTTCAATGGCAAAAATCAATGAATATTGTAAATGCACAAACAGTAATTTCTCCGCATTGCAAGATGCAATTCTGAAATTTTTTGCTTTTTCCTGCTCCTCTTAGCATGATAATGAAGATTCAAAGAGAGTGAGATGCCAGCTCCTTTCATTCAGTCAGTAGCTTCAGTCATTTCTGGACGTTTTTCAATGGCAAAAATCAATGAATATTGTAAATGCACAAACAGTAATTTCTCCGCATTGCAAAGTGCAATTCTGAAATTTTTTGCTTTTTCCTGCTCCTCTTAGCATGATAAAGAAGATTCAAAGAGAGTGAGATGCCAGCTCCTTTCATTCAGTCAGTAGCTTCAAACATTTCTGGTATAAACATTTCTGGATGTTTTTCAATGGCAAAAATCAATGAATATTGTAAATGCACAAACAGTAATATCTCCACATTGCAAGGTGCAATGCTGAAATTTTTTGCTTTTTCCTGCTAATCCTAGGATGATAAAGAAGATTCAAATAGAGTGAGATGCCAGCTCCTTTCATTCAGTCAGTAGCTTCAAACATTTCTGGACGTTTTTCAATGGCAAAAATCAATGAATATTGTAAATGCACAAACAGTAATATCTCCACATTGCAAGGTGCAATTCTGAAATTTTTTGCTTTTTCCTGCTAATCCTAGCATGATAAAGAAGATTCAAAGAGAGTGAGATGTCAGCTCCTTTCATTCAGTCAGTAGCTTCAAACATTTCTGGTATATGAATAACATGATGTTTTTCAATGGCAAAAATCAATGAATATTGTAAATGCACAAACAGTAATATCTCCACATTGCAAGGTGCAATTCTGAAATTTTTTGCTTTTTCCTGCTAATCCTAGCATGATAAAGAAGATTCAAAGAGAGTGAGATGCCAGCTCCTTTCATTCAGTCAGTAGCTTCAAACATTTCTGGACGTTTTTCAATGGCAAAAATCAATGAATATTGTAAATGCACACACAGTAATATCTCCACATTGCAAGGTGCAATTCTGAAATTTTTTGCTTTTTCCTGCTACTCCTAGCATGATAAAGAAGATTCAAAGAGAGTGAGATGCCAGCTCCTTTCATTCAGTCAGTAGCTTCAATCATTTCTGGTATATGAATAACATGATGTTTTTCAATGGCAAAAATCAATGAATATTGTAAATGCACAAACAGTAATTTCTCCGCATTGCAAGGTGCAATTCTGAAATTTTTTGCTTTTTCCTGCTCCTCTTAGCATGATAAAGAACATTCAAAGAGCGTGAGATGCCAGCTCCTTTCATTTAGTCAGTAGCTTCAAACATTTCTGGACGTTTTTCAATGGCAAAAATCAATGAATATTGTAAATGCACAAACAGTAATATCTCCACATTGCAAGGTGCAATTCTGAAATTTTTTGCTTTTTCCTGCTAATCCTAGCATGATAAAGAAGATTCAAAGAGAGTGAGATGCCAGCTCCTTTCATTCAGTCAGTAGCTTCAAACATTTCTGGACGTTTTTCAATGGCAAAAATCAATGAATATTGTAAATGCACAAACAGTAATTTCTCCGCATTGCAAGGTGCAATTCTGAAATTTTTTGCTTTTTCCTGCTCCTCTTAGCATGATAAAGAAGATTCAAAGAGAGTGAGATGCCAGCTCCTTTCATTCAGTCAGTAGCTTCAATCATTTCTGGACGTTTTTCAATGGCAAAAATCAATGAATATTGTAAATGCACAAACAGTAATTTCTCCGCATTGCAAGGTGCAATTCTGAAATTTTTTGCTTTTTCCTGCTCCTCTTAGCATGATAATGAAGATTCAAAGAGAGTGAGATGCCAGCTCCTTTCATTCAGTCAGTAGCTTCAATCATTTCTGGTATATGAATAACATGATGTTTTTCAATGGCAAAAATCAATGAATATTGTAAATGCACAAACAGTAATTTCTCCGCATTGCAAGTTGCAATTCTGAAATTTTTTGCTTTTTCCTGCTCCTCTTAGCATGATAAAGAAGATTCAAAGAGAGTGAGATGCCAGCTCCTTTCATTCAGTCAGTAGCTTCAATCATTTCTGGACGTTTTTCAATGGCAAAAATCAATGAATATTGTAAATGCACAAACAGTAATTTCTCCGCATGGCAAGGTGCAATTCTGAAATTTTTTGCTTTTTCCTGCTCCTCTTAGCATGATAAAGAAGATTCAAAGAGAGTGAGATGCCAGCTCCTTTCATTCAGTCAGTAGCTTCAAACATTTCTGGTATAAACATTTCTGGATGTTTTTCAATGGCAAAAATCAATGAATATTGTAAATGCACAAACAGTAATATCTCCACATTGCAAGGTGCAATGCTGAAATTTTTTGCTTTTTCCTGCTAATCCTAGGATGATAAAGAAGATTCAAATAGAGTGAGATGCCAGCTCCTTTCATTCAGTCAGTAGCTTCAAACATTTCTGGACGTTTTTCAATGGCAAAAATCAATGAATATTGTAAATGCACAAACAGTAATATCTCCACATTGCAAGGTGCAATTCTGAAATTTTTTGCTTTTTCCTGCTAATCCTAGCATGATAAAGAAGATTCAAAGAGAGTGAGATGTCAGCTCCTTTCATTCAGTCAGTAGCTTCAAACATTTCTGGTATATGAATAACATGATGTTTTTCAATGGCAAAAATCAATGAATATTGTAAATGCACAAACAGTAATATCTCCACATTGCAAGGTGCAATTCTGAAATTTTTTGCTTTTTCCTGCTAATCCTAGCATGATAAAGAAGATTCAAAGAGAGTGAGATGCCAGCTCCTTTCATTCAGTCAGTAGCTTCAAACATTTCTGGACGTTTTTCAATGGCAAAAATCAATGAATATTGTAAATGCACAAACAGTAATATCTCCACATTGCAAGGTGCAATTCTGAAATTTTTTGCTTTTTCCTGCTACTCCTAGCATGATAAAGAAGATTCAAAGAGAGTGAGATGCCAGCTCCTTTCATTCAGTCAGTAGCTTCAAACATTTCTGGACGTTTTTCAATGGCAAAAATCAATGAATATTGTAAATGCACAAACAGTAATATCTCCACATTGCAAGGTGCAATTCTGAAATTTTTTGCTTTTTCCTGCTAATCCTAGCATGATAAAGAAGATTCAAAGAGAGTGAGATGCCAGCTCCTTTCATTCAGTCAGTAGCTTCAAACATTTCTGGACGTTTTTCAATGGCAAAAATCAATGAATATTGTAAATGCACAAACAGTAATTTCTCCGCATTGCAAGGTGCAATTCTGAAATTTTTTGCTTTTTCCTGCTCCTCTTAGCATGATAAAGAAGATTCAAAGAGAGTGAGATGCCAGCTCCTTTCATTCAGTCAGTAGCTTCAATCATTTCTGGACGTTTTTCAATGGCAAAAATCAATGAATATTGTAAATGCACAAACAGTAATTTCTCCGCATTGCAAGGTGCAATTCTGAAATTTTTTACTTTTTCCTGCTCCTCTTAGCATGATAATGAAGATTCAAAGAGAGTGAGATGCCAGCTCCTTTCATTCAGTCAGTAGCTTCAATCATTTCTGGTATATGAATAACATGATGTTTTTCAATGGCAAAAATCAATGAATATTGTAAATGCACAAACAGTAATTTCTCCGCATTGCAAGTTGCAATTCTGAAATTTTTTGCTTTTTCCTGCTCCTCTTAGCATGATAAAGAAGATTCAAAGAGAGTGAGATGCCAGCTCCTTTCATTCAGTCAGTAGCTTCAATCATTTCTGGACGTTTTTCAATGGCAAAAATCAATGAATATTGTAAATGCACAAACAGTAATTTCTCCGCATTGCAAGGTGCAATTCTGAAATTTTTTGCTTTTTCCTGCTCCTCTTAGCATGATAAAGAAGATTCAAAGAGAGTGAGATGCCAGCTCCTTTCATTCAGTCAGTAGCTTCAATCATTTCTGGACGTTTTTCAATGGCAAAAATCAATGAATATTGTAAATGCACAAACAGTAATTTCTCCGCATTGCAAGGTGCAATTCTGAAATTTTTTGCTTTTTCCTGCTCCTCTTAGCATGATAAAGAAGATTCAAAGAGAGTGAGATGCCAGCTCCTTTCATTCAGTCAGTACCTTCAATCATTTCTGGACGTTTTTCAATGGCAAAAATCAATGAATATTGTAAATGCACAAACAGTAATTTCTCCGCATTGCAAGGTGCAATTCTGAAATTTTTTGCTTTTTCCTGCTCCTCTTAGCATGATAAAGAAGATTCAAAGAGAGTGAGATGCCAGCTCCTTTCATTCAGTCAGTAGCTTCAATCATTTCTGGTATATGAATAACATGATGTTTTTCAATGGCAAAAATCAATGAATATTGTAAATGCACAAACAGTAATTTCTCCGCATTGCAAGGTGCAATTCTGAAATTTTTTGCTTTTTCCTGCTCCTCTTAGCATGATAAAGAAGATTCAAAGAGCGTGAGATGCCAGCTCCTTTCATTCAGTCAGTAGCTTCAATCATTTCTGGATGTTTTTCAATGGCAAAAATCAATGAATATTGTAAATGCACAAACAGTAATTTCTCCGCATTGCAAGGTGCAATTCTGAAATTTTTTGCTTTTTCCTGCTCCTCTTAGCATGATAAAGAAGATTCAAAGAGAGTGAGATGCCAGCTCCTTTCATTCAGTCAGTAGCTTCAATCATTTCTGGTATATGAATAACATGATGTTTTTCAATGGCAAAAATCAATGAATATTGTAAATGCACAAACAGTAATTTCTCCGCATTGCAAGGTGCAATTCTGAAATTTTTTGCTTTTTCCTGCTCCTCTTAGCATGATAAAGAAGATTCAAAGAGAGTGAGATGCCAGCTCCTTTCATTCAGTCAGTAGCTTCAATCATTTCTGGACGTTTTTCAATGGCAAAAATCAATGAATATTGTAAATGCACAAACAGTAATTTCTCCGCATTGCAAGATGCAATTCTGAAATTTTTTGCTTTTTCCTGCTCCTCTTAGCATGATAATGAAGATTCAAAGAGAGTGAGATGCCAGCTCCTTTCATTCAGTCAGTAGCTTCAGTCATTTCTGGACGTTTTTCAATGGCAAAAATCAATGAATATTGTAAATGCACAAACAGTAATTTCTCCGCATTGCAAAGTGCAATTCTGAAATTTTTTGCTTTTTCCTGCTCCTCTTAGCATGATAAAGAAGATTCAAAGAGAGTGAGATGCCAGCTCCTTTCATTCAGTCAGTAGCTTCAAACATTTCTGGTATAAACATTTCTGGATGTTTTTCAATGGCAAAAATCAATGAATATTGTAAATGCACAAACAGTAATATCTCCACATTGCAAGGTGCAATGCTGAAATTTTTTGCTTTTTCCTGCTAATCCTAGGATGATAAAGAAGATTCAAATAGAGTGAGATGCCAGCTCCTTTCATTCAGTCAGTAGCTTCAAACATTTCTGGACGTTTTTCAATGGCAAAAATCAATGAATATTGTAAATGCACAAACAGTAATATCTCCACATTGCAAGGTGCAATTCTGAAATTTTTTGCTTTTTCCTGCTAATCCTAGCATGATAAAGAAGATTCAAAGAGAGTGAGATGTCAGCTCCTTTCATTCAGTCAGTAGCTTCAAACATTTCTGGTATATGAATAACATGATGTTTTTCAATGGCAAAAATCAATGAATATTGTAAATGCACAAACAGTAATATCTCCACATTGCAAGGTGCAATTCTGAAATTTTTTGCTTTTTCCTGCTAATCCTAGCATGATAAAGAAGATTCAAAGAGAGTGAGATGCCAGCTCCTTTCATTCAGTCAGTAGCTTCAAACATTTCTGGACGTTTTTCAATGGCAAAAATCAATGAATATTGTAAATGCACACACAGTAATATCTCCACATTGCAAGGTGCAATTCTGAAATTTTTTGCTTTTTCCTGCTAATCCTAGCATGATAAAGAAGATTCAAAGAGAGTGAGATGCCAGCTCCTTTCATTCAGTCAGTAGCTTCAATCATTTCTGGTATATGAATAACATGATGTTTTTCAATGGCAAAAATCAATGAATATTGTAAATGCACAAACAGTAATTTCTCCGCATTGCAAGGTGCAATTCTGAAATTTTTTGCTTTTTCCTGCTCCTCTTAGCATGATAAAGAAGATTCAAAGAGCGTGAGATGCCAGCTCCTTTCATTTAGTCAGTAGCTTCAAACATTTCTGGACGTTTTTCAATGGCAAAAATCAATGAATATTGTAAATGCACAAACAGTAATATCTCCACATTGCAAGGTGCAATTCTGAAATTTTTTGCTTTTTCCTGCTAATCCTAGCATGATAAAGAAGATTCAAAGAGAGTGAGATGCCAGCTCCTTTCATTCAGTCAGTAGCTTCAAACATTTCTGGACGTTTTTCAATGGCAAAAATCAATGAATATTGTAAATGCACAAACAGTAATTTCTCCGCATTGCAAGGTGCAATTCTGAAATTTTTTGCTTTTTCCTGCTCCTCTTAGCATGATAAAGAAGATTCAAAGAGAGTGAGATGCCAGCTCCTTTCATTCAGTCAGTAGCTTCAATCATTTCTGGACGTTTTTCAATGGCAAAAATCAATGAATATTGTAAATGCACAAACAGTAATTTCTCCGCATTGCAAGGTGCAATTCTGAAATTTTTTGCTTTTTCCTGCTCCTCTTAGCATGATAATGAAGATTCAAAGAGAGTGAGATGCCAGCTCCTTTCATTCAGTCAGTAGCTTCAATCATTTCTGGTATATGAATAACATGATGTTTTTCAATGGCAAAAATCAATGAATATTGTAAATGCACAAACAGTAATTTCTCCGCATTGCAAGTTGCAATTCTGAAATTTTTTGCTTTTTCCTGCTCCTCTTAGCATGATAAAGAAGATTCAAAGAGAGTGAGATGCCAGCTCCTTTCATTCAGTCAGTAGCTTCAATCATTTCTGGACGTTTTTCAATGGCAAAAATCAATGAATATTGTAAATGCACAAACAGTAATTTCTCCGCATGGCAAGGTGCAATTCTGAAATTTTTTGCTTTTTCCTGCTCCTCTTAGCATGATAAAGAAGATTCAAAGAGAGTGAGATGCCAGCTCCTTTCATTCAGTCAGTAGCTTCAATCATTTCTGGACGTTTTTCAATGGCAAAAATCAATGAATATTGTAAATGCACAAACAGTAATTTCTCCGCATTGCAAGGTGCAATTCTGAAATTTTTTGCTTTTTCCTGCTCCTCTTAGCATGATAAAGAAGATTCAAAGAGAGTGAGATGCCAGCTCCTTTCATTCAGTCAGTAGCTTCAATCATTTCTGGACGTTTTTCAATGGCAAAAATCAATGAATATTGTAAATGCACAAACAGTAATTTCTCCGCATTGCAAGGTGCAATTCTGAAATTTTTTGCTTTTTCCTGCTCCTCTTAGCATGATAAAGAAGATTCAAAGAGAGTGAGATGCCAGCTCCTTTCATTCAGTCAGTAGCTTCAATCATTTCTGGTATATGAATAACATGATGTTTTTCAATGGCAAAAATCAATGAATATTGTAAATGCACAAACAGTAATTTCTCCGCATTGCAAGGTGCAATTCTGAAATTTTTTGCTTTTTCCTGCTCCTCTTAGCATGATAAAGAAGATTCAAAGAGCGTGAGATGCCAGCTCCTTTCATTCAGTCAGTAGCTTCAATCATTTCTGGATGTTTTTCAATGGCAAAAATCAATGAATATTGTAAATGCACAAACAGTAATTTCTCCGCATTGCAAGGTGCAATTCTGAAATTTTTTGCTTTGTCCTGCTCCTCTTAGCATGATAAAGAAGATTCAAAGAGAGTGAGATGCCAGCTCCTTTCATTCAGTCAGTAGCTTCAGTCATTTCTGGACGTTTTTCAATGGCAAAAATCAATGAATATTGTAAATGCACAAACAGTAATTTCTCCGCATTGCAACGTGCAATTCTGAAATTTTTTGCTTTTTCCTGCTCCTCTTAGCATGCTAAAGAAGATTCAAAGAGAGTGAGATGCCAGCTCCTTTCATTCAGTCAGTAGCTTCAAACATTTCTGGTATAAACATTTCTGGACGTTTTTCAATGGCAAAAATCAATGAATATTGTAAATGCACAAACAGTAATATCTCCACATTGCAAGGTGCAATTCTGAAATTTTTTGCTTTTTCCTGCTAATCCTAGCATGATAAAGAAGATTCAAATAGAGTGAGATGCCAGCTCCTTTCATTCAGTCTGTAGCTTCAAACATTTCTGGACGTTTTTCAATGGCAAAATTCAATGAATATTGTAAATGCACAAACAGTAATATCTCCACATTGCAAGGTGCAATTCTGAAATTTTTTGCTTTTTCCTGCTAATCCTAGCATGATAAAGAAGATTCAAAGAGAGTGAGATGCCAGCTCCTTTCATTCAGTCAGTAGCTTCAATCATTTCTGGACGTTTTTCAATGGCAAAAATCAATGAATATTGTAAATGCACAAACAGTAATTTCTCCGCATTGCAAGGTGCAATTCTGAAATTTTTTGCTTTTTCCTGCTCCTCTTAGCATGATAAAGAAGATTCAAAGAGAGTGAGATGCCAGCTCCTTTCATTCAGTCAGTAGCTTCAATCATTTCTGGACGTTTTTCAATGGCAAAAATCAATGAATATTGTAAATGCACAAACAGTAATTTCTCCGCATTGCAAGGTGCAATTCTGAAATTTTTTGCTTTTTCCTGCTCCTCTTAGCATGATAAAGAAGATTCAAAGAGAGTGAGATGCCAGCTCCTTTCATTCAGTCAGTAGCTTCAATCATTTCTGGTATATGAATAACATGATGTTTTTCAATGGCAAAAATCAATGAATATTGTAAATGCACAAACAGTAATTTCTCCGCATTGCAAGGTGCAATTCTGAAATTTTTTGCTTTTTCCTGCTCCTCTTAGCATGATAAAGAAGATTCAAAGAGAGTGAGATGCCAGCTCCTTTCATTCAGTCAGTAGCTTCAATCATTTCTGGACGTTTTTCAATGGCAAAAATCAATGAATATTGTAAATGCACAAACAGTAATTTCTCCGCATTGCAAGGTGCAATTCTGAAATTTTTTGCTTTTTCCTGCTCCTCTTAGCATGATAAAGAAGATTCTAAGAGAGTGAGATGCCAGCTCCTTTCATTCAGTCAGTAGCTTCAATCATTTCTGGACGTTTTTCAATGGCAAAAATCAATGAATATTGTAAATGCACAAACAGTAATTTCTCCGCATTGCAAGGTGCAATTCTGAATTTTTTTGCTTTTTCCTGATCCTCTTAGCATGATAAAGAAGATTCAAAGAGAGTGAGATGCCAGTTCCTTTCATTCAGTCAGTAGCTTCAATCATTTCTGGTATATGAATAACATGATGTTTTTCAATGGCAAAAATCAATGAATATTGTAAATGCACAAACAGTAATTTCTCCGCATTGCAAGGTGCAATTCTGAAATTTTTTGCTTTTTCCTGCTCCTCTTAGCATGATAAAGAAGATTCAAAGAGAGTGAGATGCCAGCTCCTTTCATTCAGTCAGTAGCTTCAATCATTTCTGGATGTTTTTCAATGGCAAAAATCAATGAATATTGTAAATGCACAAACAGTAATTTCTCCGCATTGCAAGGTGCAATTCTGAAATTTTTTGCTTTTTCCTGCTCCTCTTAGCATGATAAAGAAGATTCAAAGAGAGTGAGATGCCAGCTCCTTTCATTCAGTCAGTAGCTTCAGTCATTTCTGGACGTTTTTCAATGGCAAAAATCAATGAATATTGTAAATGCACAAACAGTAATTTCTCCGCATTGCAAGGTGCAATTCTGAAATTTTTTGCTTTTTCCTGCTCCTCTTAGCATGATAAAGAAGATTCAAAGAGAGTGAGATGCCAGCTCCTTTCATTCAGTCAGTAGCTTCAAACATTTCTGGTATAAACATTTCTGGACGTTTTTCAATGGCAAAAATCAATGAATATTGTAAATGCACAAACAGTAATATCTCCACATTGCAAGGTGCAATTCTGAAATTTTTTGCTTTTTCCTGCTAATCCTAGCATGATAAAGAAGATTCAAATAGAGTGAGATGCCAGCTCCTTTCATTCAGTCAGTAGCTTCAAACATTTCTGGACGTTTTTCAATGGCAAAATTCAATGAATATTGTAAATGCACAAACAGTAATATCTCCACATTGCAAGGTGCAATTCTGAAATTTTTTGCTTTTTCCTGCTAATCCTAGCATGATAAAGAAGATTCAAAGAGAGTGAGATGCCAGCTCCTTTCATTCAGTCAGTAGCTTCAATCATTTCTGGACGTTTTTCAATGGCAAAAATCAATGAATATTGTAAATGCACAAACAGTAATTTCTCCGCATTGCAAGGTGCAATTCTGAAATTTTTTGCTTTTTCCTGCTCCTCTTAGCATGATAAAGAAGATTTAAAGAGAGTGAGATGCCAGCTCCTTTCATTCAGTCAGTAGCTTCAATCATTTCTGGACGTTTTTCAATGGCAAAAATCAATGAATATTGTAAATGCACAAACAGTAATTTCTCCGCATTGCAAGGTGCAATTCTGAAATTTTTTGCTTTTTCCTGCTCCTCTTAGCATGATAAAGAAGATTCAAAGAGAGTGAGATGCCAGCTCCTTTCATTCAGTCAGTAGCTTCAATCATTTCTGGTATATGAATAACATGATGTTTTTCAATGGCAAAAATCAATGAATATTGTAAATGCACAAACAGTAATTTCTCCGCATTGCAAGGTGCAATTCTGAAATTTTTTGCTTTTTCCTGCTCCTCTTAGCATGATAAAGAAGATTCAAAGAGAGTGAGATGCCAGCTCCTTTCATTCAGTCAGTAGCTTCAATCATTTCTGGACGTTTTTCAATGGCAAAAATCAATGAATATTGTAAATGCACAAACAGTAATTTCTCCGCATTGCAAGGTGCAATTCTGAAATTTTTTGCTTTTTCCTGCTCCTCTTAGCATGATAAAGAAGATTCAAAGAGAGTGAGATGCCAGCTCCTTTCATTCAGTCAGTAGCTTCAGTCATTTCTGGACGTTTTTCAATGGCAAAAATCAATGAATATTGTAAATGCACAAACAGTAATTTCTCCGCATTGCAAGGTGCAATTCTGAAATTTTTTGCTTTTTCCTGCTCCTC
This sequence comes from Phyllobates terribilis, assembly GCF_046119375.1. Classification (NCBI taxonomy): domain Eukaryota; kingdom Metazoa; phylum Chordata; class Amphibia; order Anura; family Dendrobatidae; genus Phyllobates; species Phyllobates terribilis. The sequence continues at coordinate 327,806 of NW_027363292.1, forward strand.
TTAGCATGATAAAGAAGATTCAAAGAGAGTGAGATGCCAGCTCCTTTCATTCAGTCAGTAGCTTCAATCATTTCTGGACGTTTTTCAATGGCAAAAATCAATGAATATTGTAAATGCACAAACAGTAATTTCTCCGCATTGCAAGGTGCAATTCTGAAATTTTTTGCTTTTTCCTGCTCCTCTTAGCATGATAAAGAAGATTCAAAGAGAGTGAGATGCCAGCTCCTTTCATTCAGTCAGTAGCTTCAATCATTTCTGGACGTTTTTCAATGGCAAAAATCAATGAATATTGTAAATGCACAAACAGTAATTTCTCCGCATTGCAAATTGCAATTCTGAAATTTTTTGCTTTTTCCTGCTCCTCTTAGCATGATAAAGAAGATTCAAAGAGAGTGAGATGCCAGCTCCTTTCATTCAGTCAGTAGCTTCAATCATTTCTGGACGTTTTTCAATGGCAAAAATCAATGAATATTGTAAATGCACAAACAGTAATTTCTCCGCATTGCAAGGTGCAATTCTGAAATTTTTTGCTTTTTCCTGCTCCTCTTAGCATGATAAAGAAGATTCAAAGAGAATGAGATGCCAGCTCCTTTCATTCAGTCAGTAGCTTCAATCATTTCTGGTATATGAATAACATGATGTTTTTCAATGGCAAAAATCAATGAATATTGTAAATGCACAAACAGTAATTTCTCCGCATTGCAAGGTGCAATTCTGAAATTTTTTGCTTTTTCCTGCTCCTCTTAGCATGATAAAGAAGATTCAAAGAGAGTGAGATGCCAGCTCCTTTCATTCAGTCAGTAGCTTCAATCATTTCTGGATGTTTTTCAATGGCAAAAATCAATGAATATTGTAAATGCACAAACAGTAATTTCTCCGCATTGCAAGGTGCAATTCTGAAATTTTTTGCTTTTTCCTGCTCCTCTTAGCATGATAAAGAAGATTCAGAGAGTGAGATGCCAGCTCCTTTCATTCAGTCAGTAGCTTCAGTCATTTCTGGACGTTTTTCAATGGCAAAAATCAATGAATATTGTAAATGCACAAACAGTAATTTCTCCGCATTGCAAGGTGCAATTCTGAAATTTTTTGCTTTTTCCTGCTTCTCTTAGCATGATAAAGAAGATTCAAAGAGAGTGAGATGCCAGCTCCTTTCATTCAGTCAGTAGCTTCAAACATTTCTGGTATAAACATTTCTGGACGTTTTTCAATGGCAAAAATCAATGAATATTGTAAATGCACAAACAGTAATATCTCCACATTGCAAGGTGCAATTCTGAAATTTTTTGCTTTTTCCTGCTCCTCTTAGCATGATAAAGAAGATTCAAAGAGAGTGAGATGCCAGCTCCTTTCATTCAGTCAGTAGCTTCAATCATTTCTGGACGTTTTTCAATGGCAAAAATCAATGAATATTGTAAATGCACAAACAGTAATTTCTCTGCATTGCAAGGTGCAATTCTGAAATTTTTTGCTTTTTCCTGCTCCTCTTAGCATGATAAAGAAGATTCAAAGAGAGTGAGATGCCAGCTCCTTTCATTCAGTCAGTAGCTTCAATCATTTCTGGTATATGAATAACATGATGTTTTTCAATGGCAAAAATCAATGAATATTGTAAATGCACAAACAGTAATTTCTCCGCATTGCAAGGTGCAATTCTGAAATTTTTTGCTTTTTCCTGCTCCTCTTAGCATGATAAAGAAGATTCAAAGAGAGTGAGATGCCAGCTCTTTTCATTCAGTCAGTAGCTTCAATCATTTCTGGACGTTTTTCAATGGCAAAAATCAATGAATATTGTAAATGCACAAACAGTAATTTCTCCGCATTGCAAGGTGCAATTCTGAAATTTTTTGCTTTTTCCTGCTCCTCTTAGCATGATAAAGAAGATTCAAAGAGAGTGAGATGCCAGCTCCTTTCATTCAGTCAGTAGCTTCAGTCATTTCTGGACGTTTTTCAATGACAAAAATCAATGAATATTGTAAATGCACAAACAGTAATTTCTCCGCATTGCAAGGTGCAATTCTGAAATTCTTTGCTTTTTCCTGCTCCTCTTAGCATGATAAAGAAGATTCAAAGAGAGTGAGATGCCAGCTCCTTTCATTCAGTCAGTAGCTTCAAACATTTCTGGTATAAACATTTCTGGACGTTTTTCAATGGCAAAAATCAATGAATATTGTAAATGCACAAACAGTAATATCTCCACATTGCAAGGTGCAATTCTGAAATTTTTTGCTTTTTCCTGCTAATCCTAGCATGATAAAGAAGATTCAAATAGAGTGAGATGCCAGCTCCTTTCATTCAGTCAGTAGCTTCAAACATTTCTGGACGTTTTTCAATGGCAAAAATCAATGAATATTGTAAATGCACAAACAGTAATATCTCCACATTGCAAGGTTCAATTCTGAAATTTTTTGCTTTTTCCTGCTAATCCTAGCATGATAAAGAAGATTCAAAGAGAATGAGATGCCAGCTCCTTTCATTCAGTCAGTAGCTTCAAACATTTCTGGTATATGAATAACATGATGTTTTTCAATGGCAAAAATCAATGAATATTGTAAATGCACAAACAGTAATATCTCCATATTGCAAGGTGCAATTCTGAAATTTTTTGCTTTTTCCTGCTAATCCTAGCATGATAAAGAAGATTCAAAGAGAGTGAGATGCCAGCTCCTTTCATTCAGTCAGTAGCTTCAAACATTTCTGGACGTTTTTCAATGGCAAAAATCAATGAATATTGTAAATGCACAAACAGTAATATCTCCACATTGCAAGGTGCAATTCTGAAATTTTTTGCTTTTTCCTGCTGCTCCTACCATGATAAAGAAGATTCAAAGAGAGTGAGATGCCAGCTCCTTTCATTCAGTCAGTAGCTTCAAACATTTCTGGACGTTTTTCAATGGCAAAAATCAATGAATATTGTAAATGCACAAACAGTAATATCTCCACATTGCAAGGTGCAATTCTGAAATTTTTTGCTTTTTCCTGCTAATCCTAGCATGATAAAGAAGATTCAAAGAGAGTGAGATGCCAGCTCCTTTCATTCAGTCAGTAGCTTCAAACATTTCTGGACGTTTTTCAATGGCAAAAATCTATGAATATTGTAAATGCACAAACAGTAATTTCTCCGCATTGCAAGGTGCAATTCTGAAATTTTTTGCTTTTTCCTGCTCCTCTTAGCATGATAAAGATTCAAAGAGAGTGAGATGCCAGCTCCTTTCATTCAGTCAGTAGCTTCAATCATTTCTGGACGTTTTTCAATGGCAAAAATCAATGAATATTGTAAATGCACAAGCAGTAATTTCTCCGCATTGCAAGGTGCAATTCTGAAATTTTTTGCTTTTTCCTGCTCCTCTTAGCATGATAAAGAAGATTCAAAGAGAGTGAGATGCCAGCTCCTTTCATTCAGTCAGTAGCTTCAATCATTTCTGGACGTTTTTCAATGGCAAAAATCAATGAATATTGTAAATGCACAAACAGTAATTTCTCCGCATTGCAAGGTGCAATTCTGAAATTTTTTGCTTTTTCCTGCTCCTCTTAGCATGAAAAAGAAGATTCAAAGAGAATGAGATGCCCGCTCCTTTCATTCAGTCAGTAGCTTCAATCATTTCTGGTATATGAATAACATGATGTTTTTCAATGGCAAAAATCAATGAATATTGTAAATGCACAAACAGTAATTTCTCCGCATTGCAAGGTGCAATTCTGAATTTTTTTGCTTTTTCCTGCTCCTCTTAGCATGATAAAGAAGATTCAAAGAGAGTGAGATGCCAGCTCCTTTCATTCAGTCAGTAGCTTCAATCATTTCTGGACGTTTTTCAATGGCAAAAATCAATGAATATTGTAAATGCACAAACAGTAATTTCTCCGCATTGCAAGGTGCAATTCTGAAATTTTTTGCTTTTTCCTGCTCCTCTTAGCATGATAAAGAAGATTCAAAGAGAGTGAGATGCCAGCTCCTTTCATTCAGTCAGTAGCTTCAAACATTTCTGGTATATGAATAACATGATGTTTTTCAATGGCAAAAATCAATGAATATTGTAAATGCACAAACAGTAATTTCTCCGCATTGCAAGGTGCAATTCTGAAATTTTTTGCTTTTTCCTGCTCCTCTTAGCATGATAAAGAAGATTCAAAGAGAGTGAGATGCCAGCTCCTTTCATTCAGTCAGTAGCTTCATTCTTTTCTGGACGTTTTTCAATGGCAAAAATCAATGAATATTGTAAATGCACAAACAGTAATTTCTCCGCATTGCAAGGTGCAATTCTGAAATTTTTTGCTTTTTCCTGCTCCTCTTAGCATGATAAAGAAGATTCAAAGAGAGTGAGATGCCAGCTCCTTTCATTCAGTCAGTAGCTTCAATCATTTCTGGTATATGAATAACATGATGTTTTTCAATGGCAAAAATCAATGAATATTGTAAATGCACAAACAGTAATTTCTCCGCATTGCAAGGTGCAATTCTGAAATTTTTTGCTTTTTCCTGCTCCTCTTAGCATGGTAAAGAAGATTCAAAGAGAGTGAGATGCCAGCTCCTTTCATTCAGTCAGTAGCTTCAATCATTTCTGGACGTTTTTCAATGGCAAAAATCAATGAATATTGTAAATGCACAAACAGTAATTTCTCCGCATTGCAAGGTGCAATTCTGAAATTTTTTGCTTTTTCCTGCTCCTCTTAGCATGATAAAGAAGATTCAAAGAGAGTGAGATGCCAGCTCCTTTCATTCAGTCAGTAGCTTCAATCATTTCTGGGTATGAATAACATGATGTTTTTCAATGGCAAAAATCAATGAATATTGTAAATGCACAAACAGTAATTTCTCCACATTGCACGGTGCAATTCTGAAATTTTTTGCTTTTTCCTGCTCCTCTTAGCATGATAAAGAAGATTCAAAGAGAGTGAGATGCCAGCTCCTTTCATTCAGTCAGTAGCTTCAATCATTTCTGGACGTTTTTCAATGGCAAAAATCAATGAATATTGTAAATGCACAAACAGTAATTTCTCCGCATTGCAAGGTGCAATTCTGAAATTTTTTGCTTTTTCCTGCTCCTCTTAGCATGATAAAGAAGATTCAAAGAGAGTGAGATGCCAGCTCCTTTCATTCAGTCAGTAGCTTCAATCATTTCTGGACGTTTTTCAATGGCAAAAATCAATGAATATTGAAAATGCACAAACAGTAATTTCTCCGCATTGCAAGGTGCAATTCTGAATTTTTTTGCTTTTTCCTGCTCCTCTTAGCATGATAAAGAAGATTCAAAGAGAGTGAGATGCCAGCTCCTTTCATTCAGTCAGTAACTTCAAACATTTCTGGTATAAACATTTCTGGACGTTTTTCAATGGCAAAAATCAATGAATATTGTAAATGCACAAACAGTAATATCTCCACATTGCAAGGTGCAATTCTGAAATTTTTTGCTTTTTCCTGCTAATCCTAGCATGATAAAGAATATTCAAATAGAGTGAGATGCCAGCTCCTTTCATTCAGTCAGTAGCTTCAAACATTTCTGGACGTTTTTCAATGGCAAAAATCAATGAATATTGTAAATGCACAAACAGTAATATCTCCACATTGCAAGGTGCAATTCTGAAATTTTTTGCTTTTTCCTGCTAATCCTAGCATGATAAAGAAGATTCAAAGAGAGTGAGATGCCAGGTCCTTTCATTCAGTCAGTAGCCTCAAACATTTCTGGTATATGAATAACATGATGTTTTTTAATGGCAAAAATCAATGAATATTGTAAATGCACAAACAGTAATATCTCCACATTGCAAGGTGCAATTCTGAAATTTTTTGCTTTTTCCTGCTAATCCTAGCATGATAAAGAAGATTCAAAGAGAGTGAGATGCCAGCTCCTTTCATTCAGTCAGTAGCTTCAAACATTTCTGGACGTTTTTCAATGGCAAAAATCAATGAATATTGTAAATGCACAAACAGTAATATCTCCACATTGCAAGGTGCAATTCTGAAATTTTTTGCTTTTTCCTGCTACTCCTAGCATGATAAAGAAGATTCAAAGAGAGTGAGATGCCAGCTCCTTTCATTCAGTCAGTAGCTTCAAACATTTCTGTACGTTTTTCAATGGCAAAAATCAATGAATATTGTAAATGCACAAACAGTAATATCTCCACATTGCAAGGTGCAATTCTGAAATTTTTTGCTTTTTCCTGCTAATCCTAGCATGATAAAGAAGATTCAAAGAGAGTGAGATGCCAGCTCCTTTCATTCAGTCAGTAGCTTCAAACATTTCTGGACGTTTTTCAATGGCAAAAATCAATGAATATTGTAAATGCACAAACAGTAATATCTCCACATTGCAAGGTGCAATTCTGAAATTTTTTGCTTTTTCCTGCTAATCCTAGCATGATAAAGAAGATTCAAAGAGAGTGAGATGCCAGCTCCTTTCATTCAGTCAGTAGCTTCAATCATTTCTGGACGTTTTTCAATGGCAAAAATCAATGAATATTGTAAATGCACAAACAGTAATTTCTCCGCATTGCAACGTGCAATTCTGAAATTTTTTGCTTTTTCCTGCTCCTCTTAGCATGATAAAGAAGATTCAAAGAGAGTGAGATGCCCGCTCCTTTCATTCAGTCAGTAGCTTCAATCATTTCTGGTATATGAATAACATGATGTTTTTCAATGGCAAAAATCAATGAATATTGTAAATGCACAAACAGTAATTTCTCCGCATTGCAAGGTGCAATTCTGAATTTTTTTGCTTTTTCCTGCTCCTCTTAGCATGATAAAGAAGATTCAAAGAGAGTGAGATGCCAGCTCCTTTCATTCAGTCAGTAGCTTCAATCATTTCTGGACATTTTTCAATGGCAAAAATCAATGAATATTGTAAATGCACAAACAGTAATTTCTCCGCATTGCAAGGTGCAATTCTGAAATTTTTTGCTTTTTCCTGCTCCTCTTAGCATGATAAAGAAGATTCAAAGAGAGTGAGATGCCAGCTCCTTTCATTCAGTCAGTAGCTTCAAACATTTCTGGTATATGAATAACATGATGTTTTTCAATGGCAAAAATCAATGAATATTGTAAATGCACAAACAGTAATTTCTCCGCATTGCAAGGTGCAATTCTGAAATTTTTTGCTTTTTCCTGCTCCTCTTAGCATGGTAAAGAAGATTCAAAGAGAGTGAGATGCCAGCTCCTTTCATTCAGTCAGTAGCTTCAATCTTTTCTGGACGTTTTTCAATGGCAAAAATCAATGAATATTGTATATGCACAAACAGTAATTTCTCCGCATTGTAAGGTGGAATTCTGAAATTTTTTGCTTTTTCCTGCTCCTCTTAGCATGATAAAGAAGATTCAAAGATAGTGAGATGCCAGCTTCTTTCATTCAGTCAGTAGCTTCAAACATTTCTGGTAAATGAATAACATGATGTTTTTCAATGGCAAAAATCAATGAATATTGTAAATGCACAAAGAGTAATTTCTCCGCATTGCAAGGTGCAATTCTGAAATTTTTTGCTTTTTCCTGCTCCTCTTAGCATGATAAAGAAGACTCAAAGAGAGTTACATGCCAGCTCCTTTCATTCAGTCAGTAGCTTCAATCATTTCTGGACGTTTTTCAATGGCAAAAATCAATGAATATTGTAAATGCACAAACAGTAATTTCTCCGCATTGCAAGGTGCAATTCTGAAATTTTTTGCTTTTTCCTGCTCCTCTTAGCATGATAAAGAAGATTCAAAGAGAGTGAGATGCCAGCTCCTTTCATTCAGTCAGTAGCTTCAATAATTTCTGGACGTTTTTCAATGGCAAAAATCAATGAATATTGTAAATGCACAAACAGTAATTTCTCCGCATTGCAAGGTGCAATTCTGAAATTTTTTGCTTTTTCCTGCTCCTCTTAGCATGATAAAGAAGATTCAAAGAGAGTGAGATGCCAGCTCCTTTCATTCAGTCAGTAGCTTCAATCATTTCTGGTATATGAATAACATGATGTTTTTCAATGGCAAAAATCAATGAATATTGTAACTGCACAAACAGTAATTTCTCCGCATTGCAAGGTGCAATTCTGAAATTTTTTGCTTTTTCCTGCTCCTCTTAGCATGGTAAAGAAGATTCAAAGAGAGTGAGATGCCAGCTCCTTTCATTCAGTCAGTAGCTTCAATCATTTCTGGACGTTTTTCAATGGCAAAAATCAATGAATATTGTAAATGCACAAACAGTAATTTCTCCGCATTGCAAGGTGCAATTCTGAATTTTTTTGCTTTTTCCTGCTCCTCTTAGCATGATAAAGAAGATTCAAAGAGAGTGAGATGCCAGCTCCTTTCATTCAGTCAGTAGCTTCAATCACTTCTGGACGTTTTTCAATGGCAAAAATCAATGAATATTGTAAATGCACAAACAGTAATTTCTCCGCATTGCAAGGTGCAATTCTGAAATTTTTTGCTTTTTCCTGCTCCTCTTAGCATGATAAAGAAGATTCAAAGAGAGTGAGATGCCAGCTCCTTTCATTCAGTCAGTAGCTTCAATCATTTCTGGTATATGAATAACATGATGTTTTTCAATGGCAAAAATCAATGAATATTGTAAATGCACAAACAGTAATTTCTCCGCATTGCAAGGTGCAATTCTGAAATTTTTTGCTTTTTCCTGCTCCTCTTAGCATGGTAAAGAAGATTCAAAGAGAGTGAGATGCCAGCTCCTTTCATTCAGTCAGTAGCTTCAATCATTTCTGGACGTTTTTCAATGGCAAAAATCAATGAATATTGTAAATGCACAAACAGTAATTTCTCCGCATTGCAAGGTGCAATTCTGAAATTTTTTGCTTTTTCCTGCTCCTCTTAGCATGATAAAGAAGATTCAAAGAAAGTGAGATGCCAGCTCCTTTCATTCACTCAGTAGCTTCAATCATTTCTGGACGTTTTTCAATGGCAAAAATCAATGAATATTGTAAATGCACAAACAGTAATTTCTCCGCATTGCAAGGTGCAATTCTGAAATGTTTTGCTTTTTCCTGCTCCTCTTAGCATGATAAAGAAGATTCAAAGAGAGTGAGATGCCAGCTCCTTTCATTCAGTCAGTAGCTTCAATCATTTCTGGGTATGAATAACATGATGTTTTTCAATGGCAAAAATCAATGAATATTGTAAATGCACAAACAGTAATTTCTCCACATTGCAAGGTGCAATTCTGAAATTTTTTGCTTTTTCCTGCTCCTCTTAGCATGATAAAGAAGATTCAAAGAGAGTGAGATGCCAGCTCCTTTCATTCAGTCAGTAGCTTCAATCATTTCTGGACGTTTTTCAATGGCAAAAATCAATGAATATTGTAAATGCACAAACAGTAATTTCTCCGCATTGCAAGGTGCAATTCTGAAATTTTTTGCTTTTTCCTGCTCCTCTTAGCATGATAAAGAAGATTCAAAGAGAGTGAGATGCCAGCTCCTTTCATTCAGTCAGTAGCTTCAATCATTTCTGGACATTTTTCAATGGCAAAAATCAATGAATATTGTAAATGCACAAACAGTAATTTCTCCGCATTGCAAGGTGCAATTCTGAATTTTTTTGCTTTTTCCTGCTCCTCTTAGCATGATAAAGAAGATTCAAAGAGAGTGAGATGCCAGCTCCTTTCATTCAGTCAGTAGCTTCAAACATTTCTGGTATAAACATTTCTGGACGTTTTTCAATGGCAAAAATCAATGAATATTGTAAATGCACAAACAGTAATATCTGCACATTGCAAGGTGCAATTCTGAAATTTTTTGCTTTTTCCTGCTAATCCTAGCATGATAAAGAAGATTCAAAGAGAGTGAGATGCCAGCTCCTTTCATTCAGTCAGTAGCTTCAATCATTTCTGGTATATGAATAACATGATGTTTTTCAATGGCAAAAATCAATGAATATTGTAAATGCACAAACAGTAATTTCTCCGCATTGCAAGGTGCAATTCTGAAATTTTTTGCTTTTTCCTGCTCCTCTTAGCATGGTAAAGAAGATTCAAAGAGAGTGAGATGCCAGCTCCTTTCATTCAGTCAGTAGCTTCAATCATTTCTGGACGTTTTTCAATGGCAAAAATCAATGAATATTGTAAATGCACAAACAGTAATTTCTCCGCATTGCAAGGTGCAATTCTGAAATTTTTTGCTTTTTCCTGCTCCTCTTAGCATGATAAAGAAGATTCAAAGAGAGTGAGATGCCAGCTCCTTTCATTCAGTCAGTAGCTTCAATCATTTCTGGACGTTTTTCAATGGCAAAAATCAATGAATATTGTAAATGCACAAACAGTAATTTCTCCGCATTGCAAGGTGCAATTCTGAAATGTTTTGCTTTTTCCTGCTCCTCTTAGCATGATAAAGAAGATTCAAAGAGAGTGAGATGCCAGCTCCTTTCATTCAGTCAGTAGCTTCAATCATTTCTGGGTATGAATAACATGATGTTTTTCAATGGCAAAAATCAATGAATATTGTAAATGCACAAACAGTAATTTCTCCACATTGCAAGGTGCAATTCTGAAATTTTTTGCTTTTTCCTGCTCCTCTTAGCATGATAAAGAAGATTCAAAGAGAGTGAGATGCCAGCTCCTTTCATTCAGTCAGTAGCTTCAATCATTTCTGGACGTTTTTCAATGGCAAAAATCAATGAATATTGTAAATGCACAAACAGTAATTTCTCCGCATTGCAAGGTGCAATTCTGAATTTTTTTGCTTTTTCCTGCTCCTCTTAGCATGATAAAGAAGATTCAAAGAGAGTGAGATGCCAGCTCCTTTCATTCAGTCAGTAGCTTCAAACATTTCTGGTATAAACATTTCTGGACGTTTTTCAATGGCAAAAATCAATGAATATTGTAAATGCACAAACAGTAATATCTCCACATTGCAAGGTGCAATTCTGAAATTTTTTGCTTTTTCCTGCTAATCCTAGCATGATAAAGAATATTCAAATAGAGTGAGATGCCAGCTCCTTTCATTCAGTCAGTAGCTTCAAACATTTCTGGACGTTTTTCAATGGCAAAAATCAATGAATATTGTAAATGCACAAACAGTAATATCTCCACATTGCAAGGTGCAATTCTGAAATTTTTTGCTTTTTCCTGCTAATCCTAGCATGATAAAGAAGATTCAAAGAGAGTGAGATGCCAGGTCCTTTCATTCAGTCAGTAGCCTCAAACATTTCTGGTATATGAATAACATGATGTTTTTCAATGGCAAAAATCAATGAATATTGTAAATGCACAAACAGTAATATCTCCACATTGCAAGGTGCAATTCTGAAATTTTTTGCTTTTTCCTGCTAATCCTAGCATGATAAAGAAGATTCAAAGAGAGTGAGATGCCAGCTCCTTTCATTCAGTCAGTAGCTTCAAACATTTCTGGACGTTTTTCAATGGCAAAAATCAATGAATATTGTAAATGCACAAACAGTAATATCTCCACATTGCAAGGTGCAATTCTGAAATTTTTTGCTTTTTCCTGCTACTCCTAGCATGATAAAGAAGATTCAAAGAGAGTGAGATGCCAGCTCCTTTCATTCAGTCAGTAGCTTCAAACATTTCTGGACGTTTTTCAATGGCAAAAATCAATGAATATTGTAAATGCACAAACAGTAATATCTCCACATTGCAAGGTGCAATTCTGAAATTTTTTGCTTTTTCCTGCTAATCCTAGCATGATAAAGAAGATTCAAATAGAGTGAGATGCCAGCTCCTTTCATTCAGTCAGTAGCTTCAAACATTTCTGGACGTTTTTCAATGGCAAAAATCAATGAATATTGTAAATGCACAAACAGTAATATCTAAACATTGCAAGGTGCAATTCTGAAATTTTTTGCTTTTTCCTGCTAATCCTAGCATGATAAAGAAGATTCAAAGATAGTGAGATGCCAGATCCTTTCATTCAGTCAGTAGCTTCAAATATTTCTGGTATATGAATAACATGATGTTTTTCAATGGCAAAAATCAATGAATATTGTAAATGCACAAACAGTAATATCTCCACATTGCAAGGTGCAATTCTGAAATTTTTTGCTTTTTCCTGCTAATCCTAGCATGATAAAGAACATTCAAAGTGAGTGAGATGCCAGCTCCCTTCATTCAGTCAGTAGCTTCAAACATTTCTGGACGTTTTTCAATGGCAAAAATCAATGAATACTGTAAATGCACAAACAGTAAGATCTCCACATTGCAAGGTGCAATTCTGAAACCTTGCAATGCGGAGAAATTACTGTTTGTGCATTTACAATATTCATTGATTTTTGCCATTGAAAAACGTCCAGAAATGATTGAAGCTACTGACTGAATGAAAGGAGCTGGCATCTCACTCTCTTTGAATCTTCTTTATCATGCTAAGAGGAGCAGGAAAAAGCAAAAAATTCCAGAATTGCACCTTGCAATGCGGAGAAATTACTGTTTGTGCATTTACAATATTCATTGATTTTTGCCATTGAAAAACATCATGTTATTCATATACCAGAAATGTTTGAAGCTACTGACTGAATGAAAGGAGCTGGCATCTCACTCTCTTTGAATCTTCTTTATCATGCTAAGAGGAGCAGGAAAAAGCAAAAAATTTCAGAATTGCACCTTGCAATGCGGAGAAATTACTGTTTGTGCATTTACAATATTCATTGATTTTTGCCATTGAAAAACGTCCAGAAATGATTGAAGCTACTGACTGAATGAAAGGAGCTGGCATCTCACTCTCTTTGAATCTTCTTTATCATGCTAAGAGGAGCAGGAAAAAGCAAAAAATTTCAGAATTGCACCTTGCAATGCGGAGAAATTACTGTTTGTGCATTTACAATATTCATTGATTTTTGCCATTGAAAAACGTCCAGAAATGATTGAAGCTACTGACTGAATGAAAGGAGCTGGCATCTCACTCTCTTTGAATCTTCTTTATCATGCTAAGAGGAGCAGGAAAAAGCAAAAAAATTCAGAATTGCACCTTGCAATGCGGAGAAATTACTGTTTGTGCATTTACAATATTCATTGATTTTTGCCATTGAAAAACATCATGTTATTCATATACCAGAAATGATTGAAGCTACTGACTGAATGAAAGGAGCTGGCATCTCACTCTCTTTGAATCTTCTTTTTCATGCTAAGAGGAGCAGGAAAAAGCAAAAAATTTCAGAATTGCATCTTGCAATGCGGAGAAATTACTGTTTGTGCATTTACAATATTCATTGATTTTTGCCATTGAAAAACATCCAGAAATGATTGAAGCCACTGACTGAATGAAAGGAGCTGGCATCTCACTCTCTTTGAATCTTCTTTATCATGCTAAGAGGAGCAGGAAAAAGCAAAAAATTTCAGAATTGCACCTTGCAATGCGGAGAAATTACTGCTTGTGCATTTACAATATTCATTGATTTTTGCCATTGAAAAACGTCCAGAAATGATTGAAGCTACTGACTGAATGAAAGGAGCTGGCATCTCACTCTCTTTGAATCTTCTTTATCATGCTAAGAGGAGCAGGAAAAAGCAAAAAATTTCAGAATTGCACCTTGCAATGCGGAGAAATTACTGTTTGTGCATTTACAATATTCATTGATTTTTGCCATTGAAAAACGTCCAGAAATGATTGAAGCTACTGACTGAATGAAAGGAGTTGGCATCTCACTCTCTTTGAATCTTCTTTACCATGCTAAGAGGAGCAGGAAAAAGCAAAAAATTTCAGAATTGCACCTTGCAATGCGGAGAAATTACTGTTTGTGCATTTACAATATTCATTGATTTTTGCCATTGAAAAACATCATGTTATTCATATACCAGAAATAATTGAAGCTACTGACTGAATGAAAGGAGCTGGCATCTCACTCTCTTTGAATCTTCTTTATCATGCTAAGAGGAGCAGGAAAAAGCAAAAAATTTCAGAATTGCACCTTGCAATGCGGAGAAATTACTGTTTGTGCATTTACAATATTCATTGATTTTTGCCATTGAAAAACGTCCAGAAATGATTGAAGCTACTGACTGAATGAAAGGAGCTGGCATCTCACTCTTTTTGAATCTTCTTTATCATGCTAAGAGGAGCAGGAAAAAGCAAAAAATTTCAGAATTGCACCTTGCAATGCGGAGAAATTACTGTTTGTGCATTTACAATATTCATTGATTTTTGCCATTGAAAAACGTCCAGAAATGATTGAAGCTACTGACTGAATGAAAGGAGCTGGCATCTCACTCTCTTTGAATCTTCTTTATCATGGTAAGAGGAGCAGGAAAAAGCAAAAAATTTCAGAATTGCAACTTGCAATGCGGAGAAATTACTGTTTGTGCATTTACAATATTCATTGATTTTTGCCATTGAAAAACGTCCAGAAATGATTGAAGCTACTGACTGAATGAAAGGAGCTGGCATCTCACTCTCTTTGAATCTTCTTTATCATGCTAAGAGGAGCAGGAAAAAGCAAAAAATTTCAGAATTGCACCTTGCAATGCGGAGAAATTACTGTTTGTGCATTTACAATATTCATTGATTTTTGCCATTGAAAAACGTCCAGAAATGATTGAAGCTACTGACTGAATGAAAGGAGCTGGCATCTCACTCTCTTTGAATCTTCTTTATCATGCTAAGAGGAGCAGGAAAAAGCAAAAAATTTCAGAATTGCAACTTGCAATGCGGAGAAATTACTGTTTGTGCATTTACAATATTCATTGATTTTTGCCATTGAAAAACATCATGTTATTCATATACCAGAAATGTTTGAAGCTACTGACTGAATGAAAGAAGCTGGCATCTCACTATCTTTGAATCTTCTTTATCATGCTAAGAGGAGCAGGAAAAAGCAAAAAATTTCAGAATTGCACCTTACAATGCGGAGAAATTACTGTTTGTGCATTTACAATATTCATTGATTTTTGCCATTGAAAAACGTCCAGAAATGATTGAAGCTACTGACTGAATGAAAGGAGCTGGCATCTCACTCTCTTTGAATCTTCTTTATCATGCTAAGAGGAGCAGGAAAAAGCAAAAAATTTCAGAATTGCACCTTGCAATGCGGAGAAATTACTGTTTGTGCATTTACAATATTCATTGATTTTTGCCATTGAAAAACGTCCAGAAATGTTTGAAGCTACTGACTGAATGAAAGGAGCTGGCATCTTACTCTCTTTGAATCTTCTTTATCATGCTAGGATTAGCAGGAAAAAGCAAAAAATTTCAGAATTGCACCTTGCAATGTGGAGATATTACTGTTTGTGCATTTACAATATTCATTGATTTTTGCCATTGAAAAATGTCCAGAAATGTTTGAAGCTACTGACTGAATGAAAGGAGCAGGCATCTCACTCTCTTTGAATCTTCTTTATCATGCTAGGAGCAGCAGGAAAAAGCAAAAAATTTCAGAATTGCACCTTGCAATGTGGAGATATTACTGTTTGTGCATTTACAATATTCATTGATTTATGCCATTGAAAAACGTCCAGAAATGTTTGAAGCTACTGACTGAATGAAAGGAGCTGGCATCTCACTCTCTTTGAATCTTCTTTATCATGCTAGGATTAGCAGGAAAAAGCAAAAAATTTCAGAATTGCACCTTGCAATGTGGAGATATTACTGTTTGTGCATTTACAATATTCATTGATTTTTGCCATTGAAAAACGTCCAGAAATGTTTGAAGCTACTGACTGAATGAAAGGAGCTGGCATCTCACTCTATTTGAATCTTCTTTATCATGCTAGGATTAGCAGGAAAAAGCAAAAAATTTCAGAATTGCACCTTGCAATGTGGAGATATTACTGTTTGTGCATTTACAATATTCATTGATTTTTGCCATTGAAAAACGTCCAGAAATGTTTATACCAGAAATGTTTGAAGCTACTGACTGAATGAAAGGAGCTGGCATCTCACTCTCTTTGAATCTTCTTTATCATGCTAAGAGGAGCAGGAAAAAGCAAAAAATTTCAGAATTGCACCTTGCAATGCGGAGAAATTACTGTTTGTGCATTTACAATATTCATTGATTTTTGCCATTGAAAAACGTCCAGAAATGATTGAAGCTACTGACTGAATGAAAGGAGCTGGCATCTCACTCTCTTTGAATCTTCTTTATCATGCTAAGAGGAGCAGGAAAAAGCAAAAAATTTCAGAATTGCACCTTGCAATGCGGAGAAATTACTGTTTGTGCATTTACAATATTCATTGATTTTTGCCATTAAAAAACATCATGTTATTCATATACCAGAAATGATTGAAGCTACTGACTGAATGAAAGGAGCTGGCATCTCACTCTCTTTGAATCTTCTTTATCATGCTAAGAGGAGCAGGAAAAAGCAAAAAATTTCAGAATTGCACCTTGCAATGCGGAGAAATTACTGTTTGTGCATTTACAATATTCATTGATTTTTGCCATTGAAAAACGTCCAGAAATGATTGAAGCTACTGACTGAATGAAAGGAGCTGGCATCTCACTCTCTTTGAATCTTCTTTATCATGCTAAGAGGAGCAGGAAAAAGCAAAAAATTTCAGAATTGCACCTTGCAATGCGGAGAAATTACTGTTTGTGCATTTACAATATTCATTGATTTTTGCCATTGAAAAACGTCCAGAAATGATTGAAGCTACTGACTGAATGAAAGGAGCTGGCATCTCACTCTCTTTGAATCTTCTTTATCATGCTAAGAGGAGCAGGAAAAAGCAAAAAATTTCAGAATTGCAACTTGCAATGCGGAGAAATTACTGTTTGTGCATTTACAATATTCATTGATTTTTGCCATTGAAAAACATCATGTTATTCATATACCAGAAATGATTGAAGCTACTGACTGAATGAAAGGAGCTGGCATCTCACTCTCTTTGAATCTTCTTTATCATGCTAAGAGGAGCAGGAAAAAGCAAAAAATTTCAGAATTGCACCTTGCAATGCGGAGAAATTACTGTTTGTGCATTTACAATATTCATTGATTTTTGCCATTGAAAAACGTCCAGAAATGATTGAAGCTACTGACTGAATGAAAGGAGCTGGCATCTCACTCTCTTTGAATCTTCTTTATCATGCTAAGAGGAGCAGGAAAAAGCAAAAAATTTCAGAATTGCACCTTGCAATGCGGAGAAATTACTGTTTGTGCATTTACAATATTCATTGATTTTTGCCATTGAAAAACGTCCAGAAATGATTGAAGCTACTGACTGAATGAAAGGAGCTGGCATCTCACTCTCTTTGAATCTTCTTTATCATGCTAAGAGGAGCAGGAAAAAGCAAAAAATTTCAGAATTGCACCTTGCAATGCGGAGAAATTACTGTTTGTGCATTTACAATATTCATTGATTTTTGCCATTGAAAAACATCATGTTATTCATATCCCAGAAATGTTTGAAGCTACTGACTGAATGAAAGAAGCTGGCAACTCACTCTCTTTGAATCTTCTTTATCATGCTAAGAGGAGCAGGAAAAAGCAAAAAATTTCAGAATTGCACCTTGCAATGCGGAGAAATTACTGTTTGTGCATTTACAATATTCATTGATTTTTGCAATTGAAAAACGTCCAGAAATGATTGAAGCTACTGACTGAATGAAAGGAGCTGGCATCTCACTCTCTTTGAATCTTCTTTATCATGTTAAGAGGAGCAGGAAAAAGCAAAAAATTTCAGAATTGCACCTTGCAATGCGGAGAAATTACTGTTTGTGCATTTACAATATTCATTGATTTTTGCCATTGAAAAACGTCCAGAAATGATTGAAGCTACTGACTGAATGAAAGGAGCTGTTATCTCACTCTCTTTGAATCTTGTTTATCATGCTAAGAGGAGCAGGAAAAAGCAAAAAATTTCAGAATTGCACCTTGCAATGCGGAGAAATTACTGTTTGTGCATTTACAATATTCATTGATTTTTGCCATTGAAAAACATCATGTTATTCATATACCAGAAATGATTGAAGCTACTGACTGAATGAAAGGAGCTGGCATCTCACACTCTTTGAATCTTCTTTATCATGCTAAGAGGAGCAGGAAAAAGTAAAAAATTTCAGAATTGCACCTTGCAATGCGGAGAAATTACTGTTTGTGCATTTACAATATTCAATGATTTTTGCCATTGAAAAACGTCCAGAAATGATTGAAGCTACTGACTGAACGAAAGGAGCTGGCATCTCACTCTCTTTGAATCTTCTTTATCATGCTAAGAGGAGCAGGAAAAAGCAAAAAATTTCAGAATTGCACCTTGCAATGCGGAGAAATTACTGTTTGTGCATTTACAATATTCATTGATTTTTGCCATTGAAAAACGTCCAGAAATGTTTGAAGCTACTGACTGAATGAAAGGAGCTGGCATCTTACTCTCTTTGAATCTTCTTTATCATGCTAGGATTAGCAGGAAAAAGCAAAAAATTTCAGAATTGCACCTTGCAATGTGGAGATATTACTGTTTGTGCATTTACAATATTCATTGATTTTTGCCATTGAAAAATGTCCAGAAATGTTTGAAGCTACTGACTGAATGAAAGGAGCAGGCATCTCACTCTCTTTGAATCTTCTTTATCATGCTAGGAGCAGCAGGAAAAAGCAAAAAATTTCAGAATTGCACCTTGCAATGTGGAGATATTACTGTTTGTGCATTTACAATATTCATTGATTTATGCCATTGAAAAACGTCCAGAAATGTTTGAAGCTACTGACTGAATGAAAGGAGCTGGCATTTCACTCTCTTTGAATCTTCTTTATCATGCTAGGATTAGCAGGAAAAAGCAAAAAATTTCAGAATTGCACCTTGCAATGTGGAGATATTACTGTTTGTGCATTTACAATATTCATTGATTTTTGCCCTTGAAAAACGTCCAGAAATGTTTGAAGCTACTGACTGAATGAAAGGAGCTGGCATCTCACTCTATTTGAATCTTCTTTATCATGCTAGGATTAGCAGGAAAAAGCAAAAAATTTCAGAATTGCACCTTGCAATGTGGAGATATTACTGTTTGTGCATTTACAATATTCATTGATTTTTGCCATTGAAAAACGTCCAGAAATGTTTATACCAGAAATGTTTGAAGCTACTGACTGAATGAAAGGAGCTGGCATCTCACTCTCTTTGAATCTTCTTTATCATGCTAAGAGGAGCAGGAAAAAGCAAAAAATTTCAGAATTGCACCTTGCAATGCGGAGAAATTACTGTTTGTGCATTTACAATATTCATTGATTTTTGCCATTGAAAAACGTCCAGAAATGATTGAAGCTACTGACTGAATGAAAGGAGCTGGCATCTCACTCTCTTTGAATCTTCTTTATCATGCTAAGAGGAGCAGGAAAAAGCAAAAAATTTCAGAATTGCACCTTGCAATGCGGAGAAATTACTGTTTGTGCATTTACAATATTCATTGATTTTTGCCATTAAAAAACATCATGTTATTCATATACCAGAAATGATTGAAGCTACTGACTGAATGAAAGGAGCTGGCATCTCACTCTCTTTGAATCTTCTTTATCATGCTAAGAGGAGCAGGAAAAAGCAAAAAATTTCAGAATTGCACCTTGCAATGCGGAGAAATTACTGTTTGTGCATTTACAATATTCATTGATTTTTGCCATTGAAAAACGTCCAGAAATGATTGAAGCTACTGACTGAATGAAAGGAGCTGGCATCTCACTCTCTTTGAATCTTCTTTATCATGCTAAGAGGAGCAGGAAAAAGCAAAAAATTTCAGAATTGCACCTTGCAATGCGGAGAAATTACTGTTTGTGCATTTACAATATTCATTGATTTTTGCCATTGAAAAACGTCCAGAAATGATTGAAGCTACTGACTGAATGAAAGGAGCTGGCATCTCACTCTCTTTGAATCTTCTTTATCATGCTAAGAGGAGCAAGAAAAAGCAAAAAATTTCAGAATTGCACCTTGCAATGCGGAGAAATTACTGTTTGTGCATTTACAATATTCATTGATTTTTGCCATTGAAAAACATCATGTTATTCATATCCCAGAAATGTTTGAAGCTACTGACTGAATGAAAGAAGCTGGCAACTCACTCTCTTTGAATCTTCTTTATCATGCTAAGAGGAGCAGGAAAAAGCAAAAAATTTCAGAATTGCACCTTGCAATGCGGAGAAATTACTGTTTGTGCATTTACAATATTCATTGATTTTTGCAATTGAAAAACGTCCAGAAATGATTGAAGCTACTGACTGAATGAAAGGAGCTGGCATCTCACTCTCTTTGAATCTTCTTTATCATGTTAAGAGGAGCAGGAAAAAGCAAAAAATTTCAGAATTGCACCTTGCAATGCGGAGAAATTACTGTTTGTGCATTTACAATATTCATTGATTTTTGCCATTGAAAAACGTCCAGAAATGATTGAAGCTACTGACTGAATGAAAGGAGCTGTTATCTCACTCTCTTTGAATCTTGTTTATCATGCTAAGAGGAGCAGGAAAAAGCAAAAAATTTCAGAATTGCACCTTGCAATGCGGAGAAATTACTGTTTGTGCATTTACAATATTCATTGATTTTTGTCATTGAAAAACATCATGTTATTCATATACCAGAAATGATTGAAGCTACTGACTGAATGAAAGGAGCTGGCATCTCACACTCTTTGAATCTTCTTTATCATGCTAAGAGGAGCAGGAAAAAGTAAAAAATTTCAGAATTGCACCTTGCAATGCGGAGAAATTACTGTTTGTGCATTTACAATATTCAATGATTTTTGCCATTGAAAAACGTCCAGAAATGATTGAAGCTACTGACTGAACGAAAGGAGCTGGCATCTCACTCTCTTTGAATCTTCTTTATCATGCTAAGAGGAGCAGGAAAAAGCAAAAAATTTCAGAATTGCACCTTGCAATGCGGAGAAATTACTGTTTGTGCATTTACAATATTCATTGATTTTTGCCATTGAAAAACATCATGTTATTCATATACCAGAAATGTTTGAAGCTACTGACTGAATGAAAGGAGCTGGCATCTCACTCTCTTTGAATCTTCTTCATAATGCTAAGAGGAGCAGGAAAAAGCAAAAAATTTCAGAATTGCTCCTTGCAATGCGGAGAAATTACTGTTTGTGCATTTACAATATTCATTGATTTTTGCCATTGAAAAACGTCCAGAAATGATTGAAGCTACTGACTGAATGAAAGGAGCTGGCATCTCACTCTCTTTGAATCTTCTTTATCATGCTAAGAGGAGCAGGAAAAAGCAAAAAATTTCAGAATTGCACCTTGCAATGCGGAGAAATTACTGTTTGTGCATTTACAATATTCATTGATTTTTGCCATTGAAAAACGTCCAGAAATGATTGAAGCTACTGACTGAATGAAAGGAGCTGGCATCTCACTCTCTTTGAATCTTCTTTATCATGCTAAGAGGAGCAGGAAAAAGCAAAAAATTTCAGAATTGCAACTTGCAATGCGGAGAAATTACTGTTTGTGCATTTACAATATTCATTGATTTTTGCCATTGAAAAACATCATGTTATTCATATACCAGAAATGATTGAAGCTACTGACTGAATGAAAGGAGCTGGCATCTCACTCTCTTTGAATCTTCTTTATCATGCTAAGAGGAGCAGGAAAAAGCAAAAAATTTCAGAATTGCACCTTGCAATGCGGAGAAATTACTGTTTGTGCATTTACAATATTCATTGATTTTTGCCATTGAAAAACGTCCAGAAATGATTGAAGCTACTGACTGAATGAAAGGAGCTGGCATCTCACTCTCTTTGAATCTTCTTTATCATGCTAAGAGGAGCAGGAAAAAGCAAAAAATTTCAGAATTGCACCTTGCAATGCGGAGAAATTACTGTTTGTGCATTTACAATATTCATTGATTTTTGCCATTGAAAAACGTCCAGAAATGATTGAAGCTACTGACTGAATGAAAGGAGCTGGCATCTCACTCTCTTTGAATCTTCTTTATCATGCTAAGAGGAGCAGGAAAAAGCAAAAAATTTCAGAATTGCACCTTGCAATGCGGAGAAATTACTGTTTGTGCATTTACAATATTCATTGATTTTTGCCATTGAAAAACATCATGTTATTCATATCCCAGAAATGTTTGAAGCTACTGACTGAATGAAAGAAGCTGGCAACTCACTCTCTTTGAATCTTCTTTATCTTGCTAAGAGGAGCAGGAAAAAGCAAAAAATTTCAGAATTGCACCTTGCAATGCGGAGAAATTACTGTTTGTGCATTTACAATATTCATTGATTTTTGCAATTGAAAAACGTCCAGAAATGATTGAAGCTACTGACTGAATGAAAGGAGCTGGCATCTCACTCTCTTTGAATCTTCTTTATCATGTTAAGAGGAGCAGGAAAAAGCAAAAAATTTCAGAATTGCACCTTGCAATGCGGAGAAATTACTGTTTGTGCATTTACAATATTCATTGATTTTTGCCATTGAAAAACGTCCAGAAATGATTGAAGCTACTGACTGAATGAAAGGAGCTGTTATCTCACTCTCTTTGAATCTTGTTTATCATGCTAAGAGGAGCAGGAAAAAGCAAAAAATTTCAGAATTGCACCTTGCAATGCGGAGAAATTACTGTTTGTGCATTTACAATATTCATTGATTTTTGCCATTGAAAAACATCATGTTATTCATATACTAGAAATGATTGAAGCTACTGACTGAATGAAAGGAGCAGGCATCTCACACTCTTTGAATCTTCTTTATCATGCTAAGAGGAGCAGGAAAAAGTAAAAAATTTCAGAATTGCACCTTGCAATGCGGAGAAATTACTGTTTGTGCATTTACAAAATTCAATGATTTTTGCCATTGAAAAACGTCCAGAAATGATTGAAGCTACTGACTGAACGAAAGGAGCTGGCATCTCACTCTCTTTGAATCTTCTTTATCATGCTAAGAGGAGCAGGAAAAAGCAAAAAATTTCAGAATTGCACCTTGCAATGCGGAGAAATTACTGTTTGTGCATTTACAATATTCATTGATTTTTGCCATTGAAAAACGTCCAGAAATGATTGAAGCTACTGACTGAATGAAAGGAGCTGGCATCTCACTCTCTTTGAATCTTCTTTATCATGCTAAGAGGAGCAGGAAAAAGCAAAAAATTTCAGAATTGCACCTTGCAATGCGGAGAAATTACTGTTTGTGCATTTACAATATTCATTGATTTTTGCCATTGAAAAACATCATGTTATTCATATACCAGAAATGTTTGAAGCTACTGACTGAATGAAAGGAGCTGGCATCTCACTCTCTTTGAATTTTCTTTATCATGCTAAGAGGAGCAGGAAAAAGCAAAAAATTTCAGAATTGCACCTTGCAATGCGGATAAATTACTGTTTGTGCATTTACAATATTCATTGATTTTTGCCATTGAAAAATGTCCAGAAATGATTGAAGCTACTGACTGAATGAAAGGAGCTGGCATCTCACTCTCTTTGAATCTTGTTTATCATGCTAAGAGGAGCAGGAAAAAGCAAAAAATTTCAGAATTGCACCTTGCAATGCGGAGAAATTACTGTTTGTGCATTTACAATATTCATTGATTTTTGCCATTGAAAAACGTCCAGAAATTATTGAAGCTACTGACTGAATGAAAGGAGCTGGCATCTCACTCTCTTTGAAACTTCTTTATCATGCTAAGAGGAGCAGGAAAAAGCAAAAATTTTCAGAATTGCACCTTGCAATGCGGAGAAATTACTGTTTGTGCATTTACAATATTCATTGATTTTTGCCATTGAAAAACGTCCAGAAATGATTGAAGCTACTGACTGAATGAAAGGAGCTGGCATCTCACTCTCTTTGAATCTTCTTTATCATGCTAAGAGGAGCAGGAAAAAGCAAAAAATTTCAGAATTGCACCTTGCAATGCGGAGAAATTACCGTTTGTGCATTTACAATATTCATTGATTTTTGCCATTGAAAAACATCATGTTATTCATATACCAGAAATGTTTGAAGCTACTGACTGAATGAAAGGAGCTGGCATCTCACTCTCTTTGAATCTTCTTTATCATGCTAAGAGGAGCAGGAAAAAGCAAAAAATTTCAGAATTGCACCTTGCAATGCGGAGAAATTACTGTTTGTGCATTTACAATATTCATTGATTTTTGCCATTGAAAAACATCATGTTATTCATATACCAGAAATGATTGAAGCTACTGACTGAATGAAAGGAGCTGGCATCTCACTCTCTTTGAATCTTCTTTATCATGCTAAGAGGAGCAGGATAAAGCAAAAAATTTCAGACTTGCACCTTGCAATGCGGAGAAATTACTGTTTGTGCATTTACAATATTCATTGATTTTTGCCATTGAAAAACATCATGTTATTCATATACCAGAAATGTTTGAAGCTACTGACTGAATGAAAGGAGCTGGCATCTCACTCTCTTTGAATCTTCTTTATCATGCTAAGAGGAGCAGGAAAAAGCAAAAAATTTCAGACTTGCACCTTGCAATGCGGAGAAATTACTGTTTGTGCATTTACAATATTCATTGATTTTTGCCATTGAAAAACATCATGTTATTCATATACCAGAAATGTTTGAAGCTACTGACTGAATGAAAGGAGCTGGCATCTCACTCTCTTTGAATCTTCTTTATCATGCTAAGAGGAGCAGGAAAAAGCAAAAAATTTCAGAATTGCACCTTGCAATGCGGAGAAATTACTGTTTGTGCATTTACAATATTCATTGATTTTTGCCATTGAAAAACGTCCAGAAATGATTGAAGGTACTGACTGAATGAAAGGAGCTGGCATCTCACTCTCTTTGAATCTTCTTTATCATGCTAAGAGGAGCAGGAAAAAGCAAAAAATTTCAGAATTGCACCTTGCAATGCGGAGAAATTACTGTTTGTGCATTTACAATATTCATTGATTTTTGCCATTGAAAAACGTCCAGAAATGATTGAAGCTACTGACTGAATGAAAGGAGCTGGCATCTCACTCTCTTTGAATCTTCTTTATCATGCTAAGAGGAGCAGGAAAAAGCAAAAAATTTCAGAATTGCACCTTGCAATGCGGAGAAATTACAGTTTGTGCATTTACAATATTCATTGATTTTTGCCATTGAAAAAGGTCCAGAAATGATTGAAGCTACTGACTGAATGAAAGGAGCTGGCATCTCACTCTCTTTGAATCTTCTTTATCATGCTAAGAGGAGCAGGAAAAAGCAAAAAATTTCAGAATTGCACCTTGCAATGCGGAGAAATTACTGTTTGTGCATTTACAATATTCGTTGATTTTTGCCATTGAAAAACGTCCAGAAATGATTGAAGCTACTGACTGAATGAAAGGAGCTGGCATCTCACTCTCTTTGAATCTTCTTTATCATGCTAAGAGGAGCAGGAAAAAGCAAAAAATTTCAGAATTGCACCTTGCAATGCGGAGAAATTACAGTTTGTGCATTTACAATATTCATTGATTTTTGCCATTGAAAAACGTCCAGAAATGATTGAAGCTACTGACTGAATGAAAGGAGCTGGCATCTCACTCTCTTTGAATCTTCTTTATCATGCTAAGAGGAGCAGGAAAAAGCAAAAAATTTCAGAATTTCACCTTGCAATGCGGAGAAATTACTGTTTGTGCATTTACAATATTCATTGATTTTTGCCATTGAAAAACATGTTATTCATATACCAGAAATGTTTGAAGCTCCTGACTGAATGAAAGGAGCTGGCACCTCACTCTCTTTGAATCTTCTTTATCATGCTAAGAGGAGCAGGAAAAAGCAAAAAATTTCAGAATTGCACCTTGCAATGCGGAGAAATTACTGTTTGTGCATTTACAATATTCATTGATTTTTGCCATTGAAAAACGTCCAGAAATGATTGAAGCTACTGACTGAATGAAAGGAGCTGGCATCTCACTCTCTTTGAATCTTCTTTATCATGCTAAGAGGAGCAGGAAAAAGCAAAAAATTTCAGAATTGCACCTTGCAATGCGGAGAAATTACTGTTTGTGCATTTACAATATTCATTGATTTTTGCCATTGAAAAATGTCCAGAAATGATTGAAGCTACTGACTGAATGAAAGGAGCTGGCATCTCACTCTCTTTGAATCTTCTTTATCATGCTAAGAGGAGCAGGAAAAAGCAAAAAATTTCAGAATTGCGCCTTGCAATGCGGAGAAATTACTGTTTGTGCATTTACAAAATTCATTGATTTTTGCCATTGAAAAACATCATGTTATTCATATACCAGAAATGTTTGAAGCTACTGACTGAATGAAAGGAGCTGGCATCTCACTCTCTTTGAATCTTCTTTATCATGCTAAGAGGAGCAGGAAAAAGCAAAAAATTTCAGACTTGCACCTTGCAATGCGGAGAAATTACTGTTTGTGCATTTACAATATTCATTGATTTTTGCCATTGAAAAACATCATGTTATTCATATACCAGAAATGTTTGAAGCTACTGACTGAATGAAAGGAGCTGGCATCTCACTCTCTTTGAATCTTCTTTATCATGCTAAGAGGAGCAGGAAAAAGCAAAAAATTTCAGAATTGCACCTTGCAATGCGGAGAAATTACTGTTTGTGCATTTACAATATTCATTGATTTTTGCCATTGAAAAACGTCCAGAAATGATTGAAGGTACTGACTGAATGAAAGGAGCTGGCATCTCACTCTCTTTGAATCTTCTTTATCATGCTAAGAGGAGCAGGACAAAGCAAAAAATTTCAGAATTGCACCTTGCAATGCGGAGAAATTACTGTTTGTGCATTTACAATATTCATTGATTTTTGCCATTGAAAAACGTCCAGAAATGATTGAAGCTACTGACTGAATGAAAGGAGCTGGCATCTCACTCTCTTTGAATCTTCTTTATCATGCTAAGAGGAGCAGGAAAAAGCAAAAAATTTCAGAATTGCACCTTGCAATGCGGAGAAATTACAGTTTGTGCATTTACAATATTCATTGATTTTTGCCATTGAAAAACGTCCAGAAATGATTGAAGCTACTGACTGAATGAAAGGAGCTGGCATCTCACTCTCTTTGAATCTTCTTTATCATGCTAAGAGGAGCAGGAAAAAGCAAAAAATTTCAGAATTGCACCTTGCAATGCGGAGAAATTACTGTTTGTGCATTTACAATATTCGTTGATTTTTGCCATTGAAAAACGTCCAGAAATGATTGAAGCTACTGACTGAATGAAAGGAGCTGGCATCTCACTCTCTTTGAATCTTCTTTATCATGCTAAGAGGAGCAGGAAAAAGCAAAAAATTTCAGAATTGCACCTTGCAATGCGGAGAAATTACAGTTTGTGCATTTACAATATTCATTGATTTTTGCCATTGAAAAACGTCCAGAAATGATTGAGGCTACTGACTGAATGAAAGGAGCTGGCATCTCACTCTCTTTGAATCTTCTTTATCATGCTAAGAGGAGCAGGAAAAAGCAAAAAATTTCAGAATTGCACCTTGCAATGCGGAGAAATTACTGTTTGTGCATTTACAATATTCATTGATTTTTGCCATTGAAAAACATGTTATTCATATACCAGAAATGTTTGAAGCTCCTGACTGAATGAAAGGAGCTGGCACCTCACTCTCTTTGAATCTTCTTTATCATGCTAAGAGGAGCAGGAAAAAGCAAAAAATTTCAGAATTGCACCTTGCAATGCGGAGAAATTACTGTTTGTGCATTTACAATATTCATTGATTTTTGCCATTGAAAAACGTCCAGAAATGATTGAAGCTACTGACTGAATGAAAGGAGCTGGCATCTCACTCTCTTTGAATCTTCTTTATCATGCTAAGAGGAGCAGGAAAAAGCAAAAAATTTCAGAATTGCACCTTGCAATGCGGAGAAATTACTGTTTGTGCATTTACAATATTCATTGATTTTTGCCATTGAAAAATGTCCAGAAATGATTGAAGCTACTGACTGAATGAAAGGAGCTGGCATCTCACTCTCTTTGAATCTTCTTTATCATGCTAAGAGGAGCAGGAAAAAGCAAAAAATTTCAGAATTGCGCCTTGCAATGCGGAGAAATTACTGTTTGTGCATTTACAAAATTCATTGATTTTTGCCATTGAAAAACATCATGTTATTCATATACCAGAAATGATTGAAGCTACTGACTGAAGGAAAGGAGCTGGCATCTCACTCTCTTTGAATCTTCTTTATCATGCTAAGAGGAGCAGGAAAAAGCAAAAAATTTCAGAATTGCACCTTGCAATGCGGAGAAATTACTGTTTGTGCATTTACAATATTCATTGATTTTTGCCATTGAAAAACGTCCAGAAATGATTGAAGCTACTGACTGAATGAAAGGAGCAGGCATCTCACTCTCTTTGAATCTTCTTTATCATGCTAAGAGGAGCAGGAAAAAGTAAAAAATTTCAGAATTGCACCTTGCAATGCGGAGAAATTACTGTTTGTGCATTTACAATATTCAATGATTTTTGCCATTGAAAAACGTCCAGAAATGATTGAAGCTACTGACTGAATGAAAGGAGCTGGCATCTCACTCTCTTTGAATCTTGTTTATCATGCTAAGAGGAGCAGGAAAAAGCAAAAAATTTCAGAATTGCACCTTGCAATGTGGAGAAATTACTGTTTGTGCATTTACAATATTCATTGATTTTTGCCATTGAAAAACGTCCAGAAATGATTGAAGCTACTGACTGAATGAAAGGAGCTGGCATCTCACTCTCTTTGAATCTTCTTTATCATGCTAAGAGGAGCAGGAAAAAGCAAAAAATTTCAGAATTGCACCTTGCAATGCGGAGAAATTACTGTTTGTGCATTTACAATATTCATTGATTTTTGCTATTGAAAAACATCATGTTATTCATATACCAGAAATGATTGAAGCTACTGACTGAATGAAAGGAGCTGGCATCTCACTCTCTTTGAATCTTCTTTATCATGCTAAGAGGAGCAGGAAAAAGCAAAAAAATTCAGAATTGCACCTTGCAATGCGGAGAAATTACAGTTTGTGCATTTACAATATTCATTGATTTTTGCCATTGAAAAACGTCCAGAAATGATTGAAGCTACTGACTGAATGAAAGGAGCTGGCATCTCACTCTCTTTGAATCTTCTTTATCATGCTAAGAGGAGCAGGAAAAAGCAAAAAATTTCAGAATTGCACCTTGCAATGCGGAGAAATTACTGTTTGTGCATTTACAATATTCATTGATTTTTGCCATTGAAAAACGTCCAGAAATGATTGAAGGTACTGACTGAATGAAAGGAGCTGGCATATCACTCTCTTTGAATCTTCTTTATCATGCTAAGAGGAGCAGGAAAAAGCAAAAAAATTCAGAATTGCACCTTGCAATGCGGAGAAATTACTCTTTGTGCATTTACAATATTCATTGATTTTTGCCATTGAAAAACGTCCAGAAATGATTGAAGCTACTGACTGAATGAAAGGAGCTGGCATCTCACTCTCTTTGAATCTTCTTTATCATGCTAAGAGGAGCAGGAAAAAGCAAAAAATTTCAGAATTGCACCTTGCAATGCGGAGAAATTACTGTTTGTGCATTTACAATATTCATTGATTTTTGCCATTGAAAAATGTCCAGAAATGATTGAAGCTACTGACTGAATGAAAGGAGCTGGCATCTCACTCTCTTTGAATCTTCTTTATCATGCTAAGAGGAGCAGGAAAAAGCAAAAAATTTCAGAATTGCGCCTTGCAATGCGGAGAAATTACTGTTTGTGCATTTACAAAATTCATTGATTTTTGCCATTGAAAAACATCATGTTATTCATATACCAGAAATGATTGAAGCTACTGACTGAAGGAAAGGAGCTGGCATCTCACTCTCTTTGAATCTTCTTTATCATGCTAAGAGGAGCAGGAAAAAGCAAAAAATTTCAGAATTGCACCTTGCAATGCGGAGAAATTACTGTTTGTGCATTTACAATATTCATTGATTTTTGCCATTGAAAAACATCCAGAAATGATTGTAGCTACTGACTGAATGAAAGGAGCTGGCATCTCACTCTCTTTGAATCTTCTTTATCATGCTAAGAGGAGCAGGAAAAAGCAAAAAATTTCAGAATTGCACCTTGCAATGCGGAGAAATTACTGTTTGTGCATTTACAATATTCATTGATTTTTGCGATTGAAAAACATCATGTTATTCATATACCAGAAATGATTGAAGCTACTGACTGAATGAAAGGAGCTGGCATCTCACTCTCTTTGAATCTTCTTTATCATGCTAAGAGGAGCAGGAAAAAGTAAAAAATTTCAGAATTGCACCTTGCAATGCGGAGAAATTACTGTTTGTGCATTTACAATATTCAATGATTTTTGCCATTGAAAAACGTCCAGAAATGATTGAAGCTACTGACTGAATGAAAGGAGCTGGCATCTCACTCTCTTTGAATCTTGTTTATCATGCTAAGAGGAGCAGGAAAAAGCAAAAAATTTCAGAATTGCACCTTGCAATGCGGAGAAATTACTGTTTGTGCATTTACAATATTCATTGATTTTTGCTATTGAAAAACATCATGTTATTCATATACCAGAAATGATTGAAGCTACTGACTGAATGAAAGGAGCTGGCATCTCACTCTCTTTGAATCTTCTTTATCATGCTAAGAGGAGCAGGAAAAAGCAAAAAAATTCAGAATTGCACCTTGCAATGCGGAGAAATTACAGTTTGTGCATTTACAATATTCATTGATTTTTGCCATTGAAAAACGTCCAGAAATGATTGAAGCTACTGACTGAATGAAAGGAGCTGGCATCTCACTCTCTTTGAATCTTCTTTATCATGCTAAGAGGAGCAGGAAAAAGCAAAAAATTTCAGAATTGCACCTTGCAATGCGGAGAAATTACTGTTTGTGCATTTACAATATTCATTGATTTTTGCCATTGAAAAACGTCCAGAAATGATTGAAGGTACTGACTGAATGAAAGGAGCTGGCATATCACTCTCTTTGAATCTTCTTTATCATGCTAAGAGGAGCAGGAAAAAGCAAAAAATTTCAGAATTGCACCTTGCAATGCGGAGAAATTACTCTTTGTGCATTTACAATATTCATTGATTTTTGCCATTGAAAAACGTCCAGAAATGATTGAAGCTACTGACTGAATGAAAGGAGCTGGCATCTCACTCTCTTTGAATCTTCTTTATCATGCTAAGAGGAGCAGGAAAAAGCAAAAAATTTCAGAATTGCACCTTGCAATGCGGAGAAATTACTGTTTGTGCATTTACAATATTCATTGATTTTTGCCATTGAAAAATGTCCAGAAATGATTGAAGCTACTGACTGAATGAAAGGAGCTGGCATCTCACTCTCTTTGAATCTTCTTTATCATGCTAAGAGGAGCAGGAAAAAGCAAAAAATTTCAGAATTGCGCCTTGCAATGCGGAGAAATTACTGTTTGTGCATTTACAAAATTCATTGATTTTTGCCATTGAAAAACATCATGTTATTCATATACCAGAAATGATTGAAGCTACTGACTGAAGGAAAGGAGCTGGCATCTCACTCTCTTTGAATCTTCTTTATCATGCTAAGAGGAGCAGGAAAAAGCAAAAAATTTCAGAATTGCACCTTGCAATGCGGAGAAATTACTGTTTGTGCATTTACAATATTCATTGATTTTTGCCATTGAAAAACATCCAGAAATGATTGTAGCTACTGACTGAATGAAAGGAGCTGGCATCTCACTCTCTTTGAATCTTCTTTATCATGCTAAGAGGAGCAGGAAAAAGCAAAAAATTTCAAAATTGCACCTTGCAATGCGGAGAAATTACTGTTTGTGCATTTACAATATTCATTGATTTTTGCGATTGAAAAAAATCATGTTATTCATATACCAGAAATGATTGAAGCTACTGACTGAATGAAAGGAGCTGGCATCTCACTCTCTTTGAATCTTCTTTATCATGCTAAGAGGAGCAGGAAAAAGTAAAAAATTTCAGAATTGCACCTTGCAATGCGGAGAAATTACTGTTTGTGCATTTACAATATTCAATGATTTTTGCCATTGAAAAACGTCCAGAAATGATTGAAGCTACTGACTGAATGAAAGGAGCTGGCATCTCACTCTCTTTGAATCTTGTTTATCATGCTAAGACGAGCAGGAAAAAGCAAAAAATTTCAGAATTGCACCTTGCAATGCGGAGAAATTACTGTTTGTGCATTTACAATATTCATTGATTTTTGCCATTGAAAAACGTCCAGAAATGATTGAAGCTACTGACTGAATGAAAGGAGCTGGCATCTCACTCTCTTTGAATCTTCTTTATCATGCTAAGAGGAGCAGGAAAAAGCAAAAAATTTCAGAATTGCACCTTGCAATGCGGAGAAATTACTGTTTGTGCATTTACAATATTCATTGATTTTTGCCATTGAAAAACATCATGTTATTCATATACCAGAAATGATTGAAGCTACTGACTGAATGAAAGGAGCTGGCATCTCACTCTCTTTGAATCTTCTTTATCATGCTAAGAGGAGCAGGAAAAAGCAAAAAATTTCAGAATTGCACCTTGCAATGCGGAGAAATTACTGTTTGTGCATTTACAATATTCATTGATTTTTGCCATTGAAAAACGTCCAGAAATGATTGAAGCTACTGACTGAATGAAAGGAGATGGCCTCTCACTCTCTTTGAATCTTGTTTATCATGCTAAGAGGAGCAGGAAAAAGCAAAAAATTTCAGAATTGCACCTTGCAATGCGGAGAAATTACTGTTTGTGCATTTACAATATTCATTGATTTTTGCCATTGAAAAATGTCCAGAAATGATTGAAGCTACTGACTGAATGAAAGGAGCTGGCATCTCACTCTCTTTGAATCTTCTTTATCATGCTAAGAGGAGCAGGAAAAAGCAAAAAATTTCAGAATTGCACCTTGCAATGCGGAGAAATTACTGTTTGTGCATTTACAATATTCATTGATTTTTGCTATTGAAAAACATCATGTTATTCATATACCAGAAATGATTGAAGCTACTGACAGAATGAAAGGAGCTGGCATCTCACTCTCTTTGAATCTTCTTTATCATGCTAAGAGGAGCAGGAAAAAGCAAAAAATTTCAGAATTGCACCTTGCAATGCTGGAGAAATTACAGTTTGTGCATTTACAATATTCATTGATTTTTGCCATTGAAAAACGTCCAGAAATGATTGAAGCTACTGACTGAATGAAAGGAGCTGGCATCTCACTCTCTTTGAATCTTCTTTATCATGCTAAGAGGAGCAGGAAAAAGCAAAAAATTTCAGAATTGCAC
Organism: Phyllobates terribilis; assembly: GCF_046119375.1. Classification (NCBI taxonomy): domain Eukaryota; kingdom Metazoa; phylum Chordata; class Amphibia; order Anura; family Dendrobatidae; genus Phyllobates; species Phyllobates terribilis. The sequence continues at coordinate 360,855 of NW_027363292.1, forward strand.
CTTGCAATGCGGAGAAATTACTGTTTGTGCATTTACAATATTCATTGATTTTTGCCATTGAAAAACGTCCAGAAATGATTGAAGGTACTGACTGAATGAAAGGAGCTGGCATCTCACTCTCTTTGAATCTTCTTTATCATGCTAAGAGGAGCAGGAAAAAGCAAAAAATTTCAGAATTGCACCTTGCAATGCGGAGAAATTACTTTTTGTGCATTTACAATATTCATTGATTTTTGCCATTGAAAAACGTCCAGAAATGATTGAAGCTACTGACTGAATGAAAGGAGCTGGCATCTCACTCTCTTTGAATCTTCTTTATCATGCTAAGAGGAGCAGGAAAAAGCAAAAAATTTCAGAATTGCACCTTGCAATGCGGAGAAATTACTGTTTGTGCATTTACAATATTCATTGATTTTTGCCATTGAAAAATGTCCAGAAATGATTGAAGCTACTGACTGAATGAAAGGAGCTGGCATCTCACTCTCTTTGAATCTTCTTTATCATGCTAAGAGGAGCAGGAAAAAGCAAAAAATTTCAGAATTGCGCTTTGCAATGCGGAGAAATTACTGTTTGTGCATTTACAAAATTCATTGATTTTTGCCATTGAAAAACATCATGTTATTCATATACCAGAAATGATTGAAGCTACTGACTGAAGGAAAGGAGCTGGCATCTCACTCTCTTTGAATCTTCTTTATCATGCTAAGAGGAGCAGGAAAAAGCAAAAAATTTCAGAATTGCACCTTGCAATGCGGAGAAATTACTGTTTGTGCATTTACAATATTCATTGATTTTTGCCATTGAAAAACATCCAGAAATGATTGAAGCTACTGACTGAATGAAAGGAGCTGGCATCTCACTCTCTTTGAATCTTCTTTATCATGCTAAGAGGAGCAGGAAAAAGCAAAAAATTTCAGAATTGCACCTTGCAATGCGGAGAAATTACTGTTTGTGCATTTACAATATTCATTGATTTTTGCGAATGAAAAACATCATGTTATTCATATACCAGAAATGATTGAAGCTACTGACTGAATGAAAGGAGCTGGCATCTCACTCTCTTTGAATCTTCTTTATCATGCTAAGAGGAGCAGGAAAAAGTAAAAAATTTCAGAATTGCACCTTGCAATGCGGAGAAATTACTGTTTGTGCATTTACAATATTCAATGATTTTTGCCATTGAAAAACGTCCAGAAATGATTGAAGCTACTGACTGAATGAAAGGAGCTGGCATCTCACTCTCTTTGAATCTTGTTTATCATGCTAAGAGGAGCAGGAAAAAGTAAAAAATTTCAGAATTGCACCTTGCAATGCGGAGAAATTACTGTTTGTGCATTTACAATATTCATTGATTTTTGCCATTGAAAAACGTCCAGAAATGATTGAAGCTACTGACTGAATGAAAGGAGCTGGCATCTCACTCTCTTTGAATCTTCTTTATCATGCTAAGAGGAGCAGGAAAAAGCAAAAAATTTCAGAATTGCACCTTGCAATGCGGAGAAATTACTGTTTGTGCATTTACAATATTCATTGATTTTTGCCATTGAAAAACATGTTATTCATATACCAGAAATGTTTGAAGCTCCTGACTGAATGAAAGGAGCTGGCACCTCACTCTCTTTGAATCTTCTTTATCATGCTAAGAGGAGCAGGAAAAAGCAAAAAATTTCAGAATTGCACCTTGCAATGCGGAGAAATTACTGTTTGTGCATTTACAATATTCATTGATTTTTGCCATTGAAAAACGTCCAGAAATGATTGAAGCTACTGACTGAATGAAAGGAGCTGTCATCTCACTCTCTTTGAATCTTCTTTATCATGCTAAGAGGAGCAGGAAAAAGCAAAAAATTTCAGAATTGCACCTTGCAATGCGGAGAAATTACTGTTTGTGCATTTACAATATTCATTGATTTTTGCCATTGAAAAATGTCCAGAAATGATTGAAGCTACTGACTGAATGAAAGGAGCTGGCATCTCACTCTCTTTGAATCTTCTTTATCATGCTAGGATTAGCAGGAAAAAGCAAAAAATTTCAGAATTGCACCTTGCAATGTGGAGATATTACTGTTTGTGCATTTACAATATTCATTGATTTTTGCCATTGAAAAACATGTTTTTCATATACCAGAAATGTTTGAAGCTACTGACTGAATGAAAGGAGCTGGCATCTCACTCTCTTTGAATCTTCTTTATCATGCTAGGATTAACAGGAAAAAGCAAAAAATTTCAGAATTTCACCTTGCAATGTGGAGATATTACTGTTTGTGCATTTACAATATTCATTGATTTTTGCCATTGAAAAACATGTTTTTCATATACCAGAAATGTTTGAAGCTACTGACTGAATGAAAGGAGCTGGCATCTCACTCTCTTTGAATCTTCTTTATCATGCTAGGATTAACAGGAAAAAGCAAAAAATTTCAGAATTGCACCTTGCAATGTGGAGATATTACTGTTTGTGCATTTACAATATTCATTGATTTTTGCCATTGAAAAATGTCCAGAAATGATTGAAGCTACTGACTGAATGAAAGGAGCTGGCATCTCACTCTCTTTGAATATTCTTTATCATGCTAAGAGGAGCAGGAAAAAGCAAAAAATTTCAGAATTGCACCTTGCAATGCGGAGAAATTACTGTTTGTGCATTTACAATATTCATTGATTTTTGCCATTGAAAAACGTCCAGAAATGATTGAAGCTACTGACTGAATGAAAGGAGCTGGCATCTCACTCTCTTTGAATCTTCTTTATCATGCTAAGAGGAGCAGGAAAAAGCAAAAAATTTCAGAATTGCACCTTGCAATGCGGAGAAATTACTGTTTGTGCATTTACAATATTCATTGATTTTTGCCATTGAAAAACATCATGTTATTCATATACCAGAAATGATTGAAGCTACTGACTGAATGAAAGGAGCTGGCATCTCACTCTCTTTGAATCTTCTTTATCATGCTAAGAGGAGCAGGAAAAAGCAAAAAATTTCAGAATTGCACCTTGCAATGCGGAGAAATTACTGTTTGTGCATTTACAATATTCATTGATTTTTGCCATTGAAAAACGTCCAGAAATGATTGAAGCTACTGACTGAATGAAAGGAGATGGCATCTCACTCTCTTTGAATCTTGTTTATCATGCTAAGAGGAGCAGGAAAAAGCAAAAAATTTCAGAATTGCACCTTGCAATGCGGAGAAATTACTGTTTGTGCATTTACAATATTCATTGATTTTTGCCATTGAAAAATGTCCAGAAATGATTGAAGCTACTGACTGAATGAAAGGAGCTGGCATCTCACTCTCTTTGAATCTTCTTTATCATGCTAAGAGGAGCAGGAAAAAGCAAAAAATTTCAGAATTGCACCTTGCAATGCGGAGAAATTACTGTTTGTGCATTTACAATATTCATTGATTTTTGCTATTGAAAAACATCATGTTATTCATATACCAGAAATGATTGAAGCTACTGACAGAATGAAAGGAGCTGGCATCTCACTCTCTTTGAATCTTCTTTATCATGCTAAGAGGAGCAGGAAAAAGCAAAAAATTTCAGAATTGCACCTTGCAATGCTGGAGAAATTACAGTTTGTGCATTTACAATATTCATTGATTTTTGCCATTGAAAAACGTCCAGAAATGATTGAAGCTACTGACTGAATGAAAGGAGCTGGCATCTCACTCTCTTTGAATCTTCTTTATCATGCTAAGAGGAGCAGGAAAAAGCAAAAAATTTCAGAATTGCACCTTGCAATGCGGAGAAATTACTGTTTGTGCATTTACAATATTCATTGATTTTTGCCATTGAAAAACGTCCAGAAATGATTGAAGGTACTGACTGAATGAAAGGAGCTGGCATCTCACTCTCTTTGAATCTTCTTTATCATGCTAAGAGGAGCAGGAAAAAGCAAAAAATTTCAGAATTGCACCTTGCAATGCGGAGAAATTACTTTTTGTGCATTTACAATATTCATTGATTTTTGCCATTGAAAAACGTCCAGAAATGATTGAAGCTACTGACTGAATGAAAGGAGCTGGCATCTCACTCTCTTTGAATCTTCTTTATCATGCTAAGAGGAGCAGGAAAAAGCAAAAAATTTCAGAATTGCACCTTGCAATGTGGAGAAATTACTGTTTGTGCATTTACAATATTCATTGATTTTTGCCATTGAAAAATGTCCAGAAATGATTGAAGCTACTGACTGAATGAAAGGAGCTGGCATCTCACTCTCTTTGAATCTTCTTTATCATGCTAAGAGGAGCAGGAAAAAGCAAAAAATTTCAGAATTGCGCCTTGCAATGCGGAGAAATTACTGTTTGTGCATTTACAAAATTCATTGATTTTTGCCATTGAAAAACATCATGTTATTCATATACCAGAAATGATTGAAGCTACTGACTGAAGGAAAGGAGCTGGCATCTCACTCTCTTTGAATCTTCTTTATCATGCTAAGAGGAGCAGGAAAAAGCAAAAAATTTCAGAATTGCACCTTGCAATGCGGAGAAATTACTGTTTGTGCATTTACAATATTCATTGATTTTTGCCATTGAAAAACATCCAGAAATGATTGAAGCTACTGACTGAATGAAAGGAGCTGGCATCTCACTCTCTTTGAATCTTCTTTATCATGCTAAGAGGAGCAGGAAAAAGCAAAAAATTTCAGAATTGCACCTTGCAATGCGGAGAAATTACTGTTTGTGCATTTACAATATTCATTGATTTTTGCGAATGAAAAACATCATGTTATTCATATACCAGAAATGATTGAAGCTACTGACTGAATGAAAGGAGCTGGCATCTCACTCTCTTTGAATCTTCTTTATCATGCTAAGAGGAGCAGGAAAAAGTAAAAAATTTCAGAATTGCACCTTGCAATGCGGAGAAATTACTGTTTGTGCATTTACAATATTCAATGATTTTTGCCATTGAAAAACGTCCAGAAATGATTGAAGCTACTGACTGAATGAAAGGAGCTGGCATCTCACTCTCTTTGAATCTTGTTTATCATGCTAAGAGGAGCAGGAAAAAGCAAAAAATTTCAGAATTGCACCTTGCAATGCGGAGAAATTACTGTTTGTGCATTTACAATATTCATTGATTTTTGCCATTGAAAAACGTCCAGAAATGATTGAAGCTACTGACTGAATGAAAGGAGCTGGCATCTCACTCTCTTTGAATCTTCTTTATCATGCTAAGAGGAGCAGGAAAAAGCAAAAAATTTCAGAATTGCAAGTTGCAATGCGGAGAAATTACTGTTTTTGCATTTACAATATTCATTGATTTTTGCCATTGAAAAACATGTTATTCATATACCAGAAATGTTTGAAGCTCCTGACTGAATGAAAGGAGCTGGCACCTCACTCTCTTTGAATCTTCTTTATCATGCTAAGAGGAGCAGGAAAAAGCAAAAAATTTCAGAATTGCACCTTGCAATGCGGAGAAATTACTGTTTGTGCATTTACAATATTCATTGATTTTTGCCATTGAAAAACGTCCAGAAATAATTGAAGCTACTGACTGAATGAAAGGAGCTGTCATCTCACTCTCTTTGAATCTTCTTTATCATGCTAAGAGGAGCAGGAAAAAGCAAAAAATTTCAGAATTGCACCTTGCAATGCGGAGAAATTACTGTTTGTGCATTTACAATATTCATTGATTTTTGCCATTGAAAAATGTCCAGAAATGATTGAAGCTACTGACTGAATGAAAGGAGCTGGCATCTCACTCTCTTTGAATCTTCTTTATCATGCTAGGATTAGCAGGAAAAAGCAAAAAATTTCAGAATTGCACCTTGCAATGTGGAGATATTACTGTTTGTGCATTTACAATATTCATTGATTTTTGCCATTGAAAAACATGTTTTTCATATACCAGAAATGTTTGAAGCTACTGACTGAATGAAAGGAGCTGGCATCTCACTCTCTTTGAATCTTCTTTATCATGCTAGGATTAACAGGAAAAAGCAAAAAATTTCAGAATTTCACCTTGCAATGTGGAGATATTACTGTTTGTGCATTTACAATATTCATTGATTTTTGCCATTGAAAAACATGTTTTTCATATACCAGAAATGTTTGAAGCTACTGACTGAATGAAAGGAGCTGGCATCTCACTCTCTTTGAATCTTCTTTATCATGCTAGGATTAACAGGAAAAAGCAAAAAATTTCAGAATTGCACCTTGCAATGTGGAGATATTACTGTTTGTGCATTTACAATATTCATTGATTTTTGCCATTGAAAAATGTCCAGAAATGATTGAAGCTACTGACTGAATGAAAGGAGCTGGCATCTCACTCTCTTTGAATCTTCTTTATCATGCTAGGATTAGCAGGAAAAAGCAAAAAATTTCAGAATTGCACCTTGCAATGTGGAGATATTACTGTTTGTGCATTTACAATATTCATTGATTTTTGCCATTGAAAAACATGTTTTTCATATACCAGAAATGTTTGAAGCTACTGACTGAATGAAAGGAGCTGGCATCTCACTCTCTTTGAATCTTCTTTATCATGCTAGGATTAACAGGAAAAAGCAAAAAATTTCAGAATTTCACCTTGCAATGTGGAGATATTACTGTTTGTGCATTTACAATATTCATTGATTTTTGCCATTGAAAAACATGTTTTTCATATACCAGAAATGTTTGAAGCTACTGACTGAATGAAAGGAGCTGGCATCTCACTCTCTTTGAATCTTCTTTATCATGCTAGGATTAACAGGAAAAAGCAAAAAATTTCAGAATTGCACCTTGCAATGTGGAGATATTACTGTTTGTGCATTTACAATATTCATTGATTTTTGCCATTGAAAAACGTCCAGAAATGTTTGAAGCTACTGACTGAATGAAAGGAGCTGGCATCTCACTCTCTTTGAATCTTCTTTATCATGCTAGGATTAGCAGGAAAAAGCAAAAAATTTCAGAATTGCACCTTGCAATGTGGAGATATTGCTGTTTGTGCATTTACAATATTCATTGATTTTTGCCATTGAAAAACATGTTTTTCATATACCAGAAATGTTTGAAGCTACTGACTGAATGAAAGGAGCTGGCATCTCACTCTCTTTGAATCTTCTTTATCATGCTAGGATTAGCAGGAAAAAGCAAAAAATTTCAGAATTGCACCTTGCAATGTGGAGATATTACTGTTTGTGCATTTACAATATTCATTGATTTTTGCCATTGAAAAACGTTTTTCATATACCAGAAATGTTTGAAGCTACTGACTGAATGAAAGGAGCTGGCATCTCACTCTCTTTGAATCTTCTTTATCATGCTAGGATTAACAGGAAAAAGCAAAAAATTTCAGAATTGCACCTTGCAATGTGGAGATATTACTGTTTGTGCATTTACAATATTCATTGATTTTTGCCATTGAAAAATGTCCAGAAATGTTTGAAGCTACTGACTGAATGAAAGGAGCTGGCATCTCACTCTCTTTGAATCTTCTTTATCATGCTAGGATTAACAGGAAAAAGCTAAAAATTTCAGAATTGCACCTTGCAATGTGGAGATATTACTGTTTGTGCATTTACAATATTCATTGATTTTTGCCATTGAAAAACATGTTTTTCATATACCAGAAATGTTTGAAGCTACTGACTGAATGAAAGGAGCTGGCATCTCACTCTCTTTGAATCTTCTTTATCATGCTAGGATTAGCAGGAAAAAGCAAAAAATTTCAGAATTGCACCTTGCAATGTGGAGATATTACTGTTTGTGCATTTACAATATTCATTGATTTTTGCCATTGAAAAACATGTGTTTTTCATATACCAGAAATGTTTGAAGCTACTGACTGAATGAAAGGAGCTGGCATCTCACTCTCTTTGAATCTTCTTTATCATGCTAGGATTAGCAGGAAAAAGCAAAACATTTCAGAATTGCACCTTGCAATGTGGAGATATTACTGTTTGTGCATTTACAATATTCATTGATTTTTGCCATTGAAAAACATGTTTTTCATATACCAGAAATGTTTGAAGCTACTGACTGAATGAAAGGAGCTGGCATCTCACTCTCTTTGAATCTTCTTTATCATGCTAGGATTAACAGGAAAAAGCAAAAAATTTCAGAATTGCACCTTGCAATGTGGAGATATTACTGTTTGTGCATTTACAATATTCATTGATTTTTGCCATTGAAAAACGTCCAGAAATGTTTGAAGCTACTGACTGAATGAAAGGAGCTGGCATCTCACTCTCTTTGAATCTTCTTTATCATGCTAGGATTAGCAGGAAAAAGCAAAAAATTTCAGAATTGCACCTTGCAATGTGGAGATATTACTGTTTGTGCATTTACAATATTCATTGATTTTTGCCATTGAAAAACATGTGTTTCATATACCAGAAATGTTTGAAGCTACTGACTGAATGAAAGGAGCTGGCATCTCACTCTCTTTGAATCTTCTTTATCATGCTAGGATTAGCAGGAAAAAGCAAAAAATTTCAGAATTGCACCTTGCAATGTGGAGATATTACTGTTTGTGCATTTACAATATTCATTGATTTTTGCCATTGAAAAACATGTGTTTTTCATATACCAGAAATGTTTGAAGCTACTGACTGAATGAAAGGAGCTGGCATCTCACTCTCTTTGAATCTTCTTTATCATGCTAGGATTAGCAGGAAAAAGCAAAAAATTTCAGAATTGCACCTTGCAATGTGGAGATATTACTGTTTGTGCATTTACAATATTCATTGATTTTTGCCATTGAAAAACATGTTTTTCATATACCAGAAATGTTTGAAGCTACTGACTGAATGAAAGGAGCTGGCATCTCACTCTCTTTGAATCTTCTTTATCATGCTAGGATTAGCAGGAAAAAGCAAAAAATTTCAGAATTGCACCTTGCAATGTGGAGATATTACTGTTTGTGCATTTACAATATTCATTGATTTTTGCCATTGAAAAACATGTGTTTTTCATATACCAGAAATGTTTGAAGCTACTGACTGAATGAAAGGAGCTGGCATCTCACTCTCTTTGAATCTTCTTTATCATGCTAGGATTAGCAGGAAAAAGCAAAAAATTTCAGAATTGCACCTTGCAATGTGGAGATATTACTGTTTGTGCATTTACAATATTCATTGATTTTTGCCATTGAAAAACATGTTTTTCATATACCAGAAATGTTTGAAGCTACTGACTGAATGAAAGGAGCTGGCATCTCACTCTCTTTGAATCTTCTTTATCATGCTAGGATTAACAGGAAAAAGCTAAAAATTTCAGAATTGCACCTTGCAATGTGGAGATATTACTGTTTGTGCATTTACAATATTCATTGATTTTTGCCATTGAAAAACATGTTTTTCATATACCAGAAATGTTTGAAGCTACTGACTGAATGAAAGGAGCTGGCATCTCACTCTCTTTGAATCTTCTTTATCATGCTAGGATTAGCAGGAAAAAGCAAAAAATTTCAGAATTGCACCTTGCAATGTGGAGATATTACTGTTTGTGCATTTACAATATTCATTGATTTTTGCCATTGAAAAACATGTTTTTCATATACCAGAAATGTTTGAAGCTACTGACTGAATGAAAGGAGCTGGTATCTCACTCTCTTTGAATCTTCTTTATCATGCTAGGATTAGCAGGAAAAAGCAAAAAATTTCAGAATTGCACCTTGCAATGTGGAGATATTACTGTTTGTGCATTTACAATATTCATTGATTTTTGCCATTGAAAAACGTTTTTCATATACCAGAAATGTTTGAAGCTACTGACTGAATGAAAGGAGCTGGCATCTCACTCTCTTTGAATCTTCTTTATCATGCTAGGATTAACAGGAAAAAGCAAAAAATTTCAGAATTGCACCTTGCAATGTGGAGATATTACTGTTTGTGCATTTACAATATTCATTGATTTTTGCCATTGAAAAACGTCCAGAAATGTTTGAAGCTACTGACTGAATGAAAGGAGCTGGCATCTCACTCTCTTTGAATCTTCTTTATCATGCTAGGATTAACAGGAAAAAGCTAAAAATTTCAGAATTGCACCTTGCAATGTGGAGATATTACTGTTTGTGCATTTACAATATTCATTGATTTTTGCCATTGAAAAACATGTTTTTCATATACCAGAAATGTTTGAAGCTACTGACTGAATGAAAGGAGCTGGCATCTCACTCTCTTTGAATCTTCTTTATTATGCTAGGATTAGCAGGAAAAAGCAAAAAATTTCAGAATTGCACCTTGCAATGTGGAGATATTACTGTTTGTGCATTTACAATATTCATTGATTTTTGCCATTGAAAAACATGTGTTTTTCATATACCAGAAATGTTTGAAGCTACTGACTGAATGAAAGGAGCTGGCATCTCACTCTCTTTGAATCTTCTTTATCATGCTAGGATTAGCAGGAAAAAGCAAAAAATTTCAGAATTGCACCTTGCAATGTGGAGATATTACTGTTTGTGCATTTACAATATTCACTGATTTTTGCCATTGAAAAACATGTTTTTCATATACCAGAAATGTTTGAAGCTACTGACTGAATGAAAGGAGCTGGCATCTCACTCTCTTTGAATCTTCTTTATCATGCTAGGATTAACAGGAAAAAGCAAAAAATTTCAGAATTGCACCTTGCAATGTGGAGATATTACTGTTTGTGCATTTACAATATTCATTGATTTTTGCCATTGAAAAACGTCCAGAAATGTTTGAAGCTACTGACTGAATGAAAGGAGCTGGCATCTCACTCTCTTTGAATCTTCTTTATCATGCTAGGATTAGCAGGAAAAAGCAAAAAATTTCAGAATTGCACCTTGCAATGTGGAGATATTACTGTTTGTGCATTTACAATATTCATTGATTTTTGCCATTGAAAAACATGTTTTTCATATACCAGAAATGTTTGAAGCTACTGACTGAATGAAAGGAGCTGGCATGTCACTCTCTTTGAATCTTCTTTATCATGCTAGGATTAACAGGAAAAAGAAAAAAATTTCAGAATTGCACCTTGCAATGTGGAGATATTACTGTTTGTGCATTTACAATATTCATTGATTTTTGCCATTGAAAAACATGTTTTTCATATACCAGAAATGATTGAAGCTACTGACTGAATGAAAGGAGCTGGCATCTCACTCTCTTTGAATCTTCTTTATCATGCTAAGAGGAGCAGGAAAAAGCAAAAAATTTCAGAATTGCACCTTGCAATGCGGAGAAATTACTGTTTGTGCATTTACAATATTCATTGATTTTTGCCATTGAAAAACATCATGTTATTCATATACCAGAAATGATTGAAGCTACTGACTGAATGAAAGGAGCTGGCATCTCACTCTCTTTGAATCTTCTTTATCATGCTAAGAGGAGCAGGAAAAAGCAAAAAATTTCAGAATTGCACCTTGCAATGCGGAGAAATTACTGTTTGTGCATTTACAATATTCATTGATTTTTGCCATTGAAAAACGTCCAGAAATGATTGAAGCTACTGACTGAATGAAAGGAGATGGCATCTCACTCTCTTTGAATCTTGTTTATCATGCTAAGAGGAGCAGGAAAAAGCAAAAAATTTCAGAATTGCACCTTGCAATGCGGAGAAATTACTGTTTGTGCATTTACAATATTCATTGATTTTTGCCATTGAAAAATGTCCAGAAATGATTGAAGCTACTGACTGAATGAAAGGAGCTGGCATCTCACTCTCTTTGAATCTTCTTTATCATGCTAAGAGGAGCAGGAAAAAGCAAAAAATTTCAGAATTGCACCTTGCAATGCGGAGAAATTACTGTTTGTGCATTTACAATATTCATTGATTTTTGCTATTGAAAAACATCATGTTATTCATATACCAGAAATGATTGAAGCTACTGACAGAATGAAAGGAGCTGGCATCTCACTCTCTTTGAATCTTCTTTATCATGCTAAGAGGAGCAGGAAAAAGCAAAAAATTTCAGAATTGCACCTTGCAATGCTGGAGAAATTACAGTTTGTGCATTTACAATATTCATTGATTTTTGCCATTGAAAAACGTCCAGAAATGATTGAAGCTACTGACTGAATGAAAGGAGCTGGCATCTCACTCTCTTTGAATCTTCTTTATCATGCTAAGAGGAGCAGGAAAAAGCAAAAAATTTCAGAATTGCACCTTGCAATGCGGAGAAATTACTGTTTGTGCATTTACAATATTCATTGATTTTTGCCATTGAAAAACGTCCAGAAATGATTGAAGGTACTGACTGAATGAAAGGAGCTGGCATCTCACTCTCTTTGAATCTTCTTTATCATGCTAAGAGGAGCAGGAAAAAGCAAAAAATTTCAGAATTGCACCTTGCAATGCGGAGAAATTACTTTTTGTGCATTTACAATATTCATTGATTTTTGCCATTGAAAAACGTCCAGAAATGATTGAAGCTACTGACTGAATGAAAGGAGCTGGCATCTCACTCTCTTTGAATCTTCTTTATCATGCTAAGAGGAGCAGGACAAAGCAAAAAATTTCAGAATTGCACCTTGCAATGTGGAGAAATTACTGTTTGTGCATTTACAATATTCATTGATTTTTGCCATTGAAAAATGTCCAGAAATGATTGAAGCTACTGACTGAATGAAAGGAGCTGGCATCTCACTCTCTTTGAATCTTCTTTATCATGCTAAGAGGAGCAGGAAAAAGCAAAAAATTTCAGAATTGCGCCTTGCAATGCGGAGAAATTACTGTTTGTGCATTTACAAAATTCATTGATTTTTGCCATTGAAAAACATCATGTTATTCATATACCAGAAATGATTGAAGCTACTGACTGAAGGAAAGGAGCTGGCATCTCACTCTCTTTGAATCTTCTTTATCATGCTAAGAGGAGCAGGAAAAAGCAAAAAATTTCAGAATTGCACCTTGCAATGCGGAGAAATTACTGTTTGTGCATTTACAATATTCATTGATTTTTGCCATTGAAAAACATCCAGAAATGATTGAAGCTACTGACTGAATGAAAGGAGCTGGCATCTCACTCTCTTTGAATCTTCTTTATCATGCTAAGAGGAGCAGGAAAAAGCAAAAAATTTCAGAATTGCACCTTGCAATGCGGAGAAATTACTGTTTGTGCATTTACAATATTCATTGATTTTTGCGAATGAAAAACATCATGTTATTCATATACCAGAAATGATTGAAGCTACTGACTGAATGAAAGGAGCTGGCATCTCACTCTCTTTGAATCTTCTTTATCATGCTAAGAGGAGCAGGAAAAAGTAAAAAATTTCAGAATTGCACCTTGCAATGCGGAGAAATTACTGTTTGTGCATTTACAATATTCAATGATTTTTGCCATTGAAAAACGTCCAGAAATGATTGAAGCTACTGACTGAATGAAAGGAGCTGGCATCTCACTCTCTTTGAATCTTGTTTATCATGCTAAGAGGAGCAGGAAAAAGCAAAAAATTTCAGAATTGCACCTTGCAATGCGGAGAAATTACTGTTTGTGCATTTACAATATTCATTGATTTTTGCCATTGAAAAACGTCCAGAAATGATTGAAGCTACTGACTGAATGAAAGGAGCTGGCATCTCACTCTCTTTGAATCTTCTTTATCATGCTAAGAGGAGCAGGAAAAAGCAAAAAATTTCAGAATTGCAAGTTGCAATGCGGAGAAATTACTGTTTTTGCATTTACAATATTCATTGATTTTTGCCATTGAAAAACATGTTATTCATATACCAGAAATGTTTGAAGCTCCTGACTGAATGAAAGGAGCTGGCACCTCACTCTCTTTGAATCTTCTTTATCATGCTAAGAGGAGCAGGAAAAAGCAAAAAATTTCAGAATTGCACCTTGCAATGCGGAGAAATTACTGTTTGTGCATTTACAATATTCATTGATTTTTGCCATTGAAAAACGTCCAGAAATAATTGAAGCTACTGACTGAATGAAAGGAGCTGTCATCTCACTCTCTTTGAATCTTCTTTATCATGCTAAGAGGAGCAGGAAAAAGCAAAAAATTTCAGAATTGCACCTTGCAATGCGGAGAAATTACTGTTTGTGCATTTACAATATTCATTGATTTTTGCCATTGAAAAATGTCCAGAAATGATTGAAGCTACTGACTGAATGAAAGGAGCTGGCATCTCACTCTCTTTGAATCTTCTTTATCATGCTAGGATTAGCAGGAAAAAGCAAAAAATTTCAGAATTGCACCTTGCAATGTGGAGATATTACTGTTTGTGCATTTACAATATTCATTGATTTTTGCCATTGAAAAACATGTTTTTCATATACCAGAAATGTTTGAAGCTACTGACTGAATGAAAGGAGCTGGCATCTCACTCTCTTTGAATCTTCTTTATCATGCTAGGATTAACAGGAAAAAGCAAAAAATTTCAGAATTTCACCTTGCAATGTGGAGATATTACTGTTTGTGCATTTACAATATTCATTGATTTTTGCCATTGAAAAACATGTTTTTCATATACCAGAAATGTTTGAAGCTACTGACTGAATGAAAGGAGCTGGCATCTCACTCTCTTTGAATCTTCTTTATCATGCTAGGATTAACAGGAAAAAGCAAAAAATTTCAGAATTGCACCTTGCAATGTGGAGATATTACTGTTTGTGCATTTACAATATTCATTGATTTTTGCCATTGAAAAATGTCCAGAAATGATTGAAGCTACTGACTGAATGAAAGGAGCTGGCATCTCACTCTCTTTGAATCTTCTTTATCATGCTAGGATTAGCAGGAAAAAGCAAAAAATTTCAGAATTGCACCTTGCAATGTGGAGATATTACTGTTTGTGCATTTACAATATTCATTGATTTTTGCCATTGAAAAACATGTTTTTCATATACCAGAAATGTTTGAAGCTACTGACTGAATGAAAGGAGCTGGCATCTCACTCTCTTTGAATCTTCTTTATCATGCTAGGATTAACAGGAAAAAGCAAAAAATTTCAGAATTTCACCTTGCAATGTGGAGATATTACTGTTTGTGCATTTACAATATTCATTGATTTTTGCCATTGAAAAACATGTTTTTCATATACCAGAAATGTTTGAAGCTACTGACTGAATGAAAGGAGCTGGCATCTCACTCTCTTTGAATCTTCTTTATCATGCTAGGATTAACAGGAAAAAGCAAAAAATTTCAGAATTGCACCTTGCAATGTGGAGATATTACTGTTTGTGCATTTACAATATTCATTGATTTTTGCCATTGAAAAACGTCCAGAAATGTTTGAAGCTACTGACTGAATGAAAGGAGCTGGCATCTCACTCTCTTTGAATCTTCTTTATCATGCTAGGATTAGCAGGAAAAAGCAAAAAATTTCAGAATTGCACCTTGCAATGTGGAGATATTGCTGTTTGTGCATTTACAATATTCATTGATTTTTGCCATTGAAAAACATGTTTTTCATATACCAGAAATGTTTGAAGCTACTGACTGAATGAAAGGAGCTGGCATCTCACTCTCTTTGAATCTTCTTTATCATGCTAGGATTAGCAGGAAAAAGCAAAAAATTTCAGAATTGCACCTTGCAATGTGGAGATATTACTGTTTGTGCATTTACAATATTCATTGATTTTTGCCATTGAAAAACGTTTTTCATATACCAGAAATGTTTGAAGCTACTGACTGAATGAAAGGAGCTGGCATCTCACTCTCTTTGAATCTTCTTTATCATGCTAGGATTAACAGGAAAAAGCAAAAAATTTCAGAATTGCACCTTGCAATGTGGAGATATTACTGTTTGTGCATTTACAATATTCATTGATTTTTGCCATTGAAAAATGTCCAGAAATGTTTGAAGCTACTGACTGAATGAAAGGAGCTGGCATCTCACTCTCTTTGAATCTTCTTTATCATGCTAGGATTAACAGGAAAAAGCTAAAAATTTCAGAATTGCACCTTGCAATGTGGAGATATTACTGTTTGTGCATTTACAATATTCATTGATTTTTGCCATTGAAAAACATGTTTTTCATATACCAGAAATGTTTGAAGCTACTGACTGAATGAAAGGAGCTGGCATCTCACTCTCTTTGAATCTTCTTTATCATGCTAGGATTAGCAGGAAAAAGCAAAAAATTTCAGAATTGCACCTTGCAATGTGGAGATATTACTGTTTGTGCATTTACAATATTCATTGATTTTTGCCATTGAAAAACATGTGTTTTTCATATACCAGAAATGTTTGAAGCTACTGACTGAATGAAAGGAGCTGGCATCTCACTCTCTTTGAATCTTCTTTATCATGCTAGGATTAGCAGGAAAAAGCAAAACATTTCAGAATTGCACCTTGCAATGTGGAGATATTACTGTTTGTGCATTTACAATATTCATTGATTTTTGCCATTGAAAAACATGTTTTTCATATACCAGAAATGTTTGAAGCTACTGACTGAATGAAAGGAGCTGGCATCTCACTCTCTTTGAATCTTCTTTATCATGCTAGGATTAACAGGAAAAAGCAAAAAATTTCAGAATTGCACCTTGCAATGTGGAGATATTACTGTTTGTGCATTTACAATATTCATTGATTTTTGCCATTGAAAAACGTCCAGAAATGTTTGAAGCTACTGACTGAATGAAAGGAGCTGGCATCTCACTCTCTTTGAATCTTCTTTATCATGCTAGGATTAGCAGGAAAAAGCAAAAAATTTCAGAATTGCACCTTGCAATGTGGAGATATTACTGTTTGTGCATTTACAATATTCATTGATTTTTGCCATTGAAAAACATGTGTTTCATATACCAGAAATGTTTGAAGCTACTGACTGAATGAAAGGAGCTGGCATCTCACTCTCTTTGAATCTTCTTTATCATGCTAGGATTAGCAGGAAAAAGCAAAAAATTTCAGAATTGCACCTTGCAATGTGGAGATATTACTGTTTGTGCATTTACAATATTCATTGATTTTTGCCATTGAAAAACATGTGTTTTTCATATACCAGAAATGTTTGAAGCTACTGACTGAATGAAAGGAGCTGGCATCTCACTCTCTTTGAATCTTCTTTATCATGCTAGGATTAGCAGGAAAAAGCAAAAAATTTCAGAATTGCACCTTGCAATGTGGAGATATTACTGTTTGTGCATTTACAATATTCATTGATTTTTGCCATTGAAAAACATGTTTTTCATATACCAGAAATGTTTGAAGCTACTGACTGAATGAAAGGAGCTGGCATCTCACTCTCTTTGAATCTTCTTTATCATGCTAGGATTAGCAGGAAAAAGCAAAAAATTTCAGAATTGCACCTTGCAATGTGGAGATATTACTGTTTGTGCATTTACAATATTCATTGATTTTTGCCATTGAAAAACATGTGTTTTTCATATACCAGAAATGTTTGAAGCTACTGACTGAATGAAAGGAGCTGGCATCTCACTCTCTTTGAATCTTCTTTATCATGCTAGGATTAGCAGGAAAAAGCAAAAAATTTCAGAATTGCACCTTGCAATGTGGAGATATTACTGTTTGTGCATTTACAATATTCATTGATTTTTGCCATTGAAAAACATGTTTTTCATATACCAGAAATGTTTGAAGCTACTGACTGAATGAAAGGAGCTGGCATCTCACTCTCTTTGAATCTTCTTTATCATGCTAGGATTAACAGGAAAAAGCTAAAAATTTCAGAATTGCACCTTGCAATGTGGAGATATTACTGTTTGTGCATTTACAATATTCATTGATTTTTGCCATTGAAAAACATGTTTTTCATATACCAGAAATGTTTGAAGCTACTGACTGAATGAAAGGAGCTGGCATCTCACTCTCTTTGAATCTTCTTTATCATGCTAGGATTAGCAGGAAAAAGCAAAAAATTTCAGAATTGCACCTTGCAATGTGGAGATATTACTGTTTGTGCATTTACAATATTCATTGATTTTTGCCATTGAAAAACATGTTTTTCATATACCAGAAATGTTTGAAGCTACTGACTGAATGAAAGGAGCTGGTATCTCACTCTCTTTGAATCTTCTTTATCATGCTAGGATTAGCAGGAAAAAGCAAAAAATTTCAGAATTGCACCTTGCAATGTGGAGATATTACTGTTTGTGCATTTACAATATTCATTGATTTTTGCCATTGAAAAACGTTTTTCATATACCAGAAATGTTTGAAGCTACTGACTGAATGAAAGGAGCTGGCATCTCACTCTCTTTGAATCTTCTTTATCATGCTAGGATTAACAGGAAAAAGCAAAAAATTTCAGAATTGCACCTTGCAATGTGGAGATATTACTGTTTGTGCATTTACAATATTCATTGATTTTTGCCATTGAAAAACGTCCAGAAATGTTTGAAGCTACTGACTGAATGAAAGGAGCTGGCATCTCACTCTCTTTGAATCTTCTTTATCATGCTAGGATTAACAGGAAAAAGCTAAAAATTTCAGAATTGCACCTTGCAATGTGGAGATATTACTGTTTGTGCATTTACAATATTCATTGATTTTTGCCATTGAAAAACATGTTTTTCATATACCAGAAATGTTTGAAGCTACTGACTGAATGAAAGGAGCTGGCATCTCACTCTCTTTGAATCTTCTTTATTATGCTAGGATTAGCAGGAAAAAGCAAAAAATTTCAGAATTGCACCTTGCAATGTGGAGATATTACTGTTTGTGCATTTACAATATTCATTGATTTTTGCCATTGAAAAACATGTGTTTTTCATATACCAGAAATGTTTGAAGCTACTGACTGAATGAAAGGAGCTGGCATCTCACTCTCTTTGAATCTTCTTTATCATGCTAGGATTAGCAGGAAAAAGCAAAAAATTTCAGAATTGCACCTTGCAATGTGGAGATATTACTGTTTGTGCATTTACAATATTCACTGATTTTTGCCATTGAAAAACATGTTTTTCATATACCAGAAATGTTTGAAGCTACTGACTGAATGAAAGGAGCTGGCATCTCACTCTCTTTGAATCTTCTTTATCATGCTAGGATTAACAGGAAAAAGCAAAAAATTTCAGAATTGCACCTTGCAATGTGGAGATATTACTGTTTGTGCATTTACAATATTCATTGATTTTTGCCATTGAAAAACGTCCAGAAATGTTTGAAGCTACTGACTGAATGAAAGGAGCTGGCATCTCACTCTCTTTGAATCTTCTTTATCATGCTAGGATTAGCAGGAAAAAGCAAAAAATTTCAGAATTGCACCTTGCAATGTGGAGATATTACTGTTTGTGCATTTACAATATTCATTGATTTTTGCCATTGAAAAACATGTTTTTCATATACCAGAAATGTTTGAAGCTACTGACTGAATGAAAGGAGCTGGCATGTCACTCTCTTTGAATCTTCTTTATCATGCTAGGATTAACAGGAAAAAGAAAAAAATTTCAGAATTGCACCTTGCAATGTGGAGATATTACTGTTTGTGCATTTACAATATTCATTGATTTTTGCCATTGAAAAACATGTTTTTCATATACCAGAAATGTTTGAAGCTACTGACTGAATGAAAGGAGCTGGCATCTCACTCTCTTTGAATCTTCTTTATCATGCTAGGATTAACAGGAAAAAGCAAAAAATTTCAGAATTGCACCTTGCAATGTGGAGATATTACTGTTTGTGCATTTACAATATTCATTGATTTTTGCCATTGAAAAACGTCCAGAAATGTTTGAAGCTACTGACTGAATGAAAGGAGCTGGCATCTCACTCTCTTTGAATCTTCTTTATCATGCTAGGATTAACAGGAAAAAGCAAAAAATTTCAGAATTGCACCTTGCAATGTGGAGATATTACTGTTTGTGCATTTACAATATTCATTGATTTTTGCCATTGAAAAACGTCCAGAAATGTTTGAAGCTACTGACTGAATGAAAGGAGCTGGCATCTCACTCTCTTTGAATCTTCTTTATCATGCTAGGATTAGCAGGAAAAAGCAAAAAATTTCAGAATTGCACCTTGCAATGTGGAGATATTACTGTTTGTGCATTTACAATATTCATTGATTTTTGCCATTGAAAAACATGTTTTTCATATACCAGAAATGTTTGAAGCTACTGACTGAATGAAAGGAGCTGGCATCTCACTCTCTTTGAATCTTCTTTATCATGCTAGGATTAGCAGGAAAAAGCAAAACATTTCAGAATTGCACCTTGCAATGTGGAGATATTACTGTTTGTGCATTTACAATATTCATTGATTTTTGCCATTGAAAAACATGTTTTTCATATACCAGAAATGTTTGAAGCTACTGACTGAATGAAAGGAGCTGGCATCTCACTCTCTTTGAATCTTCTTTATCATGCTAGGATTAACAGGAAAAAGCAAAAAATTTCAGAATTGCACCTTGCAATGTGGAGATATTACTGTTTGTGCATTTACAATATTCATTGATTTTTGCCATTGAAAAACGTCCAGAAATGTTTGAAGCTACTGACTGAATGAAAGGAGCTGGCATCTCACTCTCTTTGAATCTTCTTTATCATGCTAGGATTAACAGGAAAAAGCTAAAAATTTCAGAATTGCACCTTGCAATGTGGAGATATTACTGTTTGTGCATTTACAATATTCATTGATTTTTGCCATTGAAAAACATGTTTTTCATATACCAGAAATGTTTGAAGCTACTGACTGAATGAAAGGAGCTGGCATCTCACTCTCTTTGAATCTTCTTTATCATGCTAGGATTAGCAGGAAAAAGCAAAGAATTTCAGAATTGCACCTTGCAATGTGGAGATATTACTGTTTGTGCATTTACAATATTCATTGATTTTTGCCATTGAAAAACATGTTTTTCATATACCAGAAATGTTTGAAGCTACTGACTGAATGAAAGGAGCTGGCATCTCACTCTCTTTGAATCTTCTTTATCATGCTAAGAGGAGCAGGAAAAATCAAAAAATTTCAGAATTGCACCTTGCAATGCGGAGAAATTACTGTTTGTGCATTTACAATATTCATTGATTTTTGCCTTTGAAAAACGTCCAGAAATGATTGAAGCTACTGACTGAATGAAAGGAGCTGTCATATCACTCTCTTTGAATCTTCTTTATCATGCTAAGAGGAGCAGGAAAAAGCAAAAAATTTCAGAATTGCACCTTGCAATGCGGAGAAATTACTGTTTGTGCATTTACAATATTCATTGATTTTTGCCATTGAAAAATGTCCAGAAATGATTGAAGCTACTGACTGAATGAAAGGAGCTGGCATCTCACTCTCTTTGAATCTTCTTTATCATGCTAGGATTAGCAGGAAAAAGCAAAAAATTTCAGAATTGCACCTTGCAATGTGGAGATATTACTGTTTGTGCATTTACAATATTCATTGATTTTTGCCATTGAAAAACATGTTTTTCATATACCAGAAATGTTTGAAGCTACTGACTGAATGAAAGGAGCTGGCATCTCACTCTCTTTGAATCTTCTTTATCATGCTAGGATTAACAGGAAAAAGCTAAAAATTTCAGAATTGCACCTTGCAATGTGGAGATATTACTGTTTGTGCATTTACAATATTCATTGATTTTTGCCATTGAAAAACATGTTTTTCATATACCAGAAATGTTTGAAGCTACTGACTGAATGAAAGGAGCTGGCATCTCACTCTCTTTGAATCTTCTTTATCATGCTAGGATTAACAGGAAAAAGCAAAAAATTTCAGAATTGCACCTTGCAATGTGGAGATATTACTGTTTGTGCATTTACAATATTCATTGATTTTTGCCATTGAAAAACGTCCAGAAATGTTTGAAGCTACTGACTGAATGAAAGGAGCTGGCATCTCACTCTCTTTGAATCTTCTTTATCATGCTAGGATTAGCAGGAAAAAGCAAAAAATTTCAGAATTGCACCTTGCAATGTGGAGATATTACTGTTTGTGCATTTACAATATTCATTGATTTTTGCCATTGAAAAACATGTTTTTCATATACCAGAAATGTTTGAAGCTACTGACTGAATGAAAGGAGCTGGCATCTCACTCTCTTTGAATCTTCATTATCATGCTAGGATTAGCAGGAAAAAGCAAAAAATTTCAGAATTGCACCTTGCAATGTGGAGATATTACTGTTTGTGCATTTACAATATTCATTGATTTTTGCCATTGAAAAACGTTTTTCATATACCAGAAATGTTTGAAGCTACTGACTGAATGAAAGGAGCTGGCATCTCACTCTCTTTGAATCTTCTTTATCATGCTAGGATTAACAGGAAAAAGCAAAAATTTCAGAATTGCACCTTGCAATGTGGAGATATTACTGTTTGTGCATTTACAATATTCATTGATTTTTGCCATTGAAAAACGTCCAGAAATGTTTGAAGCTACTGACTGAATGAAAGGAGCTGGCATCTCACTCTCTTTGAATCTTCTTTATCATGCTAGGATTAACAGGAAAAAGCTAAAAATTTCAGAATTGCACCTTGCAATGTGGAGATATTACTGTTTGTGCATTTACAATATTCATTGATTTTTGCCATTGAAAAACATGTTTTTCATATACCAGAAATGTTTGAAGCTACTGACTGAATGAAAGGAGCTGGCATCTCACTCTCTTTGAATCTTCTTTATCATGCTAGGATTAGCGGGAAAAAGCAAAAAATTTCAGAATTGCACCTTGCAATGTGGAGATATTACTGTTTGTGCATTTACAATATTCATTGATTTTTGCCATTGAAAAACATGTGTTTTTCATATACCAGAAATGTTTGAAGCTACTGACTGAATGAAAGGAGCTGGCATCTCACTCTCTTTGAATCTTCTTTATCATGCTAGGATTAGCAGGAAAAAGCAAAAAATTTCAGAATTGCACCTTGCAATGTGGAGATATTACTGTTTGTGCATTTACAATATTCATTGATTTTTGCCATTGAAAAACATGTTTTTCATATACCAGAAATGTTTGAAGCTACTGACTGAATGAAAGGAGCTGGCATCTCACTCTCTTTGAATCTTCTTTATCATGCTAGGATTAACAGGAAAAAGCAAAAAATTTCAGAATTGCACCTTGCAATGTGGAGATATTACTGTTTGTGCATTTACAATATTCATTGATTTTTGCCATTGAAAAACGTCCAGAAATGTTTGAAGCTACTGACTGAATGAAAGGAGCTGGCATCTCACTCTCTTTGAATCTTCTTTATCATGCTAGGATTAGCAGGAAAAAGCAAAAAATTTCAGAATTGCACCTTGCAATGTGGAGATATTACTGTTTGTGCATTTACAATATTCATTGATTTTTGCCATTGAAAAACATGTTTTTCATATACCAGAAATGTTTGAAGCTACTGACTGAATGAAAGGAGCTGGCATGTCACTCTCTTTGAATCTTCTTTATCATGCTAGGATTAACAGGAAAAAGCAAAAAATTTCAGAATTGCACCTTGCAATGTGGAGATATTACTGTTTGTGCATTTACAATATACATTGATTTTTGCCATTGAAAAACATGTTTTTCATATACCAGAAATGTTTGAAGCTACTGACTGAATGAAAGGAGCTGGCATCTCACTCTCTTTGAATCTTCTTTATCATGCTAGGATTAACAGGAAAAAGCAAAAAATTTCAGAATTGCACCTTGCAATGTGGAGATATTACTGTTTGTGCATTTACAATATTCATTGATTTTTGCCATTGAAAAACGTCCAGAAATGTTTGAAGCTACTGACTGAATGAAAGGAGCTGGCATCTCACTCTCTTTGAATCTTCTTTATCATGCTAGGATTAGCAGGAAAAAGCAAAAAATTTCAGAATTGCACCTTGCAATGTGGAGATATTACTGTTTGTGCATTTACAATATTCATTGATTTTTGCCATTGAAAAACATGTTTTTCATATACCAGAAATGTTTGAAGCTACTGACTGAATGAAAGGAGCTGGCATCTCACTCTCTTTGAATCTTCTTTATCATGCTAGGATTAGCAGGAAAAAGCAAAAAATTTCAGAATTGCACCTTGCAATGTGGAGATATTACTGTTTGTGCA
The DNA here is from genome assembly GCF_046119375.1 of Phyllobates terribilis. Taxonomy (NCBI): domain Eukaryota; kingdom Metazoa; phylum Chordata; class Amphibia; order Anura; family Dendrobatidae; genus Phyllobates; species Phyllobates terribilis. The sequence continues at coordinate 384,733 of NW_027363292.1, forward strand.
TTTACAATATTCATTGATTTTTGCCATTGAAAAACGTTTTTCATATACCAGAAATGTTTGAAGCTACTGACTGAATGAAAGGAGCTGGCATCTCACTCTCTTTGAATCTTCTTTATCATGCTAGGATTAACAGGAAAAAGCAAAAAATTTCAGAATTGCACCTTGCAATGTGGAGATATTACTGTTTGTGCATTTACAATATTCATTGATTTTTGCCATTGATAAACATCCAGAAATGTTTGAAGCTACTGACTGAATGAAAGGAGCTGGCATCTCACTCTCTTTGAATCTTCTTTATCATGCTAGGATTAGCAGGAAAAAGCAAAAAATTTCAGAATTGCACCTTGCAAGGTGGAGATATTACTGTTTGTGCATTTACAATATTCATTGATTTTTGCCATTGAAAAACATGTTTTTCATATACCAGAAATGTTTGAAGCTACTGACTGAATGAAAGGAGCTGGCATCTCACTCTCTTTGAATGTTCTTTATCATGCTAGGATTAGCAGGAAAAAGCAAAAAATTTCAGAATTGCACCTTGCAATGTGGAGATATTACTCTTTGTGCATTTACAATATTCATTGATTTTTGCCATTGAAAAACGTTTTTCATATACCAGAAATGTTTGAAGCTACTGACTGAATGAAAGGAGCTGGCATCTCACTCTCTTTGAATCTTCTTTATCATGCTAGGATTCACAGGAAAAAGCTAAAAATTTCAGAATTGCACCTTGCAATGTGGAGATATTACTGTTTGTGCATTTACAATATTCATTGATTTTTGCCATTGAAAAACATGTTTTTCATATACCAGAAATGTTTGAAGCTACTGACTGAATGAAAGGAGCTGGCATCTCACTCTCTTTGAATCTTCTTTATCATGCCAGGAAAAATCAAAAAATTTCAGAATTGCACCTTGCAATGTGGAGATATTACTGTTTGTGCATTTACAATATTCATTGATTTTTGCCATTGAAAAACATGTGTTTTTCATATACCAGAAATGTTTGAAGCTACTGACTGAATGAAAGGAGCTGGCATCTCACTCTCTTTGAATCTTCTTTATCATGCTAGGATTAGCAGGAAAAAGCAAAAAATTTCAGAATTGCACCTTGCAATGTGGAGATATTACTGTTTGTGCATTTACAATATTCATTGATTTTTGCCATTGAAAAACATGTTTTTCATATACCAGAAATGTTTGAAGCTACTGACTGAATGAAAGGAGCTGGCATCTCACTCTCTTTGAATCTTCTTTTCATGCTAGGATTAACAGGAAAAAGCAAAAAATTTCAGAATTGCACCTTGCAATGTGGAGATATTACTGTTTGTGCATTTACAATATTCATTGATTTTTGCCATTGAAAAACGTCCAGAAATGTTTGAAGCTACTGACTGAATGAAAGGAGCTGGCATCTCACTCTCTTTGAATCTTCTTTATCATGCTAGGATTAGCAGGAAAAAGCAAAAAATTTCAGAATTGCACCTTGCAATGTGGAGATATTACTGTTTGTGCATTTACAATATTCATTGATTTTTGCCATTGAAAAACATGTTTTTCATATACCAGAAATGTTTGAAGCTACTGACTGAATGAAAGGAGCTGGCATGTCACTCTCTTTGAATCTTCTTTATCATGCTAGGATTAACAGGAAAAAGCAAAAAATTTCAGAATTGCACCTTGCAATGTGGAGATATTACTGTTTGTGCATTTACAATATTCATTGATTTTTGCTATTGAAAAACATGTTTTTCATATACCAGAAATGTTTGAAGCTACTGACTGAATGAAAGGAGCTGGCATCTCACTCTCTTTGAATCTTCTTTATCATGCTAGGATTAACAGGAAAAAGCAAAAAATTTCAGAATTGCACCTTGCAATGTGGAGATATTACTGTTTGTGCATTTACAATATTCATTGATTTTTGCCATTGAAAAACGTCCAGAAATGTTTGAAGCTACTGACTGAATGAAAGGAGCTGGCATCTCACTCTCTTTGAATCTTCTTTATCATGCTAGGATTAGCAGGAAAAAGCAAAAAATTTCAGAATTGCACCTTGCAATGTGGAGATATTACTGTTTGTGCATTTACAATATTCATTGATTTTTGCCATTGAAAAACATGTTTTTCATATACCAGAAATGTTTGAAGCTACTGACTGAATGAAAGGAGCTGGCATCTCACTCTCTTTGAATCTTCTTTATCATGCTAGGATTAACAGGAAAAAGCAAAAAATTTCAGAATTGCACCTTGCAATGTGGAGATATTACTGTTTGTGCATTTACAATATTCATTGATTTTTGCCATTGAAAAACGTCCAGAAATGTTTGAAGCTACTGACTGAATGAAAGGAGCTGGCATCTCACTCTCTTTGAATCTTCTTTATCATGCTAGGATTAACAGGAAAAAGCAAAAATTTTCAGAATTGCACCTTGCAATGTGGAGATATTACTGTTTGTGCATTTACAATATTCATTGATTTTTGCCATTGAAAAACGTCCAGAAATGTTTGAAGCTACTGACTGAATGAAAGGAGCTGGCATCTCACTCTCTTTGAATCTTCTTTATCATGCTAGGATTAGCAGGAAAAAGCAAAAAATTTCAGAATTGCACCTTGCAATGTGGAGATATTACTGTTTGTGCATTTACAATATTCATTGATTTTTGCCATTGAAAAACATGTTTTTCATATACCAGAAATGTTTGAAGCTACTGACTGAATGAAAGGAGCTGGCATCTCACTCTCTTTGAATCTTCTTTATCATGCTAGGATTAGCAGGAAAAAGCAAAAAATTTCAGAATTGCACCTTGCAATGTGGAGATATTACTGTTTGTGCATTTACAATATTCATTGATTTTTGCCATTGAAAAACATGTTTTTCATATACCAGAAATGTTTGAAGCTACTGACTGAATGAAAGGAGCTGGCATCTCACTCTCTTTGAATCTTCTTTATCATGCTAGGATTAACAGGAAAAAGCAAAAAATTTCAGAATTGCACCTTGCAATGTGGAGATATTACTGTTTGTGCATTTACAATATTCATTGATTTTTGCCATTGAAAAACGTCCAGAAATGTTTGAAGCTACTGACTGAATGAAAGGAGCTGGCATCTCACTCTCTTTGAATCTTGTTTATCATGCTAGGATTAACAGGAAAAAGCTAAAAATTTCAGAACTGCACCTTGCAATGTGGAGATATTACTGTTTGTGCATTTACAATATTCATTGATTTTTGCCATTGAAAAACATGTTTTTCATATACCAGAAATGTTTGAAGCTACTGACTGAATGAAAGGAGCTGGCATCTCACTCTCTTTGAATCTTCTTTATCATGCTAGGATTAGCAGGAAAAAGCAAAGAATTTCAGAATTGCACCTTGCAATGTGGAGATATTACTGTTTGTGCATTTACAATATTCATTGATTTTTGCCATTGAAAAACATGTTTTTCATATACCAGAAATGTTTGAAGCTACTGACTGAATGAAAGGAGCTGGCATCTCACTCTCTTTGAATCTTCTTTATCATGCTAGGATTAGCAGGAAAAAGCAAAAAATTTCAGAATTGCACCTTGCAATGTGGAGATATTACTGTTTGTGCATTTACAATATTCATTGATTTTTGCCATTGAAAAACATGTTTTTCATATACCAGAAATGTTTGAAGCTACTGACTGAATGAAAGGAGCTGGCATCTCACTCTCTTTGAATCTTCTTTATCATGCTAGGATTAGCAGGAAAAAGCAAAAAATTTCAGAATTGCACCTTGCAATGTGGAGATATTACTGTTTGTGCATTTACAATATTCATTGATTTTTGCCATTGAAAAACATGTTTTTCATATACCAGAAATGTTTGAAGCTACTGACTGAATGAAAGGAGCTGGCATCTCACTCTCTTTGAATCTTCTTTATCATGCTAGGATTAACAGGAAAAAGCAAAAAATTTCAGAATTGCACCTTGCAATGTGGAGATATTACTGTTTGTGCATTTACAATATTCATTGATTTTTGCCATTGAAAAACGTCCAGAAATGTTTGAAGCTACTGACTGAATGAAAGGAGCTGGCATCTCACTCTCTTTGAATCTTCTTTATCATGCTAGGATTAACAGGAAAAAGCTAAAAATTTCAGAATTGCACCTTCCAATGTGGAGATATTACTGTTTGTGCATTTACAATATTCATTGATTTTTGCCATTGAAAAACATGTTTTTCATATACCAGAAATGTTTGAAGCTACTGACTGAATGAAAGGAGCTGGCATCTCACTCTCTTTGAATCTTCTTTATCATGCTAGGATTAGCAGGAAAAAGCAAAAAATTTCAGAATTGCACCTTGCAATGTGGAGATATTACTGTTTGTGCATTTACAATATTCATTGATTTTTGCCATTGAAAAACATGTTTTTCATATACCAGAAATGTTTGAAGCTACTGACTGAATGAAAGGAGCTGGCATCTCACTCTCTTTGAATCTTCTTTATCATGCTAGGATTAACAGGAAAAAGCAAAAAATTTCAGAATTGCACCTTGCAATGTGGAGATATTACTGTTTGTGCATTTACAATATTCATTGATTTTTGCCATTGAAAAACGTCCAGAAATGTTTGAAGCTACTGACTGAATGAAAGGAGCTGGCATCTCACTCTCTTTGAATCTTCTTTATCATGCTAGGATTAACAGGAAAAAGCTAAAAATTTCAGAATTGCACCTTGCAATGTGGAGATATTACTGTTTGTGCATTTACAATATTCATTGATTTTTGCCATTGAAAAACATGTTTTTCATATACCAGAAATGTTTGAAGCTACTGACTGAATGAAAGGAGCTGGCATCTCACTCTCTTTGAATCTTCTTTATCATGCTAGGATTAGCAGGAAAAAGCAAAAAATTTCAGAATTGCACCTTGCAATGTGGAGATATTACTGTTTGTGCATTTACAATATTCATTGATTTTTGCCATTGAAAAACATGTTTTTCATATACCAGAAATGTTTGAAGCTACTGACTGAATGAAAGGAGCTGGCATCTCACTCTCTTTGAATCTTCTTTATCATGCTAGGATTAGCAGGAAAAAGCAAAAAATTTCAGAATTGCACCTTGCAATGTGGAGATATTACTGTTTGTGCATTTACAATATTCATTGATTTTTGCCATTGAAAAACATGTTTTTCATATACCAGAAATGTTTGAAGCTACTGACTGAATGAAAGGAGCTGGCATCTCACTCTCTTTGAATCTTCTTTATCATGCTAGGATTAACAGGAAAAAGCAAAAAATTTCAGAATTGCACCTTGCAATGTGGAGATATTACTGTTTGTGCATTTACAATATTCATTGATTTTTGCCATTGAAAAACGTCCAGAAATGTTTGAAGCTACTGACTGAATGAAAGGAGCTGGCATCTCACTCTCTTTGAATCTTCTTTATCATGCTAGGATTAGCAGGAAAAAGCAAAAAATTTCCGAATTGCACCTTGCAATGTGGAGATATTACTGTTTGTGCATTTACAATATTCATTGATTTTTGCCATTGAAAAACATGTTTTTCATATACCAGAAATGTTTGAAGCTACTGACTGAATGAAAGGAGCTGGCATCTCACTCTCTTTGAATCTTCTTTATCATGCTAGGATTAGCAGGAAAAAGCAAAAAATTTCAGAATTGCACCTTGCAATGTGGAGATATTACTGTTTGTGCATTTACAATATTCATTGATTTTTGCCATTGAAAAACATGTTTTTCATATACCAGAAATGTTTGAAGCTACTGACTGAATGAAAGGAGCTGGCATCTCACTCTCTTTGAATCTTCTTTATCATGCTAGGATTAACAGGAAAAAGCAAAAAATTTCAGAATTGCACCTTGCAATGTGGAGATATTACTGTTTGTGCATTTACAATATTCATTGATTTTTGCCATTGAAAAACGTCCAGAAATGTTTGAAGCTACTGACTGAATGAAAAGAGCTGGCATCTCACTCTCTTTGAATCTTCTTTATCATGCTAGGATTAGCAGGAAAAAGCAAAAAATTTCCGAATTGCACCTTGCAATGTGGAGATATTACTGTTTGTGCATTTACAATATTCATTGATTTTTGCCATTGAAAAACATGTTTTTCATATACCAGAAATGTTTGAAGCTACTGACTGAATGAAAGGAGCTGGCATCTCACTCTCTTTGAATCTTCTTTATCATGCTAGGATTAGCAGGAAAAAGCAAAAAATTTCAGAATTGCACCTTGCAATGTGGAGATATTAATGTTTGTGCATTTACAATATTCATTGATTTTTGCCATTGAAAAACATGTTTTTCATATACCAGAAATGTTTGAAGCTACTGACTGAATGAAAGGAGCTGGCATCTCACTCTCTTTGAATCTTCTTTATCATGCTAGGATTAACAGGAAAAAGCAAAAAATTTCAGAATTGCACCTTGCAATGTGGAGATATTACTGTTTGTGCATTTACAATATTCATTGATTTTTGCCATTGAAAAACATGTTTTTCATATACCAGAAATGTTTGAAGCTACTGACTGAATGAAAGGAGCTGGCATCTCACTCTCTTTGAATCTTCTTTATCATGCTAGGATTAGCAGGAAAAAGCAAAAAATTTCAGAATTGCACCTTGCAATGTGGAGATATTACTGTTTGTGCATTTACAATATTCATTGATTTTTGCCATTGAAAAACATGTTTTTCATATACCAGAAATGTTTGAAGCTACTGACTGAATGAAAGGAGCTGGCATCTCACTCTCTTTGAATCTTCTTTATCATGCTAGGATTAACAGGAAAAAGCAAAAAATTTCAGAATTGCACCTTGCAATGTGGAGATATTACTGTTTGTGCATTTACAATATTCATTGATTTTTGCCATTGAAAAACGTCCAGAAATGTTTGAAGCTACTGACTGAATGAAAGGAGCTGGCATCTCACTCTCTTTGAATCTTCTTTATCATGCTAGGATTAGCAGGAAAAAGCAAAAAATTTCAGAATTGCACCTTGCAATGTGGAGATATTACTGTTTGTGCATTTACAATATTCATTGATTTTTGCCATTGAAAAACATCATGTTATTCATATACCAGAAATGTTTGAAGCTACTGACTGAATGAAAGGAGCTGGCATCTCACTCTCTTTGAATCTTCTTTATCATGCTAGGATTAGCAGGAAAAAGCAAAAAATTTCCGAATTGCACCTTGCAATGTGGAGATATTACTGTTTGTGCATTTACAATATTCATTGATTTTTGCCATTGAAAAACATGTTTTTCATATACCAGAAATGTTTGAAGCTACTGACTGAATGAAAGGAGCTGGCATCTCACTCTCTTTGAATCTTCTTTATCATGCTAGGATTAACAGGAAAAAGCAAAAAATTTCAGAATTGCACCTTGCAATGTGGAGATATTACTGTTTGTGCATTTACAATATTCATTGATTTTTGCCATTGAAAAACATGTTTTTCATATACCAGAAATGTTTGAAGCTACTGACTGAATGAAAGGAGCTGGCATCTCACTCTTTGAATCTTCTTTATCATGCTAGGATTAGCAGGAAAAAGCAAAAAATTTCAGAATTGCACTTTGCAATGTGGAGATATTACTGTTTGTGCATTTACAATATTCATTGATTTTTGCCATTGAAAAACATGTTTTTCATATACCAGAAATGTTTGAAGCTACTGACTGAATGAAAGGAGCTGGCATCTCACTCTCTTTGTATCTTCTTTATCATGCTAGGATTAACAGGAAAAAGCAAAAAATTTCAGAATTGCACCTTGCAATGTGGAGATATTACTGTTTGTGCATTTACAATATTCATTGATTTTTGCCATTGAAAAACATGTTTTTCATATACCAGAAATGTTTGAAGCTACTGACTGAATGAAAGGAGCTGGCATCTCACTCTCTTTGAATCTTCTTTATCATGCCAGGATTAACAGGAAAAAGCAAAAAATTTCAGAATTGCACCTTGCAATGTGGAGATATTACTGTTTGTGCATTTACAATATTCATTGATTTTTGCCATTGAAAAACGTCCAGAAATGTTTGAAGCTACTGACTGAATGAAAGGAGCTGGCATCTCACTCTCTTTGAATCTTCTTTATCATGCTAGGATTAGCAGGAAAAAGCAAAAAATTTCAGAATTGCACCTTGCAATGTGGAGATATTACTGTTTGTGCATTTACAATATTCATTGATTTTTGCCATTGAAAAACATGTTTTTCATATACCAGAAATGTTTGAAGCTACTGACTGAATGAAAGGAGCTGGCATCTCACTCTCTTTGAATCTTCTTTATCATGCTAGGATTAGCAGGAAAAAGCAAAAAATTTCAGAATTGCACCTTGCAATGTGGAGATATTACTGTTTGTGCATTTACAATATTCATTGATTTTTGCCATTGAAAAACATGTTTTTCATATACCAGAAATGTTTGAAGCTACTGACTGAATGAAAGGAGCTGGCATCTCACTCTCTTTGAATCTTCTTTATCATGCTAGGATTAACGGGAAAAATCAAAAAATTTCAGAATTGCACCTTGCAATGTGGAGATATTACTGTTTGTGCATTTACAATATTCATTGATTTTTGCCATTGAAAAACATGTTTTTCATATTCCAGAAATGTTTGAAGCTACTGACTGAATGAAAGGAGCTGGCATCTCACTCTCTTTGAATCTTCTTTATCATGCTAGGATTAACAGGAAAAAGCAAAAAATTTCAGAATTGCACCTTGCAATGTGGAGATATTACTGTTTGTGCATTTACAATATTCATTGATTTTTGCCATTGAAAAACGTCCAGAAATGTTTGAAGCTACTGACTGAATGAAAGGAGCTGGCATCTCACTCTCTTTGAATCTTCTTTATCATGCTAGAATTAGCAGGAAAAAGCAAAATTCAGAATTGCACCTTGCAATGTGGAGATATTACTGTTTGTGCATTTACAATATTCATTGATTTTTGCCATTGAAAAACGTTTTTCATATACCAGAAATGTTTGAAGCTACTGACTGAATGAAAGGAGCTGGCATCTCACTCTCTTTGAATCTTCTTTATCATGCTAGGATTAACAGGAAAAAGCAAAAAATTTCAGAATTGCACCTTGCAATGTGGAGATATTACTGTTTGTGCATTTACAATATTCATTGATTTTTGCCATTGAAAAACGTCCAGAAATGTTTGAAGCTACTGACTGAATGAAAGGAGCTGGCATCTCACTCTCTTTGAATCTTCTTTATCATGCTAGGATTAGCAGGAAAAAGCAAAAAATTTCAGAATTGCACCTTGCAATGTGGAGATATTACTGTTTGTGCATTTACAATATTCATTGATTTTTGCCATTGAAAAACATGTTTTTCATATACCAGAAATGTTTGAAGCTACTGACTGAATGAAAGGAGCTGGCATCTCACTCTCTTTGAATCTTCTTTATCATGCTAGGATTAACAGGAAAAAGCAAAAAATTTCAGAATTGCACCTTGCAATGTGGAGATATTACTGTTTGTGCATTTACAATATTCATTGATTTTTGCCATTGAAAAACATGTTTTTCATATACCAGAAATGTTTGAAGCTACTGACTGAATGAAAGGAGCTGGCATCTCACTCTCTTTGAATCTTCTTTATCATGCTAGGATTAACAGGAAAAAGCTAAAAATTTCAGAATTGCACCTTGCAATGTGGAGATATTACTGTTTGTGCATTTACAATATTCATTGATTTTTGCCATTGAAAAACGTCCAGAAATGTTTGAAGCTACTGACTGAATGAAAGGAGCTGGCATCTCACTCTCTTTGAATCTTCTTTATCATGCTAGGATTAGCAGGAAAAAGCAAAAAATTTCAGAATTGCACCTTGCAATGTGGAGATATTACTGTTTGTGCATTTACAATATTCATTGATTTTTGCCATTGAAAAACATGTTTTTCATATACCAGAAATGTTTGAAGCTACTGACTGAATGAAAGGAGCTGGCATCTCACTCTCTTTGAATCTTCTTTATCATGCTAGGATTAGCAGGAAAAAGCAAAAAATTTCAGAATTGCACCTTGCAATGTGGAGATATTACTGTTTGTGCATTTACAATATTCATTGATTTTTGCCATTGAAAAACATGTTTTTCATATACCAGAAATGTTTGAAGCTACTGACTGAATGAAAGGAGCTGGCATCTCACTCTCTTTGAATCTTCTTTATCATGCTAGGATTAACAGGAAAAATCAAAAAATTTCAGAATTGCACCTTGCAATGTGGAGATATTACTGTTTGTGCATTTACAATATTCATTGATTTTTGCCATTGAAAAACATGTTTTTCATATTCCAGAAATGTTTGAAGCTACTGACTGAATGAAAGGAGCTGGCATCTCACTCTCTTTGAATCTTCTTTATTATGCTAGGATTAACAGGAAAAAGCAAAAAATTTCAGAATTGCACCTTGCAATGTGGAGATATTACTGTTTGTGCATTTACAATATTCATTGATTTTTGCCATTGAAAAACGTCCAGAAATGTTTGAAGCTACTGACTGAATGAAAGGAGCTGGCATCTCACTCTCTTTGAATCTTCTTTATCATGCTAGGATTAGCAGGAAAAAGCAAAAAATTTCAGAATTGCACCTTGCAATGTGGAGATATTACTGTTTGTGCATTTACAATATTCATTGATTTTTGCCATTGAAAAACATGTTTTTCATATACCAGAAATGTTTGAAGCTACTGACTGAATGAAAGGAGCTGGCATCTCACTCTCTTTGAATCTTCTTTATCATGCTAGGATTAGCAGGAAAAAGCAAAAAATTTCAGAATTGCACCTTGCAATGTGGAGATATTACTGTTTGTGCATTTACAATATTCATTGATTTTTGCCATTGAAAAACATGTTTTTCATATACCAGAAATGTTTGAAGCTACTGACTGAATGAAAGGAGCTGGCATCTCACTCTCTTTGAATCTTCTTTATCATGCTAGGATTAACAGGAAAAAGCAAAAAATTTCAGAAGTGCACCTTGCAATGTGGAGATATTACTGTTTGTGCATTTACAATATTCATTGATTTTAGCCATTGAAAAACGTCCAGAAATGTTTGAAGCTACTGACTGAATGAAAGGAGCTGGCATCTCACTCTCTTTGAATCTTCTTTATCATGCAAGGATTAACAGGAAAAAGCTAAAAATTTCAGAATTGCACCTTGCAATGTGGAGATATTACTGTTTGTGCATTTACAATATTCATTGATTTTTGCCATTGAAAAACATGTTTTTCATATACCAGAAATGTTTGAAGCTACTGACTGAATGAAAGGAGCTGGCATCTCACTCTCTTTGAATCTTCTTTATCATGCTAGGATTAGCAGGAAAAAGCAAAACATTTCAGAATTGCACCTTGCATTGTGGAGATATTACTGTTTGTGCATTTACAATATTCATTGATTTTTGCCATTGAAAAACGTTTTTCATATACCAGAAATGTTTGAAGCTACTGACTGAATGAAAGGAGCTGGCATCTCACTCTCTTTGAATCTTCTTTATCATGCTAGGATTAGCAGGAAAAAGCAAAAAATTTCAGAATTGCACCTTGCAATGTGGAGATATTACTGTTTGTGCATTTACAATATTCATTGATTTTTGCCATTGAAAAACATGTTTTTCATATACCAGAAATGTTTGAAGCTACTGACTGAATGAAAGGAGCTGGCATCTCACTCTGAATCTTCTTTATCATGCTAGGATTAACAGGAAAAAGCAAAAAATTTCAGAATTGCACCTTGCAATGTGGAGATATTACTGTTTGTGCATTTACAATATTCATTGATTTTTGCCATTGAAAAACATGTTTTTCATATACCAGAAATGTTTGAAGCTACTGACTGAATGAAAGGAGCTGGCATCTCACTCTCTTTGAATCTTCTTTATCATGCTAGGATTAACAGGAAAAAGCAAAAAATTTCAGAATTGCACCTTGCAATGTGGAGATATTACTGTTTGTGCATTTACAATATTCATTGATTTTTGCCATTGAAAAACGTCCAGAAATGTTTGAAGCTACTGACTGAATGAAAGGAGCTGGCATCTCACTCTCTTTGAATCTTCTTTATCATGCTAGGATTAGCAGGAAAAAGCAAAAAATTTCAGAATTGCACCTTGCAATGTGGAGATATTACTGTTTGTGCATTTACAATATTCATTGATTTTTGCCATTGAAAAACATGTTTTTCATATACCAGAAATGTTTGAAGCTACTGACTGAATGAAAGGAGCTGGCATCTCACTCTCTTTGAATCTTCTTTATCATGCTAGGATTAACAGGAAAAAGCAAAAAATTTCAGAATTGCACCTTGCAATGTGGAGATATTACTGTTTGTGCATTTACAATATTCATTGATTTTTGCCATTGAAAAACGTCCAGAAATGTTTGAAGCTACTGACTGAATGAAAGGAGCTGGCATCTCACTCTCTTTGAATCTTCTTTATCATGCTAGGATTAACAGGAAAAAGCTAAAAATTTCAGAATTGCACCTTGCAATGTGGAGATATTACTGTTTGTGCATTTACAATATTCATTGATTTTTGCCATTGAAAAACATGTTTTTCATATACCAGAAATGTTTGAAGCTACTGACTGAATGAAAGGAGCTGGCATCTCACTCTCTTTGAATCTTCTTTATCATGCTAGGATTAGCAGGAAAAAGCAAAAAATTTCAGAATTGCACCTTGCAATGTGGAGATATTACTGTTTGTGCATTTACAATATTCATTGATTTTTGCCATTGAAAAACATGTTTTTCATATACCAGAAATGTTTGAAGCTACTGACTGAATGAAAGGAGCTGGCATCTCACTCTCTTTGAATCTTCTTTATCATGCTAGGATTAGCAGGAAAAAGCAAAACATTTCAGAATTGCACCTTGCAATGTGGAGATATTACTGTTTGTGCATTTACAATATTCATTGATTTTTGCCATTGAAAAACATGTTTTTCATATACCAGAAATGTTTGAAGCTACTGACTGTATGAAAGGAGCTGGCATCTCACTCTCTTTGAATCTTCTTTATCATGCTAGGATTAACAGGAAAAAGCAAAAAATTTCAGAATTGCACCTTGCAATGTGGAGATATTACTGTTTGTGCATTTACAATATTCATTGATTTTTGCCATTGAAAAACGTCCAGAAATGTTTGAAGCTACTGACTGAATGAAAGGAGCTGGCATCTCACTCTCTTTGAATCTTCTTTATCATGCTAGGATTAGCAGGAAAAAGCAAAAAATTTCAGAATTGCACCTTGCAATATGGAGATATTACTGTTTGTGCATTTACAATATTTCAATGGCAAAAATCAATGAATATTGTAAATGCACAAACAGTAATTTATCCGCATTGCAAGGTGCAATTCTGAAATTTTTTGCTTTTTCCTGCTCCTCTTAGCATGATAAAGAAGATTCAAAGAGAGTGAGATGCCAGCTCCTTTCATTCAGTCAGTAGCTTCAAACATTTCTGGTATATGAATAACATGATGTTTTTCAATGGCAAAAATCAATGAATATTGTAAATGCACAAACAGTAATTTCTCCGCATAGCAAGGTGCAATTCTGAAATTTTTTGCTTTTTCCTGCTCCTCTTAGCATGATAAAGAAGATTCAAAGAGAGTGAGATGCCAGCTCCTTTCATTCAGTCAGTAGCTTCAATCATTTCTGGACGTTTTTCAATGGCAAAAATCAATAAATATTGTAAATGCACAAACAGTAATTTCTCCGCATTGCAAGGTGCAATTCTGAAATTTTTTGCTTTTTCCTGCTCCTCTTAGCATGATAAAGAAGATTCAAAGAGAGTGAGATGCCAGCTCCTTTCATTCAGTCAGTAGCTTCAAACATTTCTGGTATATGAATAACATGATGTTTTTCAATGGCAAAAATCAATGAATATTGTAAATGCACAAACAGTAATTTCTCCGCATTGCAAGGTGCAATTCTGAAATTTTTTGCTTTTTCCTGCTCCTCTTAGCATGATAAAGAAGATTCAAAGAGAGTGAGATGCCAGCTCCTTTCATTCAGTCAGTAGCTTCAATCATTTCTGGACGTTTTTCAATGGCAAAAATCAATGAATATTGTAAATGCACAAACAGTAATTTCTCCGCATTGCAAGGTGCAATTCTGAATTTTTTTACTTTTTCCTGCTCCTCTTAGCATGGTAAAGAAGATTCAAAGAGAGTGAGATGCCAGCTCCTTTCATTCAGTCAGTAGCTTCAATCATTTCTGGTATATGAATAACATGATGTTTTTCAATGGCAAAAATCAATGAATATTGTAAATGCACAAACAGTAATTTCTCCGCAATGCAAGGTGCAATTCTGAAATTTTTTGCTTTTTCCTGCTCCTCTTAGCATGATAAAGAAGATTCAAAGAGAGTGAGATGCCAGCTCCTTTCATTCAGTCAGTAGCTTCAATCATTTCTGGACGTTTTTCAATGGCAAAAATCAATGAATATTGTAAATGCATAAACTAATTTCTCCGCATTGCAAGGTGCAATTCTGAAATTTTTTGCTTTTTCCTGCTCCTCTTAGCATGATAAAGAAGATTCAAAGAGAGTGAGATGCCAGCTCCTTTCATTCAGTCAGTAGCTTCAATCATTTCTGGTAAATGAATAACATGATGTTTTTCAATGGCAAAAATCAATGAATTTTGTAAATGCACAAACAGTAATTTCTCCGCATTGCAAGGCGCAATTCTGAAATTTTTTGCTTTTTCCTGCTCCTCTTAGCATGATAAAGAAGATTCAAAGAGAGTGAGATGCCAGCTCCTTTCATTCAGTCAGTAGCTTCAATCATTTCTGGACGTTTTTCAATGGCAAAAATCAATGAATATTGTAAATGCACAAACAGTAATTTCTCCGCATTGCAAGGTGCAATTCTGAAATTTTTTGCTTTTTCCTGCTCCTCTTAGCATGATAAAGAAGATTCAAAGAGAGTGAGATGCCAGCTCCTTTCATTCAGTCACTAGGTTCAATCATTTCTGGACGTTTTTCAATGGCAAAAATCAATGAATATTGTAAATGCACAAACAGTAATTTCTCCGCATTGCAAGGTGCAATTCTGAAATTTTTTGCTTTTTCCTGCTCCTCTTATCATGATAAAGAAGATTCAAAGAGAGTGAGGTGCCAGCTCCTTTCATTCAGTCAGTAGCTTCAAACATTTCTGGTATATGAATAACATGTTTTTCAATGGCAAAAATCAATGAATATTGTAAATGCACAAACAGTAATTTCTCCGCATTGCAAGGTGCAATTCTGAAATTTTTTGCTTTTTCCTGCTCCTCTTAGCATGATAAAGAAGATTCAAAGAGAGTGAGATGCCAGCTCCTTTCATTCAGTCAGTAGCTTCAATCATTTCTGGACGTTTTTCAATGTCAAAAATCAATGAATATTGTAAATGCACAAACAGTAATTTCTCCGCATTGCAAGGTGCAATTCTGAAATTTTTTGCTTTTTCCTGCTCCTCTTAGCATGATAAAGAAGATTCAAAGAGAGTGAGATGCCAGCTCCTTTCATTCAGTCAGTAGCTTCAATCATTTCTGGAAGTTTTTCAATGGCAAAAATCAATGAATATTGTAAATGCACAAACTGTAATTTCTCCGCATTGCAAGGTGCAATTCTGAAATTTTTTGCTTTTTCCTGCTCCTCTTAGCATGATAAAGAAGATTCAAAGAGAGTGAGATGCCAGCTCCTTTCATTCAGTCAGTAGCTTCAATCATTTCTGGACGTTTTTCAATGGCAAAAATCAATGAATATTGTAAATGCACAAACAGTAATTTCTCCGCATTGCAAGGTGCAATTCTGAAATTTTTTGCTTTTTCCTGCTCCTCTTAGCATGATAAAGAAGATTCAAAGAGAGTGAGATGCCAGCTCCTTTCATTCAGTCAGTAGCTTCAAACATTTCTGGTATATGAATAACATGATGTTTTTCAATGGCAAAAATCAATGAATATTGTAAATGCACAAACAGTAATTTCTCCGCATTGCAAGGTGCAATTCTGAAATTTTTTGCTTTTTCCTGCTCCTCTTAGCATGATAAAGAAGATTCAAAGAGAGTGAGATGCCAGCTCCTTTCATTCAGTCAGTAGCTTCAATCATTTCTGGACGTTTTTCAATGGCAAAAATCAATGAATATTGTAAATGCACAAACAGTAATTTCTCCGCATTGCAAGGTGCAATTCTGAAATTTTTTGCTTTTTCCTGCTCCTCTTAGCATGATAAAGAAGATTCAAAGAGAGTGAGATGCCAGCTCCTTTCATTCAGTCAGTAGCTTCAAACATTTCTGGTATATGAATAACATGATGTTTTTCAATGGCAAAAATCAATGAATATTGTAAATGCACAAACAGTAATTTCTCCGCATTGCAAGGTGCAATTCTGAAATTTTTTGCTTTTTCCTGCTCCTCTTAGCATGATAAAGAAGATTCAAAGAGAGTGAGATGCCAGCTCCTTTCATTCAGTCAGTAGCTTCAAACATTTCTGGACGTTTTTCAATTGCAAAAATCAATGGATATTGTAAATGCACAAACAGTAATTTCTCCGCATTGCAAGGTGCAATTCTGAAATTTTTTGCTTTTTCCTGCTCCTCTTAGCATGATAAAGAAGATTCAAAGAGAGTGAGATGCCAGCTCCTTTCATTCAGTCAGTAGCTTCAATCATTTCTGGTATATGAATAACATGATGTTTTTCAATGGCAAAAATCAATGAATATTGTAAATGCACAAACAGTAATTTCTCCGCATTGCAAGGTGCAATTCTGAAATTTTTTGCTTTTTCCTGCTCCTCTTAGCATGATAAAGAAGATTCAAAGAGAGTGAGATGCCAGCTCCTTTCATTCAGTCAGTAGCTTCAAACATTTCTGGTATATGAATAACATGATGTTTTTCAATGGCAAAAATCAATGAATATTGTAAATGCACAAACAGTAATTTCTCCGCATTGCAAGGTGCAATTCTGAAATTTTTTGCTTTTTCCTGCTCCTCTTAGCATGATAAAGAAGATTCAAAGAGAGTGAGATGCCAGCTCCTTTCATTCAGTCAGTAGCTTCAAACATTTCTGGACGTTTTTCAATTGCAAAAATCAATGGATATTGTAAATGCACAAACAGTAATTTCTCCGCATTGCAAGGTGCAATTCTGAAATTTTTTGCTTTTTCCTGCTCCTCTTAGCATGATAAAGAAGATTCAAAGAGAGTGAGATGCCAGCTACTTTCATTCAGTCAGTAGCTTCAATCATTTCTGGTATATGAATAACATGATGTTTTTCAATGGCAAAAATCAATGAATATTGTAAATGCACAAACAGTAATTTCTCCGCATTGCAAGGTGCAATTCTGAAATTTTTTGCTTTTTCCTGCTCCTCTTAGCATGATAAAGAAGATTCAAAGAGAGTGAGATGCCAGCTCCTTTCATTCAGTCAGTAGCTTCAATCATTTCTGGTATATGAATAACATGATGTTTTTCAATGGCAAAAATCAATGAATATTGTAAATGCGCAAAGAGTAATTTATCCGCATTGCAAGGTGCAATTCTGAAATTTTTTGCTTTTTCCTGCTCCTCTTAGCATGATAAAGAAGATTCAAAGAGAGTGAGATGCCAGCTCCTTTCATTCAGTCAGTAGCTTCAAACATTTCTGGTATATGAATAACATGATGTTTTTCAATGGCAAAAATCAATGAATATTGTAAATGCACAAACAGTAATTTCTCCGCATTGCAAGGTGCAATTCTGAAATTTTTTGCTTTTTCCTGCTCCTCTTAGCATGATAAAGAAGATTCAAAGAGAGTGAGATGCCAGCTCCTTTCATTCAGTCAGTAGCTTCAATCATTTCTGGTATATGAATAACATGATGTTTTTCAATGGCAAAAATCAATGAATTTTGTAAATGCACAAACAGCAATTTCTCCGCGTTGCAAGGTGCAATTCTGAAATTTTTTGCTTTTTCCTGCTCCTCTTAGCATGATAAAGAAGATTCAAAGAGAGTGAGATGCCAGCTCCTTTCATTCAGTCAGTAGCTTCAATCATTTCTGGACGTTTTTCAATGGCAAAAATCAATGAATATTGTAAATGCACAAACAGTAATTTCTCCGCATTGCAAGGTGCAATTCTGAAATTTTTTGCTTTTTCCTGCTCCTCTTAGCATGATAAAGAAGATTCAAAGAGAGTGAGATGCCAGCTCCTTTCATTCAGTCAGTAGCTTCAAACATTTCTGGTATATGAATAACATGATGTTTTTCAATGGCAAAAATCAATGAATATTGTAAATGCACAAACAGTAATTTCTCCGCATTGCAAGGTGCAATTCTGAAATTTTTTGCTTTTTCCTGCTCCTCTTAGCATGATAAAGAAGATTCAAAGAGAGTGAGATGCCAGCTCCTTTCGTTCAGTCAGTAGCTTCAATCATTTCTGGACGTTTTTCAATGGTAAAAATCAATGAATATTGTAAATGCACAAACAGTAATTTCTCCGCATTGCAAGGTGCAATTCTGAAATTTTTTGCTTTTTCCTGCTCCTCTTAGCATGATAAAGAAGATTCAAAGAGAGTGAGATGCCAGCTCCTTTCATTCAGTCAGTAGCTTCAAACATTTCTGGTATATGAATAACATGATGTTTTTCAATGGCAAAAATCAATGAATATTGTAAATGCACAAACAGTAATTTCTCCGCATTGCAAGGTGTAATTCTGAAATTTTTTGCTTTTTCCTGCTCCTCTTAGCATGATAAAGAAGATTCAAAGAGAGTGAGATGCCAGCTCCTTTCATTCAGTCAGTAGCTTCAAACATTTCTGGTATATGAATAACATGATGTTTTTCAATGGCAAAAATCAATGAATATTGTAAATGCACAAACAGTAATTTCTCCGCATTGCAAGGTGCAATTCTGAAATTTTTTGCTTTTTCCTGCTCCTCTTAGCATGATAAAGAAGATTCAAAGAGAGTGAGATGCCAGCTCCTTTCATTCAGTCAGTAGCTTCAATCATTTCTGGACGTTTTTCAATGGCAAAAATCAATGAATATTGTAAATGCACAAACAGTAATTTCTCCGCATTGCAAGGTGCAATTCTGAAATTTTTTGCTTTTTCCTGCTCCTCTTAGCATGATAAAGAGATTCAAAGAGAGTGAGATGCCAGCTCCTTTCATTCAGTCAGTAGCTTCAAACATTTCTGGTATATGAATAACATGATGTTTTTCAATGGTAAAAATCAATGAATATTGTAAATGCACAAACAGTAATTTCTCCGCATTGCAAGGTGCAATTCTGAAATTTTTTGCTTTTTCCTGCTCCTCTTAGCATGATAAAGAAGATTCAAAGAGAGTGAGATGCCAGCTCCTTTCATTCAGTCAGTAGCTTCAATCATTTCTGGTATATGAATAACATGATGTTTTTCAATGGCAAAAATCAATGAATATTGTAAATGCACAAACAGTAATTTATCCGCATTGCAAGGTGCAATTCTGAAATTTTTTGCTTTTTCCTGCTCCTCTTAGCATGATAAAGAAGATTCAAAGAGAGTGAGATGCCAGCTCCTTTCATTCAGTCAGTAGCTTCAAACATTTCTGGTATATGAATAACATGATGTTTTTCAATGGCAAAAATCAATGAATATTGTAAATGCACAAACAGTAATTTCTCCGCATTGCAAGGTGCAATTCTGAAATTTTTTGCTTTTTCCTGCTCCTCTTAGCATGATAAATAAGATTCAAAGAGAGTGAGATGCCAGCTCCTTTCATTCAGTCAGTAGCTTCAATCATTTCTGGAAGTTTTTCAATGGCAAAAATCAATGAATATTGTAAATGCACAAACAGTAATTTCTCCGCATTGCAAGGTGCAATTCTGAAATTTTTTGCTTTTTCCTGCTCCTCTTAGCATGATAAAGAAGATTCAAAGAGAGTGAGATGCCAGCTCCTTTCATTCAGTCAGTAGCTTCAATCATTTCTGGACGTTTTTCAATGGCAAAAATCAATGAATATTGTAAATGCACAAACAGTAATTTCTCCGCATTGCAAGGTGCAATTCTGAAATTTTTTGCTTTTTCCTGCTCCTCTTAGCATGATAAAGAAGATTCAAAGAGAGTGAGATGCCAGCTCCTTTCATTCAGTCAGTAGCTTCAATCATTTCTGGAAGTTTTTCAATGGCAAAAATTAATGAATATTGTAAATGCACAAACAGTAATTTCTCCGCATTGCAAGGTGCAATTCTGAAATTTTTTGCTTTTTCCTGCTCCTCTTAGCATGATAAAGAAGATTCAAAGAGAGTGAGATGCCAGCTCCTTTCATTCAGTCAGTAGCTTCAATCATTTCTGGACGTTTTTCAATGGCAAAAATCAATGAATATTGTAAATGCACAAACAGTAATTTCTCCGCATTGCAAGGTGCAATTCTGAAATTTTTTGCTTTCTCCTGCTCCTCTTAGCATGATAAAGAAGATTCAAAGAGAGTGAGATGCCAGCTCCTTTCATTCAGTCAGTAGCTTCAATCATTTCTGGACGTTTTTCAATGGCAAAAATCAGTGAATATTGTAAATGCACAAACAGTAATTTCTCCGCATTGCAAGGTGCAATTCTGAAATTTTTTGCTTTTTCCTGCTCCTCTTAGAATGATAAAGAAGATTCAAAGAGAGTGAGATGCCAGCTCCTTTCATTCAGTCAGTAGCTTCAAACATTTCTGGTATATGAATAACATGATGTTTTTCAATGGCAAAAATCAATGAATATTGTAAATGCACAAACAGTAATTTCTCCGCATTGCAAGGTGCAATTCTGAAATTTTTTGCTTTTTCCTGCTCCTCTTAGCATGATAAAGAAGATTCAAAGAGAGTGAGATGCCAGCTCCTTTCATTCAGTCAGTAGCTTCAATCATTTCTGGACGTTTTTCAATGGCAAAAATCAATGAATATTGTAAATGCACAAACAGTAATTTCTCCGCATTGCAAGGTGCAATTCTGAAATTTTTTGCTTTTTCCTGCTCCTCTTAGCATGATAAAGAAGATTCAAAGAGAGTGAGATGCCAGCTCCTTTCATTCAGTCAGTAGCTTCAAACATTTCTGGTATATGAATAACATGATGTTTTTCAATGGCAAAAATCAATGAACATTGTAAATGCACAAACAGTAATTTCTCCGCATTGCAAGGTGCAATTCTGAAATTTTTTGCTTTTTCCTGCTCCTCTTAGCATGATAAAGAAGATTCAAAGAGAGTGAGATGCCAGCTCCTTTCATTCAGTCAGTAGCTTCAATCATTTCTGGACGTTTTTCAATGGCAAAAATCAATGAATATTGTAAATGCACAAACAGTAATTTCTCCGCATTGCAAGGTGCAATTCTGAAATTTTTTGCTTTTTCCTGCTCCTCTTAGCATGATAAAGAAGATTCAAAGAGAGTGAGATGCCAGCTCCTTTCATTCAGTCAGTAGCTTCAATCATTTCTGGAAGTTTTTCAATGGCAAAAATCAATGAATATTGTAAATGCACAAACAGTAATTTCTCCGCATTGCAAGGTGCAATTCTGAAATTTTTTGCTTTTTCCTGCTCCTCTTAGCATGATAAAGAAGATTCAAAGAGAGTGAGATGCCAGCTCCTTTCATTCAGTCAGTAGCTTCAATCATTTCTGGACGTTTTTCAATGGCAAAAATCAATGAATATTGTAAATGCACAAACAGTAATTTCTCCGCATTGCAAGGTGCAATTCTGAAATTTTTTGCTTTTTCCTGCTCCTCTTAGCATGATAAAGAAGATTCAAAGAGAGTGAGATGCCAGCTCCTTTCATTCAGTCAGTAGCTTCAATCATTTCTGGAAGTTTTTCAATGGCAAAAATTAATGAATATTGTAAATGCACAAACAGTAATTTCTCCGCATTGCAAGGTGCAATTCTGAAATTTTTTGCTTTTTCCTGCTCCTCTTAGCATGATAAAGAAGATTCAAAGAGAGTGAGATGCCAGCTCCTTTCATTCAGTCAGTAGCTTCAATCATTTCTGGACGTTTTTCAATGGCAAAAATCAATGAATATTGTAAATGCACAAACAGTAATTTCTCCGCATTGCAAGGTGCAATTCTGAAATTTTTTGCTTTTTCCTGCTCCTCTTAGCATGATAAAGAAGATTCAAAGAGAGTGAGATGCCAGCTCCTTTCATTCAGTCAGTAGCTTCAATCATTTCTGGACGTTTTTCAATGGCAAAAATCAGTGAATATTGTAAATGCACAAACAGTAATTTCTCCGCATTGCAAGGTGCAATTCTGAAATTTTTTGCTTTTTCCTGCTCCTCTTAGCATGATAAAGAAGATTCAAAGAGAGTGAGATGCCAGCTCCTTTCATTCAGTCAGTAGCTTCAAACATTTCTGGTATATGAATAACATGATGTTTTTCAATGGCAAAAATCAATGAGTATTGTAAATGCCCAAACAGTAATTTCTCCGCATTGCAAGGTGCAATTCTGAAATTTTTTGCTTTTTCCTGCTCCTCTTAGCATGATAAAGAAGATTCAAAGAGAGTGAGATGCCAGCTCCTTTCATTCAGTCAGTAGCTTCAATCATTTCTGGACGTTTTTCAATGGCAAAAATCAATGAATATTGTAAATGCACAAACAGTAATTTCTCCGCATTGCAAGGTGCAATTCTGAAATTTTTTGCTTTTTCCTGCTCCTCTTAGCATGATAAAGAAGATTCAAAGAGAGTGAGATGCCAGCTCCTTTCATTCAGTCAGTAGCTTCAAACATTTCTGGTATATGAATAACATGATGTTTTTCAATGGCAAAAATCAATGAATATTGTAAATGCACAAACAGTAATTTCTCCGCATTGCAAGGTGCAATTCTGAAATTTTTTGCTTTTTCCTGCTCCTCTTAGCATGATAAAGAAGATTCAAAGAGAGTGAGATGCCAGCTCCTTTCATTCAGTCAGTAGCTTCAATCATTTCTGGACGTTTTTCAATGGCAAAAATCAATGAATATTGTAAATGCACAAACAGTAATTTCTCCGCATTGCAAGGGTCAATTCTGAAATTTTTTGCTTTTTCCTGCTCCTCTTAGCATGATAAAGAAGATTCAAAGAGAGTGAGATGCCAGCTCCTTTCATTCAGTCAGTAGCTTCAATCATTTCTGGAAGTTTTTCAATGGCAAAAATCAATGAATATTGTAAATGCACAAACAGTAATTTCTCCGCATTGCAAGGTGCAATTCTGAAATTTTTTGCTTTTTCCTGCTCCTCTTAGCATGATAAAGAAGATTCAAAGAGAGTGAGATGCCAGCTCCTTTCATTCAGTCAGTAGCTTCAATCATTTCTGGACGTTTTTCAATGGCAAAAATCAATGAATATTGTAAATGCACAAACAGTAATTTCTCCGCATTGCAAGGTGCAATTCTGAAATTTTTTGCTTTTTCCTGCTCCTCTTAGCATGATAAAGAAGATTCAAAGAGAGTGAGATGCCAGCTCCTTTCATTCAGTCAGTAGCTTCAATCATTTCTGGAAGTTTTTCAATGGCAAAAATTAATGAATATTGTAAATGCACAAACAGTAAATTCTCCGCATTGCAAGGTGCAATTCTGAAATTTTTTGCTTTTTCCTGCTCCTCTTAGCATGATAAAGAAGATTCAAAGAGAGTGAGATGCCAGCTCCTTTCATTCAGTCAGTAGCTTCAATCATTTCTGGACGTTTTTCAATGACAAAAATCAATGAATATTGTAAATGCACAAACAGTAATTTCTCCGCATTGCAAGGTGCAATTCTGAAATTTTTTGCTTTTTCCTGCTCCTCTTAGCATGATAAAGAAGATTCAAAGAGAGTGAGATGCCAGCTCCTTTCATTCAGTCAGTAGCTTCAATCATTTCTGGACGTTTTTCAATGGCAAAAATCAGTGAATATTGTAAATGCACAAACAGTAATTTCTCCGCATTGCAAGGTGCAATTCTGAAATTTTTTGCTTTTTCCTGCTCCTCTTAGCATGATAAAGAAGATTCAAAGAGAGTGAGATGCCAGCTCCTTTCATTCAGTCAGTAGCTTCAAACATTTCTGGTATATGAATAACATGATGTTTTTCAATGGCAAAAATCAATGAATATTGTAAATGCACAAACAGTAATTTCTCCGCATTGCAAGGTGCAATTCTGAAATTTTTTGCTTTTTCCTGCTCCTCTTAGCATGATAAAGAAGATTCAAAGAGAGTGAGATGCCAGCTCCTTTCATTCAGTCAGTAGCTTCAATCATTTCTGGACGTTTTTCAATGGCAAAAATCAATGAATATTGTAAATGCACAAACAGTAATTTCTCCGCATTGCAAGGTGCAATTCTGAAATTTTTTGCTTTTTCCTGCTCCTCTTAGCATGATAAAGAAGATTCAAAGAGAGTGAGATGCCAGCTCCTTTCATTCAGTCAGTAGCTTCAATCATTTCTGGAAGTTTTTCAATGGCAAAAATCAATGAATATTGTAAATGCACAAACAGTAATTTCTCCGCATTGCAAGGTGCAATTCTGAAATTTTTTGCTTTTTCCTGCTCCTCTTAGCATGATAAAGAAGATTCAAAGAGAGTGAGATGCCAGCTCCTTTCATTCAGTCAGTAGCTTCAATCATTTCTGGACGTTTTTCAATGGCAAAAATCAATGAATATTGTAAATGCACAAACAGTAATTTCTCCGCATTGCAAGGTGCAATTCTGAAATTTTTTGCTTTTTCCTGCTCCTCTTAGCATGATAAAGAAGATTCAAAGAGAGTGAGATGCCAGCTCCTTTCATTCAGTCAGTAGCTTCAAACATTTCTGGTATATGAATAACATGATGTTTTTCAATGGCAAAAATCAATGAATATTGTAAATGCACAAACAGTAATTTCTCCGCATTGCAAGGTGCAATTCTGAAATTTTTTGCTTTTTCCTGCTCCTCTTAGCATGATAAAGAAGATTCAAAGAGAGTGAGATGCCAGCTCCTTTCATTCAGTCAGTAGCTTCAATCATTTCTGGACGTTTTTCAATGGCAAAAATCAATGAATATTGTAAATGCACAAACAGTAATTTCTCCGCATTGCAAGGTGCAATTCTGAAATTTTTTGCTTTTTCCTGCTCCTCTTAGCATGATAAAGAAGATTCAAAGAGAGTGAGATGCCAGCTCCTTTCATTCAGTCAGTAGCTTCAATCATTTCTGGAAGTTTTTCAATGGCAAAAATCAATGAATATTGTAAATGCACAAACAGTAATTTCTCCGCATTGCAAGGTGCAATTCTGAAATTTTTTGCTTTTTCCTGCTCCTCTTAGCATGATAAAGAAGATTCAAAGAGAGTGAGATGCCAGCTCCTTTCATTCAGTCAGTAGCTTCAATCATTTCTGGACGTTTTTCAATGGCAAAAATCAATGAATATTGTAAATGCACAAACAGTAATTTCTCCGCATTGCAAGGTGCAATTCTGAAATTTTTTGCTTTTTCCTGCTCCTCTTAGCATGATAAAGAAGATTCAAAGAGAGTGAGATGCCAGCTCCTTTCATTCAGTCAGTAGCTTCAATCATTTCTGGAAGTTTTTCAATGGCAAAAATTAATGAATATTGTAAATGCACAAACAGTAAATTCTCCGCATTGCAAGGTGCAATTCTGAAATTTTTTGCTTTTTCCTGCTCCTCTTAGCATGATAAAGAAGATTCAAAGAGAGTGAGATGCCAGCTCCTTTCATTCAGTCAGTAGCTTCAATCATTTCTGGACGTTTTTCAATGACAAAAATCAATGAATATTGTAAATGCACAAACAGTAATTTCTCCGCATTGCAAGGTGCAATTCTGAAATTTTTTGCTTTTTCCTGCTCCTCTTAGCATGATAAAGAAGATTCAAAGAGAGTGAGATGCCAGCTCCTTTCATTCAGTCAGTAGCTTCAATCATTTCTGGACGTTTTTCAATGGCAAAAATCAGTGAATATTGTAAATGCACAAACAGTAATTTCTCCGCATTGCAAGGTGCAATTCTGAAATTTTTTGCTTTTTCCTGCTCCTCTTAGCATGATAAAGAAGATTCAAAGAGAGTGAGATGCCAGCTCCTTTCATTCAGTCAGTAGCTTCAAACATTTCTGGTATATGAATAACATGATGTTTTTCAATGGCAAAAATCAATGAATATTGTAAATGCACAAACAGTAATTTCTCCGCATTGCAAGGTGCAATTCTGAAATTTTTTGCTTTTTCCTGCTCCTCTTAGCATGATAAAGAAGATTCAAAGAGAGTGAGATGCCAGCTCCTTTCATTCAGTCAGTAGCTTCAATCATTTCTGGACGTTTTTCAATGGCAAAAATCAATGAATATTGTAAATGCACAAACAGTAATTTCTCCGCATTGCAAGGTGCAATTCTGAAATTTTTTGCTTTTTCCTGCTCCTCTTAGCATGATAAAGAAGATTCAAAGAGAGTGAGATGCCAGCTCCTTTCATTCAGTCAGTAGCTTCAATCATTTCTGGAAGTTTTTCAATGGCAAAAATCAATGAATATTGTAAATGCACAAACAGTAATTTCTCCGCATTGCAAGGTGCAATTCTGAAATTTTTTGCTTTTTCCTGCTCCTCTTAGCATGATAAAGAAGATTCAAAGAGAGTGAGATGCCAGCTCCTTTCATTCAGTCAGTAGCTTCAATCATTTCTGGACGTTTTTCAATGGCAAAAATCAATGAATATTGTAAATGCACAAACAGTAATTTCTCCGCATTGCAAGGTGCAATTCTGAAATTTTTTGCTTTTTCCTGCTCCTCTTAGCATGATAAAGAAGATTCAAAGAGAGTGAGATGCCAGCTCCTTTCATTCAGTCAGTAGCTTCAATCATTTCTGGAAGTTTTTCAATGGCAAAAATTAATGAATATTGTAAATTCACAAACAGTAATTTCTCCGCATTGCAAGGTGCAATTCTGAAATTTTTTGCTTTTTCCTGCTCCTCTTAGCATGATAAAGAAGATTCAAAGAGAGTGAGATGCCAGCTCCTTTCATTCAGTCAGTAGCTTCAATCATTTCTGGACGTTTTTCAATGGCAAAAATCAATGAATATTGTAAATGCACAAACAGTAATTTCTCCGCATTGCAAGGTGCAATTCTGAAATTTTTTGCTTTTTCCTGCTCCTCTTAGCATGATAAAGAAGATTCAAAGAGAGTGAGATGCCAGCTCCTTTCATTCAGTCAGTAGCTTCAATCATTTCTGGACGTTTTTCAATGGCAAAAATCAGTGAATATTGTAAATGCACAAACAGTAATTTCTCCGCATTGCAAGGTGCAATTCTGAAATTTTTTGCTTTTTCCTGCTCCTCTTAACATGATAAAGAAGATTCAAAGAGAGTGAGATGCCAGCTCCTTTCATTCAGTCAGTAGCTTCAAACATTTCTGGTATATGAATAACATGATGTTTTTCAATGGCAAAAATCAATGAATATTGTAAATGCACAAACAGTAATTTCTCCGCATTGCAAGGTGCAATTCTGAAATTTTTTGCTTTTTCCTGCTCCTCTTAGCATGATAAAGAAGATTCAAAGAGAGTGAGATGCCAGCTCCTTTCATTCAGTCAGTAGCTTCAATCATTTCTGGACGTTTTTCAATGGCAAAAATCAATGAATATTGTAAATGCACAAACAGTAATTTCTCCGCATTGCAAGGTGCAATTCTGAAATTTTTTGCTTTTTCCTGCTCCTCTTAGCATGATAAAGAAGATTCAAAGAGAGTGAGATGCCAGCTCCTTTCATTCAGTCAGTAGCTTCAATCATTTCTGGAAGTTTTTCAATGGCAAAAATCAATGAATATTGTAAATGCACAAACAGTAATTTCTCCGCATTGCAAGGTGCAATTCTGAAATTTTTTGCTTTTTCCTGCTCCTCTTAGCATGATAAAGAAGATTCAAAGAGAGTGAGATGCCAGCTCCTTTCATTCAGTCAGTAGCTTCAATCATTTCTGGACGTTTTTCAATGGCAAAAATCAATGAATATTGTAAATGCACAAACAGTAATTTCTCCGCATTGCAAGGTGCAATTCTGAAATTTTTTGCTTTTTCCTGCTCCTCTTAGCATGATAAAGAAGATTCAAAGAGAGTGAGATGCCAGCTCCTTTCATTCAGTCAGTAGCTTCAAACATTTCTGGTATATGAATAACATGATGTTTTTCAATGGCAAAAATCAATGAATATTGTAAATGCACAAACAATAATTTCTCCGCATTGCAAGGTGCAATTCTGAAATTTTTTGCTTTTTCCTGCTCCTCTTAGCATGATAAAGAAGATTCAAAGAGAGTGAGATGCCAGCTCCTTTCATTCAGTCAGTAGCTTCAATCATTTCTGGACGTTTTTCAATGGCAAAAATCAATGAATATTGTAAATGCACAAACAGTAATTTCTCCGCATTGCAAGGTGCAATTCTGAAATTTTTTGCTTTTTCCTGCTCCTCTTAGCATGATAAAGAAGATTCAAAGAGAGTGAGATGCCAGCTCCTTTCATTCAGTCAGTAGCTTCAATCATTTCTGGACGTTTTTCAATGGCAAAAATCAATGAATATTGTAAATGCACAAACAGTAATTTCTCCGCATTGCAAGGTGCAATTCTGAAATTTTTTTGCTTTTTCCTGCTCCTCTTAGCATGATAAAGAAGATTCAAAGAGAGTGAGATGCCAGCTCCTTTCATTCAGTCAGTAGCTTCAAACATTTCTGGTATATGAATAACATGATGTTTTTCAATGGCAAAAATCAATGAATATTGTAAATGCACAAACAGTAATTTCTCCGCATTGCAAGGTGCAATTCTGAAATTTTTTGCTTTTTCCTGCTCCTCTTAGCATGATAAAGAAGATTCAAAGAGAGTGAGATGCCAGCTCCTTTCATTCAGTCAGTAGCTTCAATCATTTCTGGACGTTTTTCAATGGCAAAAATCAATGAATATTGTAAATGCACAAACAGTAATTTCTCCGCATTGCAAGGTGCAATTCTGAAATTTTTTGCTTTTTCCTGCTCCTCTTAGCATGATAAAGAAGATTCAAAGAGAGTGAGATGCCAGCTGCTTTCATTCAGTCAGTAGCTTCAAACATTTCTGGTATATGAATAACATGATGTTTTTCAATGGCAAAAATCAATGAATATTGTAAATGCACAAACAGTAATTTCTCCGCATTGCAAGGTGCAATTCTGAAATTTTTTGCTTTTTCCTGCTCCTCTTAGCATGATAAAGAAGATTCAAAGAGAGTGAGATGCCAGCTCCTTTCGTTCAGTCAGTAGCTTCAATCATTTCTGGACGTTTTTCAATGGCAAAAATCATTGAATATTGTAAATGCACAAACAGTAATTTCTCCGCATTGCAAGGTGCAATTCTGAAATTTTTTACTTTTTCCTGCTCCTCTTAGCATGATAAAGAAGATTCAAAGAGAGTGAGATGTCAGCTCCTTTCATTCAGTCAGTAGCTTCAATCATTTCTGGTATATGAATAACATGATGTTTTTCAATGGCAAAAATCAATGAATATTGTAAATGCACAAACAGTAATTTCTCCGCATTGCAAGGTGAAATTCTGAAATTTTTTGCTTTTTCCTGCTCCTCTTAGCATGATAAACAAGATTCAAAGAGAGTGAGATAACAGCTCCTTTCATTCAGTCAGTAGCTTCAATCATTTCTGGACGTTTTTCAATGGCAAAAATCAATGAATATTGTAAATGCACAAACAGTAATTTCTCCGCATTGCAAGGTGCAATTCTGAAATTTTTTGCTTTTTCCTGCTCCTCTTAGCATGATAAAGAAGATTCAAAGAGAGTGAGATGCCAGCTCCTTTCATTCAGTCAGTAGCTTCAATCATTTCTGGAAGTTTTTCAATGGCAAAAATTAATGAATATTGTAAATGCACAAACAGTAAATTCTCCGCATTGCAAGGTGCAATTCTGAAATTTTTTGCTTTTTCCTGCTCCTCTTAGCATGATAAAGAAGATTCAAAGAGAGTGAGATGCCAGCTCCTTTCATTCAGTCAGTAGCTTCAATCATTTCTGGACGTTTTTCAATGACAAAAATCAATGAATATTGTAAATGCACAAACAGTAATTTCTCCGCATTGCAAGGTGCAATTCTGAAATTTTTTGCTTTTTCCTGCTCCTCTTAGCATGATAAAGAAGATTCAAAGAGAGTGAGATGCCAGCTCCTTTCATTCAGTCAGTAGCTTCAATCATTTCTGGACGTTTTTCAATGGCAAAAATCAGTGAATATTGTAAATGCACAAACAGTAATTTCTCCGCATTGCAAGGTGCAATTCTGAAATTTTTTGCTTTTTCCTGCTCCTCTTAGCATGATAAAGAAGATTCAAAGAGAGTGAGATGCCAGCTCCTTTCATTCAGTCAGTAGCTTCAAACATTTCTGGTATATGAATAACATGATGTTTTTCAATGGCAAAAATCAATGAATATTGTAAATGCACAAACAGTAATTTCTCCGCATTGCAAGGTGCAATTCTGAAATTTTTTGCTTTTTCCTGCTCCTCTTAGCATGATAAAGAAGATTCAAAGAGAGTGAGATGCCAGCTCCTTTCATTCAGTCAGTAGCTTCAATCATTTCTGGACGTTTTTCAATGGCAAAAATCAATGAATATTGTAAATGCACAAACAGTAATTTCTCCGCATTGCAAGGTGCAATTCTGAAATTTTTTGCTTTTTCCTGCTCCTCTTAGCATGATAAAGAAGATTCAAAGAGAGTGAGATGCCAGCTCCTTTCATTCAGTCAGTAGCTTCAATCATTTCTGGAAGTTTTTCAATGGCAAAAATCAATGAATATTGTAAATGCACAAACAGTAATTTCTCCGCATTGCAAGGTGCAATTCTGAAATTTTTTGCTTTTTCCTGCTCCTCTTAGCATGATAAAGAAGATTCAAAGAGAGTGAGATGCCAGCTCCTTTCATTCAGTCAGTAGCTTCAATCATTTCTGGACGTTTTTCAATGGCAAAAATCAATGAATATTGTAAATGCACAAACAGTAATTTCTCCGCATTGCAAGGTGCAATTCTGAAATTTTTTGCTTTTTCCTGCTCCTCTTAGCATGATAAAGAAGATTCAAAGAGAGTGAGATGCCAGCTCCTTTCATTCAGTCAGTAGCTTCAATCATTTCTGGAAGTTTTTCAATGGCAAAAATTAATGAATATTGTAAATTCACAAACAGTAATTTCTCCGCATTGCAAGGTGCAATTCTGAAATTTTTTGCTTTTTCCTGCTCCTCTTAGCATGATAAAGAAGATTCAAAGAGAGTGAGATGCCAGCTCCTTTCATTCAGTCAGTAGCTTCAATCATTTCTGGACGTTTTTCAATGGCAAAAATCAATGAATATTGTAAATGCACAAACAGTAATTTCTCCGCATTGCAAGGTGCAATTCTGAAATTTTTTGCTTTTTCCTGCTCCTCTTAGCATGATAAAGAAGATTCAAAGAGAGTGAGATGCCAGCTCCTTTCATTCAGTCAGTAGCTTCAATCATTTCTGGACGTTTTTCAATGGCAAAAATCAGTGAATATTGTAAATGCACAAACAGTAATTTCTCCGCATTGCAAGGTGCAATTCTGAAATTTTTTGCTTTTTCCTGCTCCTCTTAACATGATAAAGAAGATTCAAAGAGAGTGAGATGCCAGCTCCTTTCATTCAGTCAGTAGCTTCAAACATTTCTGGTATATGAATAACATGATGTTTTTCAATGGCAAAAATCAATGAATATTGTAAATGCACAAACAGTAATTTCTCCGCATTGCAAGGTGCAATTCTGAAATTTTTTGCTTTTTCCTGCTCCTCTTAGCATGATAAAGAAGATTCAAAGAGAGTGAGATGCCAGCTCCTTTCATTCAGTCAGTAGCTTCAATCATTTCTGGACGTTTTTCAATGGCAAAAATCAATGAATATTGTAAATGCACAAACAGTAATTTCTCCGCA
This sequence comes from Phyllobates terribilis, assembly GCF_046119375.1. Classification (NCBI taxonomy): domain Eukaryota; kingdom Metazoa; phylum Chordata; class Amphibia; order Anura; family Dendrobatidae; genus Phyllobates; species Phyllobates terribilis. The sequence continues at coordinate 416,624 of NW_027363292.1, forward strand.
TTGCAAGGTGCAATTCTGAAATTTTTTGCTTTTTCCTGCTCCTCTTAGCATGATAAAGAAGATTCAAAGAGAGTGAGATGCCAGCTCCTTTCATTCAGTCAGTAGCTTCAATCATTTCTGGAAGTTTTTCAATGGCAAAAATCAATGAATATTGTAAATGCACAAACAGTAATTTCTCCGCATTGCAAGGTGCAATTCTGAAATTTTTTGCTTTTTCCTGCTCCTCTTAGCATGATAAAGAAGATTCAAAGAGAGTGAGATGCCAGCTCCTTTCATTCAGTCAGTAGCTTCAATCATTTCTGGACGTTTTTCAATGGCAAAAATCAATGAATATTGTAAATGCACAAACAGTAATTTCTCCGCATTGCAAGGTGCAATTCTGAAATTTTTTGCTTTTTCCTGCTCCTCTTAGCATGATAAAGAAGATTCAAAGAGAGTGAGATGCCAGCTCCTTTCATTCAGTCAGTAGCTTCAAACATTTCTGGTATATGAATAACATGATGTTTTTCAATGGCAAAAATCAATGAATATTGTAAATGCACAAACAATAATTTCTCCGCATTGCAAGGTGCAATTCTGAAATTTTTTGCTTTTTCCTGCTCCTCTTAGCATGATAAAGAAGATTCAAAGAGAGTGAGATGCCAGCTCCTTTCATTCAGTCAGTAGCTTCAATCATTTCTGGACGTTTTTCAATGGCAAAAATCAATGAATATTGTAAATGCACAAACAGTAATTTCTCCGCATTGCAAGGTGCAATTCTGAAATTTTTTGCTTTTTCCTGCTCCTCTTAGCATGATAAAGAAGATTCAAAGAGAGTGAGATGCCAGCTCCTTTCATTCAGTCAGTAGCTTCAATCATTTCTGGACGTTTTTCAATGGCAAAAATCAATGAATATTGTAAATGCACAAACAGTAATTTCTCCGCATTGCAAGGTGCAATTCTGAAATTTTTTTGCTTTTTCCTGCTACTCTTAGCATGATAAAGAAGATTCAAAGAGAGTGAGATGCCAGCTCCTTTCATTCAGTCAGTAGCTTCAAACATTTCTGGTATATGAATAACATGATGTTTTTCAATGGCAAAAATCAATGAATATTGTAAATGCACAAACAGTAATTTCTCCGCATTGCAAGGTGCAATTCTGAAATTTTTTGCTTTTTCCTGCTCCTCTTAGCATGATAAAGAAGATTCAAAGAGAGTGAGATGCCAGCTCCTTTCATTCAGTCAGTAGCTTCAATCATTTCTGGACGTTTTTCAATGGCAAAAATCAATGAATATTGTAAATGCACAAACAGTAATTTCTCCGCATTGCAAGGTGCAATTCTGAAATTTTTTGCTTTTTCCTGCTCCTCTTAGCATGATAAAGAAGATTCAAAGAGAGTGAGATGCCAGCTGCTTTCATTCAGTCAGTAGCTTCAAACATTTCTGGTATATGAATAACATGATGTTTTTCAATGGCAAAAATCAATGAATATTGTAAATGCACAAACAGTAATTTCTCCGCATTGCAAGGTGCAATTCTGAAATTTTTTGCTTTTTCCTGCTCCTCTTAGCATGATAAAGAAGATTCAAAGAGAGTGAGATGCCAGCTCCTTTCGTTCAGTCAGTAGCTTCAATCATTTCTGGACGTTTTTCAATGGCAAAAATCATTGAATATTGTAAATGCACAAACAGTAATTTCTCCGCATTGCAAGGTGCAATTCTGAAATTTTTTACTTTTTCCTGCTCCTCTTAGCATGATAAAGAAGATTCAAAGAGAGTGAGATGTCAGCTCCTTTCATTCAGTCAGTAGCTTCAATCATTTCTGGTATATGAATAACATGATGTTTTTCAATGGCAAAAATCAATGAATATTGTAAATGCACAAACAGTAATTTCTCCGCATTGCAAGGTGAAATTCTGAAATTTTTTGCTTTTTCCTGCTCCTCTTAGCATGATAAACAAGATTCAAAGAGAGTGAGATAACAGCTCCTTTCATTCAGTCAGTAGCTTCAATCATTTCTGGACGTTTTTCAATGGCAAAAATCAATGAATATTGTAAATGCACAAACAGTAATTTCTCCGCATTGCAAGGTGCAATTCTGAAATTTTTTGCTTTTTCCTGCTCCTCTTAGCATGATAAAGAAGATTCAAAGAGAGTGAGATGCCAGCTCCTTTCATTCAGTCAGTAGCTTCAATCATTTCTGGACGTTTTTCAATTGCAAAAATCAATGAATATTGTAAATGCACAAACAGTAATTTCTCCGCATTGCAAGGTGCAATTCTGAAATTTTTTGCTTTTTCCTGCTCCTCTTAGCATGATAAAGAAGATTCAAAGAGAGTGAGATGCCAGCTACTTTCATTCAGTCAGTAGCTTCAATCATTTCTGGTATATGAATAACATGATGTTTTTCAATGGCAAAAATCAATGAATATTGTAAATGCACAAACAGTAATTTCTCCGCATTGCAAGGTGCAATTCTGAAATTTTTTGCTTTATCCTGCTCCTCTTAGCATGATAAAGAAGATTCAAAGAGAGTGAGATGCCAGCTCCTTTCATTCAGTCAGTAGCTTCAATCATTTCTGGAAGTTTTTCAATGGCAAAAATCAATGAATATTGTAAATGCACAAACAGTAATTTCTCCGCATTGCAAGGTGCAATTCTGAAATTTTTTGCTTTTTCCTGCTCCTCTTAGCATGATAAAGAAGATTCAAAGAGAGTGAGATGCCAGCTCCTTTCATTCAGTCAGTAGCTTCAATCATTTCTGGTATATGAATAACATGATGTTTTTCAATGGCAAAAATCAATGAATTTTGTAAATGCACAAACAGTAATTTCTCCGCATTGCAAGGTGCAATTCTGAAATTTTTTGCTTTTTCCTGCTCCTCTTAGCATGATAAAGAAGATTCAAAGAGAGTGAGATGCCAGCTCCTTTCATTCAGTCAGTAGATTCAATCATTTCTGGACGTTTTTCAATGGCAAAAATCAATGAATATTGTAAATGCACAAACACTAATTTCTCCGCATTGCAAGGTGCAATTCTGAAATTTTTTGCTTTTTCCTGCTCCTCTTAGCATGATAAAGAAGATTCAAAGAGAGTGAGATGCCAGCTCCTTTCATTCCGTCAGTAGCTTCAAACATTTCTGGTATATGAATAACATGATGTTTTTCAATGGCAAAAATCAATGAATATTGTAAATGCACAAACAGTAATTTCTCCGCATTGCAAGGTGCAATTCTGAAATTTTTTGCTTTTTCCTGCTCCTCTTAGCATGTTAAAGAAGATTCAAAGAGAGTGAGATGCCAGCTCCTTTCGGTCAGTCAGTAGCTTCAATCATTTCTGGACGTTTTTCAATGGTAAAAATCAATGAATATTGTAAATGCACAAACAGTAATTTCTCCGCATTGCAAGGTGCAATTCTGAAATTTTTTGCTTTTTCCTGCTCCTCTTAGCATGATAAAGAAGATTCAAAGAGAGTGAGATGCCAGCTCCTTTCATTCAGTCAGTAGCTTCAAACATTTCTGGTATATGAATAACATGATGTTTTTCAATGGCAAAAATCAATGAATATTGTAAATGCACAAACAGTAATTTCTCCGCATTGCAAGGTGCAATTCTGAAATTTTTTGCTTTTTCCTGCTCCTCTTAGCATGATAAAGAAGATTCAAAGAGAGTGAGATGCCAGCTCCTTTCATTCAGTCAGTAGCTTCAATCATTTCTGGACGTTTTTCAATGGCAAAAATCAATGAATATTGTAAATGCACAAACAGTAATTTCTCCGCATTGCAAGGTGCAATTCTGAAATTTTTTGCTTTTTCCTGCTCCTCTTAGCATGATAAAGAAGATTCAAAGAGAGTGAGATGCCAGCTCCTTTCATTCAGTCAGTAGCTTCAAACATTTCTGGTATATGAATAACATGATGTTTTTCAATGGCAAAAATCAATGAATATTGTAAATGCACAAACAATAATTTCTCCGCATTGCAAGGTGCAATTCTGAAATTTTTTGCTTTTTCCTGCTCCTCTTAGCATGATAAAGAAGATTCAAAGAGAGTGAGATGCCAGCTCCTTTCATTCATTCAGTAGCTTCAATCATTTCTGGACGTTTTTCAATGGCAAAAATCAATGAATATTGTAAATGCACAAACAGTAATTTCTCCGCATTGCAAGGTGCAATTCTGAAATTTTTTGCTTTTTCCTGCTCCTCTTAGCATGATAAAGAAGATTCAAAGAGAGTGAGATGCCAGCTCCTTTCATTCAGTCAGTAGCTTCAATCATTTCTGGACGTTTTTCAATGGCAAAAATCAATGAATATTGTAAATGCACAAACAGTAATTTCTCCGCATTGCAAGGTGCAATTCTGAAATTTTTTGCTTTTTCCTGCTCCTCTTAGCATGATAAAGAAGATTCAAAGAGAGTGAGATGCCAGCTCCTTTCATTCAGTCAGTAGCTTCAAACATTTCTGGTATATGAATAACATGATGTTTTTCAATGGCAAAAATCAATGAATATTGTAAATGCACAAACAGTAATTTCTCCGCATTGCAAGGTGCAATTCTGAAATTTTTTGCTTTTTCCTGCTCCTCTTAGCATGATAAAGAAGATTCAAAGAGAGTGAGATGCCAGCTCCTTTCATTCAGTCAGTAGCTTCAATCATTTCTGGACGTTTTTCAATGGCAAAAATCAATGAATATTGTAAATGCACAAACAGTAATTTCTCCGCATTGCAAGGTGCAATTCTGAAATTTTTTGCTTTTTCCTGCTCCTCTTAGCATGATAAAGAAGATTCAAAGAGAGTGAGATGCCAGCTCCTTTCATTCAGTCAGTAGCTTCAATCATTTCTGGTATATGAATAACATGATGTTTTTCAATGGCAAAAATCAATGAATTTTGTAAATGCACAAACAGTAATTTCTCCGCATTGCAAGGTGCAATTCTGAAATTTTTTGCTTTTTCCTGCTCCTCTTAGCATGATAAAGAAGATTCAAAGAGAGTGAGATGCCAGCTCCTTTCATTCAGTCAGTAGATTCAATCATTTCTGGACGTTTTTCAATGGCAAAAATCAATGAATATTGTAAATGCACAAACACTAATTTCTCCGCATTGCAAGGTGCAATTCTGAAATTTTTTGCTTTTTCCTGCTCCTCTTAGCATGATAAAGAAGATTCAAAGAGAGTGAGATGCCAGCTCCTTTCATTCCGTCAGTAGCTTCAAACATTTCTGGTATATGAATAACATGATGTTTTTCAATGGCAAAAATCAATGAATATTGTAAATGCACAAACAGTAATTTCTCCGCATTGCAAGGTGCAATTCTGAAATTTTTTGCTTTTTCCTGCTCCTCTTAGCATGTTAAAGAAGATTCAAAGAGAGTGAGATGCCAGCTCCTTTCGGTCAGTCAGTAGCTTCAATCATTTCTGGACGTTTTTCAATGGTAAAAATCAATGAATATTGTAAATGCACAAACAGTAATTTCTCCGCATTGCAAGGTGCAATTCTGAAATTTTTTGCTTTTTCCTGCTCCTCTTAGCATGATAAAGAAGATTCAAAGAGAGTGAGATGCCAGCTCCTTTCATTCAGTCAGTAGCTTCAAACATTTCTGGTATATGAATAACATGATGTTTTTCAATGGCAAAAATCAATGAATATTGTAAATGCACAAACAGTAATTTCTCCGCATTGCAAGGTGCAATTCTGAAATTTTTTGCTTTTTCCTGCTCCTCTTAGCATGATAAAGAAGATTCAAAGAGAGTGAGATGCCAGCTCCTTTCATTCAGTCAGTAGCTTCAATCATTTCTGGACGTTTTTCAATGGCAAAAATCAATGAATATTGTAAATGCACAAACAGTAATTTCTCCGCATTGCAAGGTGCAATTCTGAAATTTTTTGCTTTTTCCTGCTCCTCTTAGCATGATAAAGAAGATTCAAAGAGAGTGAGATGCCAGCTCCTTTCATTCAGTCAGTAGCTTCAAACATTTCTGGTATATGAATAACATGATGTTTTTCAATGGCAAAAATCAATGAATATTGTAAATGCACAAACAATAATTTCTCCGCATTGCAAGGTGCAATTCTGAAATTTTTTGCTTTTTCCTGCTCCTCTTAGCATGATAAAGAAGATTCAAAGAGAGTGAGATGCCAGCTCCTTTCATTCATTCAGTAGCTTCAATCATTTCTGGACGTTTTTCAATGGCAAAAATCAATGAATATTGTAAATGCACAAACAGTAATTTCTCCGCATTGCAAGGTGCAATTCTGAAATTTTTTGCTTTTTCCTGCTCCTCTTAGCATGATAAAGAAGATTCAAAGAGAGTGAGATGCCAGCTCCTTTCATTCAGTCAGTAGCTTCAATCATTTCTGGACGTTTTTCAATGGCAAAAATCAATGAATATTGTAAATGCACAAACAGTAATTTCTCCGCATTGCAAGGTGCAATTCTGAAATTTTTTGCTTTTTCCTGCTCCTCTTAGCATGATAAAGAAGATTCAAAGAGAGTGAGATGCCAGCTCCTTTCATTCAGTCAGTAGCTTCAATCATTTCTGGACGTTTTTCAATGGCAAAAATCAATGAATATTGTAAATGCACAAACAGTAATTTCTCCGCATTGCAAGGTGCAATTCTGAAATTTTTTGCTTTTTCCTGCTCCTCTTAGCATGATAAAGAAGATTCAAAGAGAGTGAGATGCCAGCTGCTTTCATTCAGTCAGTAGCTTCAAACATTTCTGGTATATGAATAACATGATGTTTTTCAATGGCAAAAATCAATGAATATTGTAAATGCACAAACAGTAATTTCTCCGCATTGCAAGGTGCAATTCTGAAATTTTTTGCTTTTTCCTGCTCCTCTTAGCATGATAAAGAAGATTCAAAGAGAGTGAGATGCCAGCTCCTTTCGTTCAGTCAGTAGCTTCAATCATTTCTGGACGTTTTTCAATGGCAAAAATCATTGAATATTGTAAATGCACAAACAGTAATTTCTCCGCATTGCAAGGTGCAATTCTGAAATTTTTTACTTTTTCCTGCTCCTCTTAGCATGATAAAGAAGATTCAAAGAGAGTGAGATGTCAGCTCCTTTCCTTCAGTCAGTAGCTTCAATCATTTCTGGTATATGAATAACATGATGTTTTTCAATGGCAAAAATCAATGAATATTGTAAATGCACAAACAGTAATTTCTCCGCATTGCAAGGTGAAATTCTGAAATTTTTTGCTTTTTCCTGCTCCTCTTAGCATGATAAACAAGATTCAAAGAGAGTGAGATAACAGCTCCTTTCATTCAGTCAGTAGCTTCAATCTTTTCTGGACGTTTTTCAATGGCAAAAATCAATGAATATTGTAAATGCACAAACAGTAATTTCTCCGCATTGCAAGGTGCAATTCTGAAATTTTTTGCTTTTTCCTGCTCTTCTTAGCATGATAAAGAAGATTCAAAGAGAGTGAGATGCCAGCTCCTTTCATTCAGTCAGTAGCTTCAATCATTTCTGGACGTTTTTCAATTGCAAAAATCAATGAATATTGTAAATGCACAAACAGTAATTTCTCCGCATTGCAAGGTGCAATTCTGAAATTTTTTGCTTTTTCCTGCTCCTCTTAGCATGATAAAGAAGATTCAAAGAGAGTGAGATGCCAGCTACTTTCAATCAGTCAGTAGCTTCAATCATTTCTGGTATATGAATAACATGATGTTTTTCAATGGCAAAAATCAATGAATATTGTAAATGCACAAACAGTAATTTCTCCGCATTGCAAGGTGCAATTCTGAAATTTTTTGCTTTATCCTGCTCCTCTTAGCATGATAAAGAAGATTCAAAGAGAGTGAGATGCCAGCTCCTTTCATTCAGTCAGTAGCTTCAATCATTTCTGGAAGTTTTTCAATGGCAAAAATCAATGAATATTGTAAATGCACAAACAGTAATTTCTCCGCATTGCAAGGTGCAATTCTGAAATTTTTTGCTTTTTCCTGCTCCTCTTAGCATGATAAAGAAGATTCAAAGAGAGTGAGATGCCAGCTCCTTTCATTCAGTCAGTAGCTTCAATCATTTCTGGTATATGAATAACATGATGTTTTTCAATGGCAAAAATCAATGAATTTTGTAAATGCACAAACAGTAATTTCTCCGCATTGCAAGGTGCAATTCTGAAATTTTTTGCTTTTTCCTGCTCCTCTTAGCATGATAAAGAAGATTCAAAGAGAGTGAGATGCCAGCTCCTTTCATTCAGTCAGTAGATTCAATCATTTCTGGACGTTTTTCAATGGCAAAAATCAATGAATATTGTAAATGCACAAACACTAATTTCTCCGCATTGCAAGGTGCAATTCTGAAATTTTTTGCTTTTTCCTGCTCCTCTTAGCATGATAAAGAAGATTCAAAGAGAGTGAGATGCCAGCTCCTTTCATTCAGTCAGTAGCTTCAAACATTTCTGGTATATGAATAACATGATGTTTTTCAATGGCAAAAATCAATGAATATTGTAAATGCACAAACAGTAATTTCTCCGCATTGCAAGGTGCAATTCTGAAATTTTTTGCTTTTTCCTGCTCCTCTTAGCATGTTAAAGAAGATTCAAAGAGAGTGAGATGCCAGCTCCTTTCGGTCAGTCAGTAGCTTCAATCATTTCTGGACGTTTTTCAATGGTAAAAATCAATGAATATTGTAAATGCACAAACAGTAATTTCTCCGCATTGCAAGGTGCAATTCTGAAATTTTTTGCTTTTTCCTGCTCCTCTTAGCATGATAAAGAAGATTCAAAGAGAGTGAGATGCCAGCTCCTTTCATTCAGTCAGTAGCTTCAAACATTTCTGGTATATGAATAACATGATGTTTTTCAATGGCAAAAATCAATGAATATTGTAAATGCACAAACAGTAATTTCTCCGCATTGCAAGGTGCAATTCTGAAATTTTTTGCTTTTTCCTTCTCCTCTTAGCATGATAAAGAAGATTCAAAGAGAGTGAGATGCCAGCTCCTTTCATTCAGTCAGTAGCTTCAATCATTTCTGGACGTTTTTCAATGGCAAAAATCAATGAATATTGTAAATGCACAAACAGTAATTTCTCCGCATTGCAAGGTGCAATTCTGAAATTTTTTGCTTTTTCCTGCTCCTCTTAGCATGATAAAGAAGATTCAAAGAGAGTGAGATGCCAGCTCCTTTCATTCAGTCAGTAGCTTCAAACATTTCTGGTATATGAATAACATGATGTTTTTCAATGGCAAAAATCAATGAATATTGTAAATGCACAAACAGTAATTTCTCCGCATTGCAAGGTGCAATTCTGAAATTTTTTGCTTTTTCCTGCTCCTCTTAGCATGATAAAGAAGATTCAAAGAGAGTGAGATGCCAGCTCCTTTCATTCAGTCAGTAGCTTCAAAATTTCTGGTATATGAATAACATGATGTTTTTCAATGGCAAAAATCAATGAATATTGTAAATGCAAAAACAGTAATTTCTCCGCATTGCAAGGTGCAATTCTGAAATTTTTTGCTTTTTCCTGCTCCTCTTAGCATGATAAAGAAGATTCAAAGAGAGTGAGATGCCAGCTCCTTTCATTCAGTCAGTAGCTTCAAACATTTCTGGTATATGAATAACATGATGTTTTTCAATGGCAAAAATCAATGAATATTGTAAATGCACAAACAGTAATTTCTCCGCATTGCAAGGTGCAATTCTGAAATTTTTTGCTTTTTCCTGCTCCTCTTAGCATGATAAAGAAGATTCAAAGAGAGTGAGATGCCAGCTCCTTTCATTCAGTCAGTAGCTTCAAAATTTCTGGTATATGAATAACATGATGTTTTTCAATGGCAAAAATCAATGAATATTGTAAATGCACAAACAGTAATTTCTCCGCATTGCAAGGTGCAATTCTGAAATTTTTTGCTTTTTCCTGCTCCTCTTAGCATGATAAAGAAGATTCAAAGAGAGTGAGATGCCAGCTCCTTTCATTCAGTCAGTAGCTTCAATCATTTCTGGACGTTTTTCAATGGCAAAAATCAATGAATATTGTAAATGCACAAACAGTAATTTCTCCGCATTGCAAGGTGCAATTCTGAAATTTTTTGCTTTTTCCTGCTCCTCTTAGCATGATAAAGAAGATTCAAAGAGAGTGAGATGCCAGCTGCTTTCATTCAGTCAGTAGCTTCAAACATTTCTGGTATATGAATAACATGATGTTTTTCAATGGCAAAAATTTCAGAATTGCACCTTGCAATGTGGAGATATTACTGTTTGTGCATTTACAATATTCATTGATTTTTGCCATTGAAAAACATGTTTTTCATATACCAGAAATGTTTGAAGCTACTGACTGAATGAAAGGAGCTGGCATCTCACTCTCTTTGAATCTTCTTTATCATGCTAGGATTAACAGGAAAAAGCAAAAAATTTCAGAATTGCACCTTGCAATGTGGAGATATTACTGTTTGTGCATTTACAATATTCATTGATTTTTGCCATTGAAAAACGTCCAGAAATGTTTGAAGCTACTGACTGAATGAAAGGAGCTGGCATCTCACTCTCTTTGAATCTTCTTTATCATGCTAGGATTAGCAGGAAAAAGCAAAAAATTTCTGAATTGCACCTTGCAATGTGGAGATATTACTGTTTGTGCATTTACAATATTCATTGATTTTTGCCATTGAAAAACATGTTTTTCATATACCAGAAATGTTTGAAGCTACTGACTGAATGAAAGGAGCTGGCATCTCACTCTCTTTGAATCTTCTTTATCATGCTAGGATTAGCAGGAAAAAGCAAAAAATTTCAGAATTGCACCTTGCAATGTGGAGATATTACTGTTTGTGCATTTACAATATTCATTGATTTTTGCCATTGAAAAACATGTTTTTCATATACCAGAAATGTTTGAAGCTACTGACTGAATGAAAGGAGCTGGCATCTCACTCTCTTTGAATCTTCTTTATCATGCTAGGATTAACAGGAAAAAGCAAAAAATTTCAGAATTGCACCTTGCAATGTGGAGATATTACTGTTTGTGCATTTACAATATTCATTGATTTTTCCCATTGAAAAACGTCCAGAAATGTTTGAAGCTACTGACTGAATGAAAGGAGCTGGCATCTCACTCTCTTTGAATCTTCTTTATCATGCTAGGATTAGCAGGAAAAAGCAAAAAATTTCAGAATTGCACCTTGCAATGTGGAGATATTACTGTTTGTGCATTTACAATATTCATTGATTTTTGCCATTGAAAAACATGTTTTTCATATACCAGAAATGTTTGAAGCTACTGACTGAATGAAAGGAGCTGGCATCTCACTCTCTTTGAATCTTCTTTATCATGCTAGGATTAGCAGGAAAAAGCAAAAAATTTCAGAATTGCACCTTACAATGTGGAGATATTACTGTTTGTGCATTTACAATATTCATTGATTTTTGCCATTGAAAAACGTCCAGAAATGTTTGAAGCTACTGACTGAATGAAAGGAGCTGGCATCTCACTCTCTTTGAATCTTCTTTATCATGCTAGGATTAGCAGGAAAAAGCAAAAAATTTCAGAATTGCACCTTGCAATGTGGAGATATTACTGTTTGTGCATTTACAATATTCATTGATTTTTGCCATTGAAAAACGTTTTTCATATACCAGAAATGTTTGAAGCTACTGACTGAATGAAAGGAGCTGGCATCTCACTCTCTTTGAATCTTCTTTATCATGCTAGGATTAACAGGAAAAAGCAAAAAATTTCAGAATTGCACCTTGCAATGTGGAGATATTACTGTTTGTGCATTTACAATATTCATTGATTTTTGCCATTGAAAAACGTCCAGAAATGTTTGAAGCTACTGACTGAATGAAAGGAGCAGGCATCTCACTCTCTTTGAATCTTCTTTATCATGCTAGGATTAACAGGAAAAAGCTAAAAATTTCAGAATTGCACCTTGCAATGTGGAGATATTACTGTTTGTGCATTTACAATATTCATTGATTTTTGCCATTGAAAAACATGTTTTTCATATACCAGAAATGTTTGAAGCTACTGACTGAATGAAAGGAGCTGGCATCTCACTCTCTTTGAATCTTCTTTATCATGCTAGGATTAGCAGGAAAAAGCAAAAAATTTCAGAATTGCACCTTGCAATGTGGAGATATTACTGTTTGTGCATTTACAATATTCATTGATTTTTGCCATTGAAAAACATGTTTTTCATATACCAGAAATGTTTGAAGCTACTGACTGAATGAAAGGAGCTGGCATCTCACTCTCTTTGAATCTTCTTTATCATGCTAGGATTAACAGGAAAAAGCAAAAAATTTCAGAATTGCACCTTGCAATGTGGAGATATTACTGTTTGTGCATTTACAATATTCATTGATTTTTCCCATTGAAAAACGTCCAGAAATGTTTGAAGCTACTGACTGAATGAAAGGAGCTGGCATCTCACTCTCTTTGAATCTTCTTTATCATGCTAGGATTAGCAGGAAAAAGCAAAAAATTTCAGAATTGCACCTTGCAATGTGGAGATATTACTGTTTGTGCATTTACAATATTCATTGATTTTTGCCATTGAAAAACATGTTTTTCATATACCAGAAATGTTTGAAGCTACTGACTGAATGAAAGGAGCTGGCATCTCACTCTCTTTGAATCTTCTTTATCATGCTAGGATTAGCAGGAAAAAGCAAAAAATTTCAGAATTGCACCTTACAATGTGGAGATATTACTGTTTGTGCATTTACAATATTCATTGATTTTTGCCATTGAAAAACGTCCAGAAATGTTTGAAGCTACTGACTGAATGAAAGGAGCTGGCATCTCACTCTCTTTGAATCTTCTTTATCATGCTAGGATTAGCAGGAAAAAGCAAAAAATTTCAGAATTGCACCTTGCAATGTGGAGATATTACTGTTTGTGCATTTACAATATTCATTGATTTTTGCCATTGAAAAACGTTTTTCATATACCAGAAATGTTTGAAGCTACTGACTGAATGAAAGGAGCTGGCATCTCACTCTCTTTGAATCTTCTTTATCATGCTAGGATTAACAGGAAAAAGCAAAAAATTTCAGAATTGCACCTTGCAATGTGGAGATATTACTGTTTGTGCATTTACAATATTCATTGATTTTTGCCATTGAAAAACGTCCAGAAATGTTTGAAGCTACTGACTGAATGAAAGGATCAGGCATCTCACTCTCTTTGAATCTTCTTTATCATGCTAGGATTAACAGGAAAAAGCTAAAAATTTCAGAATTGCACCTTGCAATGTGGAGATATTACTGTTTGTGCATTTACAATATTCATTGATTTTTGCCATTGAAAAACATGTTTTTCATATGCCAGAAATGTTTGAAGCTACTGACTGAATGAAAGGAGCTGGCATCTCACTCTCTTTGAATCTTCTTTATCATGCTAGGATTAGCAGGAAAAAGCAAAAATTTTCAGAATTGCACCTTGCAATGTGGAGATATTACTGTTTGTGCATTTACAATATTCATTGATTTTTGCCATTGAAAAACATGTTTTTCATATACCAGAAATGTTTGAAGCTACTGACTGAATGAAAGGAGCTGGCATCTCACTCTCTTTGAATCTTCTTTATCATGCTAGGAGTAGCAGGAAAAAGCAAAAAATTTCAGAATTGCACCTTGCAATGTGGAGATATTACTGTTTGTGCATTTACAATATTCATTGATTTTTGCCATTGAAAAACATGTTTTTCATATACCAGAAATGTTTGAAGCTACTGACTGAATGAAAGGAGCTGGCATCTCACTCTCTTTGAATCTTCCTTATCATGCTAGGATTAACAGGAAAAAGCAAAAAATTTCAGAATTGCACCTTGCAATGTGGAGATATTACTGTTTGTGCATTTACAATATTCATTGATTTTTGCCATTGAAAAACGTCCAGAAATGTTTGAAGCTACTGACTGAAAGGAGCTGGCATCTCACTCTCTTTGAATCTTCTTTATCATGCTAGGATTAACAGGAAAAAGCTAAAAATTTCAGAATTGCACCTTGCAATGTGGAGATATTACTGTTTGTGCATTTACAATATTCATTGATTTTTGCCATTGAAAAACATGTTTTTCATATACCAGAAATGTTTGAAGCTACTGACTGAATGAAAGGAGCTGGCATCTCACTCTCTTTGAATCTTCTTTATCATGCTAGGATTAGCAGGAAAAAGCAAAAAATTTCAGAATTGCACCTTGCAATGTGGAGATATTACTGTTTGTGCATTTACAATATTCATTGATTTTTACCATTGAAAAACATGTTTTTCATATACCAGAAATGTTTGAAGCTACTGACTGAATGAAAGGAGCTGGCATCTCACTCTCTTTGAATCTTCTTTATCATGCTAGGATTAGCAGGAAAAAGCAAAAAATTTCAGAATTGCACCTTGCAATGTGGAGATATTACTGTTTGTGCATTTACAATATTCATTGATTTTTGCCATTGAAAAACATGTTTTTCATATACCAGAAATGTTTGAAGCTACTGACTGAATGAAAGAAGCTGGCATCTCACTCTCTTTGAATCTTCTTTATCATGCTAGGATTAACAGGAAAAAGCAAAAAATTTCAGAATTGCACCTTGCAATGTGGAGATATTACTGTTTGTGCATTTACAATATTCATTGATTTTTGCCATTGAAAAACGTCCAGAAATGTTTGAAGCTACTGACTGAATGAAAGGAGCTGGCATCTCACTCTCTTTGAATCTTCTTTATCATGCTAGGATTATCAGGAAAAAGCAAAAAATTTCAGAATTGCACCTTGCAATGTGGAGATATTACTGTTTGTGCATTTACAAAATTCATTGATTTTTGCCATTGAAAAACATGTTTTTCATATACCAGAAATGTTTGAAGCTACTGACTGAATGAAAGGAGCTGGCATCTCACTCTCTTTGAATCTTCTTTATCATGCTAAGAGGAGCAGGAAAAAGTAAAAAATTTCAGAATTGCACCTTGCAATGCGAAGAAATTACTGTTTGTGCATTTATAATATTAAATGATTTTTGCCATTGAAAAACGTCCAGAAATGATTGAAGCTACTGACTGAACGAAAGGAGCTGGCATCTCACTCTCTTTGAATCTTCTTTATCATGCTAAGAGGAGCAGGAAAAAGCAAAAAATTTCAGAATTGCACCTTGCAATGCGGACAAATTACTGTTTGTGCATTTACAATATTCATTGATTTTTGCCATTGAAAAACATCATGTTATTCATATACCAGAAATGTTTGAAGCTACTGACTGAATGAAAGGAGCTGGCATCTCACTCTCTTTGAATCTTCTTTATCATGCTAAGAGGAGCAGGAAAAAGCAAAAAATTTCAGAATTGCACCTTGCAATGCGGAGAAATTACTGTTTGTGCATTTACAATATTCATTGATTTTTGCCATTGAAAAACGTCCAGAAATGATTGAAGCTACTGACTGAATGAAAGGAGCTGGCATCTCACTCTCTTTGAATCTTCTTTATCATGCTAAGAGGAGCAGGAAAAAGCAAAAAATTTCAGAATTGCACCTTGCAATGCGGAGAAATTACTGTTTGTGCATTTACAATATTCATTGATTTTTGCCATTGAAAAACGTCCAGAAATGATTGAAGCTACTGACTGAATGAAAGGAGCTGGCATCTCACTCTCTTTGAATCTTGTTTATCATGCTAAGAGGAGCAGGAAAAAGCAAAAAATTTCAGAATTGCACCTTGCAATGCGGAGAAATTACTGTTTGTGCATTTACAATATTCATTGATTTTTGCCATTGAAAAACGTCCAGAAATGATTGAAGCTACTGACTGAATGAAAGGAGCTGGCATCTCACTCTCTTTGAATCTTCTTTATCATGCTAAGAGGAGCAGGAAAAAGCAAAAAATTTCAGAATTGCACCTTGCAATGCGGAGAAATTACTGTTTGTGCATTTACAATATTCATTGATTTTTGCCATTGAAAAACATCATGTTATTCATATACCAGAAATGATTGAAGCTACTGACTGAATGAAAGGAGCTGGCATCTCACTCTCTTTGAATCTTCTTTATCATGCTAAGAGGAGCAGGAAAAAGTAAAAAATTTCAGAATTGCACCTTGCAATGCGGAGAAATTACTGTTTGTGCATTTATAATATTCAATGATTTTTGCCATTGAAAAACGTCCAGAAATGATTGAAGCTACTGACTGAACGAAAGGAGCTGGCATCTCACTCTCTTTGAATCTTCTTTATCATGCTAAGAGGAGCAGGAAAAAGCAAAAAATTTCAGAATTGCACCTTGCAATGCGGAGAAATTACTGTTTGTGCATTTACAATATTCATTGATTTTTGCCATTGAAAAACATCATGTTATTCATATACCAGAAATGTTTGAAGCTACTGACTGAATGAAAGGAGCTGGCATCTCACTCTCTTTGAATCTTCTTTATCATGCTAAGAGGAGCAGGAAAAAGCAAAAAATTTCAGAATTGCACCTTGCAATGCGGAGAAATTACTGTTTGTGAATTTACAATATTCATTGATTTTTGCCATTGAAAAACGTCCAGAAATGATTGAAGCTACTGACTGAATGAAAGGAGCTGGCATCTCACTCTCTTTGAATCTTCTTTATCATGCTAAGAGGAGCAGGAAAAAGCAAAAAATTTCAGAATTGCACCTTGCAATGCGGAGAAATTACTGTTTGTGCATTTACAATATTCATTGATTTTTGCCATTGAAAAACATCCAGAAATGATTGAAGCTACTGACTGAATGAAAGGAACTGGCATCTAACTCTCTTTGAATCTTGTTTATCATGCTAAGAGGAGCAGGAAAAAGCAAAAAATTTCAGAATTGCACCTTGCAATGCGGAGAAATTACAGTTTGTGCATTTACAATATTCATTGATTTTTGCCATTGAAAAACGTCCAGAAATGATTGAAGCTACTGACTGAATGAAAGGAGCTGGCATCTCACTCTCTTTGAATCTTCTTTATCATGCTAAGAGGAGCAGGAAAATGCAAAAAATTTCAGAATTGCACCTTGCAATGCGGAGAAATTACTGTTTGTGCATTTACAATATTCATTGATTTTTGCCATTGAAAAACATCATGTTATTCATATACCAGAAATGATTGAAGCTACTGACTGAATGAAAGGAGCTGGCATCTCACTCTCTTTGAATCTTCTTTATCATGCTAAGAGGAGCAGGAAAAAGTAAAAAATTTCAGAATTGCACCTTGCAATGCGGAGAAATTACTGTTTGTGCATTTATAATATTCAATGATTTTTGCCATTGAAAAACGTCCAGAAATGATTGAAGCTACTGACTGAACGAAAGGAGCTGGCATCTCACTCTCTTTGAATCTTCTTTATCATGCTAAGAGGAGCAGGAAAAAGCAAAAAATTTCAGAATTGCACCTTGCAATGCGGAGAAATTACTGTTTGTGCATTTACAATATTCATTGATTTTTGCCATTGAAAAACATCCAGAAATGATTGAAGCTACTGACTGAATGAAAGGAGCTGGCATCTCACTCTCTTTGAATCTTCTTTATCATGCTAAGAGGAGCAGGAAAAAGCAAAAAATTACAGAATTGCACCTTGCAATGCGGAGAAATTACTGTTTGTGCATTTACAATATTCATTGATTTTTGCCATTGAAAAACATCATGTTATTCATATACCAGAAATGTTTGAAGCTACTGACTGAATGAAAGGAGCTGACATCTCACTCTCTTTGAATCTTCTTTATCATGCTAAGAGGAGCAGGAAAAAGCAAAAAATTACAGAATTGCACCTTGCAATGTGGAGAAATTACTGTTTGTGCATTTACAATATTCATTGATTTTTGCCATTGAAAAACATCCAGAAATGATTGAAGCTACTGACTGAATGAAAGGAGCTGGCATCTCACTCTCTTTGAATCTTCTTTATCATGCTAAGAGGAGCAGGAAAAAGCAAAAAATTTCAGAATTGCACCCTGCAATGCGGAGAAATTACTGTTTGTGCATTTACAATATTCATTGATTTTTGCCATTGAAAAGCATCATGTTATTCATATACCAGAAATGTTTGAAGCTACTGACTGAATGAAAGGAGCTGGCATTTCACTCTCTTTGAATCTTCTTTATCATGCTAAGAGGAGCAGGAAAAAGCAAAAAATTTCAGAATTGCACCTTGCAATGTGGAGAAATTACTGTTTGTGCATTTACAATATTCATTGATTTTTACCATTGAAAAACGTCCAGAAATGATTGAAGCTACTGACTGAATGAAAGTAACTGGCATCTCACTCTCTTTGAATCTTCTTTATCATGCTAAGAGGAGCAGGAAAAAGCAAAAAATTTCAGACTTGCACCTTGCAATGCGGAGAAATTACTGTTTGTGCATTTACAATATTCATTGATTTTTGCCATTGAAAAACATCATGTTATTCATATACCAGAAATGTTTGAAGCTACTGACTGAATGAAAGGAGCTGGCATCTCACTCTCTTTGAATCTTCTTTATCATGCTAAGAGGAGCAGGAAAAAGCAAAAAATTTCAGAATTGCACCTTGCAATGCGGAGAAATTACTGTTTGTGCATTTACAATATTCATTGATTTTTGCCATTGAAAAACGTCCAGAAATGATTGAAGCTACTGACTGAATGAAAGGAGCTGGCATCTCACTCTCTTTGAATCTTCTTTATCATGCTAAGAGGAGCAGGAAAAATCAAAAAATTTCAGAATTGCACCTTGCAATGCGGAGAAATTACTGTTTGTGCATTTACAATATTCATTGATTTTTGCCATTGAAAAACATCCAGAAATGATTGAAGCTACTGACTGAATGAAAGGAGCTGGCATCTCACTCTCTTTGAATCTTCTTTATCATGCTAAGAGGAGCAGGAAAAAGCAAAAAATTTCAGAATTGCACCTTGCAATGCGGAGAAATTACTGTTTGTGCATTTACAATATTCATTGATTTTTGCCATTGAAAAACATCATGTTATTCATATACCAGAAATGTTTGAAGCTACTGACTGAATGAAAGGAGCTGGCATCTCACTCTCTTTGAATCTTCTTTATCATGCTAAGAGGAGCAGGAAAAAGCAAAAAATTTCAGAATTGCACCTTGCAATGTGGAGAAATTACTGTTTGTGCATTTACAATATTCATTGATTTTTACCATTGAAAAACGTCCAGAAATGATTGAAGCTACTGACTGAATGAAAGTAGCTGGCATCTCACTCTCTTTGAATCTTCTTTATCATGCTAAGAGGAGCAGGAAAAAGCAAAAAATTTCAGACTTGCACCTTGCAATGCGGAGAAATTACTGTTTGTGCATTTACAATATTCATTGATTTTTGCCATTGAAAAACATCATGTTATTCATATACCAGAAATGTTTGAAGCTACTGACTGAATGAAAGGAGCTGGCATCTCACTCTCTTTGAATCTTCTTTATCATGCTAAGAGGAGCAGGAAAAAGCAAAAAATTTCAGAATTGCACCTTGCAATGCGGAGAAATTACTGTTTGTGCATTTACAATATTCATTGATTTTTGCCATTGAAAAACATCATGTTATTCATATACCAGAAATGTTTAAAGCTACTGACTGAATGAAAGGAGCTGGCATCTCACTCTCTTTGAATCTTCTTTATCATGCTAAGAGGAGCAGGAAAAAGCAAAAAATTTCAGAATTGCACCTTGCAATGCGGAGAAATTACTGTTTGTGCATTTACAATATTCATTGATTTTTGCCATTGAAAAACGTCCAGAAATGATTGAAGCTACTGACTGAATGAAAGGAGCCGGCATCTCACTCTCTTTGAATCTTCTTTATCATGCTAAGAGGAGCAGGAAAAATCAAAAAATTTCAGAATTGCACCTTGCAATGCGGAGAAATTACTGTTTGTGCATTTACAATATTCATTGATTTTTGCCATTGAAAAACATGTTATTCATATACCAGAAATGTTTGAAGCTACTGACTGAATGAAAGGAGCTGGCACCTCACTCTCTTTGAATCTTCTTTATCATGCTAAGAGGAGCGGGAAAAAGCAAAAAATTTCAGAATTGCACCTTGCAATGCGGAGAAATTACTGTTTGTGCATTTACAATATTCATTGATTTTT
This sequence comes from Phyllobates terribilis, assembly GCF_046119375.1. NCBI lineage: Eukaryota > Metazoa > Chordata > Amphibia > Anura > Dendrobatidae > Phyllobates > Phyllobates terribilis. Next base: position 436,662 of record NW_027363292.1, read on the forward strand.
GCCATTGAAAAACATGTTATTCATATACCAGAAATGTTTGAAGCTACTGACTGAATGAAAGGAGCTGGCATCTCACTCTCTTTGAATCTTCTTTATCATGCTAAGAGGAGCAGGAAAAAGCAAAAAATTTCAGAATTGCACCTTGCAATGCGGAGAAATTACAGTTTGTGCATTTACAATATTCATTGATTTTTGCCATTGAAAAACATCCAGAAATGATTGAAGCTACTGACTGAATGAAAGGAGCTGGCATCTCACTCTCTTTGAATCTTCTTTATCATGCTAAGAGGAGCAGGAAAAAGCAAAAAATTTCAGAATTGCACCTTGCAATGCGGAGAAATTACTGTTTGTGCATTTACAATATTCATTGATTTTTGCCATTGAAAAACATCATGTTATTCATATACCAGAAATGTTTGAAGCTACTGACTGAATGAAAGGAGCTGGCATCTCACTCTCTTTGAATCTTCTTTATCATGCTAAGAGGAGCAGGAAAAAGCAAAAAATTTCAGAATTGCACCTTGCAATGTGGAGAAATTACTGTTTGTGCATTTACAATATTCATTGATTTTTACCATTGAAAAACGTCCAGAAATGATTGAAGCTACTGACTGAATGAAAGTAGCTGGCATCTCACTCTCTTTGAATCTTCTTTATCATGCTAAGAGGAGCAGGAAAAAGCAAAAAATTTCAGACTTGCACCTTGCAATGCGGAGAAATTACTGTTTGTGCATTTACAATATTCATTGATTTTTGCCATTGAAAAACATCATGTTATTCATATACCAGAAATGTTTGAAGCTACTGACTGAATGAAAGGAGCTGGCATCTCACTCTCTTTGAATCTTCTTTATCATGCTAAGAGGAGCAGGAAAAAGCAAAAAATTTCAGAATTGCACCTTGCAATGCGGAGAAATTACTGTTTGTGCATTTACAATATTCATTGATTTTTGCCATTGAAAAACATCATGTTATTCATATACCAGAAATGTTTGAAGCTACTGACTGAATGAAAGGAGCTGGCATCTCACTCTCTTTGAATCTTCTTTATCATGCTAAGAGGAGCAGGAAAAAGCAAAAAATTTCAGAATTGCACCTTGCAATGCGGAGAAATTACTGTTTGTGCATTTACAATATTCATTGATTTTTGCCATTGAAAAACGTCCAGAAATGATTGAAGCTACTGACTGAATGAAAGGAGCTGGCATCTCACTCTCTTTGAATCTTCTTTATCATGCTAAGAAGAGCAGGAAAAATCAAAAAATTTCAGAATTGCACCTTGCAATGCGGAGAAATTACTGTTTGTGCATTTACAATATTCATTGATTTTTGCCATTGAAAAACATGTTATTCATATACCAGAAATGTTTGAAGCTACTGACTGAATGAAAGGAGCTGGCACCTCACTCTCTTTGAATCTTCTTTATCATGCTAAGAGGAGCGGGAAAAAGCAAAAAATTTCAGAATTGCACCTTGCAATGCGGAGAAATTACTGTTTGTGCATTTACAATATTCATTGATTTTTGCCATTGAAAAACGTCCAGAAATGATTGAAGGTACTGACTGAATGAAAGGAGCTGGCATCTCACTCTCTTTGAATCTTCTTTATCATGCTAAGAGGAGCAGGAAAAAGCAAAAAATTTCAGAATTGCACCTTGCAATGCGGAGAAATTACTGTTTGTGCATTTACAATATTCATTGATTTTTGCCATTGAAAAACGTCCAGAAATGATTGAAGCTACTGACTGAATGAAAGGAGCTGGCATCTCACTCTCTTTGAATCTTCTTTATCATGCTAAGAGGAGCAGGAAAAAGCAAAAAATTTCAGAATTGCACCTTGCAATGCGGAGAAATTACAGTTTGTGCATTTACAATATTCATTGATTTTTGCCATTGAAAAACATCCAGAAATGATTGAAGCTACTGACTGAATGAAAGGAGCTGGCATCTCACTCTCTTTGAATCTTCTTTATCATGCTAAGACGAGCAGGAAAAAGCAAAAAATTTCAGAATTGCACCTTGCAATGCGGAGAAATTACTGTTTGTGCATTTACAATATTCATTGATTTTTGCCATTGAAAAACATCATGTTATTCATATACCAGAAATGTTTGAAGCTACTGACTGAATGAAAGGAGCTGGCATCTCACTCTCTTTGAATCTTCTTTATCATGCTAAGAGGAGCAGGAAAAAGCAAAAAATTTCAGAATTGCACCTTGCAATGTGGAGAAATTACTGTTTGTGCATTTACAATATTCATTGATTTTTACCATTGAAAAACGTCCAGAAATGATTGAAGCTACTGACTGAATGAAAGTAGCTGGCATCTCACTCTCTTTGAATCTTCTTTATCATGCTAAGAGGAGCAGGAAAAAGCAAAAAATTTCAGACTTGCACCTTGCAATGCGGAGAAATTACTGTTTGTGCATTTACAATATTCATTGATTTTTGCCATTGAAAAACGTCCAGAAATGATTGAAGGTACTGACTGAATGAAAGGAGCTGGCATCTCACTCTCTTTGAATCTTCTTTATCATGCTAAGAGGAGCAGGAAAAAGCAAAAAATTTCAGAATTGCACCTTGCAATGCGGAGAAATTACTGTTTGTGCATTTACAATATTCATTGATTTTTGCCACTGAAAAACGTCCAGAAATGATTGAAGCTACTGACTGAATGAAAGGAGCTGGCATCTCACTCTCTTTGAATCTTCTTTAACATGCTAAGAGGAGCAGGAAAAAGCAAAAAATTTCAGAATTGCACCTTGCAATGCGGAGAAATTACAGTTTGTGCATTTACAATATTCATTGATTTTTGCCATTGAAAAACGTCCAGAAATGATTGAAGGTACTGACTGAATGAAAGGAGCTGGCATCTCACTCTCTTTGAATCTTCTTTATCATGCTAAGAGGAGCAGGAAAAAGCAAAAAATTTCAGAATTGCACCTTGCAATGCGGAGAAATTACTGTTTGTGCATTTACAATATTCATTGATTTTTGCCATTGAAAAACGTCCAGAAATGATTGAAGCTACTGACTGAATGAAAGGAGCTGGCATCTCACTCTCTTTGAATCTTCTTTATCATGCTAAGAGGAGCAGGAAAAAGCAAAAAATTTCAGAATTGCACCTTGCAATGCGGAGAAATTACAGTTTGTGCATTTACAATATTCATTGATTTTTGCCATTGAAAAACATCCAGAAATGATTGAAGCTACTGACTGAATGAAAGGAGCTGGCATCTCACTCTCTTTGAATCTTCTTTATCATGCTAAGAGGAGCAGGAAAAAGCAAAAAATTTCAGAATTGCACCTTGCAATGCGGAGAAATTACTGTTTGTGCATTTACAATATTCATTGATTTTTGCCATTGAAAAACATCATGTTATTCATATACCAGAAATGTTTGAAGCTACTGACTGAATGAAAGGAGCTGGCATCTCACTCTCTTTGAATCTTCTTTATCATGCTAAGAGGAGCAGGAAAAAGCAAAAAATTTCAGAATTGCACCTTGCAATGTGGAGAAATTACTGTTTGTGCATTTACAATATTCATTGATTTTTACCTTTGAAAAACGTCCAGAAATGATTGAAGCTACTGACTGAATGAAAGTAGCTGGCATCTCACTCTCTTTGAATCTTCTTTATCATGCTAAGAGGAGCAGGAAAAAGCAAAAAATTTCAGACTTGCACCTTGCAATGCGGAGAAATTACTGTTTGTGCATTTACAATATTCATTGATTTTTGCCATTGAAAAACATTATGTTATTCATATACCAGAAATGTTTGAAGCTACTGACTGAATGAAAGTAGCTGGCATCTCACTCTCTTTGAATCTTCTTTATCATGCTAAGAGGAGCAGGAAAAATCAAAAAATTTCAGAATTGCACCTTGCAATGCGGAGAAATTACTGTTTGTGCATTTACAATATTCATTGATTTTTGCCATTGAAAAACGTCCAGAAATGATTGAAGCTACTGACTGAATGAAAGGAGCTGGCATCTCACTCTCTTTGAATCTTCTTTATCATGCTAAGAGGAGCAGGAAAAAGCAAAAAATTTCAGAATTGCACCTTGCAATGCGGAGAAATTACTGTTTGTGCATTTACAATATTCATTGATTTTTGCCATTGAAAAACATCATGTTATTCATATACCAGAAATGATTGAAGCTACTGACTGAATGAAAGGAGCTGGCATCTCACTCTCTTTGAATCTTCTTTATCATGCTAAGAGGAGCAGGAAAAAGTAAAAAATTTCAGAATTGCACCTTGCAATGCGGAGAAATTACTGTTTGTGCATTTATAATATTCAATGATTTTTGCCATTGAAAAACGTCCAGAAATGATTGAAGCTACTGACTGAACGAAAGGAGCTGGCATCTCACTCTCTTTGAATCTTCTTTATCATGCTAAGAGGAGCAGGAAAAAGCAAAAAATTTCAGAATTGCACCTTGCAATGCAGAGAAATTACTGTTTGTGCATTTACAATATTCATTGATTTTTGCCATTGAAAAACGTCCAGAAATGATTGAAGCTACAGACTGAATGAAAGGAGCTGGCATCTCACTCTCTTTGAATCTTCTTTATCATGCTAAGAGGAGCAGGAAAAAGCAAAAAATTTCAGAATTGCACCTTGCAATGCGGAGAAATTACTGTTTGTGCATTTACAATATTCATTGATTTTTGCCATTGAAAAACATCATGTTATTCATATACCAGAAATGTTTGAAGCTACTGACTGAATGAAAGGAGCTGACATCTCACTATCTTTGAATCTTCTTTATCATGCTAAGAGGAGCAGGAAAAAGCAAAAAATTTCAGAATTGCACCTTGCAATGCAGAGAAATTACTGTTTGTGCATTTACAATATTCATTGATTTTTGCCTTTGAAAAACGTCCAGAAATGATTGAAGCTACTGACTGAATGAAAGGAGCTGGCATCTCACTCTCTTTGAATCTTCTTTATCATGCTAAGAGGAGCAGGAAAAAGCAAAAAATTTCAGAATTGCACCTTGCAATGCGGAGAAATTACTGTTTGTGCATTTACAATATTCATTGATTTTTGCCATTGAAAAACATCATGTTATTCATATACCAGAAATGTTTGAAGCTACTGACTGAATGAAAGGAGCTGGCATCTCACTCTCTTTGAATCTTCTTTATCATGCTAAGAGGAGCAGGAAAAAGCAAAAAATTTCAGAATTGCACCTTGCAATGTGGAGAAATTACTGTGCATTTACAATATTCATTGATTTTTACCATTGAAAAACGTCCAGAAATGATTGAAGCTACTGACTGAATGAAAGTAGCTGGCATCTCACTCTCTTTGAATCTTCTTTATCATGCTAAGAGGAGCAGGAAAAAGCAAAAAATTTCAGACTTGCACCTTGCAATGCGGAGAAATTACTGTTTGTGCATTTACAATATTCATTGATTTTTGACATTGAAAAACATCATGTTATTCATATACCAGAAATGTTTGAAGCTACTGACTGAATGAAAGGAGCTGGCATCTCACTCTCTTTGAATCTTCTTTATCATGCTAAGCGGAGCAGGAAAAAGCAAAAAATTTCAGAATTGCACCTTGCAATGCGGAGAAATTACTGTTTGTGCATTTACAATATTCATTGATTTTTGCCATTGAAAAACATGTTATTCATATACCAGAAATGTTTGAAGCTACTGACTGAATGAAAGGAGCTGGCACCTCACTCTCTTTGAATCTTCTTTATCATGCTAAGAGGAGCGGGAAAAAGCAAAAAAATTCAGAATTGCACCTTGCAATGCGGAGAAATTACTGTTTGTGCATTTACAATATTCATTGATTTTTGCCATTGAAAAACGTCCAGAAATGATTGAAAGTACTGACTGAATGAAAGGAGCTGGCATCTCACTCTCTTTGAATCTTCTTTATCATGCTAAGAGGAGCAGGAAAAAGCAAAAAATTTCAGAATTGCACCTTGCAATGCGGAGAAATTACTGTTTGTGCATTTACAATATTCATTGATTTTTGCCATTGAAAAACGTCCAGAAATGATTGAAGCTACTGACTGAATGAAAGGAGCTGGCATCTCACTCTCTTTGAATCTTCTTTATCATGCTAAGAGGAGCAGGAAAAAGTAAAAAATTTCAGAATTGCACCTTGCAATGCGGAGAAATTACAGTTTGTGCATTTACAATATTCATTGATTTTTGCCATTGAAAAACATCCAGAAATGATTGAAGCTACTGACTGAATGAAAGGAGCTGGCATCTCACTCTCTTTGAATCTTCTTTATCATGCTAAGAGGAGCAGGAAAAAGCAAAAAATTTCAGAATTGCACCTTGCAATGCGGAGAAATTACTGTTTGTGCATTTACAATATTCATTGATTTTTGCCATTGAAAAACATCATGTTATTCATATACCAGAAATGTTTGAAGCTACTGACTGAATGAAAGGAGCTGGCATCTCACTCTCTTTGAATCTTCATTATCATGCTAAGAGGAGCAGGAAAAAGCAAAAAATTTCAGAATTGCACCTTGCAATGCGGAGAAATTACTGTTTGTGCATTTACAATATTCATTGATTTTTGCCATTGAAAAACATGTTATTCATATACCAGAAATGTTTGAAGCTACTGACTGAATGAAAGGAGCTGGCACCTCACTCTCTTTGAATCTTCTTTATCATGCTAAGAGGAGCGGGAAAAAGCAAAAAAATTCAGAATTGCACCTTGCAATGCGGAGAAATTACTGTTTGTGCATTTACAATATTCATTGATTTTTGCCATTGAAAAACGTCCAGAAATGATTGAAAGTACTGACTGAATGAAAGGAGCTGGCATCTCACTCTCTTTGAATCTTCTTTATCATGCTAAGAGGAGCAGGAAAAAGCAAAAAATTTCAGAATTGCACCTTGCAATGCGGAGAAATTACTGTTTGTGCATTTACAATATTCATTGATTTTTGCCATTGAAAAACGTCCAGAAATGATTGAAGCTACTGACTGAATGAAAGGAGCTGGCATCTCACTCTCTTTGAATCTTCTTTATCATGCTAAGAGGAGCAGGAAAAAGTAAAAAATTTCAGAATTGCACCTTGCAATGCGGAGAAATTACAGTTTGTGCATTTACAATATTCATTGATTTTTGCCATTGAAAAACATCCAGAAATGATTGAAGCTACTGACTGAATGAAAGGAGCTGGCATCTCACTCTCTTTGAATCTTCTTTATCAGGCTAAGAGGAGCAGGAAAAAGCAAAAAATTTCAGAATTGCACCTTGCAATGCGGAGAAATTACTGTTTGTGCATTTACAATATTCATTGATTTTTGCCATTGAAAAACATCATGTTATTCATATACCAGAAATGTTTGAAGCTACTGACTGAATGAAAGGAGCTGGCATCTCACTCTCTTTGAATCTTCATTATCATGCTAAGAGGAGCAGGAAAAAGCAAAAAATTTCAGAATTGCACCTTGCAATGTGGAGAAATTACTGTTTGTGCATTTACAATATTCATTGATTTTTAACAATGAAAAACGTCCAGAAATGATTGAATCTACTGACTGAATGAAAGTAGCTGGCATCTCACTCTCTTTGAATCTTCTTTATCATGCTAAGAGGAGCAGGAAAAAGCAAAAAATTTCAGAATTGCACCTTGCAATGCGGAGAAATTACTGTTTGTGCATTTACAATATTCATTGATTTTTGCCATTGAAAAACATCATGTTATTCATATACCAGAAATGTTTGAAGCTACTGACTGAATGAAAGGAGCTTGCATCTCACTCTCTTTGAATCTTCTTTATCATGCTAAGAGGAGCAGGAAAAAGCAAAAAATTTCAGAATTGCACCTTGCAATGCGGAGAAATTACTGTTTGTGCATTTACAATATTCATTGATTTTTACCATTGAAAAACGTCCAGAAATGATTGAAGCTACTGACTGAATGAAAGTAGCTGGCATCTCACTCTCTTTGAATCTTCTTTATCATGCTAAGAGGAGCAGGAAAAAGCAAAAAATTTCAGACTTGCACCTTGCAATGCGGAGAAATTACTGTTTGTGCATTTACAATATTCATTGATTTTTGACATTGAAAAACATCATGTTATTCATATACCAGAAATGTTTGAAGCTACTGACTGAATGAAAGGAGCTGGCATCTCACTCTCTTTGAATCTTCTTTATCATGCTAAGCGGAGCAGGAAAAAGCAAAAAATTTCAGAATTGCACCTTGCAATGCGGAGAAATTACTGTTTGTGCATTTACAATATTCATTGATTTTTGCCATTGAAAAACATGTTATTCATATACCAGAAATGTTTGAAGCTACTGACTGAATGAAAGGAGCTGGCACCTCACTCTCTTTGAATCTTCTTTATCATGCTAAGAGGAGCGGGAAAAAGCAAAAAAATTCAGAATTGCACCTTGCAATGCGGAGAAATTACTGTTTGTGCATTTACAATATTCATTGATTTTTGCCATTGAAAAACGTCCAGAAATGATTGAAAGTACTGACTGAATGAAAGGAGCTGGCATCTCACTCTCTTTGAATCTTCTTTATCATGCTAAGAGGAGCAGGAAAAAGCAAAAAATTTCAGAATTGCACCTTGCAATGCGGAGAAATTACTGTTTGTGCATTTACAATATTCATTGATTTTTGCCATTGAAAAACATCATGTTATTCATATACCAGAAATGTTTGAAGCTACTGACTGAATGAAAGGAGCTGACATCTCACTATCTTTGAATCTTCTTTATCATGCTAAGAGGAGCAGGAAAAAGCAAAAAATTTCAGAATTGCACCTTGCAATGCAGAGAAATTACTGTTTGTGCATTTACAATATTCATTGATTTTTGCCTTTGAAAAACGTCCAGAAATGATTGAAGCTACAGACTGAATGAAAGGAGCTGGCATCTCACTCTCTTTGAATCTTCTTTATCATGCTAAGAGGAGCAGGAAAAAGCAAAAAATTTCAGAATTGCACCTTGCAATGCGGAGAAATTACTGTTTGTGCATTTACAATATTCATTGATTTTTGCCATTGAAAAACATCATGTTATTCATATACCAGAAATGTTTGAAGCTACTGACTGAATGAAAGGAGCTGACATCTCACTATCTTTGAATCTTCTTTATCATGCTAAGAGGAGCAGGAAAAAGCAAAAAATTTCAGAATTGCACCTTGCAATGCAGAGAAATTACTGTTTGTGCATTTACAATATTCATTGATTTTTGCCTTTGAAAAACGTCCAGAAATGATTGAAGCTACTGACTGAATGAAAGGAGCTGGCATCTCACTCTCTTTGAATCTTCTTTATCATGCTAAGAGGAGCAGGAAAAAGCAAAAAATTTCAGAATTGCACCTTGCAATGCGGAGAAATTACTGTTTGTGCATTTACAATATTCATTGATTTTTGCCATTGAAAAACATCATGTTATTCATATACCAGAAATGTTTGAAGCTACTGACTGAATGAAAGGAGCTGGCATCTCACTCTCTTTGAATCTTCTTTATCATGCTAAGAGGAGCAGGAAAAAGCAAAAAATTTCAGAATTGCACCTTGCAATGCGGAGAAATTACTGTTTGTGCATTTACAATATTCATTGATTTTTGCCATTGAAAAACATCATGTTATTCATATACCAGAAATGTTTGAAGCTACTGACTGAATGAAAGGAGCTGGCATCTCACTCTCTTTGAATCTTCTTTATCATGCTAAGAGGAGCAGGAAAAAGCAAAAAATTTCAGAATTGCACCTTGCAATGTGGAGAAATTACTGTGCATTTACAATATTCATTGATTTTTACCATTGAAAAACGTCCAGAAATGATTGAAGCTACTGACTGAATGAAAGTAGCTGGCATCTCACTCTCTTTGAATCTTCTTTATCATGCTAAGAGGAGCAGGAAAAAGCAAAAAATTTCAGACTTGCACCTTGCAATGCGGAGAAATTACTGTTTGTGCATTTACAATATTCATTGATTTTTGACATTGAAAAACATCATGTTATTCATATACCAGAAATGTTTGAAGCTACTGACTGAATGAAAGGAGCTGGCATCTCACTCTCTTTGAATCTTCTTTATCATGCTAAGCGGAGCAGGAAAAAGCAAAAAATTTCAGAATTGCACCTTGCAATGCGGAGAAATTACTGTTTGTGCATTTACAATATTCATTGATTTTTGCCATTGAAAAACATGTTATTCATATACCAGAAATGTTTGAAGCTACTGACTGAATGAAAGGAGCTGGCACCTCACTCTCTTTGAATCTTCTTTATCATGCTAAGAGGAGCGGGAAAAAGCAAAAAAATTCAGAATTGCACCTTGCAATGCGGAGAAATTACTGTTTGTGCATTTACAATATTCATTGATTTTTGCCATTGAAAAACGTCCAGAAATGATTGAAAGTACTGACTGAATGAAAGGAGCTGGCATCTCACTCTCTTTGAATCTTCTTTATCATGCTAAGAGGAGCAGGAAAAAGCAAAAAATTTCAGAATTGCACCTTGCAATGCGGAGAAATTACTGTTTGTGCATTTACAATATTCATTGATTTTTGCCATTGAAAAACGTCCAGAAATGATTGAAGCTACTGACTGAATGAAAGGAGCTGGCATCTCACTCTCTTTGAATCTTCTTTATCATGCTAAGAGGAGCAGGAAAAAGTAAAAAATTTCAGAATTGCACCTTGCAATGCGGAGAAATTACAGTTTGTGCATTTACAATATTCATTGATTTTTGCCATTGAAAAACATCCAGAAATGATTGAAGCTACTGACTGAATGAAAGGAGCTGGCATCTCACTCTCTTTGAATCTTCTTTATCATGCTAAGAGGAGCAGGAAAAAGCAAAAAATTTCAGAATTGCACCTTGCAATGCGGAGAAATTACTGTTTGTGCATTTACAATATTCATTGATTTTTGCCATTGAAAAACATCATGTTATTCATATACCAGAAATGTTTGAAGCTACTGACTGAATGAAAGGAGCTGGCATCTCACTCTCTTTGAATCTTCATTATCATGCTAAGAGGAGCAGGAAAAAGCAAAAAATTTCAGAATTGCACCTTGCAATGCGGAGAAATTACTGTTTGTGCATTTACAATATTCATTGATTTTTGCCATTGAAAAACATGTTATTCATATACCAGAAATGTTTGAAGCTACTGACTGAATGAAAGGAGCTGGCACCTCACTCTCTTTGAATCTTCTTTATCATGCTAAGAGGAGCGGGAAAAAGCAAAAAAATTCAGAATTGCACCTTGCAATGCGGAGAAATTACTGTTTGTGCATTTACAATATTCATTGATTTTTGCCATTGAAAAACGTCCAGAAATGATTGAAAGTACTGACTGAATGAAAGGAGCTGGCATCTCACTCTCTTTGAATCTTCTTTATCATGCTAAGAGGAGCAGGAAAAAGCAAAAAATTTCAGAATTGCACCTTGCAATGCGGAGAAATTACTGTTTGTGCATTTACAATATTCATTGATTTTTGCCATTGAAAAACGTCCAGAAATGATTGAAGCTACTGACTGAATGAAAGGAGCTGGCATCTCACTCTCTTTGAATCTTCTTTATCATGCTAAGAGGAGCAGGAAAAAGTAAAAAATTTCAGAATTGCACCTTGCAATGCGGAGAAATTACAGTTTGTGCATTTACAATATTCATTGATTTTTGCCATTGAAAAACATCCAGAAATGATTGAAGCTACTGACTGAATGAAAGGAGCTGGCATCTCACTCTCTTTGAATCTTCTTTATCAGGCTAAGAGGAGCAGGAAAAAGCAAAAAATTTCAGAATTGCACCTTGCAATGCGGAGAAATTACTGTTTGTGCATTTACAATATTCATTGATTTTTGCCATTGAAAAACATCATGTTATTCATATACCAGAAATGTTTGAAGCTACTGACTGAATGAAAGGAGCTGGCATCTCACTCTCTTTGAATCTTCATTATCATGCTAAGAGGAGCAGGAAAAAGCAAAAAATTTCAGAATTGCACCTTGCAATGTGGAGAAATTACTGTTTGTGCATTTACAATATTCATTGATTTTTAACAATGAAAAACGTCCAGAAATGATTGAATCTACTGACTGAATGAAAGTAGCTGGCATCTCACTCTCTTTGAATCTTCTTTATCATGCTAAGAGGAGCAGGAAAAAGCAAAAAATTTCAGAATTGCACCTTGCAATGCGGAGAAATTACTGTTTGTGCATTTACAATATTCATTGATTTTTGCCATTGAAAAACATCATGTTATTCATATACCAGAAATGTTTGAAGCTACTGACTGAATGAAAGGAGCTTGCATCTCACTCTCTTTGAATCTTCTTTATCATGCTAAGAGGAGCAGGAAAAAGCAAAAAATTTCAGAATTGCACCTTGCAATGCGGAGAAATTACTGTTTGTGCATTTACAATATTCATTGATTTTTACCATTGAAAAACGTCCAGAAATGATTGAAGCTACTGACTGAATGAAAGTAGCTGGCATCTCACTCTCTTTGAATCTTCTTTATCATGCTAAGAGGAGCAGGAAAAAGCAAAAAATTTCAGACTTGCACCTTGCAATGCGGAGAAATTACTGTTTGTGCATTTACAATATTCATTGATTTTTGACATTGAAAAACATCATGTTATTCATATACCAGAAATGTTTGAAGCTACTGACTGAATGAAAGGAGCTGGCATCTCACTCTCTTTGAATCTTCTTTATCATGCTAAGCGGAGCAGGAAAAAGCAAAAAATTTCAGAATTGCACCTTGCAATGCGGAGAAATTACTGTTTGTGCATTTACAATATTCATTGATTTTTGCCATTGAAAAACATGTTATTCATATACCAGAAATGTTTGAAGCTACTGACTGAATGAAAGGAGCTGGCACCTCACTCTCTTTGAATCTTCTTTATCATGCTAAGAGGAGCGGGAAAAAGCAAAAAAATTCAGAATTGCACCTTGCAATGCGGAGAAATTACTGTTTGTGCATTTACAATATTCATTGATTTTTGCCATTGAAAAACGTCCAGAAATGATTGAAAGTACTGACTGAATGAAAGGAGCTGGCATCTCACTCTCTTTGAATCTTCTTTATCATGCTAAGAGGAGCAGGAAAAAGCAAAAAATTTCAGAATTGCACCTTGCAATGCGGAGAAATTACTGTTTGTGCATTTACAATATTCATTGATTTTTGCCATTGAAAAACGTCCAGAAATGATTGAAGCTACTGACTGAATGAAAGGATCTGGCATCTCACTCTCTTTGAATCTTCTTTATCATGCTAAGAGGAGCAGGAAAAAGTAAAAAATTTCAGAATTGCACCTTGCAATGCGGAGAAATTACAGTTTGTGCATTTACAATATTCATTGATTTTTGCCATTGAAAAACATCCAGAAATGATTGAAGCTACTGACTGAATGAAAGGAGCTGGCATCTCACTCTCTTTGAATCTTCTTTATCATGCTAAGAGGAGCAGGAAAAAGCAAAAAATTTCAGAATTGCACCTTGCAATGCGGAGAAATTACTGTTTGTGCATTTACAATATTCATTGATTTTTGCCATTGAAAAACATCATGTTATTCATATACCAGAAATGTTTGAAGCTACTGACTGAATGAAAGGAGCTGGCATCTCACTCTCTTTGAATCTTCATTATCATGCTAAGAGGAGCAGGAAAAAGCAAAAAATTTCAGAATTGCACCTTGCAATGCGGAGAAATTACTGTTTGTGCATTTACAATATTCATTGATTTTTGCCATTGAAAAACATGTTATTCATATACCAGAAATGTTTGAAGCTACTGACTGAATGAAAGGAGCTGGCACCTCACTCTCTTTGAATCTTCTTTATCATGCTAAGAGGAGCGGGAAAAAGCAAAAAAATTCAGAATTGCACCTTGCAATGCGGAGAAATTACTGTTTGTGCATTTACAATATTCATTGATTTTTGCCATTGAAAAACGTCCAGAAATGATTGAAAGTACTGACTGAATGAAAGGAGCTGGCATCTCACTCTCTTTGAATCTTCTTTATCATGCTAAGAGGAGCAGGAAAAAGCAAAAAATTTCAGAATTGCACCTTGCAATGCGGAGAAATTACTGTTTGTGCATTTACAATATTCATTGATTTTTGCCATTGAAAAACGTCCAGAAATGATTGAAGCTACTGACTGAATGAAAGGAGCTGGCATCTCACTCTCTTTGAATCTTCTTTATCATGCTAAGAGGAGCAGGAAAAAGTAAAAAATTTCAGAATTGCACCTTGCAATGCGGAGAAATTACAGTTTGTGCATTTACAATATTCATTGATTTTTGCCATTGAAAAACATCCAGAAATGATTGAAGCTACTGACTGAATGAAAGGAGCTGGCATCTCACTCTCTTTGAATCTTCTTTATCAGGCTAAGAGGAGCAGGAAAAAGCAAAAAATTTCAGAATTGCACCTTGCAATGCGGAGAAATTACTGTTTGTGCATTTACAATATTCATTGATTTTTGCCATTGAAAAACATCATGTTATTCATATACCAGAAATGTTTGAAGCTACTGACTGAATGAAAGGAGCTGGCATCTCACTCTCTTTGAATCTTCATTATCATGCTAAGAGGAGCAGGAAAAAGCAAAAAATTTCAGAATTGCACCTTGCAATGTGGAGAAATTACTGTTTGTGCATTTACAATATTCATTGATTTTTAACAATGAAAAACGTCCAGAAATGATTGAATCTACTGACTGAATGAAAGTAGCTGGCATCTCACTCTCTTTGAATCTTCTTTATCATGCTAAGAGGAGCAGGAAAAAGCAAAAAATTTCAGAATTGCACCTTGCAATGCGGAGAAATTACTGTTTGTGCATTTACAATATTCATTGATTTTTGCCATTGAAAAACATCATGTTATTCATATACCAGAAATGTTTGAAGCTACTGACTGAATGAAAGGAGCTTGCATCTCACTCTCTTTGAATCTTCTTTATCATGCTAAGAGGAGCAGGAAAAAGCAAAAAATTTCAGAATTGCACCTTGCAATGCGGAGAAATTACTGTTTGTGCATTTACAATATTCATTGATTTTTGCCATTGAAAAACATCATGTTATTCATATACCAGAAATGTTTGAAGCTACTGACTGAATGAAAGGAGCTGGCATCTCACTCTCTTTGAATCTTCTTTATCATGCTAAGAGGAGCAGGAAAAAGCAAAAAATTTCAGAATTGCACCTTGCAATGTGGAGAAATTACTGTTTGTGCATTTACAATATTCATTGATTTTTGCCATTGAAAAACGTCCAGAAATGATTGAAGCTACTGACTGAATGAAAGGAGCTGGCATCTCACTCTCTTTGAATCTTCTTTATCATGCTAAGAGGAGCAGGAAAAAGCAAAAAATTTCAGAATTGCACCTTGCAATGCGGAGAAATTACTGTTTGTGCATTTACAATATTCATTGATTTTTGCCATTGAAAAACGTCCAGAAATGATTGAAGCTACTGACTGAATGAAAGGAGCTGGCATCTCACTCTCTTTGAATCTTCTTCATCATGCTAAGAGGAGCAGGAAAAAGCAAAAAATTTCAGAATTGCACCTTGCAATGCGGAGAAATTACTGTTTGTGCATTTACAATATTCATTGATTTTTGCCATTGAAAAACATCATGTTATTCATATACCAGAAATGTTTGAAGCTACTGACTGAATGAAAGGAGCTGGCATCTCACTCTCTTTGAATCTTCTTTATCATGCTAAGAGGAGCAGGAAAAAGCAAAAAATTTCAGAATTGCACCTTGCAATGCGGAGAAATTACTGTTTGTGCATTTACAATATTCATTGATTTTTGCCATTGAAAAACGTCCAGAAATGATTGAAGCTACTGACTGAATGAAAGGAGCTGGCATCTCACTCTCTTTGAATCTTGTTTATCATGCTAAGAGGAGCAGGAAAAAGCAAAAAATTTCAGAATTGCACCTTGCAATGCGGAGAAATTACTGTTTGTGCATTTACAATATTCATTGATTTTTGCCATTGAAAAACATCATGTTATTCATATACCAGAAATGATTGAAGCTACTGACTGAATGAAAGGAGCTGGCATCTCACTCTCTTTGAATCTTCTTTATCATGCTAAGAGGAGCAGGAAAAAGTAAAAAATTTCAGAATTGCACCTTGCAATGCGGAGAAATTACTGTTTGTGCATTTATAATATTCAATGATTTTTGCCATTGAAAAACGTCCAGAAATGATTGAAGCTACTGACTGAACGAAAGGAGCTGGCATCTCACTCTCTTTGAATCTTCTTTATCATGCTAAGAGGAGCAGGAAAAAGCAAAAAATTTCAGAATTGCACCTTGCAATGCGGAGAAATTACTGTTTGTGCATTTACAATATTCATTGATTTTTGCCATTGAAAAACGTCCAGAAATGATTGAAGCTACTGACTGAATGAAAGGAGCTGGCATCTCACTCTCTTTGAATCTTCTTTATCATGCTAAGAGGAGCAGGAAAAAGCAAATAATTTCAGAATTGCACCTTGCAATGCGGAGAAATTACTGTTTGTGCATTTACAATATTCATTGATTTTTGCCTTTGAAAAACATCATGTTATTCATATACCAGAAATGTTTGAAGCTACTGACTGAATGAAAGGAGCTGACATCTCACGCTCTTTGAATCTTCTTTATCATGCTAAGAGGAGCAGGAAAAAGCAAAACATTTCAGAATTGCACCTTGCAATGCGGAGAAATTACTGTTTGTGCATTTACAATATTCATTGATTTTTGCCATTGAAAAACGTCCAGAAATGATTGAAGCTACTGACTGAATGAAAGGAGCTGGCATCTCACTCTCTTTGAATCTTCTTTATCATGCTAAGAGGAGCAGGAAAAAGCAAAAAATTTCAGAATTGCACCTTGCAATGCGGAGAAATTACTGTTTGTGCATTTACAATATTCATTGATTTTTGCCATTGAAAAACATCATGTTATTCATATACCAGAAATGTTTGAAGCTACTGACTGAATGAAAGGAGCTGGCATCTCACTCTCTTTGAATCTTCTTTATCATGCTAAGAGGAGCAGGAAAAAGCAAAAAATTTCAGAATTGCACCTTGCAATGCGGAGAAATTACTGTTTGTGCATTTACAATATTCATTGATTTTTGCCATTGAAAAACGTCCAGAAATGATTGAAGCTACTGACTGAATGAAAGGAGCTGGCATCTCACTCTCTTTGAATCTTCTTTATCATGCTAAGAGGAGCAGGAAAAAGCAAAAAATTTCAGAATTGCACCTTGCAATGCGGAGAAATTACTGTTTGTGCATTTACAATATTCATTGATTTTTGCCATTGAAAAACATCATGTTATTCATATACCAGAAATGTTTGAAGCTACTGACTGAATGAAAGGAGCTGACATCTCACGCTCTTTGAATCTTCTTTATCATGCTAAGAGGAGCAGGAAAAAGCAAAAAATTTCAGAATTGCACCTTGCAATGCGGAGAAATTACTGTTTGTGCATTTACAATATTCATTGATTTTTGCCATTGAAAAACATCCAGAAATGATTGAAGCTACTGACTGAATGAAAGGAGCTGGCATCTCACTCTCTTTGAAACTTCTTTATCATGCTAAGAGGAGCAGGAAAAAGCAAAAAATTTCAGAATTGCACCTTGCAATGCGGAGAAATTACTGTTTGTGCATTTACAATATTCATTGATTTTTGCCATTGAAAAACATCATGTTATTCATATACCAGAAATGTTTGAAGCTACTGACTGAATGAAAGGAGCTGGCATCTCACTCTCTTTGAATCTTCTTTATCATGCTAAGAGGAGCAGGAAAAAGCAAAAAATTTCAGAATTGCACCTTGCAATGCGGAGAAATTACTGTTTGTGCATTTACAATATTCATTGATTTTTGCCATTGAAAAACATCATGTTATTCATATACCAGAAATGTTTGAAGCTACTGACTGAATGAAAGGAGCTGGCATCTCACTCTCTTTGAATCTTCTTTATCATGCTAAGAGGAGCAGGAAAAAGCAAAAAATTTCAGAATTGCACCTTGCAATGCGGAGAAATTACTGTTTGTGCATTTACAATATTCATTGATTTTTGCCATTGAAAAACGTCCAGAAATGATTGAAGCTACTGACTGAATGAAAGGAGCTGGCATCTCACTCTCTTTGAATCTTCTTTATCATGCTAAGAGGAGCAGGAAAAAGCAAAACATTTCAGAATTGCACCTTGCAATGCGGAGAAATTACTGTTTGTGCATTTACAATATTCATTGATTTTTGCCATTGAAAAACGTCCAGAAATGATTGAAGCTACTGACTGAATGAAAGGAGCTGGCATCTCACTCTCTTTGAATCTTCTTTATCATGCTAAGCGGAGCAGGAAAAAGCAAAAAATTTCAGAATTGCACCTTGCAATGCGGAGAAATTACTGTTTGTGCATTTACAATATTCATTGATTTTTGCCATTGAAAAACGTCCAGAAATGATTGAAGCTACTGACTGAATGAAAGGAGCTGGCATCTCACTCTCTTTGAATCTTCTTTATCATGCTAAGAGGAGCAGGAAAAAGCAAAAAATTTCAGAATTGCACCTTGCAATGCTGAGAAATTACTGTTTGTGCATTTACAATATTCATTGATTTTTGCCATTGAAAAACATCATGTTATTCATATACCAGAAATGTTTGAAGCTACTGACTGAATGAAAGGAGCTGGCATCTCACTCTCTTTGAATCTTCTTTATCATGCTAAGAGGAGCAGGAAAAAGCAAAAAATTTCAGAATTGCACCTTGCAATGCGGAGAAATTACTGTTTGTGCATTTACAATATTCATTGATTTTTGCCATTGAAAAACGTCCAGAAATGATTGAAGCTACTGACTGAATGAAAGGAGCTGGCATCTCACTCTCTTTGAATCTTGTTTATCATGCTAAGAGGAGCAGGAAAAAGCAAAAAATTTCAGAATTGCACCTTGCAATGCGGAGAAATTACTGTTTGTGCATTTACAATATTCATTGATTTTTGCCATTGAAAAACATCATGTTATTCATATACCAGAAATGATTGAAGCTACTGACTGAATGAAAGGAGCTGGCATCTCACTCTCTTTGAATCTTCTTTATCATGCTAAGAGGAGCAGGAAAAAGTAAAAAATTTCAGAATTGCACCTTGCAATGCGGAGAAATTACTGTTTGTGCATTTATAATATTCAATGATTTTTGCCATTGAAAAACGTCCAGAAATGATTGAAGCTACTGACTGAACGAAAGGAGCTGGCATCTCACTCTCTTTGAATCTTCTTTATCATGCTAAGAGGAGCAGGAAAAAGCAAAAAATTTCAGAATTGCACCTTGCAATGCGGAGAAATTACTGTTTGTGCATTTACAATATTCATTGATTTTTGCCATTGAAAAACGTCCAGAAATGATTGAAGCTACTGACTGAATGAAAGGAGCTGGCATCTCACTCTCTTTGAATCTTCTTTATCATGCTAAGAGGAGCAGGAAAAAGCAAAAAATTTCAGAATTGCACCTTGCAATGCGGAGAAATTACTGTTTGTGCATTTACAATATTCATTGATTTTTGCCATTGAAAAACATCATGTTATTCATATACCAGAAATGTTTGAAGCTACTGACTGAATGAAAGGAGCTGGCATCTCACTCTCTTTGAATCTTCTTTATCATGCTAAGAGGAGCAGGAAAAAGCAAAAAATTTCAGAATTGCACCTTGCAATGTGGAGAAATTACTGTTTGTGCATTTACAATATTCATTGATTTTTACCATTGAAAAACGTCCAGAAATGATTGAAGCTACTGACTGAATGAAAGTAGCTGGCATCTCACTCTCTTTGAATCTTCTTTATCATACTAAGAGGAGCAGGAAAAAGCAAAAAATTTCAGACTTGCACCTTGCAATGCGGAGAAATTACTGTTTGTGCATTTACAATATTCATTGATTTTTGCCATTGAAAAACATCATGTTATTCATATACCAGAAATGTTTGAAGCTACTGACTGAATGAAAGGAGCTGGCATCTCACTCTCTTTGAATCTTCTTTATCATGCTAAGAGGAGCAGGAAAAAGCAAAAAATTTCAGAATTGCACCTTGCAATGCGGAGAAATTACTGTTTGTGCATTTACAATATTCATTGATTTTTGCCATTGAAAAACGTCCAGAAATGATTGAAGCTACTGACTGAATGAAAGGAGCTGGCATCTCACTCTCTTTGAATCTTCTTTATCATGCTAAGAGGAGCAGGAAAAAGCAAAAAATTTCAGAATTGCACCTTGCAATGCGGAGAAATTACTGTTTGTGCATTTACAATATTCATTGATTTTTGCCATTGAAAAACGTCCAGAAATGATTGAAGCTACTGACTGAATGAAAGGAGCTGGCATCTCACTCTCTTTGAATCTTCTTTATCATGCTAAGAGGAGCAGGAAAAAGCAAAAAATTTCAGAATTGCACCTTGCAATGCGGAGAAATTACTGTTTGTGCATTTACAATATTCATTGATTTTTGCCATTGAAAAACATCATGTTATTCATATACCAGAAATGTTTGAAGCTACTGACTGAATGAAAGGAGCTGGCATCTCACTCTCTTTGAATCTTCTTTATCATGCTAAGAGGAGCAGGAAAAAGCAAAAAATTTCAGAATTGCACCTTGCAATGCGGAGAAATTACTGTTTGTGCATTTACAATATTCATTGATTTTTGCCATTGAAAAACGTCCAGAAATGATTGAAGCTACTGACTGAATGAAAGGAGCTGGCATCTCACTCTCTTTGAATCTTCTTTATCATGCTAAGAGGAGCAGGAAAAAGTAAAAAATTTCAGAATTGCACCTTGCAATGCGGAGAAATTACAGTTTGTGCATTTACAATATTCATTGATTTTTGCCATTGAAAAACATCCAGAAATGATTGAAGCTACTGACTGAATGAAAGGAGCTGGCATCTCACTCTCTTTGAATCTTCTTTATCAGGCTAAGAGGAGCAGGAAAAAGCAAAAAATTTCAGAATTGCACCTTGCAATGCGGAGAAATTACTGTTTGTGCATTTACAATATTCATTGATTTTTGCCATTGAAAAACATCATGTTATTCATATACCAGAAATGTTTGAAGCTACTGACTGAATGAAAGGAGCTGGCATCTCACTCTCTTTGAATCTTCATTATCATGCTAAGAGGAGCAGGAAAAAGCAAAAAATTTCAGAATTGCACCTTGCAATGTGGAGAAATTACTGTTTGTGCATTTACAATATTCATTGATTTTTAACAATGAAAAACGTCCAGAAATGATTGAATCTACTGACTGAATGAAAGTAGCTGGCATCTCACTCTCTTTGAATCTTCTTTATCATGCTAAGAGGAGCAGGAAAAAGCAAAAAATTTCAGAATTGCACCTTGCAATGCGGAGAAATTACTGTTTGTGCATTTACAATATTCATTGATTTTTGCCATTGAAAAACATCATGTTATTCATATACCAGAAATGTTTGAAGCTACTGACTGAATGAAAGGAGCTTGCATCTCACTCTCTTTGAATCTTCTTTATCATGCTAAGAGGAGCAGGAAAAAGCAAAAAATTTCAGAATTGCACCTTGCAATGCGGAGAAATTACTGTTTGTGCATTTACAATATTCATTGATTTTTACCATTGAAAAACGTCCAGAAATGATTGAAGCTACTGACTGAATGAAAGTAGCTGGCATCTCACTCTCTTTGAATCTTCTTTATCATGCTAAGAGGAGCAGGAAAAAGCAAAAAATTTCAGACTTGCACCTTGCAATGCGGAGAAATTACTGTTTGTGCATTTACAATATTCATTGATTTTTGACATTGAAAAACATCATGTTATTCATATACCAGAAATGTTTGAAGCTACTGACTGAATGAAAGGAGCTGGCATCTCACTCTCTTTGAATCTTCTTTATCATGCTAAGCGGAGCAGGAAAAAGCAAAAAATTTCAGAATTGCACCTTGCAATGCGGAGAAATTACTGTTTGTGCATTTACAATATTCATTGATTTTTGCCATTGAAAAACATGTTATTCATATACCAGAAATGTTTGAAGCTACTGACTGAATGAAAGGAGCTGGCACCTCACTCTCTTTGAATCTTCTTTATCATGCTAAGAGGAGCGGGAAAAAGCAAAAAAATTCAGAATTGCACCTTGCAATGCGGAGAAATTACTGTTTGTGCATTTACAATATTCATTGATTTTTGCCATTGAAAAACGTCCAGAAATGATTGAAAGTACTGACTGAATGAAAGGAGCTGGCATCTCACTCTCTTTGAATCTTCTTTATCATGCTAAGAGGAGCAGGAAAAAGCAAAAAATTTCAGAATTGCACCTTGCAATGCGGAGAAATTACTGTTTGTGCATTTACAATATTCATTGATTTTTGCCATTGAAAAACGTCCAGAAATGATTGAAGCTACTGACTGAATGAAAGGATCTGGCATCTCACTCTCTTTGAATCTTCTTTATCATGCTAAGAGGAGCAGGAAAAAGTAAAAAATTTCAGAATTGCACCTTGCAATGCGGAGAAATTACAGTTTGTGCATTTACAATATTCATTGATTTTTGCCATTGAAAAACATCCAGAAATGATTGAAGCTACTGACTGAATGAAAGGAGCTGGCATCTCACTCTCTTTGAATCTTCTTTATCATGCTAAGAGGAGCAGGAAAAAGCAAAAAATTTCAGAATTGCACCTTGCAATGCGGAGAAATTACTGTTTGTGCATTTACAATATTCATTGATTTTTGCCATTGAAAAACATCATGTTATTCATATACCAGAAATGTTTGAAGCTACTGACTGAATGAAAGGAGCTGGCATCTCACTCTCTTTGAATCTTCATTATCATGCTAAGAGGAGCAGGAAAAAGCAAAAAATTTCAGAATTGCACCTTGCAATGCGGAGAAATTACTGTTTGTGCATTTACAATATTCATTGATTTTTGCCATTGAAAAACATGTTATTCATATACCAGAAATGTTTGAAGCTACTGACTGAATGAAAGGAGCTGGCACCTCACTCTCTTTGAATCTTCTTTATCATGCTAAGAGGAGCGGGAAAAAGCAAAAAAATTCAGAATTGCACCTTGCAATGCGGAGAAATTACTGTTTGTGCATTTACAATATTCATTGATTTTTGCCATTGAAAAACGTCCAGAAATGATTGAAAGTACTGACTGAATGAAAGGAGCTGGCATCTCACTCTCTTTGAATCTTCTTTATCATGCTAAGAGGAGCAGGAAAAAGCAAAAAATTTCAGAATTGCACCTTGCAATGCGGAGAAATTACTGTTTGTGCATTTACAATATTCATTGATTTTTGCCATTGAAAAACGTCCAGAAATGATTGAAGCTACTGACTGAATGAAAGGAGCTGGCATCTCACTCTCTTTGAATCTTCTTTATCATGCTAAGAGGAGCAGGAAAAAGTAAAAAATTTCAGAATTGCACCTTGCAATGCGGAGAAATTACAGTTTGTGCATTTACAATATTCATTGATTTTTGCCATTGAAAAACATCCAGAAATGATTGAAGCTACTGACTGAATGAAAGGAGCTGGCATCTCACTCTCTTTGAATCTTCTTTATCAGGCTAAGAGGAGCAGGAAAAAGCAAAAAATTTCAGAATTGCACCTTGCAATGCGGAGAAATTACTGTTTGTGCATTTACAATATTCATTGATTTTTGCCATTGAAAAACATCATGTTATTCATATACCAGAAATGTTTGAAGCTACTGACTGAATGAAAGGAGCTGGCATCTCACTCTCTTTGAATCTTCATTATCATGCTAAGAGGAGCAGGAAAAAGCAAAAAATTTCAGAATTGCACCTTGCAATGTGGAGAAATTACTGTTTGTGCATTTACAATATTCATTGATTTTTAACAATGAAAAACGTCCAGAAATGATTGAATCTACTGACTGAATGAAAGTAGCTGGCATCTCACTCTCTTTGAATCTTCTTTATCATGCTAAGAGGAGCAGGAAAAAGCAAAAAATTTCAGAATTGCACCTTGCAATGCGGAGAAATTACTGTTTGTGCATTTACAATATTCATTGATTTTTGCCATTGAAAAACATCATGTTATTCATATACCAGAAATGTTTGAAGCTACTGACTGAATGAAAGGAGCTTGCATCTCACTCTCTTTGAATCTTCTTTATCATGCTAAGAGGAGCAGGAAAAAGCAAAAAATTTCAGAATTGCACCTTGCAATGCGGAGAAATTACTGTTTGTGCATTTACAATATTCATTGATTTTTGCCATTGAAAAACATCATGTTATTCATATACCAGAAATGTTTGAAGCTACTGACTGAATGAAAGGAGCTGGCATCTCACTCTCTTTGAATCTTCTTTATCATGCTAAGAGGAGCAGGAAAAAGCAAAAAATTTCAGAATTGCACCTTGCAATGTGGAGAAATTACTGTTTGTGCATTTACAATATTCATTGATTTTTGCCATTGAAAAACGTCCAGAAATGATTGAAGCTACTGACTGAATGAAAGGAGCTGGCATCTCACTCTCTTTGAATCTTCTTTATCATGCTAAGAGGAGCAGGAAAAAGCAAAAAATTTCAGAATTGCACCTTGCAATGCGGAGAAATTACTGTTTGTGCATTTACAATATTCATTGATTTTTGCCATTGAAAAACGTCCAGAAATGATTGAAGCTACTGACTGAATGAAAGGAGCTGGCATCTCACTCTCTTTGAATCTTCTTCATCATGCTAAGAGGAGCAGGAAAAAGCAAAAAATTTCAGAATTGCACCTTGCAATGCGGAGAAATTACTGTTTGTGCATTTACAATATTCATTGATTTTTGCCATTGAAAAACATCATGTTATTCATATACCAGAAATGTTTGAAGCTACTGACTGAATGAAAGGAGCTGGCATCTCACTCTCTTTGAATCTTCTTTATCATGCTAAGAGGAGCAGGAAAAAGCAAAAAATTTCAGAATTGCACCTTGCAATGCGGAGAAATTACTGTTTGTGCATTTACAATATTCATTGATTTTTGCCATTGAAAAACGTCCAGAAATGATTGAAGCTACTGACTGAATGAAAGGAGCTGGCATCTCACTCTCTTTGAATCTTGTTTATCATGCTAAGAGGAGCAGGAAAAAGCAAAAAATTTCAGAATTGCACCTTGCAATGCGGAGAAATTACTGTTTGTGCATTTACAATATTCATTGATTTTTGCCATTGAAAAACATCATGTTATTCATATACCAGAAATGATTGAAGCTACTGACTGAATGAAAGGAGCTGGCATCTCACTCTCTTTGAATCTTCTTTATCATGCTAAGAGGAGCAGGAAAAAGTAAAAAATTTCAGAATTGCACCTTGCAATGCGGAGAAATTACTGTTTGTGCATTTATAATATTCAATGATTTTTGCCATTGAAAAACGTCCAGAAATGATTGAAGCTACTGACTGAACAAAAGGAGCTGGCATCTCACTCTCTTTGAATCTTCTTTATCATGCTAAGAGGAGCAGGAAAAAGCAAAAAATTTCAGAATTGCACCTTGCAATGCGGAGAAATTACTGTTTGTGCATTTACAATATTCATTGATTTTTGCCATTGAAAAACGTCCAGAAATGATTGAAGCTACTGACTGAATGAAAGGAGCTGGCATCTCACTCTCTTTGAATCTTCTTTATCATGCTAAGAGGAGCAGGAAAAAGCAAATAATTTCAGAATTGCACCTTGCAATGCGGAGAAATTACTGTTTGTGCATTTACAATATTCATTGATTTTTGCCTTTGAAAAACATCATGTTATTCATATACCAGAAATGTTTGAAGCTACTGACTGAATGAAAGGAGCTGACATCTCACGCTCTTTGAATCTTCTTTATCATGCTAAGAGGAGCAGGAAAAAGCAAAACATTTCAGAATTGCACCTTGCAATGCGGAGAAATTACTGTTTGTGCATTTACAATATTCATTGATTTTTGCCATTGAAAAACGTCCAGAAATGATTGAAGCTACTGACTGAATGAAAGGAGCTGGCATCTCACTCTCTTTGAATCTTCTTTATCATGCTAAGAGGAGCAGGAAAAAGCAAAAAATTTCAGAATTGCACCTTGCAATGCGGAGAAATTACTGTTTGTGCATTTACAATATTCATTGATTTTTGCCATTGAAAAACATCATGTTATTCATATACCAGAAATGTTTGAAGCTACTGACTGAATGAAAGGAGCTGGCATCTCACTCTCTTTGAATCTTCTTTATCATGCTAAGAGGAGCAGGAAAAAGCAAAAAATTTCAGAATTGCACCTTGCAATGCGGAGAAATTACTGTTTGTGCATTTACAATATTCATTGATTTTTGCCATTGAAAAACGTCCAGAAATGATTGAAGCTACTGACTGAATGAAAGGAGCTGGCATCTCACTCTCTTTGAATCTTCTTTATCATGCTAAGAGGAGCAGGAAAAAGCAAAAAATTTCAGAATTGCACCTTGCAATGCGGAGAAATTACTGTTTGTGCATTTACAATATTCATTGATTTTTGCCATTGAAAAACATCATGTTATTCATATACCAGAAATGTTTGAAGCTACTGACTGAATGAAAGGAGCTGACATCTCACGCTCTTTGAATCTTCTTTATCATGCTAAGAGGAGCAGGAAAAAGCAAAAAATTTCAGAATTGCACCTTGCAATGCGGAGAAATTACTGTTTGTGCATTTACAATATTCATTGATTTTTGCCATTGAAAAACATCCAGAAATGATTGAAGCTACTGACTGAATGAAAGGAGCTGGCATCTCACTCTCTTTGAAACTTCTTTATCATGCTAAGAGGAGCAGGAAAAAGCAAAAAATTTCAGAATTGCACCTTGCAATGCGGAGAAATTACTGTTTGTGCATTTACAATATTCATTGATTTTTGCCATTGAAAAACATCATGTTATTCATATACCAGAAATGTTTGAAGCTACTGACTGAATGAAAGGAGCTGGCATCTCACTCTCTTTGAATCTTCTTTATCATGCTAAGAGGAGCAGGAAAAAGCAAAAAATTTCAGAATTGCACCTTGCAATGCGGAGAAATTACTGTTTGTGCATTTACAATATTCATTGATTTTTGCCATTGAAAAACATCATGTTATTCATATACCAGAAATGTTTGAAGCTACTGACTGAATGAAAGGAGCTGGCATCTCACTCTCTTTGAATCTTCTTTATCATGCTAAGAGGAGCAGGAAAAAGCAAAAAATTTCAGAATTGCACCTTGCAATGCGGAGAAATTACTGTTTGTGCATTTACAATATTCATTGATTTTTGCCATTGAAAAACGTCCAGAAATGATTGAAGCTACTGACTGAATGAAAGGAGCTGGCATCTCACTCTCTTTGAATCTTCTTTATCATGCTAAGAGGAGCAGGAAAAAGCAAAACATTTCAGAATTGCACCTTGCAATGCGGAGAAATTACTGTTTGTGCATTTACAATATTCATTGATTTTTGCCATTGAAAAACGTCCAGAAATGATTGAAGCTACTGACTGAATGAAAGGAGCTGGCATCTCACTCTCTTTGAATCTTCTTTATCATGCTAAGCGGAGCAGGAAAAAGCAAAAAATTTCAGAATTGCACCTTGCAATGCGGAGAAATTACTGTTTGTGCATTTACAATATTCATTGATTTTTGCCATTGAAAAACGTCCAGAAATGATTGAAGCTACTGACTGAATGAAAGGAGCTGGCATCTCACTCTCTTTGAATCTTCTTTATCATGCTAAGAGGAGCAGGAAAAAGCAAAAAATTTCAGAATTGCACCTTGCAATGCTGAGAAATTACTGTTTGTGCATTTACAATATTCATTGATTTTTGCCATTGAAAAACATCATGTTATTCATATACCAGAAATGTTTGAAGCTACTGACTGAATGAAAGGAGCTGGCATCTCACTCTCTTTGAATCTTCTTTATCATGCTAAGAGGAGCAGGAAAAAGCAAAAAATTTCAGAATTGCACCTTGCAATGCGGAGAAATTACTGTTTGTGCATTTACAATATTCATTGATTTTTGCCATTGAAAAACGTCCAGAAATGATTGAAGCTACTGACTGAATGAAAGGAGCTGGCATCTCACTCTCTTTGAATCTTGTTTATCATGCTAAGAGGAGCAGGAAAAAGCAAAAAATTTCAGAATTGCACCTTGCAATGCGGAGAAATTACTGTTTGTGCATTTACAATATTCATTGATTTTTGCCATTGAAAAACATCATGTTATTCATATACCAGAAATGATTGAAGCTACTGACTGAATGAAAGGAGCTGGCATCTCACTCTCTTTGAATCTTCTTTATCATGCTAAGAGGAGCAGGAAAAAGTAAAAAATTTCAGAATTGCACCTTGCAATGCGGAGAAATTACTGTTTGTGCATTTATAATATTCAATGATTTTTGCCATTGAAAAACGTCCAGAAATGATTGAAGCTACTGACTGAACGAAAGGAGCTGGCATCTCACTCTCTTTGAATCTTCTTTATCATGCTAAGAGGAGCAGGAAAAAGCAAAAAATTTCAGAATTGCACCTTGCAATGCGGAGAAATTACTGTTTGTGCATTTACAATATTCATTGATTTTTGCCATTGAAAAACGTCCAGAAATGATTGAAGCTACTGACTGAATGAAAGGAGCTGGCATCTCACTCTCTTTGAATCTTCTTTATCATGCTAAGAGGAGCAGGAAAAAGCAAAAAATTTCAGAATTGCACCTTGCAATGCGGAGAAATTACTGTTTGTGCATTTACAATATTCATTGATTTTTGCCATTGAAAAACATCATGTTATTCATATACCAGAAATGTTTGAAGCTACTGACTGAATGAAAGGAGCTGGCATCTCACTCTCTTTGAATCTTCTTTATCATGCTAAGAGGAGCAGGAAAAAGCAAAAAATTTCAGAATTGCACCTTGCAATGTGGAGAAATTACTGTTTGTGCATTTACAATATTCATTGATTTTTACCATTGAAAAACGTCCAGAAATGATTGAAGCTACTGACTGAATGAAAGTAGCTGGCATCTCACTCTCTTTGAATCTTCTTTATCATACTAAGAGGAGCAGGAAAAAGCAAAAAATTTCAGACTTGCACCTTGCAATGCGGAGAAATTACTGTTTGTGCATTTACAATATTCATTGATTTTTGCCATTGAAAAACATCATGTTATTCATATACCAGAAATGTTTGAAGCTACTGACTGAATGAAAGGAGCTGGCATCTCACTCTCTTTGAATCTTCTTTATCATGCTAAGAGGAGCAGGAAAAAGCAAAAAATTTCAGAATTGCACCTTGCAATGCGGAGAAATTACTGTTTGTGCATTTACAATATTCATTGATTTTTGCCATTGAAAAACGTCCAGAAATGATTGAAGCTACTGACTGAATGAAAGGAGCTGGCATCTCACTCTCTTTGAATCTTCTTTATCATGCTAAGAGGAGCAGGAAAAAGCAAAAAATTTCAGAATTGCACCTTGCAATGCGGAGAAATTACTGTTTGTGCATTTACAATATTCATTGATTTTTGCCATTGAAAAACGTCCAGAAATGATTGAAGCTACTGACTGAATGAAAGGAGCTGGCATCTCACTCTCTTTGAATCTTCTTTATCATGCTAAGAGGAGCAGGAAAAAGCAAAAAATTTCAGAATTGCACCTTGCAATGCGGAGAAATTACTGTTTGTGCATTTACAATATTCATTGATTTTTGCCATTGAAAAACATCATGTTATTCATATACCAGAAATGTTTGAAGCTACTGACTGAATGAAAGGAGCTGGCATCTCACTCTCTTTGAATCTTCTTTATTATGCTAAGAGGAGTAGGAAAAAGCAAAAAATTTCAGAATTGCACCTTGCAATGCGGAGAAATTACTGTTTGTGCATTTACAATATTCATTGATTTTTGCCATTGAAAAACGTCCAGAAATGATTGAAGCTACTGACTGAATGAAAGGAGCTGGCATCTCACTCTCTTTGAATCTTGTTTATCATGCTAAGAGGAGCAGGAAAAAGCAAAAAATTTCAGAATTGCACCTTGCAATGCGGAGAAATTACTGTTTGTGCATTTACAATATTCATTGATTTTTGCCATTGAAAAACATCATGTTATTCATATACCAGAAATGATTGAAGCTACTGACTGAATGAAAGGAGCTGGCATCTCACTCTCTTTGAATCTTCTTTATCATGCTAAGAGGAGCAGGAAAAAGTAAAAAATTTCAGAATTGCACCTTGCAATGCGGAGAAATTACTGTTTGTGCATTTATAATATTCAATGATTTTTGCCATTGAAAAACGTCCAGAAATGATTGAAGCTACTGACTGAACGAAAGGAGCTGGCATCTCACTCTCTTTGAATCTTCTTTATCATGCTAAGAGGAGCAGGAAAAAGCAAAAAATTTCAGAATTGCACCTTGCAATGCGGAGAAATTACTGTTTGTGCATTTACAATATTCATTGATTTTTGCCATTGAAAAACGTCCAGAAATGATTGAAGCTACTGACTGAATGAAAGGAGCTGGCATCTCACTCTCTTTGAATCTTCTTTATCATGCTAAGAGGAGCAGGAAAAAGCAAATAATTTCAGAATTGCACCTTGCAATGCGGAGAAATTACTGTTTGTGCATTTACAATATTCATTGATTTTTGCCTTTGAAAAACATCATGTTATTCATATACCAGAAATGTTTGAAGCTACTGTCTGAATGAAAGGAGCTGACATCTCACGCTCTTTGAATCTTCTTTATCATGCTAAGAGGAGCAGGAAAAAGCAAAACATTTCAGAATTGCACCTTGCAATGCGGAGAAATTACTGTTTGTGCATTTACAATATTCATTGATTTTTGCCATTGAAAAACGTCCAGAAATGATTGAAGCTACTGACTGAATGAAAGGAGCTGGCATCTCACTCTCTTTGAATCTTCTTTATCATGCTAAGAGGAGCAGGAAAAAGCAAAAAATTTCAGAATTGCACCTTGCAATGCGGAGAAATTACTGTTTGTGCATTTACAATATTCATTGATTTTTGCCATTGAAAAACATCATGTTATTCATATACCAGAAATGTTTGAAGCTACTGACTGAATGAAAGGAGCTGGCATCTCACTCTCTTTGAATCTTCTTTATCATGCTAAGAGGAGCAGGAAAAAGCAAAAAATTTCAGAATTGCACCTTGCAATGCGGAGAAATTACTGTTTGTGCATTTACAATATTCATTGATTTTTGCCATTGAAAAACGTCCAGAAATGATTGAAGCTACTGACTGAATGAAAGGAGCTGGCATCTCACTCTCTTTGAATCTTCTTTATCATGCTAAGAGGAGCAGGAAAAAGCAAAAAATTTCAGAATTGCACCTTGCAATGCGGAGAAATTACTGTTTGTGCATTTACAATATTCATTGATTTTTGCCATTGAAAAACATCATGTTATTCATATACCAGAAATGTTTGAAGCTACTGACTGAATGAAAGGAGCTGACATCTCACGCTCTTTGAATCTTCTTTATCATGCTAAGAGGAGCAGGAAAAAGCAAAAAATTTCAGAATTGCACCTTGCAATGCGGAGAAATTACTGTTTGT
This sequence comes from Phyllobates terribilis, assembly GCF_046119375.1. NCBI lineage: Eukaryota > Metazoa > Chordata > Amphibia > Anura > Dendrobatidae > Phyllobates > Phyllobates terribilis. The sequence continues at coordinate 468,267 of NW_027363292.1, forward strand.
GCATTTACAATATTCATTGATTTTTGCCATTGAAAAACGTCCAGAAATGATTGAAGCTACTGACTGAATGAAAGGAGCTGGCATCTCACTCTCTTTGAATCTTCTTTATCATGCTAAGAGGAGCAGGAAAAAGCAAAAAATTTCAGAATTGCACCTTGCAATGCGGAGAAATTACTGTTTGTGCATTTACAATATTCATTGATTTTTGCCATTGAAAAACATCATGTTATTCATATACCAGAAATGTTTGAAGCTACTGACTGAATGAAAGGAGCTGGCATCTCACTCTCTTTGAATCTTCTTTATCATGCTAAGAGGAGCAGGAAAAAGCAAAAAATTTCAGAATTGCACCTTGCAATGCGGAGAAATTACTGTTTGTGCATTTACAATATTCATTGATTTTTGCCATTGAAAAACATCATGTTATTCATATACCAGAAATGTTTGAAGCTACTGACTGAATGAAAGGAGCTGGCATCTCACTCTCTTTGAATCTTTTTTATCATGCTAAGAGGAGCAGGAAAAAGCAAAAAATTTCAGAATTGCACCTTGCAATGCGGAGAAATTACTGTTTGTGCATTTACAATATTCATTGATTTTTGCCATTGAAAAACGTCCAGAAATGATTGAAGCTACTGACTGAATGAAAGGAGCTGGCATCTCACTCTCTTTGAATCTTCTTTATCATGCTAAGAGGAGCAGGAAAAAGCAAAACATTTCAGAATTGCACCTTGCAATGCGGAGAAATTACTGTTTGTGCATTTACAATATTCATTGATTTTTGCCATTGAAAAACGTCCAGAAATGATTGAAGCTACTGACTGAATGAAAGGAGCTGGCATCTCACTCTCTTTGAATCTTCTTTATCATGCTAAGAGGAGCAGGAAAAAGCAAAAAATTTCAGAATTGCACCTTGCAATGCGGAGAAATTACTGTTTGTGCATTTACAATATTCATTGATTTTTGCCATTGAAAAACGTCCAGAAATGATTGAAGCTACTGACTGAATGAAAGGAGCTGGCATCTCACTCTCTTTGAATCTTCTTTATCATGCTAAGAGGAGCAGGAAAAAGCAAAAAATTTCAGAATTGCACCTTGCAATGCGGAGAAATTACTGTTTGTGCATTTACAATATTCATTGATTTTTGCCATTGAAAAACGTCCAGAAATGATTGAAGCTACTGACTGAATGAAAGGAGCTGGCATCTCACTCTCTTTGAATCTTGTTTATCATGCTAAGAGGAGCAGGAAAAAGCAAAAAATTTCAGAATTGCACCTTGCAATGCGGAGAAATTACTGTTTGTGCATTTACAATATTCATTGATTTTTGCTATTGAAAAACATCATGTTATTCATATACCAGAAATGATTGAAGCTACTGACTGAATGAAAGGAGCTGGCATCTCACTCTCTTTGAATCTTCTTTATCATGCTAAGAGGAGCAGGAAAAAGTAAAAAATTTCAGAATTGCACCTTGCAATGCGGAGAAATTACTGTTTGTGCATTTATAATATTCAATGATTTTTGCCATTGAAAAACGTCCAGAAATGATTGAAGCTACTGACTGAACGAAAGGAGCTGGCATCTCACTCTCTTTGAATCTTCTTTATCATGCTAAGAGGAGCAGGAAAAAGCAAAAAATTTCAGAATTGCACCTTGCAATGCGGAGAAATTACTGTTTGTGCATTTACAATATTCATTGATTTTTGCCATTGAAAAACGTCCAGAAATGATTGAAGCTACTGACTGAATGAAAGGAGCTGGCATCTCACTCTCTTTGAATCTTCTTTATCATGCTAAGAGGAGCAGGAAAAAGCAAAAAATTTCAGAATTGCACCTTGCAATGCGGAGAAATTACTGTTTGTGCATTTACAATATTCATTGATTTTTGCCATTGAAAAACATCATGTTATTCATATACCAGAAATGTTTGAAGCTACTGACTGAATGAAAGGAGCTGACATCTCACGCTCTTTGAATCTTCTTTATCATGCTAAGAGGAGCAGGAAAAAGCAAAAAATTTCAGAATTGCACCTTGCAATGCGGAGAAATTACTGTTTGTGCATTTACAATATTCATTGATTTTTGCCATTGAAAAACGTCCAGAATTGATTGAAGCTACTGACTGAATGAAAGGAGCTGGCATCTCACTCTCTTTGAATCTTCTTTATCATGCTAAGAGGAGCAGGAAAAAGCAAAAAATTTCAGAATTGCACCTTGCAATGCGGAGAAATTACTGTTTGTGCATTTACAATATTCATTGATTTTTGCCATTGAAAAACATCATGTTATTCATATACCAGAAATGTTTGAAGCTACTGACTGAATGAAAGGAGCTGGCATCTCACTCTCTTTGAATCTTCTTTATCATGCTAAGAGGAGCAGGAAAAAGCAAAAAATTTCAGAATTGCACCTTGCAATGCGGAGAAATTACTGTTTGTGCATTTACAATATTCATTGATTTTTGCCATTGAAAAACATCATGTTATTCATATACCAGAAATGTTTGAAGCTACTGACTGAATGAAAGGAGCTGGCATCTCACTCTCTTTGAATCTTCTTTATCATGCTAAGAGGAGCAGGGAAAAGCAAAAAATTTCAGAATTGCACCTTGCAATGTGGAGAAATTACTGTTTGTGCATTTACAATATTCATTGATTTTTACCATTGAAAAACGTCCAGAAATGATTGAAGCTACTGACTGAATGAAAGTAGCTGGCATCTCACTCTCTTTGAATCTTCTTTATCATGCTAAGACGAGCAGGAAAAAGCAAAAAATTTCAGACTTGCACCTTGCAATGCGGAGAAATTACTGTTTGTGCATTTACAATATTCATTGATTTTTGCCATTGAAAAACATCATGTTATTCATATACCAGAAATGTTTGAAGCTACTGACTGAATGAAAGGAGCTGGCATCTCACTCTCTTTGAATCTTCTTTATCATGCTAAGAGGAGCAGGAAAAAGCAAAAAATTTCAGAATTGCACCTTGCAATGCGGAGAAATTACTGTTTGTGCATTTACAATATTCATTGATTTTTGCCATTGAAAAACGTCCAGAAATGATTGAAGCTACTGACTGAATGAAAGGAGCTGGCATCTCACTCTCTTTGAATCTTCTTTATCATGCTAAGAGGAGCAGGAAAAAGCAAAAAATTTCAGAATTGCACCTTGCAATGCGGAGAAATTACTGTTTGTGCATTTACAATATTCATTGATTTTTGCCATTGAAAAACGTCCAGAAATTATTGAAGCTACTGACTGAATGAAAGGAGCTGGCATCTCACTCTCTTTGAATCTTCTTTATCATGCTAAGAGGAGCAGGAAAAAGCAAAAAATTTCAGAATTGCACCTTGCAATGCGGAGAAATTACTGTTTGTGCATTTACAATATTCATTGATTTTTGCCATTGAAAAACATGTTATTCATATACCAGAAATGTTTGAAGCAACTGACTGAATGAAAGGAGCTGGCACCTCACTCTTTGAATCTTCTTTATCATGCTAAGAGGAGCAGGAAAAAGCAAAAAATTTCAGAATTGCACCTTGCAATGCGGAGAAATTACTGTTTGTGCATTTACAATATTCATTGATTTTTGCCATTGAAAAACGTCCAGAAATGATTGAAGCTACTGACTGAATGAAAGGAGCTGGCATCTCACTCTCTTTGAATCTTCTTTATCATGCTAAGAGGAGCAGGAAAAAGCAAAAAATTTCAGAATTGCACCTTGCAATGCGGAGAAATTACTGTTTGTGCATTTACAATATTCATTGATTTTTGCCATTGAAAAACATGTTATTCATATACCAGAAATGTTTGAAGCTACTGACTGAATGAAAGGAGCTGGCACCTCACTCTCTTTGAATCTTCTTTATCATGCTAAGAGGAGCGGGAAAAAGCAAAAAATTTCAGAATTGCACCTTGCAATGCGGAGAAATTACTGTTTGTGCATTTACAATATTCATTGATTTTTACCATTGAAAAACGTCCAGAAATGATTGAAGCTACTGACTGAATGAAAGTAGCTGGCATCTCACTCTCTTTGAATCTTCTTTATCATGCTAAGACGAGCAGGAAAAAGCAAAAAATTTCAGACTTGCACCTTGCAATGCGGAGAAATTACTGTTTGTGCATTTACAATATTCATTGATTTTTGCCATTGAAAAACATCATGTTATTCATATACCAGAAATGTTTGAAGCTACTGACTGAATGAAAGGAGCTAGCATCTCACTCTCTTTGAATCTTCTTTATCATGCTAAGAGGAGCAGGAAAAAGCAAAAAATTTCAGAATTGCACCTTGCAATGCGGAGAAATTACTGTTTGTGCATTTACAATATTCATTGATTTTTGCCATTGAAAAACGTCCAGAAATGATTGAAGCTACTGACTGAATGAAAGGAGCTGGCATCTCACTCTCTTTGAATCTTCTTTATCATGCTAAGAGGAGCAGGAAAAAGCAAAAAATTTCAGAATTGCACCTTGCAATGCGGAGAAATTACTGTTTGTGCATTTACAATATTCATTGATTTTTGCCATTGAAAAACGTCCAGAAATGATTGAAGCTACTGACTGAATGAAAGGAGCTGGCATCTCACTCTCTTTGAATCTTCTTTATCATGCTAAGAGGAGCAGGAAAAAGCAAAAAATTTCAGAATTGCACCTTGCAATGCCGAGAAATTACTGTTTGTGCATTTACAATATTCATTGATTTTTGCCATTGAAAAACATGTTATTCATATACCAGAAATGTTTGAAGCTACTGACTGAATGAAAGGAGCTGGCACCTCACTCTCTTTGAATCTTCTTTATCATGCTAAGAGGAGCGGGAAAAAGCAAAAAATTTCAGAATTGCACCTTGCAATGCGGAGAAATTACTGTTTGTGCATTTACAATATTCATTGATTTTTGCCATTGAAAAACGTCCAGAAATGATTGAAGGTACTGACTGAATGAAAGGAGCTGGCATCTCACTCTCTTTGAATCTTCTTTATCATGCTAAGAGGAGCAGGAAAAAGCAAAAAATTTCAGAATTGCACCTTGCAATGCGGAGAAATTACTGTTTGTGCATTTACAAAATTCATTGATTTTTGCCATTGAAAAACGTCCAGAAATGATTGAAGCTACTGACTGAATGAAAGGAGCTGGCATCTCACTCTCTTTGAATCTTCTTTATCATGCTAAGAGGAGCAGGAAAAAGCAAAAAATTTCAGAATTGCACCTTGCAATGCGGAGAAATTACAGTTTGTGCATTTACAATATTCATTGATTTTTGCCATTGAGAAACGTCCAGAAATGATTGAAGCTACTGTCTGAATGAAAGGAGCTGGCATCTCACTCTCTTTGAATCTTTATCATGCTAAGAGGAGCAGGAAAAAGCAAAAAATTTCAGAATTGCACCTTGCAATGCGGAGAAATTACTGTTTGTGCATTTACAATATTCATTGATTTTTGCCATTGAAAAACATCATGTTATTCATATACCAGAAATGTTTGAAGCTACTGACTGAATGAAAGGAGCTGGCATCTCACTCTCTTTGAATCTTCTTTATCATGCCAAGAGGAGCAGGAAAAAGCAAAAAATTTCAGAATTGCACCTTGCAATGTGGAGAAATTACTGTTTGTGCATTTACAATATTCATTGATTTTTACCATTGAAAAACGTCCAGAAATGATTGAAGCTACTGACTGAATGAAAGTAGCTGGCATCTCACTCTCTTTGAATCTTCTTTATCATGCTAAGAGGAGCAGGAAAAAGTAAAAAATTTCAGACTTGCACCTTGCAATGCGGAGAAATTACTGTTTGTGCATTTACAATATTCATTGATTTTTGCCATTGAAAAACATCATGTTATTGATATACCAGAAATGTTTGAAGCTACTGACTGAATGAAAGTAGCTGGCATCTCACTCTCTTTGAATCTTCTTTATCATGCTAAGACGAGCAGGAAAAAGCAAAAAATTTCAGACTTGCACCTTGCAATGCGGAGAAATTACTGTTTGTGCATTTACAATATTCATTGATTTTTGCCATTGAAAAACATCATGTTATTCATATACCAGAAATGTTTGAAGCTACTGACTGAATGAAAGGAGCTGGCATCTCACTCTCTTTGAATCTTCTTTATCATGCTAAGAGGAGCAGGAAAAAGCAAAAAATTTCAGAATTGCACCTTGCAATGCGGAGAAATTACTGTTTGTGCATTTACAATATTCATTGATTTTTGCCATTGAAAAACGTCCAGAAATGATTGAAGCTACTGACTGAATGAAAGGAGCTGGCATCTCACTCTCTTTGAATCTTCTTTATCATGCTAAGAGGAGCAGGAAAAAGCAAAAAATTTCAGAATTGCACCTTGCAATGCGGAGAAATTACTGTTTGTGCATTTACAATATTCATTGATTTTTGCCTTTGAAAAACGTCCAGAAATTATTGAAGCTACTGACTGAATGAAAGGAGCTGGCATCTCACTCTCTTTGAATCTTCTTTATCATGCTAAGAGGAGCAGGAAAAAGCAAAAAATTTCAGAATTGCACCTTGCAATGCGGAGAAATTACTGTTTGTGCATTTACAATATTCATTGATTTTTGCCATTGAAAAACATGTTATTCATATACCAGAAATGTTTGAAGCTACTGACTGAATGAAAGGAGCTGGCACCTCACTCTTTGAATCTTCTTTATCATGCTAAGAGGAGCAGGAAAAAGCAAAAAATTTCAGAATTGCACCTTGCAATGCGGAGAAATTACTGTTTGTGCATTTACAATATTCATTGATTTTTGCCATTGAAAAACGTCCAGAAATGATTGAAGCTACTGACTGAATGAAAGGAGCTGGCATCTCACTCTCTTTGAATCTTCTTTATCATGCTAAGAGGAGCAGGAAAAAGCTTAAAATTTCAGAATTGCACCTTGCAATGCGGAGAAATTACTGTTTGTGCATTTACAATATTCATTGATTTTTGCCATTGAAAAACATGTTATTCATATACCAGAAATGTTTGAAGCTACTGACTGAATGAAAGGAGCTGGCACCTCACTCTCTTTGAATCTTCTTTATCATGCTAAGAGGAGCGGGAAAAAGCAAAAAATTTCAGAATTGCACCTTGCAATGCGGAGAAATTACTGTTTGTGCATTTACAATATTCATTGATTTTTACCATTGAAAAACGTCCAGAAATGATTGAAGCTACTGACTGAATGAAAGTAGCTGGCATCTCACTCTCTTTGAATCTTCTTTATCATGCTAAGACGAGCAGGAAAAAGCAAAAAATTTCAGACTTGCACCTTGCAATGCGGAGAAATTACTGTTTGTGCATTTACAATATTCATTGATTTTTGCCATTGAAAAACATCATGTTATTCATATACCAGAAATGTTTGAAGCTACTGACTGAATGAAAGGAGCTGGCATCTCACTCTCTTTGAATCTTCTTTATCATGCTAAGAGGAGCAGGAAAAAGCAAAAAATTTCAGAATTGCACCTTGCAATGCGGAGAAATTACTGTTTGTGCATTTACAATATTCATTGATTTTTGCCATTGAAAAACGTCCAGAAATGATTGAAGCTACTGACTGAATGAAAGGAGCTGGCATCTCACTCTCTTTGAATCTTCTTTATCATGCTAAGAGGAGCAGGAAAAAGCAAAAAATTTCAGAATTGCACCTTGCAATGCGGAGAAATTACTGTTTGTGCATTTACAATATTCATTGATTTTTGCCATTGAAAAACGTCCAGAAATGATTGAAGCTACTGACTGAATGAAAGGAGCTGGCATCTCACTCTCTTTGAATCTTCTTTATCATGCTAAGAGGAGCAGGAAAAAGCAAAAAATTTCAGAATTGCACCTTGCAATGCGGAGAAATTACTGTTTGTGCATTTACAATATTCATTGATTTTTGCCATTGAAAAACATGTTATTCATATACCAGAAATGTTTGAAGCTACTGACTGAATGAAAGGAGCTGGCACCTCACTCTCTTTGAATCTTCTTTATCATGCTAAGAGGAGCGGGAAAAAGCAAAAAATTTCAGAATTGCACCTTGCAATGCGGAGAAATTACTGTTTGTGCATTTACAATATTCATTGATTTTTGCCATTGAAAAACGTCCAGAAATGATTGAAGGTACTGACTGAATGAAAGGAGCTGGCATCTCACTCTCTTTGAATCTTCTTTATCATGCTAAGAGGAGCAGGAAAAAGCAAAAAATTTCAGAATTGCACCTTGCAATGCGGAGAAATTACTGTTTGTGCATTTACAAAATTCATTGATTTTTGCCATTGAAAAACGTCCAGAAATGATTGAAGCTACTGACTGAATGAAAGGAGCTGGCATCTCACTCTCTTTGAATCTTCTTTATCATGCTAAGAGGAGCAGGAAAAAGCAAAAAATTTCAGAATTGCACCTTGCAATGCGGAGAAATTACAGTTTGTGCATTTACAATATTCATTGATTTTTGCCATTGAGAAACGTCCAGAAATGATTGAAGCTACTGACTGAATGAAAGGAGCTGGCATCTCACTCTCTTTGAATCTTTATCATGCTAAGAGGAGCAGGAAAAAGCAAAAAATTTCAGAATTGCACCTTGCAATGCGGAGAAATTACTGTTTGTGCATTTACAATATTCATTGATTTTTGCCATTGAAAAACATCATGTTATTCATATACCAGAAATGTTTGAAGCTACTGACTGAATGAAAGGAGCTGGCATCTCACTCTCTTTGAATCTTCTTTATCATGCCAAGAGGAGCAGGAAAAAGCAAAAAATTTCAGAATTGCACCTTGCAATGTGGAGAAATTACTGTTTGTGCATTTACAATATTCATTGATTTTTACCATTGAAAAACGTCCAGAAATGATTGAAGCTACTGACTGAATGAAAGTAGCTGGCATCTCACTCTCTTTGAATCTTCTTTATCATGCTAAGAGGAGCAGGAAAAAGTAAAAAATTTCAGACTTGCACCTTGCAATGCGGAGAAATTACTGTTTGTGCATTTACAATATTCATTGATTTTTGCCATTGAAAAACATCATGTTATTGATATACCAGAAATGTTTGAAGCTACTGACTGAATGAAAGGAGCTGGCATCTCACTCTCTTTGAATCTTCTTTATCATGCTAAGAGGAGCAGGAAAAAGCAAAAAATTTCAGAATTGCACCTTGCAATGCGGAGAAATTACTGTTTGTGCATTTACAATATTCATTGATTTTTTCCATTGAAAAACATCATGTTATTCATATACCAGAAATGTTTGAAGCTACTGACTGAATGAAAGGAGCTGGCATCTCAATCTCTTTGAATCTTCTTTATCATGCTAAGAGGAGCAGGAAAAAGCAAAAAACTTCAGAATTGCACCTTGCAATGTGGAGAAATTACTGTTTGTGCATTTACAATATTCATTGATTTTTACCATTGAAAAACGTCCAGAAATGATTGAAGCTACTGACTGAATGAAAGTAGCTGGCATCTCACTCTCTTTGAATCTTCTTTATCATGCTAAGAGGAGCAGGAAAAAGCAAAAAATTTCAGACTTGCACCTTGCAATGCGGAGAAATTACTGTTTGTGCATTTACAATATTCATTGATTTTTGCCATTGAAAAACATCATGTTATTCATATACCAGAAATGTTTGAAGCTACTGACTGAATGAAAGGAGCTGGCATCTCACTCTCTTTGAATCTTCTTTATCATGCTAAGAGGAGCAGGAAAAAGCAAAAAATTTCAGAATTGCACCTTGCAATGCGGAGAAATTACTGTTTGTGCATTTACAATATTCATTGATTTTTGCCATTGAAAAACATCATGTTATTCATATACCAGAAATGTTTGAAGCTACTGACTGAATGAAAGGAGCTGACATCTCACTCTCTTTGAATCTTCTTTATCATGCTAAGAGGAGCAGGAAAAAGCAAAAAATTTCAGAATTGCACCTTGCAATGCGGAGAAATTACTGTTTGTGCATTTACAATATTCATTGATTTTTGCCATTGAAAAACGTCCAGAAATGATTGAAGCTACTGACTGAATGAAAGGAGCTGGCATCTCACTCTCTTTGAATCATGCTAAGAGGAGCAGGAAAAAGCAAAAAATTTCAGAATTGCACCTTGCAATGCGGAGAAATTACTGTTTGTGCATTTACAATATTCATTGATTTTTGCCATTGAAAAACATCATGTTATTCATATACCAGAAATGTTTGAAGCTACTGACTGAATGAAAGGAGCGGGCATCTCACTCTCTTTGAATCTTCTTTATCATGCTAAGAGGAGCAGGAAAAAGCAAAAAATTTTAGAATTGCACCTTGCAATGTGGAGAAATTACTGTTTGTGCATTTACAATATTCATTGATTTTTACCATTGAAAAACGTCCAGAAATGATTGAAGCTACTGACTGAATGAAAGTAGCTGGCATCTCACTCTCTTTGAATCTTCTTTATCATGCTAAGAGGAGCAGGAAAAACCAAAAAATTTCAGACTTGCACCTTGCAATGCGGAGAAATTACTGTTTGTGCATTTACAATATTCATTGATTTTTGCCATTGAAAAACATCATGTTATTCATATACCAGAAATGTTTGAAGCTACTGACTGAATGAAAGGAGCTGGCATCTCACTCTCTTTGAATCTTCTTTATCATGCTAAGAGGAGCAGGAAAAAGCAAAAAATTTCAAAATTGCACCTTGCAATGCGGAGAAATTACTGTTTGTGCATTTACAATATTCATTGATTTTTGCCATTGAAAAACGTCCAGAAATGATTGAAGCTACTGACTGAATGAAAGGAGCTGGCATCTCACTCTCTTTGAATCTTCTTTATCATGCTAAGAGGAGCAGGAAAAAGCAAAAAATTTCAGAATTGCACCTTGCAATGCGGAGAAATTACTGTTTGTGCATTTACAATATCCATTGATTTTTGCCATTGAAAAACGTCCAGAAATGATTGAAGCTACTGACTGAATGAAAGGAGCTGGCATCTCACTCTCTTTGAATCTTCTTTATCATGCTAAGAGGAGCAGGAAAAAGCAAAAAATTTCAGAATTGCACCTTGCAATGCGGAGAAATTACTGTTTGTGCATTTACAATATTCATTGATTTTTGCCATTGAAAAACATGTTATTCATATACCAGAAATGTTTGAAGCTACTGACTGAATGAAAGGAGCTGGCACCTCAATCTCTTTGAATCTTCTTTATCATGCTAAGAGGAGCGGGAAAAAGCAAAAAATTTCAGAATTGCACCTTGCAATGCGGAGAAATTACTGTTTGTGCATTTACAATATTCATTGATTTTTGCCATTGAAAAACGTCCAGAAATGATTGAAGGTACTGACTGAATGAAAGGAGCTGGCATCTCACTCTCTTTGAATCTTCTTTATCATGCTAAGAGGAGCAGGAAAAAGCAAAAAATTTCAGAATTGCACCTTGCAATGCGGAGAAATTACTGTTTGTGCATTTACAATATTCATTGATTTTTGCCATTGAAAAACGTCCAGAAATGATTGAAGCTACTGACTGAATGAAAGGAGCTGGCATCTCACTCTCTTTGAATCTTCTTTATCATGCTAAGAGGAGCAGGAAAAAGCAAAAAATTTCAGAATTGCACCTTGCAATGCGGAGAAATTACTGTTTGTGCATTTACAATATTCATTGATTTTTGCCATTGAAAAACATCCAGAAATGATTGAAGCTACTGACTGAATGAAAGGAGCTGGCATCTCACTCTCTTTGAATCTTCTTTATCATGCTAAGAGGAGCAGGAAAAAGCAAAAAATTTCAGAATTGCACCTTGCAATGCGGAGAAATTACTGTTTGTGCATTTACAATATTCATTGATTTTTGCCATTGAAAAACATCATGTTATTCATATACCAGAAATGTTTGAAGCTACTGACTGAATGAAAGGAGCTGGCATCTCACTCTCTTTGAATCTTCTTTATCATGCTAAGAGGAGCAGGAAAAAGCAAAAAATTTCAGAATTGCACCTTGCAATGTGGAGAAATTACTGTTTGTGCATTTACAATATTCATTGATTTTTACCATTGAAAAACGTCCAGAAATGATTGAAGCTACTGACTGAATGAAAGTAGCTGGCATCTCACTCTCTTTGAATCTTCTTTATCATGCTAAGAGGAGCAGGAAAAAGCAAAAAATTTCAGACTTGCACCTTGCAATGCGGAGAAATTACTGTTTGTGCATTTACAATATTCATTGATTTTTGCCATTGAAAAACATCATGTTATTCATATACCAGAAATGTTTGAAGCTACTGACTGAATGAAAGGAGCTGGCATCTCACTCTCTTTGAATCTTCTTTATCATGCTAAGAGGAGCAGGAAAAAGCAAAAAATTTCAGAATTGCACCTTGCAATGCGGAGAAATTACTGTTTGTGCATTTACAATATTCATTGATTTTTGCCATTGAAAAACATAATGTTATTCATATACCAGAAATGCTTGAAGCTACTGACTGAATGAAAGGAGCTGGCATCTCAATCTCTTTGAATCTTCTTTATCATGCTAAGAGGAGCATGAAAAAGCAAAAAATTTCAGAATTGCACCTTGCAATGTGGAGAAATTACTGTTTGTGCATTTACAATATTCATTGATTTTTACCTTTGAAAAACGTCCAGAAATGATTGAAGCTACTGACTGAATGAAAGTAGCTGGCATCTCACTCTCTTTGAATATTCTTTATCATGCTAAGAGGAGCAGGAAAAAGCAAAAAATTTCAGACTTGCACCTTGCAATGCGGAGAAATTACTGTTTGTGCATTTACAATATTCATTGATTTTTGCCATTGAAAAACATCATGTTATTCATATACCAGAAATGTTTGAAGCTACTGACTGAATGAAAGGAGCTGGCATCTCACTCTCTTTGAATCTTCTTTATCATGCTAAGAGGAGCAGAAAAAAGAAAAAAATTTCAGACTTGCACCTTGCAATGCGGAGAAATTACTGTTTGTGCATTTACAATATTCATTGATTTTTGCCATTGAAAAACATCATGTTATTCATATACCAGAAATGTTTGAAGCTACTGACTGAATGAAAGGAGCTGGCATCTCACTCTCTTTGAATCTTCTTTATCATGCTAAGAGGAGCAGGAAAAAGCAAAAAATTTCAGAATTGCACCTTGCAATGCGGAGAAATTACTGTTTGTGCATTTACAATATTCATTGATTTTTGCCATTGAAAAACGTCCAGAAATGATTGAAGGTACTGACTGAATGAAAGGAGCTGGCATCTCACTCTCTTTGAATCTTCTTTATCATGCTAAGAGGAGCAGGAAAAAGCAAAAAATTTCAGAATTGCAACTTGCAATGCGGAGAAATTACTGTTTGTGCATTTACAATATTCATTGATTTTTGCCATTGAAAAACGTCCAGAAATGATTGAAGCTACTGACTGAATGAAAGGAGCTGGCATCTCACTCTCTTTGAATCTTCTTTATCATGCTAAGTGGAGCAGGAAAAAGCAAAAAATTTCAGAATTGCACCTTGCAATGCGGAGAAATTACAGTTTGTGCATTTACAATATTCATTGATTTTTGCCATTGAAAAACGTCCAGAAATGATTGAAGCTATTGACTGAATGAAAGGAGCTGGCATCTCACTCTCTTTGAATCTTCTTTATCATGCTAAGAGGAGCAGGAAAAAGCAAAAAATTTCAGAATTGCACCTTGCAATGCGGAGAAATTACTGTTTGTGCATTTACAATATCCATTGATTTTTGCCATTGAAAAACGTCCAGAAATGATTGAAGCTACTGACTGAATGAAAGGAGCTGGCATCTCACTCTCTTTGAATCTTCTTTATCATGCTAAGAGGAGCAGGAAAAAGCAAAAAATTTCAGAATTGCACCTTGCAATGCGGAGAAATTACTGTTTGTGCATTTACAATATTCATTGATTTTTGCCATTGAAAAACATGTTATTCATATACCAGAAATGTTTGAAGCTACTGACTGAATGAAAGGAGCTGGCACCTCAATCTCTTTGAATCTTCTTTATCATGCTAAGAGGAGCGGGAAAAAGCAAAAAATTTCAGAATTGCACCTTGCAATGCGGAGAAATTACTGTTTGTGCATTTACAATATTCATTGATTTTTGCCATTGAAAAACGTCCAGAAATGATTGAAGGTACTGACTGAATGAAAGGAGCTGGCATCTCACTCTCTTGGAATCTTCTTTATCATGCTAAGAGGAGCAGGAAAAAGCAAAAAATTTCAGAATTGCACCTTGCAATGCGGAGAAATTACTGTTTGTGCATTTACAATATTCATTGATTTTTGCCATTGAAAAACGTCCAGAAATGATTGAAGCTACTGACTGAATGAAAGGAGCTGGCATCTCACTCTCTTTGAATCTTCTTTATCATGCTAAGAGGAGCAGGAAAAAGCAAAAAATTTCAGAATTGCACCTTGCAATGCGGAGAAATTACTGTTTGTGCATTTACAATATTCATTGATTTTTGCCATTGAAAAACATCCAGAAATGATTGAAGCTACTGACTGAATGAAAGGAGCTGGCATCTCACTCTCTTTGAATCTTCTTTATCATGCTAAGAGGAGCAGGAAAAAGCAAAAAATTTCAGAATTGCACCTTGCAATGCGGAGAAATTACTGTTTGTGCATTTACAATATTCATTGATTTTTGCCATTGAAAACATCATGTTATTCATATACCAGAAATGTTTGAAGCTACTGACTGAATGAAAGGAGCTGGCATCTCACTCTCTTTGAATCTTCTTTATCATGCTAAGAGGAGCAGGAAAAAGCAAAAAATTTCAGAATTGAACCTTGCAATGTGGAGAAATTACTGTTTGTGCATTTACAATATTCATTGATTTTTACCATTGAAAAACGTCCAGAAATGATTGAAGCTACTGACTGAATGAAAGTAGCTGGCATCTCACTCTCTTTGAATCTTCTTTATCATGCTAAGAGGAGCAGGAAAAAGCAAAAAATTTCAGAATTGCACCTTGCAATGCGGAGAAATTACTGTTTGTGCATTTACAATATTCATTGATTTTTGCCATTGAAAAACATAATGTTATTCATATACCAGAAATGCTTGAAGCTACTGACTGAATGAAAGGAGCTGGCATCTCAATCTCTTTGAATCTTCTTTATCATGCTAAGAGGAGCATGAAAAAGCAAAAAATTTCAGAATTGCACCTTGCAATGTGGAGAAATTACTGTTTGTGCATTTACAATATTCATTGATTTTTACCATTGAAAAACGTCCAGAAATGATTGAAGCTACTGACTGAATGAAAGTAGCTGGCATCTCACTCTCTTTGAATCTTCTTTATCATGCTAAGAGGACCAGGAAAAAGCAAAAAATTTCAGACTTGCACCTTGCAATGCGGAGAAATTACTGTTTGTGCATTTACAATATTCATTGATTTTTGCCATTGAAAAACATCATGTTATTCATATACCAGAAATGTTTGAAGCTACTGACTGAATGAAAGGAGCTGACATCTCACTCTCTTTGAATCTTCTTTATCATGCTAAGAGGAGCAGAAAAAAGCAAAAAATTTCAGACTTGCACCTTGCAATGCGGAGAAATTACTGTTTGTGCATTTACAATATTCATTGATTTTTGCCATTGAAAAACATCATGTTATTCATATACCAGAAATGTTTGAAGCTACTGACTGAATGAAAGGAGCTGGCATCTCACTCTCTTTGAATCTTCTTTATCATGCTAAGAGGAGCAGGAAAAAGCAAAAAATTTCAGAATTGCACCTTGCAATGCGGAGAAATTACTGTTTGTGCATTTACAATATTCATTGATTTTTGCCATTGAAAAACGTCCAGAAATGATTGAAGGTACTGACTGAATGAAAGGAGCTGGCATCTCACTCTCTTTGAATCTTCTTTATCATGCTAAGAGGAGCAGGAAAAAGCAAAAAATTTCAGAATTGCAACTTGCAATGCGGAGAAATTACTGTTTGTGCATTTACAATATTCATTGATTTTTGCCATTGAAAAACGTCCAGAAATGATTGAAGCTACTGACTGAATGAAAGGAGCTGGCATCTCACTCTCTTTGAATCTTCTTTATCATGCTAAGTGGAGCAGGAAAAAGCAAAAAATTTCAGAATTGCACCTTGCAATGCGGAGAAATTACAGTTTGTGCATTTACAATATTCATTGATTTTTGCCATTGAAAAACGTCCAGAAATGATTGAAGCTACTGACTGAATGAAAGGAGCTGGCATCTCACTCTCTTTGAATCTTCTTTATCATGCTAAGAGGAGCAGGAAAAAGCAAAAAATTTCAGAATTGCACCTTGCAATGCGGAGAAATTACTGTTTGTGCATTTAAAATATTCGTTGATTTTTGCCATTGAAAAACGTCCAGAAATGATTGAAGCTACTGACTGAATGAAAGGAGCTGGCATCTCACTCTCTTTGAATCTTCTTTATCATGCTAAGAGGAGCAGGAAAAAGCAAAAAATTTCAGAATTGCACCTTGCAATGCGGAGAAATTACAGTTTGTGCATTTACAATATTCATTGATTTTTGCCATTGAAAAACGTCCAGAAATGATTGAAGCTACTGACTGAATGAAAGGAGCTGGCATCTCACTCTCTTTGAATCTTCTTTATCATGCTAAGAGGAGCAGGAAAAAGCAAAAAATTTCAGAATTGCAACTTGCAATGCGGAGAATTTACTGTTTGTGCATTTACAATATTCATTGATTTTTGCCATTGAAAAACATGTTATTCATATACCAGAAATGTTTGAAGCTCCTGACTGAATGAAAGGAGCTGGCACCTCACTCTCTTTGAATCTTCTTTATCATGCTAAGAGGAGCAGGAAAAAGCAAAAAATTTCAGAATTGCACCTTGCAATGCGGAGAAATTACTGTTTGTGCATTTACAATATTCATTGATTTTTGCCATTGAAAAATGTCCAGAAATGATTGAAGCTACTGACTGAATGAAAGGAGCTGGCATCTCACTCTCTTTGAATCTTCTTTATCATGCTAAGAGGAGCAGGAAAAAGCAAAAAATTTCAGAATTGCGCCTTGCAATGCGGAGAAATTACTGTTTGTGCATTTACAAAATTCATTGATTTTTGCCATTGAAAAACATTATGTTATTCATATACCAGAAATGATTGAAGCTACTGACTGAAGGAAAGGAGCTGGCATCTCACTCTCTTTGAATCTTCTTTATCATGCTAAGAGGAGCATGAAAAAGCAAAAAATTTCAGAATTGCACCTTGCAATGTGGAGAAATTACTGTTTGTGCATTTACAATATTCATTGATTTTTACCATTGAAAAACGTCCAGAAATGATTGAAGCTACTGACTGAATGAAAGTAGCTGGCATCTCACTCTCTTTGAATCTTCTTTATCATGCTAAGAGGACCAGGAAAAAGCAAAAAATTTCAGACTTGCACCTTGCAATGCGGAGAAATTACTGTTTGTGCATTTACAATATTCATTGATTTTTGCCATTGAAAAACATCATGTTATTCATATACCAGAAATGTTTGAAGCTACTGACTGAATGAAAGGAGCTGACATCTCACTCTCTTTGAATCTTCTTTATCATGCTAAGAGGAGCAGAAAAAAGCAAAAAATTTCAGACTTGCACCTTGCAATGCGGAGAAATTACTGTTTGTGCATTTACAATATTCATTGATTTTTGCCATTGAAAAACATCATGTTATTCATATACCAGAAATGTTTGAAGCTACTGACTGAATGAAAGGAGCTGGCATCTCACTCTCTTTGAATCTTCTTTATCATGCTAAGAGGAGCAGGAAAAAGCAAAAAATTTCAGAATTGCACCTTGCAATGCGGAGAAATTACTGTTTGTGCATTTACAATATTCATTGATTTTTGCCATTGAAAAACGTCCAGAAATGATTGAAGGTACTGACTGAATGAAAGGAGCTGGCATCTCACTCTCTTTGAATCTTCTTTATCATGCTAAGAGGAGCAGGAAAAAGCAAAAAATTTCAGAATTGCAACTTGCAATGCGGAGAAATTACTGTTTGTGCATTTACAATATTCATTGATTTTTGCCATTGAAAAACGTCCAGAAATGATTGAAGCTACTGACTGAATGAAAGGAGCTGGCATCTCACTCTCTTTGAATCTTCTTTATCATGCTAAGTGGAGCAGGAAAAAGCAAAAAATTTCAGAATTGCACCTTGCAATGCGGAGAAATTACAGTTTGTGCATTTACAATATTCATTGATTTTTGCCATTGAAAAACGTCCAGAAATGATTGAAGCTACTGACTGAATGAAAGGAGCTGGCATCTCACTCTCTTTGAATCTTCTTTATCATGCTAAGAGGAGCAGGAAAAAGCAAAAAATTTCAGAATTGCACCTTGCAATGCGGAGAAATTACTGTTTGTGCATTTAAAATATTCGTTGATTTTTGCCATTGAAAAACGTCCAGAAATGATTGAAGCTACTGACTGAATGAAAGGAGCTGGCATCTCACTCTCTTTGAATCTTCTTTATCATGCTAAGAGGAGCAGGAAAAAGCAAAAAATTTCAGAATTGCACCTTGCAATGCGGAGAAATTACAGTTTGTGCATTTACAATATTCATTGATTTTTGCCATTGAAAAACGTCCAGAAATGATTGAAGCTACTGACTGAATGAAAGGAGCTGGCATCTCACTCTCTTTGAATCTTCTTTATCATGCTAAGAGGAGCAGGAAAAAGCAAAAAATTTCAGAATTGCAACTTGCAATGCGGAGAATTTACTGTTTGTGCATTTACAATATTCATTGATTTTTGCCATTGAAAAACATGTTATTCATATACCAGAAATGTTTGAAGCTCCTGACTGAATGAAAGGAGCTGGCACCTCACTCTCTTTGAATCTTCTTTATCATGCTAAGAGGAGCAGGAAAAAGCAAAAAATTTCAGAATTGCACCTTGCAATGCGGAGAAATTACTGTTTGTGCATTTACAATATTCATTGATTTTTGCCATTGAAAAATGTCCAGAAATGATTGAAGCTACTGACTGAATGAAAGGAGCTGGCATCTCACTCTCTTTGAATCTTCTTTATCATGCTAAGAGGAGCAGGAAAAAGCAAAAAATTTCAGAATTGCGCCTTGCAATGCGGAGAAATTACTGTTTGTGCATTTACAAAATTCATTGATTTTTGCCATTGAAAAACATTATGTTATTCATATACCAGAAATGATTGAAGCTACTGACTGAAGGAAAGGAGCTGGCATCTCACTCTCTTTGAATCTTCTTTATCATGCTAAGAGGAGCAGGAAAAAGCAAAAAATTTCAGAATTGCACCTTGCAATGCGGAGAATTTACTGTTTGTGCATTTACAATATTCATTGATTTTTGCCATTGAAAAACGTCCAGAAATTATTGAAGCTACTGACTGAATGAAAGGAGCTGGCATCTCACTCTCTTTGAATCTTCTTTATCATGCTAAGAGGAGCAGGAAAAAGCAAAAAATTTCAGAATTGCACCTTGCAATGCGGAGAAATTACAGTTTGTGCATTTACAATATTCATTGATTTTTGCCATTGAAAAACGTCCAGAAATGATTGAAGCTACTGACTGAATGAAAGGAGCTGACATCTCACTCTCTTTGAATCTTCTTTATCATGCTAAGAGGAGCAGAAAAAAGCAAAAAATTTCAGACTTGCACCTTGCAATGCGGAGAAATTACTGTTTGTGCATTTACAATATTCATTGATTTTTGCCATTGAAAAACATCATGTTATTCATATACCAGAAATGTTTGAAGCTACTGACTGAATGAAAGGAGCTGGCATCTCACTCTCTTTGAATCTTCTTTATCATGCTAAGAGGAGCAGGAAAAAGCAAAAAATTTCAGAATTGCACCTTGCAATGCGGAGAAATTACTGTTTGTGCATTTACAATATTCATTGATTTTTGCCATTGAAAAACGTCCAGAAATGATTGAAGGTACTGACTGAATGAAAGGAGCTGGCATCTCACTCTCTTTGAATCTTCTTTATCATGCTAAGAGGAGCAGGAAAAAGCAAAAAATTTCAGAATTGCAACTTGCAATGCGGAGAAATTACTGTTTGTGCATTTACAATATTCATTGATTTTTGCCATTGAAAAACGTCCAGAAATGATTGAAGCTACTGACTGAATGAAAGGAGCTGGCATCTCACTCTCTTTGAATCTTCTTTATCATGCTAAGTGGAGCAGGAAAAAGCAAAAAATTTCAGAATTGCACCTTGCAATGCGGAGAAATTACAGTTTGTGCATTTACAATATTCATTGATTTTTGCCATTGAAAAACGTCCAGAAATGATTGAAGCTACTGACTGAATGAAAGGAGCTGGCATCTCACTCTCTTTGAATCTTCTTTATCATGCTAAGAGGAGCAGGAAAAAGCAAAAAATTTCAGAATTGCACCTTGCAATGCGGAGAAATTACTGTTTGTGCATTTAAAATATTCGTTGATTTTTGCCATTGAAAAACGTCCAGAAATGATTGAAGCTACTGACTGAATGAAAGGAGCTGGCATCTCACTCTCTTTGAATCTTCTTTATCATGCTAAGAGGAGCAGGAAAAAGCAAAAAATTTCAGAATTGCACCTTGCAATGCGGAGAAATTACAGTTTGTGCATTTACAATATTCATTGATTTTTGCCATTGAAAAACGTCCAGAAATGATTGAAGCTACTGACTGAATGAAAGGAGCTGGCATCTCACTCTCTTTGAATCTTCTTTATCATGCTAAGAGGAGCAGGAAAAAGCAAAAAATTTCAGAATTGCAACTTGCAATGCGGAGAATTTACTGTTTGTGCATTTACAATATTCATTGATTTTTGCCATTGAAAAACATGTTATTCATATACCAGAAATGTTTGAAGCTCCTGACTGAATGAAAGGAGCTGGCACCTCACTCTCTTTGAATCTTCTTTATCATGCTAAGAGGAGCAGGAAAAAGCAAAAAATTTCAGAATTGCACCTTGCAATGCGGAGAAATTACTGTTTGTGCATTTACAATATTCATTGATTTTTGCCATTGAAAAATGTCCAGAAATGATTGAAGCTACTGACTGAATGAAAGGAGCTGGCATCTCACTCTCTTTGAATCTTCTTTATCATGCTAAGAGGAGCAGGAAAAAGCAAAAAATTTCAGAATTGCGCCTTGCAATGCGGAGAAATTACTGTTTGTGCATTTACAAAATTCATTGATTTTTGCCATTGAAAAACATTATGTTATTCATATACCAGAAATGATTGAAGCTACTGACTGAAGGAAAGGAGCTGGCATCTCACTCTCTTTGAATCTTCTTTATCATGCTAAGAGGAGCAGGAAAAAGCAAAAAATTTCAGAATTGCACCTTGCAATGCGGAGAATTTACTGTTTGTGCATTTACAATATTCATTGATTTTTGCCATTGAAAAACGTCCAGAAATTATTGAAGCTACTGACTGAATGAAAGGAGCTGGCATCTCACTCTCTTTGAATCTTCTTTATCATGCTAAGAGGAGCAGGAAAAAGCAAAAAATTTCAGAATTGCACCTTGCAATGCGGAGAAATTACAGTTTGTGCATTTACAATATTCATTGATTTTTGCCATTGAAAAACGTCCAGAAATGATTGAAGCTACTGACTGAATGAAAGGAGCTGGCATCTCACTCTCTTTGAATCTTCTTTATCATGCTAAGAGGAGCAGGAAAAAGCAAAAAATTTCAGAATTGCACCTTGCAATGCGGAGAAATTACTGTTTGTGCATTTACAATATTCGTTGATTTTTGCCATTGAAAAACGTCCAGAAATGATTGAAGCTACTGACTGAATGAAAGGAGCTGGCATCTCACTCTCTTTGAATCTTCTTTATCATGCTAAGAGGAGCAGGAAAAGGCAAAAAATTTCAGAATTGCACCTTGCAATGCGGAGAAATTACTGTTTGTGCATTTACAATATTCATTGATTTTTGCCATTGAAAAACATCATGTTATTCATATACCAGAAATGTTTGAAGCTACTGACTGAATGAAAGGAGCTGGCATCTCACTCTCTTTGAATCTTCTTTATCATGCTAAGAGGAGCAGGAAAAAGCAAAAAATTTCAGAATTGCACCTTGCAATGCGGAGAAATTACTGTTTGTGCATTTACAATATTCATTGATTTTTGCCATTGAAAAACATAATGTTATTCATATACCAGAAATGTTTGAAGCTACTGACTGAATGAAAGGAGCTGGCATCTCAATCTCTTTGAATCTTCTTTATCATGCTAAGAGGAGCATGAAAAAGCAAAAAATTTCAGAATTGCACCTTGCAATGTGGAGAAATTACTGTTTGTGCATTTACAATATTCATTGATTTTTACCATTGAAAAACATCATGTTATTCATATACCAGAAATGTTTGAAGCTACTGACTGAATGAAAGGAGCTGGCATCTCACTCTCTTTGAATCTTCTTTATCATGCTAAGAGGAGCAGAAAAAAGCAAAAAATTTCAGACTTGCACCTTGCAATGCGGAGAAATTACTGTTTGTGCATTTACAATATTCATTGATTTTTGCCATTGAAAAACATCATGTTATTCATATACCAGAAATGTTTGAAGCTACTGACTGAATGAAAGGAGCTGGCATCTCACTCTCTTTGAATCTTCTTTATCATGCTAAGAGGAGCAGGAAAAAGCAAAAAATTTCAGAATTGCACCTTGCAATGCGGAGAAATTACTGTTTGTGCATTTACAATATTCATTGATTTTTGCCTTTGAAAAACGTCCAGAAATGATTGAAGGTACTGACTGAATGAAAGGAGCTGGCATCTCACTCTCTTTGAATCTTCTTTATCATGCTAAGAGGAGCAGGAAAAAGCAAAAAATTTCAGAATTGCAACTTGCAATGCGGAGAAATTACTGTTTGTGCATTTACAATATTCATTGATTTTTGCCATTGAAAAACGTCCAGAAATGATTGAAGCTACTGACTGAATGAAAGGAGCTGGCATCTCACTCTCTTTGAATCTTCTTTATCATGCTAAGTGGAGCAGGAAAAAGCAAAAAATTTCAGAATTGCACCTTGCAATGCGGAGAAATTACAGTTTGTGCATTTACAATATTCATTGATTTTTGCCATTGAAAAACGTCCAGAAATGATTGAAGCTACTGACTGAATGAAAGGAGCTGGCATCTCACTCTCTTTGAATCTTCTTTATCATGCTAAGAGGAGCAGGAAAAAGCAAAAAATTTCAGAATTGCACCTTGCAATGCGGAGAAATTACTGTTTGTGCATTTACAATATTCGTTGATTTTTGCCATTGAAAAACGTCCAGAAATGATTGAAGCTACTGACTGAATGAAAGGAGCTGGCATCTCACTCTCTTTGAATCTTCTTTATCATGCTAAGAGGAGCAGGAAAAAGCAAAAAATTTCAGAATTGCACCTTGCAATGCGGAGAAATTACAGTTTGTGCATTTACAATATTCATTGATTTTTGCCATTGAAAAACGTCCAGAAATGATTGAAGCTACTGACTGAATGAAAGGAGCTGGCATCTCACTCTCTTTGAATCTTCTTTATCATGCTAAGAGGAGCAGGAAAAAGCAAAAAATTTCAGAATTGCACCTTGCAATGCGGAGAATTTACTGTTTGTGCATTTACAATATTCATTGATTTTTGCCATTGAAAAACATGTTATTCATATACCAGAAATGTTTGAAGCTCCTGACTGAATGAAAGGAGCTGGCACCTCACTCTCTTTGAATCTTCTTTATCATGCTAAGAGGAGCAGGAAAAAGCAAAAAATTTCAGAATTGCACCTTGCAATGCGGAGAAATTACTGTTTGTGCATTTACAATATTCATTGATTTTTGCCATTGAAAAACGTCCAGAAATGATTGAAGCTACTGACTGAATGAAAGGAGCTGGCATCTCACTCTCTTTGAATCTTCTTTATCATGCTAAGAGGAGCAGGAAAAAGCAAAAAAATTCAGAATTGCACCTTGCAATGCGGAGAAATTACTGTTTGTGCATTTACAATATTCATTGATTTTTGCCATTGAAAAATGTCCAGAAATGATTGAAGCTACTGACTGAATGAAAGGAGCTGGCATCTCACTCTCTTTGAATCTTCTTTATCATGCTAAGAGGAGCAGGAAAAAGCAAAAAATTTCAGAATTGCGCCTTGCAATGCGGAGAAATTACTGTTTGTGCATTTAGAAAATTCATTGATTTTTGCCATTGAAAAACATCATGTTATTCATATACCAGAAATGATTGAAGCTACTGACTGAAGGAAAGGAGCTGGCATCTCACTCTCTTTGAATCTTCTTTATCATGCTAAGAGGAGCATGAAAAAGCAAAAAATTTCAGAATTGCACCTTGCAATGCGGAGAAATTACTGTTTGTGCATTTACAATATTCATTGATTTTTGCCATTGAAAAACATAATGTTATTCATATACCAGAAATGTTTGAAGCTACTGACTGAATGAAAGGAGCTGGCATCTCAATCTCTTTGAATCTTCTTTATCATGCTAAGAGGAGCATGAAAAAGCAAAAAATTTCAGAATTGCACCTTGCAATGTGGAGAAATTACTGTTTGTGCATTTACAATATTCATTGATTTTTACCATTGAAAAACATCATGTTATTCATATACCAGAAATGTTTGAAGCTACTGACTGAATGAAAGGAGCTGGCATCTCACTCTCTTTGAATCTTCTTTATCATGCTAAGAGGAGCAGAAAAAAGCAAAAAATTTCAGACTTGCACCTTGCAATGCGGAGAAATTACTGTTTGTGCATTTACAATATTCATTGATTTTTGCCATTGAAAAACATCATGTTATTCATATACCAGAAATGTTTGAAGCTACTGACTGAATGAAAGGAGCTGGCATCTCACTCTCTTTGAATCTTCTTTATCATGCTAAGAGGAGCAGGAAAAAGCAAAAAATTTCAGAATTGCACCTTGCAATGCGGAGAAATTACTGTTTGTGCATTTACAATATTCATTGATTTTTGCCTTTGAAAAACGTCCAGAAATGATTGAAGGTACTGACTGAATGAAAGGAGCTGGCATCTCACTCTCTTTGAATCTTCTTTATCATGCTAAGAGGAGCAGGAAAAAGCAAAAAATTTCAGAATTGCAACTTGCAATGCGGAGAAATTACTGTTTGTGCATTTACAATATTCATTGATTTTTGCCATTGAAAAACGTCCAGAAATGATTGAAGCTACTGACTGAATGAAAGGAGCTGGCATCTCACTCTCTTTGAATCTTCTTTATCATGCTAAGTGGAGCAGGAAAAAGCAAAAAATTTCAGAATTGCACCTTGCAATGCGGAGAAATTACAGTTTGTGCATTTACAATATTCATTGATTTTTGCCATTGAAAAACGTCCAGAAATGATTGAAGCTACTGACTGAATGAAAGGAGCTGGCATCTCACTCTCTTTGAATCTTCTTTATCATGCTAAGAGGAGCAGGAAAAAGCAAAAAATTTCAGAATTGCACCTTGCAATGCGGAGAAATTACTGTTTGTGCATTTACAATATTCGTTGATTTTTGCCATTGAAAAACGTCCAGAAATGATTGAAGCTACTGACTGAATGAAAGGAGCTGGCATCTCACTCTCTTTGAATCTTCTTTATCATGCTAAGAGGAGCAGGAAAAAGCAAAAAATTTCAGAATTGCACCTTGCAATGCGGAGAAATTACAGTTTGTGCATTTACAATATTCATTGATTTTTGCCATTGAAAAACGTCCAGAAATGATTGAAGCTACTGACTGAATGAAAGGAGCTGGCATCTCACTCTCTTTGAATCTTCTTTATCATGCTAAGAGGAGCAGGAAAAAGCAAAAAATTTCAGAATTGCACCTTGCAATGCGGAGAATTTACTGTTTGTGCATTTACAATATTCATTGATTTTTGCCATTGAAAAACATGTTATTCATATACCAGAAATGTTTGAAGCTCCTGACTGAATGAAAGGAGCTGGCACCTCACTCTCTTTGAATCTTCTTTATCATGCTAAGAGGAGCAGGAAAAAGCAAAAAATTTCAGAATTGCACCTTGCAATGCGGAGAAATTACTGTTTGTGCATTTACAATATTCATTGATTTTTGCCATTGAAAAACGTCCAGAAATGATTGAAGCTACTGACTGAATGAAAGGAGCTGGCATCTCACTCTCTTTGAATCTTCTTTATCATGCTAAGAGGAGCAGGAAAAAGCAAAAAATTTCAGAATTGCACCTTGCAATGCGGAGAAATTACTGTTTGTGCATTTACAATATTCATTGATTTTTGCCATTGAAAAATGTCCAGAAATGATTGAAGCTACTGACTGAATGAAAGGAGCTGGCATCTCACTCTCTTTGAATCTTCTTTATCATGCTAAGAGGAGCAGGAAAAAGCAAAAAATTTCAGAATTGCGCCTTGCAATGCGGAGAAATTACTGTTTGTGCATTTAGAAAATTCATTGATTTTTGCCATTGAAAAACATCATGTTATTCATATACCAGAAATGATTGAAGCTACTGACTGAAGGAAAGGAGCTGGCATCTCACTCTCTTTGAATCTTCTTTATCATGCTAAGAGGAGCATGAAAAAGCAAAAAATTTCAGAATTGCACCTTGCAATGCGGAGAAATTACTGTTTGTGCATTTACAATATTCATTGATTTTTGCCATTGAAAAACATAATGTTATTCATATACCAGAAATGTTTGAAGCTACTGACTGAATGAAAGGAGCTGGCATCTCAATCTCTTTGAATCTTCTTTATCATGCTAAGAGGAGCATGAAAAAGCAAAAAATTTCAGAATTGCACCTTGCAATGTGGAGAAATTACTGTTTGTGCATTTACAATATTCATTGATTTTTACCATTGAAAAACATCATGTTATTCATATACCAGAAATGTTTGAAGCTACTGACTGAATGAAAGGAGCTGGCATCTCACTCTCTTTGAATCTTCTTTATCATGCTAAGAGGAGCAGAAAAAAGCAAAAAATTTCAGACTTGCACCTTGCAATGCGGAGAAATTACTGTTTGTGCATTTACAATATTCATTGATTTTTGCCATTGAAAAACATCATGTTATTCATATACCAGAAATGTTTGAAGCTACTGACTGAATGAAAGGAGCTGGCATCTCACTCTCTTTGAATCTTCTTTATCATGCTAAGAGGAGCAGGAAAAAGCAAAAAATTTCAGAATTGCACCTTGCAATGCGGAGAAATTACTGTTTGTGCATTTACAAGATTCATTGATTTTTGCCTTTGAAAAACGTCCAGAAATGATTGAAGGTACTGACTGAATGAAAGGAGCTGGCATCTCACTCTCTTTGAATCTTCTTTATCATGCTAAGAGGAGCAGGAAAAAGCAAAAAATTTCAGAATTGCAACTTGCAATGCGGAGAAATTACTGTTTGTGCATTTACAATATTCATTGATTTTTGCCATTGAAAAACGTCCAGAAATGATTGAAGCTACTGACTGAATGAAAGGAGCTGGCATCTCACTCTCTTTGAATCTTCTTTATCATGCTAAGTGGAGCAGGAAAAAGCAAAAAATTTCAGAATTGCACCTTGCAATGCGGAGAAATTACAGTTTGTGCATTTACAATATTCATTGATTTTTGCCATTGAAAAACGTCCAGAAATGATTGAAGCTACTGACTGAATGAAAGGAGCTGGCATCTCACTCTCTTTGAATCTTCTTTATCATGCTAAGAG
The DNA here is from genome assembly GCF_046119375.1 of Phyllobates terribilis. Classification (NCBI taxonomy): domain Eukaryota; kingdom Metazoa; phylum Chordata; class Amphibia; order Anura; family Dendrobatidae; genus Phyllobates; species Phyllobates terribilis. Next base: position 495,967 of record NW_027363292.1, read on the forward strand.
GAGCAGGAAAAAGCAAAAAATTTCAGAATTGCACCTTGCAATGCGGAGAAATTACTGTTTGTGCATTTACAATATTCATTGATTTTTGCCATTGAAAAACATCCAGAAATGATTGAAGCTACTGACTGAATGAAAGGAGCTGGCATCTCACTCTCTTTGAATCTTCTTTATCATGCTAAGAGGAGCAGGAAAAAGCAAAAAATTTCAGAATTGCACCTTGCAATGCGGAGAAATTACTGTTTGTGCATTTACAATATTCATTGATTTTTGCCATTGAAAACATCATGTTATTCATATACCAGAAATGTTTGAAGCTACTGACTGAATGAAAGGAGCTGGCATCTCACTCTCTTTGAATCTTCTTTATCATGCTAAGAGGAGCAGGAAAAAGCAAAAAATTTCAGAATTGAACCTTGCAATGTGGAGAAATTACTGTTTGTGCATTTACAATATTCATTGATTTTTACCATTGAAAAACGTCCAGAAATGATTGAAGCTACTGACTGAATGAAAGTAGCTGGCATCTCACTCTCTTTGAATCTTCTTTATCATGCTAAGAGGAGCAGGAAAAAGCAAAAAATTTCAGACTTGCACCTTGCAATGCGGAGAAATTACTGTTTGTGCATTTACAATATTCATTGATTTTTGCCATTGAAAAACATCATGTTATTCATATACCAGAAATGTTTGAAGCTACTGACTGAATGAAAGGAGCTGGCATCTCACTCTCTTTGAATCTTCTTTATCATGCTAAGAGGAGCAGGAAAAAGCAAAAAATTTCAGAATTGCACCTTGCAATGCGGAGAAATTACTGTTTGTGCATTTACAATATTCATTGATTTTTGCCATTGAAAAACATAATGTTATTCATATACCAGAAATGCTTGAAGCTACTGACTGAATGAAAGGAGCTGGCATCTCAATCTCTTTGAATCTTCTTTATCATGCTAAGAGGAGCATGAAAAAGCAAAAAATTTCAGAATTGCACCTTGCAATGTGGAGAAATTACTGTTTGTGCATTTACAATATTCATTGATTTTTACCATTGAAAAACGTCCAGAAATGATTGAAGCTACTGACTGAATGAAAGTAGCTGGCATCTCACTCTCTTTGAATCTTCTTTATCATGCTAAGAGGAGCAGGAAAAAGCAAAAAATTTCAGACTTGCACCTTGCAATGCGGAGAAATTACTGTTTGTGCATTTACAATATTCATTGATTTTTGCCATTGAAAAACATCATGTTATTCATATACCAGAAATGTTTGAAGCTACTGACTGAATGAAAGGAGCTGACATCTCACTCTCTTTGAATCTTCTTTATCATGCTAAGAGGAGCAGAAAAAAGCAAAAAATTTCAGACTTGCACCTTGCAATGCGGAGAAATTACTGTTTGTGCATTTACAATATTCATTGATTTTTGCCATTGAAAAACATCATGTTATTCATATACCAGAAATGTTTGAAGCTACTGACTGAATGAAAGGAGCTGGCATCTCACTCTCTTTGAATCTTCTTTATCATGCTAAGAGGAGCAGGAAAAAGCAAAAAATTTCAGAATTGCACCTTGCAATGCGGAGAAATTACTGTTTGTGCATTTACAATATTCATTGATTTTTGCCATTGAAAAACGTCCAGAAATGATTGAAGGTACTGACTGAATGAAAGGAGCTGGCATCTCACTCTCTTTGAATCTTCTTTATCATGCTAAGAGGAGCAGGAAAAAGCAAAAAATTTCAGAATTGCAACTTGCAATGCGGAGAAATTACTGTTTGTGCATTTACAATATTCATTGATTTTTGCCATTGAAAAACGTCCAGAAATGATTGAAGCTACTGACTGAATGAAAGGAGCTGGCATCTCACTCTCTTTGAATCTTCTTTATCATGCTAAGTGGAGCAGGAAAAAGCAAAAAATTTCAGAATTGCACCTTGCAATGCGGAGAAATTACAGTTTGTGCATTTACAATATTCATTGATTTTTGCCATTGAAAAACGTCCAGAAATGATTGAAGCTACTGACTGAATGAAAGGAGCTGGCATCTCACTCTCTTTGAATCTTCTTTATCATGCTAAGAGGAGCAGGAAAAAGCAAAAAATTTCAGAATTGCACCTTGCAATGCGGAGAAATTACTGTTTGTGCATTTAAAATATTCGTTGATTTTTGCCATTGAAAAACGTCCAGAAATGATTGAAGCTACTGACTGAATGAAAGGAGCTGGCATCTCACTCTCTTTGAATCTTCTTTATCATGCTAAGAGGAGCAGGAAAAAGCAAAAAATTTCAGAATTGCACCTTGCAATGCGGAGAAATTACAGTTTGTGCATTTACAATATTCATTGATTTTTGCCATTGAAAAACGTCCAGAAATGATTGAAGCTACTGACTGAATGAAAGGAGCTGGCATCTCACTCTCTTTGAATCTTCTTTATCATGCTAAGAGGAGCAGGAAAAAGCAAAAAATTTCAGAATTGCAACTTGCAATGCGGAGAATTTACTGTTTGTGCATTTACAATATTCATTGATTTTTGCCATTGAAAAACATGTTATTCATATACCAGAAATGTTTGAAGCTCCTGACTGAATGAAAGGAGCTGGCACCTCACTCTCTTTGAATCTTCTTTACAATGCTAAGAGGAGCAGGAAAAAGCAAAAAATTTCAGAATTGCACCTTGCAATGCGGAGAAATTACTGTTTGTGCATTTACAATATTCATTGATTTTTGCCATTGAAAAATGTCCAGAAATGATTGAAGCTACTGACTGAATGAAAGGAGCTGGCATCTCACTCTCTTTGAATCTTCTTTATCATGCTAAGAGGAGCAGGAAAAAGCAAAAAATTTCAGAATTGCGCCTTGCAATGCGGAGAAATTACTGTTTGTGCATTTACAAAATTCATTGATTTTTGCCATTGAAAAACATTATGTTATTCATATACCAGAAATGATTGAAGCTACTGACTGAAGGAAAGGAGCTGGCATCTCACTCTCTTTGAATCTTCTTTATCATGCTAAGAGGAGCAGGAAAAAGCAAAAAATTTCAGAATTGCACCTTGCAATGCGGAGAATTTACTGTTTGTGCATTTACAATATTCATTGATTTTTGCCATTGAAAAACGTCCAGAAATTATTGAAGCTACTGACTGAATGAAAGGAGCTGGCATCTCACTCTCTTTGAATCTTCTTTATCATGCTAAGAGGAGCAGGAAAAAGCAAAAAATTTCAGAATTGCACCTTGCAATGCGGAGAAATTACAGTTTGTGCATTTACAATATTCATTGATTTTTGCCATTGAAAAACGTCCAGAAATGATTGAAGCTACTGACTGAATGAAAGGAGCTGGCATCTCACTCTCTTTGAATCTTCTTTATCATGCTAAGAGGAGCAGGAAAAAGCAAAAAATTTCAGAATTGCACCTTGCAATGCGGAGAAATTACTGTTTGTGCATTTACAATATTCGTTGATTTTTGCCATTGAAAAACGTCCAGAAATGATTGAAGCTACTGACTGAATGAAAGGAGCTGGCATCTCACTCTCTTTGAATCTTCTTTATCATGCTAAGAGGAGCAGGAAAAGGCAAAAAATTTCAGAATTGCACCTTGCAATGCGGAGAAATTACTGTTTGTGCATTTACAATATTCATTGATATTTGCCATTGAAAAACATCATGTTATTCATATACCAGAAATGTTTGAAGCTACTGACTGAATGAAAGGAGCTGGCATCTCACTCTCTTTGAATCTTCTTTATCATGCTAAGAGGAGCAGGAAAAAGCAAAAAATTTCAGAATTGCACCTTGCAATGCGGAGAAATTACTGTTTGTGCATTTACAATATTCATTGATTTTTGCCATTGAAAAACATAATGTTATTCATATACCAGAAATGTTTGAAGCTACTGACTGAATGAAAGGAGCTGGCATCTCAATCTCTTTGAATCTTCTTTATCATGCTAAGAGGAGCATGAAAAAGCAAAAAATTTCAGAATTGCACCTTGCAATGTGGAGAAATTACTGTTTGTGCATTTACAATATTCATTGATTTTTACCATTGAAAAACATCATGTTATTCATATACCAGAAATGTTTGAAGCTACTGACTGAATGAAAGGAGCTGGCATCTCACTCTCTTTGAATCTTCTTTATCATGCTAAGAGGAGCAGAAAAAAGCAAAAAATTTCAGACTTGCACCTTGCAATGCGGAGAAATTACTGTTTGTGCATTTACAATATTCATTGATTTTTGCCATTGAAAAACATCATGTTATTCATATACCAGAAATGTTTGAAGCTACTGACTGAATGAAAGGAGCTGGCATCTCACTCTCTTTGAATCTTCTTTATCATGCTAAGAGGAGCAGGAAAAAGCAAAAAATTTCAGAATTGCACCTTGCAATGCGGAGAAATTACTGTTTGTGCATTTACAATATTCATTGATTTTTGCCTTTGAAAAACGTCCAGAAATGATTGAAGGTACTGACTGAATGAAAGGAGCTGGCATCTCACTCTCTTTGAATCTTCTTTATCATGCTAAGAGGAGCAGGAAAAAGCAAAAAATTTCAGAATTGCAACTTGCAATGCGGAGAAATTACTGTTTGTGCATTTACAATATTCATTGATTTTTGCCATTGAAAAACGTCCAGAAATGATTGAAGCTACTGACTGAATGAAAGGAGCTGGCATCTCACTCTCTTTGAATCTTCTTTATCATGCTAAGTGGAGCAGGAAAAAGCAAAAAATTTCAGAATTGCACCTTGCAATGCGGAGAAATTACAGTTTGTGCATTTACAATATTCATTGATTTTTGCCATTGAAAAACGTCCAGAAATGATTGAAGCTACTGACTGAATGAAAGGAGCTGGCATCTCACTCTCTTTGAATCTTCTTTATCATGCTAAGAGGAGCAGGAAAAAGCAAAAAATTTCAGAATTGCACCTTGCAATGCGGAGAAATTACTGTTTGTGCATTTACAATATTCGTTGATTTTTGCCATTGAAAAACGTCCAGAAATGATTGAAGCTACTGACTGAATGAAAGGAGCTGGCATCTCACTCTCTTTGAATCTTCTTTATCATGCTAAGAGGAGCAGGAAAAAGCAAAAAATTTCAGAATTGCACCTTGCAATGCGGAGAAATTACAGTTTGTGCATTTACAATATTCATTGATTTTTGCCATTGAAAAACGTCCAGAAATGATTGAAGCTACTGACTGAATGAAAGGAGCTGGCATCTCACTCTCTTTGAATCTTCTTTATCATGCTAAGAGGAGCAGGAAAAAGCAAAAAATTTCAGAATTGCACCTTGCAATGCGGAGAATTTACTGTTTGTGCATTTACAATATTCATTGATTTTTGCCATTGAAAAACATGTTATTCATATACCAGAAATGTTTGAAGCTCCTGACTGAATGAAAGGAGCTGGCACCTCACTCTCTTTGAATCTTCTTTATCATCCTAAGAGGAGCAGGAAAAAGCAAAAAATTTCAGAATTGCACCTTGCAATGCGGAGAAATTACTGTTTGTGCATTTACAATATTCATTGATTTTTGCCATTGAAAAACGTCCAGAAATGATTGAAGCTACTGACTGAATGAAAGGAGCTGGCATCTCACTCTCTTTGAATCTTCTTTATCATGCTAAGAGGAGCAGGAAAAAGCAAAAAATTTCAGAATTGCACCTTGCAATGCGGAGAAATTACTGTTTGTGCATTTACAATATTCATTGATTTTTGCCATTGAAAAATGTCCAGAAATGATTGAAGCTACTGACTGAATGAAAGGAGCTGGCATCTCACTCTCTTTGAATCTTCTTTATCATGCTAAGAGGAGCAGGAAAAAGCAAAAAATTTCAGAATTGCGCCTTGCAATGCGGAGAAATTACTGTTTGTGCATTTAGAAAATTCATTGATTTTTGCCATTGAAAAACATCATGTTATTCATATACCAGAAATGATTGAAGCTACTGACTGAAGGAAAGGAGCTGGCATCTCACTCTCTTTGAATCTTCTTTATCATGCTAAGAGGAGCATGAAAAAGCAAAAAATTTCAGAATTGCACCTTGCAATGCGGAGAAATTACTGTTTGTGCATTTACAATATTCATTGATTTTTGCCATTGAAAAACATAATGTTATTCATATACCAGAAATGTTTGAAGCTACTGACTGAATGAAAGGAGCTGGCATCTCAATCTCTTTGAATCTTCTTTATCATGCTAAGAGGAGCATGAAAAAGCAAAAAATTTCAGAATTGCACCTTGCAATGTGGAGAAATTACTGTTTGTGCATTTACAATATTCATTGATTTTTGCCATTGAAAAACATCATGTTATTCATATACCAGAAATGTTTGAAGCTACTGACTGAATGAAAGGAGCTGGCATCTCACTCTCTTTGAATCTTCTTTATCATGCTAAGAGGAGCAGGAAAAAGCAAAAAATTTCAGAATTGCACCTTGCAATGCGGAGAAATTACTGTTTGTGCATTTACAATATTCATTGATTTTTGCCTTTGAAAAACGTCCAGAAATGATTGAAGGTACTGACTGAATGAAAGGAGCTGGCATCTCACTCTCTTTGAATCTTCTTTATCATGCTAAGAGGAGCAGGAAAAAGCAAAAAATTTCAGAATTGCAACTTGCAATGCGGAGAAATTACTGTTTGTGCATTTACAATATTCATTGATTTTTGCCATTGAAAAACGTCCAGAAATGATTGAAGCTACTGACTGAATGAAAGGAGCTGGCATCTCACTCTCTTTGAATCTTCTTTATCATGCTAAGTGGAGCAGGAAAAAGCAAAAAATTTCAGAATTGCACCTTGCAATGCGGAGAAATTACAGTTTGTGCATTTACAATATTCATTGATTTTTGCCATTGAAAAACGTCCAGAAATGATTGAAGCTACTGACTGAATGAAAGGAGCTGGCATCTCACTCTCTTTGAATCTTCTTTATCATGCTAAGAGGAGCAGGAAAAAGCAAAAAATTTCAGAATTGCACCTTGCAATGCGGAGAAATTACTGTTTGTGCATTTACAATATTCGTTGATTTTTGCCATTGAAAAACGTCCAGAAATGATTGAAGCTACTGACTGAATGAAAGGAGCTGGCATCTCACTCTCTTTGAATCTTCTTTATCATGCTAAGAGGAGCAGGAAAAAGCAAAAAATTTCAGAATTGCACCTTGCAATGCGGAGAAATTACAGTTTGTGCATTTACAATATTCATTGATTTTTGCCATTGAAAAACGTCCAGAAATGATTGAAGCTACTGACTGAATGAAAGGAGCTGGCATCTCACTCTCTTTGAATCTTCTTTATCATGCTAAGAGGAGCAGGAAAAAGCAAAAAATTTCAGAATTGCACCTTGCAATGCGGAGAATTTACTGTTTGTGCATTTACAATATTCATTGATTTTTGCCATTGAAAAACATGTTATTCATATACCAGAAATGTTTGAAGCTCCTGACTGAATGAAAGGAGCTGGCACCTCACTCTCTTTGAATCTTCTTTATCATGCTAAGAGGAGCAGGAAAAAGCAAAAAATTTCAGAATTGCACCTTGCAATGCGGAGAAATTACTGTTTGTGCATTTACAATATTCATTGATTTTTGCCATTGAAAAACGTCCAGAAATGATTGAAGCTACTGACTGAATGAAAGGAGCTGGCATCTCACTCTCTTTGAATCTTCTTTATCATGCTAAGAGGAGCAGGAAAAAGCAAAAAATTTCAGAATTGCACCTTGCAATGCGGAGAAATTACTGTTTGTGCATTTACAATATTCATTGATTTTTGCCATTGAAAAATGTCCAGAAATGATTGAAGCTACTGACTGAATGAAAGGAGCTGGCATCTCACTCTCTTTGAATCTTCTTTATCATGCTAAGAGGAGCAGGAAAAAGCAAAAAATTTCAGAATTGCGCCTTGCAATGCGGAGAAATTACTGTTTGTGCATTTAGAAAATTCATTGATTTTTGCCATTGAAAAACATCATGTTATTCATATACCAGAAATGATTGAAGCTACTGACTGAAGGAAAGGAGCTGGCATCTCACTCTCTTTGAATCTTCTTTATCATGCTAAGAGGAGCATGAAAAAGCAAAAAATTTCAGAATTGCACCTTGCAATGCGGAGAAATTACTGTTTGTGCATTTACAATATTCATTGATTTTTGCCATTGAAAAACATAATGTTATTCATATACCAGAAATGTTTGAAGCTACTGACTGAATGAAAGGAGCTGGCATCTCAATCTCTTTGAATCTTCTTTATCATGCTAAGAGGAGCATGAAAAAGCAAAAAATTTCAGAATTGCACCTTGCAATGTGGAGAAATTACTGTTTGTGCATTTACAATATTCATTGATTTTTACCATTGAAAAACATCATGTTATTCATATACCAGAAATGTTTGAAGCTACTGACTGAATGAAAGGAGCTGGCATCTCACTCTCTTTGAATCTTCTTTATCATGCTAAGAGGAGCAGAAAAAAGCAAAAAATTTCAGACTTGCACCTTGCAATGCGGAGAAATTACTGTTTGTGCATTTACAATATTCATTGATTTTTGCCATTGAAAAACATCATGTTATTCATATACCAGAAATGTTTGAAGCTACTGACTGAATGAAAGGAGCTGGCATCTCACTCTCTTTGAATCTTCTTTATCATGCTAAGAGGAGCAGGAAAAAGCAAAAAATTTCAGAATTGCACCTTGCAATGCGGAGAAATTACTGTTTGTGCATTTACAATATTCATTGATTTTTGCCTTTGAAAAACGTCCAGAAATGATTGAAGGTACTGACTGAATGAAAGGAGCTGGCATCTCACTCTCTTTGAATCTTCTTTATCATGCTAAGAGGAGCAGGAAAAAGCAAAAAATTTCAGAATTGCAACTTGCAATGCGGAGAAATTACTGTTTGTGCATTTACAATATTCATTGATTTTTGCCATTGAAAAACGTCCAGAAATGATTGAAGCTACTGACTGAATGAAAGGAGCTGGCATCTCACTCTCTTTGAATCTTCTTTATCATGCTAAGTGGAGCAGGAAAAAGCAAAAAATTTCAGAATTGCACCTTGCAATGCGGAGAAATTACAGTTTGTGCATTTACAATATTCATTGATTTTTGCCATTGAAAAACGTCCAGAAATGATTGAAGCTACTGACTGAATGAAAGGAGCTGGCATCTCACTCTCTTTGAATCTTCTTTATCATGCTAAGAGGAGCAGGAAAAAGCAAAAAATTTCAGAATTGCACCTTGCAATGCGGAGAAATTACTGTTTGTGCATTTACAATATTCGTTGATTTTTGCCATTGAAAAACGTCCAGAAATGATTGAAGCTACTGACTGAATGAAAGGAGCTGGCATCTCACTCTCTTTGAATCTTCTTTATCATGCTAAGAGGAGCAGGAAAAAGCAAAAAATTTCAGAATTGCACCTTGCAATGCGGAGAAATTACAGTTTGTGCATTTACAATATTCATTGATTTTTGCCATTGAAAAACGTCCAGAAATGATTGAAGCTACTGACTGAATGAAAGGATCTGGCATCTCACTCTCTTTGAATCTTCTTTATCATGCTAAGAGGAGCAGGAAAAAGCAAAAAATTTCAGAATTGCACCTTGCAATGCGGAGAATTTACTGTTTGTGCATTTACAATATTCATTGATTTTTGCCATTGAAAAACATGTTATTCATATACCAGAAATGTTTGAAGCTCCTGACTGAATGAAAGGAGCTGGCACCTCACTCTCTTTGAATCTTCTTTATCATGCTAAGAGGAGCAGGAAAAAGCAAAAAATTTCAGAATTGCACCTTGCAATGCGGAGAAATTACTGTTTGTGCATTTACAATATTCATTGATTTTTGCCATTGAAAAACGTCCAGAAATGATTGAAGCTACTGACTGAATGAAAGGAGCTGGCATCTCACTCTCTTTGAATCTTCTTTATCATGCTAAGAGGAGCAGGAAAAAGCAAAAAATTTCAGAATTGCACCTTGCAATGCGGAGAAATTACTGTTTGTGCATTTACAATATTCATTGATTTTTGCCATTGAAAAATGTCCAGAAATGATTGAAGCTACTGACTGAATGAAAGGAGCTGGCATCTCACTCTCTTTGAATCTTCTTTATCATGCTAAGAGGAGCAGGAAAAAGCAAAAAATTTCAGAATTGCGCCTTGCAATGCGGAGAAATTACTGTTTGTGCATTTAGAAAATTCATTGATTTTTGCCATTGAAAAACATCATGTTATTCATATACCAGAAATGATTGAAGCTACTGACTGAAGGAAAGGAGCTGGCATCTCACTCTCTTTGAATCTTCTTTATCATGCTAAGAGGAGCAGGAAAAAGCAAAAAATTTCAGAATTGCAACTTGCAATGCGGAGAATTTACTGTTTGTGCATTTACAATATTCGTTGATTTTTGCCATTGAAAAACGTCCAGAAATGATTGAAGCTACTGACTGAATGAAAGGAGCTGGCATCTCACTCTCTTTGAATCTTCTTTATCATGCTAAGAGGAGCAGGAAAAAGCAAAAAATTTCAGAATTGCACCTTGCAATGCGGAGAAATTACAGTTTGTGCATTTACAATATTCATTGATTTTTGCCATTGAAAAACGTCCAGAAATGATTGAAGCTACTGACTGAATGAAAGGAGCTGGCATCTCACTCTCTTTGAATCTTCTTTATCATGCTAAGAGGAGCAGGAAAAAGCAAAAAATTTCAGAATTGCACCTTGCAATGCGGAGAAATTACTGTTTGTGCATTTACAATATTCATTGATTTTTGCCATTGAAAAACATGTTATTCATATACCAGAAATGTTTGAAGCTCCTGACTGAATGAAAGGAGCTGGCACCTCACTCTCTTTGAATCTTCTTTATCATGCTAAGAGGAGCAGGAAAAAGCAAAAAATTTCAGAATTGCACCTTGCAATGCGGAGAAATTACTGTTTGCGCATTTACAATATTCATTGATTTTTGCCATTGAAAAACGTCCAGAAATGATTGTAGCTACTGACTGAATGAAAGGAGCTGGCATCTCACTCTCTTTGAATCTTCTTTATCATGCTAAGAGGAGCAGGAAAAAGCAAAAAATTTCAGAATTGCACCTTGCAATGCGGAGAAATTACTGTTTGTGCATTTACAATATTCATTGATTTTTGCCATTGAAAAACATCATGTTATTCATATACCAGAAATGTTTGAAGCTACTGACTGAATGAAAGGAGCTGACATCTCACTCTCTTTGAATCTTCTTTATCATGCTAAGAGGAGCAGGAAAAAGCAAAAAATTTCAGAATTGCACCTTGCAATGCGGAGAAATTACTGTTTGTGCATTTACAATATTCATTGATTTTTGCCATTGAAAAACGTCCAGAAATGATTGAAGCTACTGACTGAATGAAAGGAGCTGGCATCTCACTCTCTTTGAATCATGCTAAGAGGAGCAGGAAAAAGCAAAAAATTTCAGAATTGCACCTTGCAATGCGGAGAAATTACTGTTTGTGCATTTACAATATTCATTTATTTTTGCCATTGAAAAACATCATGTTATTCATATACCAGAAATGTTTGAAGCTACTGACTGAATGAAAGGAGCTGGCATCTCACTCTCTTTGAATCTTCTTTATCATGCTAAGAGGAGCAGGAAAAAGCAAAAAATTTTAGAATTGCACCTTGCAATGTGGAGAAATTACTGTTTGTGCATTTACAATATTCATTGATTTTTACCATTGAAAAACGTCCAGAAATGATTGAAGCTACTGACTGAATGAAAGTAGCTGGCATCTCACTCTCTTTGAGTCTTCTTTATCATGCTAAGAGGAGCAGGAAAAAGCAAAAAATTTCAGACTTGCACCTTGCAATGCGGAGAAATTACTGTTTGTGCATTTACAATATTCATTGATTTTTGCCATTGAAAAACATCATGTTATTCATATACCAGAAATGTTTGAAGCTACTGACTGAATGAAAGGAGCTGGCATCTCACTCTCTTTGAATCTTCTTTATCATGCTAAGAGGAGCAGTAAAAAGCAAAAAATTTCAGAATTGCACCTTGCAATGCGGAGAAATTACTGTTTGTGCATTTACAATATTCATTGATTTTTGCCATTGAAAAACGTCCAGAAATGATTGAAGCTACTGACTGAATGAAAGGAGCTGGCATCTCACTCTCTTTGAATCTTCTTTATCATGCTAAGAGGAGCAGGAAAAAGCAAAAAATTTCAGAATTGCACCTTGCAATGCGGAGAAATTACTGTTTGTGCATTTACAATATTCATTGATTTTTGCCATTGAAAAACGTCCAGAAATGATTGAAGCTACTGACTGAATGAAAGGAGCTGGCATCTCACTCTCTTTGAATCTTCTTTATCATGCTAAGAGGAGCAGGAAAAAGCAAAAAATTTCAGAATTGCACCTTGCAATGCGGAGAAATTACTGTTTGTGCATTTACAATATTCATTGATTTTTGCCATTGAAAAACATGTTATTCATATACCAGAAATGTTTGAAGCTACTGACTGAATGAAAGGAGCTGGCACCTCAATCTCTTTGAATCTTCTTTATCATGCTAAGAGGAGCGGGAAAAAGCAAAAAATTTCAGAATTGCACCTTGCAATGCGGAGAAATTACTGTTTGTGCATTTACAATATTCATTGATTTTTGCCATTGAAAAACGTCCAGAAATGATTGAAGGTACTGACTGAATGAAAGGAGCTGGCATCTCACTCTCTTTGAATCTTCTTTATCATGCTAAGAGGAGCAGGAAAAAGCAAAAAATTTCAGAATTGCACCTTGCAATGCGGAGAAATTACTGTTTGTGCATTTACAATATTCATTGATTTTTGCCATTGAAAAACGTCCAGAAATGATTGAAGCTACTGACTGAATGAAAGGAGCTGGCATCTCACTCTCTTTGAATCTTCTTTATCATGCTAAGAGGAGCAGGAAAAAGCAAAAAATTTCAGAATTGCACCTTGCAATGCGGAGAAATTACTGTTTGTGCATTTACAATATTCATTGATTTTTGCCATTGAAAAACATCCAGAAATGATTGAAGCTACTGACTGAATGAAAGGAGCTGGCATCTCACTCTCTTTGAATCTTCTTTATCATGCTAAGAGGAGCAGGAAAAAGCAAAAAATTTCAGAATTGCACCTTGCAATGCGGAGAAATTACTGTTTGTGCATTTACAATATTCATTGATTTTTGCCATTGAAAAACATCATGTTATTCATATACCAGAAATGTTTGAAGCTACTGACTGAATGAAAGGAGCTGGCATCTCACTCTCTTTGAATCTTCTTTATCATGCTAAGAGGAGCAGGAAAAAGCAAAAAATTTCAGAATTGCACCTTGCAATGTGGAGAAATTACTGTTTTTGCATTTACAATATTCATTGATTTTTACCATTGAAAAACGTCCAGAAATGATTGAAGCTACTGACTGAATGAAAGTAGCTGGCATCTCACTCTCTTTGAATCTTCTTTATCATGCTAAGAGGAGCAGGAAAAAGCAAAAAATTTCAGACTTGCACCTTGCAATGCGGAGAAATTACTGTTTGTGCATTTACAATATTCATTTATTTTTGCCATTGAAAAACATCATGTTATTCATATACCAGAAATGTTTGAAGCTACTGACTGAATGAAAGGAGCTGGCATCTCACTCTCTTTGAATCTTCTTTATCATGCTAAGAGGAGCAGAAAAAAGCAAAAAATTTCAGACTTGCACCTTGCAATGCGGAGAAATTACTGTTTGTGCATTTACAATATTCATTGATTTTTGCCATTGAAAAACATCATGTTATTCATATACCAGAAATGTTTGAAGCTACTGACTGAATGAAAGGAGCTGGCATCTCACTCTCTTTGAATCTTCTTTATCATGCTAAGAGGAGCAGGAAAAAGCAAAAAATTTCAGAATTGCACCTTGCAATGCGGAGAAATTACTGTTTGTGCATTTACAATATTCATTGATTTTTGCCATTGAAAAACGTCCAGAAATGATTGAAGGTACTGACTGAATGAAAGGAGCTGGCATCTCACTCTCTTTGAATCTTCTTTATCATGCTAAGAGGAGCAGGAAAAAGCAAAAAATTTCAGAATTGCACCTTGCAATGCGGAGAATTTACTGTTTGTGCATTTACAATATTCATTGATTTTTGCCATTGAAAAACATGTTATTCATATACCAGAAATGTTTGAAGCTCCTGACTGAATGAAAGGAGCTGGCACCTCACTCTCTTTGAATCTTCTTTATCATGCTAAGAGGAGCAGGAAAAAGCAAAAAATTTCAGAATTGCACCTTGCAATGCGGAGAAATTACTGTTTGTGCATTTACAATATTCATTGATTTTTGCCATTGAAAAACGTCCAGAAATGATTGAAGCTACTGACTGAATGAAAGGAGCTGGCATCTCACTCTCTTTGAATCTTCTTTATCATGCTAAGAGGAGCAGGAAAAAGCAAAAAATTTCAGAATTGCACCTTGCAATGCGGAGAAATTACTGTTTGTGCATTTACAATATTCATTGATTTTTGCCATTGAAAAATGTCCAGAAATGATTGAAGCTACTGACTGAATGAAAGGAGCTGGCATCTCACTCTCTTTGAATCTTCTTTATCATGCTAAGAGGAGCAGGAAAAAGCAAAAAATTTCAGAATTGCGCCTTGCAATGCGGAGAAATTACTGTTTGTGCATTTACAAAATTCATTGATTTTTGCCATTGAAAAACATCATGTTATTCATATACCAGAAATGATTGAAGCTACTGACTGAAGGAAAGGAGCTGGCATCTCACTCTCTTTGAATCTTCTTTATCATGCTAAGAGGAGCAGGAAAAAGCAAAAAATTTCAGAATTGCACCTTGCAATGCGGAGAATTTACTGTTTGTGCATTTACAATATTCATTGATTTTTGCCATTGAAAAACGTCCAGAAATTATTGAAGCTACTGACTGAATGAAAGGAGCTGGCATCTCACTCTCTTTGAATCTTCTTTATCATGCTAAGAGGAGCAGGAAAAAGCGAAAAATTTCAGAATTGCACCTTGCAATGCGGAGAAATTACAGTTTGTGCATTTACAATATTCATTGATTTTTGCCATTGAAAAACGTCCAGAAATGATTGAAGCTACTGACTGAATGAAAGGAGCTGGCATCTCACTCTCTTTGAATCTTCTTTATCATGCTAAGAGGAGCAGGAAAAAGCAAAAAATTTCAGAATTGCACCTTGCAATGCGGAGAAATTACTGTTTGTGCATTTACAATATTCGTTGATTTTTGCCATTGAAAAACGTCCAGAAATGATTGAAGCTACTGACTGAATGAAAGGAGCTGGCATCTCACTCTCTTTGAATCTTCTTTATCATGCTAAGAGGAGCAGGAAAAAGCAAAAAATTTCAGAATTGCACCTTGCAATGCGGAGAAATTACTGTTTGTGCATTTACAATATTCATTGATTTTTGCCATTGAAAAACATCATGTTATTCATATACCAGAAATGTTTGAAGCTACTGACTGAATGAAAGGAGCTGGCATCTCACTCTCTTTGAATCTTCTTTATCATGCTAAGAGGAGCAGGAAAAAGCAAAAAATTTCAGAATTGCACCTTGCAATGCGGAGAAATTACTGTTTGTGCATTTACAATATTCATTGATTTTTGCCATTGAAAAACATAATGTTATTCATATACCAGAAATGTTTGAAGCTACTGACTGAATGAAAGGAGCTGGCATCTCAATCTCTTTGAATCTTCTTTATCATGCTAAGAGGAGCATGAAAAAGCAAAAAATTTCAGAATTGCACCTTGCAATGTGGAGAAATTACTGTTTGTGCATTTACAATATTCATTGATTTTTACCATTGAAAAACGTCCAGAAATGATTGAAGCTACTGACTGAATGAAAGTAGCTGGCATCTCACTCTCTTTGAATCTTCTTTATCATGCTAAGAGGAGCAGGAAAAAGCAAAAAATTTCAGACTTGCACCTTGCAATGCGGAGAAATTACTGTTTGTGCATTTACAATATACATTGATTTTTGCCATTGAAAAACATCATGTTATTCATATACCAGAAATGTTTGAAGCTACTGACTGAATGAAAGGAGCTGGCATCTCACTCTCTTTGAATCTTCTTTATCATGCTAAGAGGAGCAGAAAAAAGCAAAAAATTTCAGACTTGCACCTTGCAATGCGGAGAAATTACTGTTTGTGCATTTACAATATTCATTGATTTTTGCCATTGAAAAAC
Organism: Phyllobates terribilis; assembly: GCF_046119375.1. NCBI lineage: Eukaryota > Metazoa > Chordata > Amphibia > Anura > Dendrobatidae > Phyllobates > Phyllobates terribilis. The sequence continues at coordinate 512,213 of NW_027363292.1, forward strand.
ATCATGTTATTCATATACCAGAAATGTTTGAAGCTACTGACTGAATGAAAGGAGCTGGCATCTCACTCTCTTTGAATCTTCTTTATCATGCTAAGAGGAGCAGGAAAAAGCAAAAAATTTCAGAATTGCACCTTGCAATGCGGAGAAATTACTGTTTGTGCATTTACAATATTCATTGATTTTTGCCATTGAAAAACGTCCAGAAATGATTGAAGGTACTGACTGAATGAAAGGAGCTGGCATCTCACTCTCTTTGAATCTTCTTTATCATGCTAAGAGGAGCAGGAAAAAGCAAAAAATTTCAGAATTGCAACTTGCAATGCGGAGACATTACTGTTTGTGCATTTACAATATTCATTGATTTTTGCCATTGAAAAACGTCCAGAAATGATTGAAGCTACTGACTGAATGAAAGGAGCTGGCATCTCACTCTCTTTGAATCTTCTTTATCATGCTAAGTGGAGCAGGAAAAAGCAAAAAATTTCAGAATTGCACCTTGCAATGCGGAGAAATTACAGTTTGTGCATTTACAATATTCATTGATTTTTGCCATTGAAAAACGTCCAGAAATGATTGAAGCTACTGACTGAATGAAAGGAGCTGGCATCTCACTCTCTTTGAATCTTCTTTATCATGCTAAGAGGAGCAGGAAAAAGCAAAAAATTTCAGAATTGCACCTTGCAATGCGGAGAAATTACTGTTTGTGCATTTACAATATTCGTTGATTTTTGCCATTGAAAAACGTCCAGAAATGATTGAAGCTACTGACTGAATGAAAGGAGCTGGCATCTCACTCTCTTTGAATCTTCTTTATCATGCTAAGAGGAGCAGGAAAAAGCAAAAAATTTCAGAATTGCACCTTGCAATGCGGAGAAATTACAGTTTGTGCATTTACAATATTCATTGATTTTTGCCATTGAAAAACGTCCAGAAATGATTGAAGCTACTGACTGAATGAAAGGAGCTGGCATCTCACTCTCTTTGAATCTTCTTTATCATGCTAAGAGGAGCAGGAAAAAGCAAAAAATTTCAGAATTGCACCTTGCAATGCGGAGAATTTACTGTTTGTGCATTTACAATATTCATTGATTTTTGCCATTGAAAAACATGTTATTCATATACCAGAAATGTTTGAAGCTCCTGACTGAATGAAAGGAGCTGGCACCTCACTCTCTTTGAATCTTCTTTATCATGCTAAGAGGAGCAGGAAAAAGCAAAAAATTTCAGAATTGCACCTTGCAATGCGGAGAAATTACTGTTTGTGCATTTACAATATTCATTGATTTTTGCCATTGAAAAACGTCCAGAAATGATTGAAGCTACTGACTGAATGAAAGGAGCTGGCATCTCACTCTCTTTGAATCTTCTTTATCATGCTAAGAGGAGCAGGAAAAAGCAAAAAATTTCAGAATTGCACCTTGCAATGCGGAGAAATTACTGTTTGTGCATTTACAATATTCATTGATTTTTGCCATTGAAAAATGTCCAGAAATGATTGAAGCTACTGACTGAATGAAAGGAGCTGGCATCTCACTCTCTTTGAATCTTCTTTATCATGCTAAGAGGAGCAGGAAAAAGCAAAAAATTTCAGAATTGCGCCTTGCAATGCGGAGAAATTACTGTTTGTGCATTTACAAAATTCATTGATTTTTGCCATTGAAAAACATCATGTTATTCATATACCAGAAATGATTGAAGCTACTGACTGAAGGAAAGGAGCTGGCATCTCAATCTCTTTGAATCTTCTTTATCATGCTAAGAGGAGCAGGAAAAAGCAAAAAATTTCAGAATTGCACCTTGCAATGCGGAGAATTTACTGTTTGTGCATTTACAATATTCATTGATTTTTGCCATTGAAAAACGTCCAGAAATTATTGAAGCTACTGACTGAATGAAAGGAGCTGGCATCTCACTCTCTTTGAATCTTCTTTATCATGCTAAGAGGAGCAGGAAAAAGCAAAAAATTTCAGAATTGCACCTTGCAATGCGGAGAAATTACAGTTTGTGCATTTACAATATTCATTGATTTTTGCCATTGAAAAACGTCCAGAAATGATTGAAGCTACTGACTGAATGAAAGGAGCTGGCATCTCACTCTCTTTGAATCTTCTTTATCATGCTAAGAGGAGCAGGAAAAAGCAAAAAATTTCAGAATTGCACCTTGCAATGCGGAGAAATTACTGTTTGTGCATTTACAATATTCGTTGATTTTTGCCATTGAAAAACGTCCAGAAATGATTGAAGCTACTGACTGAATGAAAGGAGCTGGCATCTCACTCTCTTTGAATCTTCTTTATCATGCTAAGAGGAGCAGGAAAAAGCAAAAAATTTCAGAATTGCACCTTGCAATGCGGAGAAATTACTGTTTGTGCATTTACAATATTCATTGATTTTTGCCATTGAAAAACATCATGTTATTCATATACCAGAAATGTTTGAAGCTACTGACTGAATGAAAGGAGCTGGCATCTCACTCTCTTTGAATCTTCTTTATCATGCTAAGAGGAGCAGGAAAAAGCAAAAAATTTCAGAATTGCACCTTGCAATGCGGAGAAATTACTGTTTGTGCATTTACAATATTCATTGATTTTTGCCATTGAAAAACATAATGTTATTCATATACCAGAAATGTTTGAAGCTACTGACTGAATGAAAGGAGCTGGCATCTCAATCTCTTTGAATCTTCTTTATCATGCTAAGAGGAGCATGAAAAAGCAAAAAATTTCAGAATTGCACCTTGCAATGTGGAGAAATTACTGTTTGTGCATTTACAATATTCATTGATTTTTACCATTGAAAAACGTCCAGAAATGATTGAAGCTACTGACTGAATGAAAGTAGCTGGCATCTCACTCTCTTTGAATCTTCTTTATCATGCTAAGAGGAGCAGGAAAAAGCAAAAAATTTCAGACTTGCACCTTGCAATGCGGAGAAATTACTGTTTGTGCATTTACAATATTCATTGATTTTTGCCATTGAAAAACATCATGTTATTCATATACCAGAAATGTTTGAAGCTACTGACTGAATGAAAGGAGCTGGCATCTCACTCTCTTTGAATCTTCTTTATCATGCTAAGAGGAGCAGAAAAAAGCAAAAAATTTCAGACTTGCACCTTGCAATGCGGAGAAATTACTGTTTGTGCATTTACAATATTCATTGATTTTTGCCATTGAAAAACATCATGTTATTCATATACCAGAAATGTTTGAAGCTACTGACTGAATGAAAGGAGCTGGCATCTCACTCTCTTTGAATCTTCTTTATCATGCTAAGCGGAGCAGGAAAAAGCAAAAAATTTCAGAATTGCACCTTGCAATGCGGAGAAATTACTGTTTGTGCATTTACAATATTCATTGATTTTTGCCATTGAAAAACGTCCAGAAATGATTGAAGGTACTGACTGAATGAAAGGAGCTGGCATCTCACTCTCTTTGAATCTTCTTTATCATGCTAAGAGGAGCAGGAAAAAGCAAAAAATTTCAGAATTGCAACTTGCAATGCGGAGAAATTACTGTTTGTGCATTTACAATATTCATTGATTTTTGCCATTGAAAAACGTCCAGAAATGATTGAAGCTACTGACTGAATGAAAGGAGCTGGCATCTCACTCTCTTTGAATCTTCTTTATCATGCTAAGTGGAGCAGGAAAAAGCAAAAAATTTCAGAATTGCACCTTGCAATGCGGAGAAATTACAGTTTGTGCATTTACAATATTCATTGATTTTTGCCATTGAAAAACGTCCAGAAATGATTGAAGCTACTGACTGAATGAAAGGAGCTGGCATCTCACTCTCTTTGAATCTTCTTTATCATGCTAAGAGGAGCAGGAAAAAGCAAAAAATTTCAGAATTGCACCTTGCAATGCGGAGAAATTACTGTTTGTGCATTTACAATATTCGTTGATTTTTGCCATTGAAAAACGTCCAGAAATGATTGAAGCTACTGACTGAATGAAAGGAGCTGGCATCTCACTCTCTTTGAATCTTCTTTATCATGCTAAGAGGAGCAGGAAAAAGCAAAAAATTTCAGAATTGCACCTTGCAATGCGGAGAAATTACAGTTTGTGCATTTACAATATTCATTGATTTTTGCCATTGAAAAACGTCCAGAAATGATTGAAGCTACTGACTGAATGAAAGGAGCTGGCATCTCACTCTCTTTGAATCTTCTTTATCATGCTAAGAGGAGCAGGAAAAAGCAAAAAATTTCAGAATTGCACCTTGCAATGCGGAGAATTTACTGTTTGTGCATTTACAATATTCATTGATATTTGCCATTGAAAAACATGTTATTCATATACCAGAAATGTTTGAAGCTCCTGACTGAATGAAAGGAGCTGGCACCTCACTCTCTTTGAATCTTCTTTATCATGCTAAGAGGAGCAGGAAAAAGCAAAAAATTTCAGAATTGCACCTTGCAATGCGGAGAAATTACTGTTTGTGCATTTACAATATTCATTGATTTTTGCCATTGAAAAACGTCCAGAAATGATTGAAGCTACTGACTGAATGAAAGGAGCTGGCATCTCACTCTCTTTGAATCTTCTTTATCATGCTAAGAGGAGCAGGAAAAAGCAAAAAATTTCAGAATTGCACCTTGCAATGCGGAGAAATTACTGTTTGTGCATTTACAATATTCATTGATTTTTGCCATTGAAAAATGTCCAGAAATGATTGAAGCTACTGACTGAATGAAAGGAGCTGGCATCTCACTCTCTTTGAATCTTCTTTATCATGCTAAGAGGAGCAGGAAAAAGCAAAAAATTTCAGAATTGCGCCTTGCAATGCGGAGAAATTACTGTTTGTGCATTTACAAAATTCATTGATTTTTGCCATTGAAAAACATCATGTTATTCATATACCAGAAATGATTGAAGCTACTGACTGAAGGAAAGGAGCTGGAATCTCACTCTCTTTGAATCTTCTTTATCATGCTAAGAGGAGCAGGAAAAAGCAAAAAATTTCAGAATTGCAACTTGCAATGCGGAGAATTTACTGTTTGTGCATTTACAATATTCATTGATTTTTGCCATTGAAAAACGTCCAGAAATGATTGAAGCTACTGACTGAATGAAAGGAGCTGGCATCTCACTCTCTTTGAATCTTCTTTATCATGCTAAGAGGAGCAGGAAAAAGCAAAAAATTTCAGAATTGCACCTTGCAATGCGGAGAAATTACAGTTTGTGCATTTACAATATTCATTGATTTTTGCCATTGAAAAACGTCCAGAAATGATTGAAGCTACTGACTGAATGAAAGGAGCTGGCATCTCACTCTCTTTGAATCTTCTTTATCATGCTAAGAGGAGCAGGAAAAAGCAAAAAATTTCAGAATTGCACCTTGCAATGCGGAGAAATTACTGTTTGTGCATTTACAATATTCGTTGATTTTTGCCATTGAAAAACGTCCAGAAATGATTGAAGCTACTGACTGAATGAAAGGAGCTGGCATCTCACTCTCTTTGAATCTTCTTTATCATGCTAAGAGGAGCAGGAAAAAGCAAAAAATTTCAGAATTGCACTTGCAATGCGGAGAAATTACAGTTTGTGCATTTACAATATTCATTGATTTTTGCCATTGAAAAACGTCCAGAAATGATTGAAGCTACTGACTGAATGAAAGGAGCTGGCATCTCACTCTCTTTGAATCTTCTTTATCATGCTAAGAGGAGCAGGAAAAAGCAAAAAATTTCAGAATTGCACCTTGCAATGCGGAGAAATTACTGTTTGTGCATTTACAATATTCATTGATTTTTGCCATTGAAAAACATGTTATTCATATACCAGAAATGTTTGAAGCTCCTGACTGAATGAAAGGAGCTGGCACCTCACTCTCTTTGAATCTTCTTTATCATGCTAAGAGGAGCAGGAAAAAGCAAAAAATTTCAGAATTGCACCTTGCAATGCGGAGAAATTACTGTTTGTGCATTTACAATATTCATTGATTTTTGCCATTGAAAAACGTCCAGAAATGATTGTAGCTACTGACTGAATGAAAGGAGCTGGCATCTCACTCTCTTTGAATCTTCTTTATCATGCTAAGAGGAGCAGGAAAAAGCAAAAAATTTCAGAATTGCACCTTGCAATGCGGAGAAATTACTGTTTGTGCATTTACAATATTCATTGATTTTTGCCACTGAAAAATGTCCAGAAATGATTGAAGCTACTGACTGAATGAAAGGAGCTGGCATCTCACTCTCTTTGAATCTTCTTTATCATGCTAAGAGGAGCAGGAAAAAGCAAAAAATTTCAGAATTGCGCCTTGCAATGCGGAGAAATTACTGTTTGTGCATTTACAAAATTCATTGATTTTTGCCATTGAAAAACATCATGTTATTCATATACCAGAAATGATTGAAGCTACTGACTGAAGGAAAGGAGCTGGCATCTCACTCTCTTTGAATCTTCTTTATCATGCTAAGAGGAGCAGGAAAAAGCAAAAAATTTCAGAATTGCACCTTGCAATGCGGAGAAATTACTGTTTGTGCATTTACAATATTCATTGATTTTTGCGATTGAAAAACATCATGTTATTCATATACCAGAAATGATTGAAGCTACTGACTGAATGAAAGGAGCTGGCATCTCACTCTCTTTGAATCTTCTTTATCATGCTAAGAGGAGCAGGAAAAAGCAAAAAATTTCAGAATTGCACCTTGCAATGCGGAGAAATTACAGTTTGTGCATTTACAATATTCATTGATTTTTGCCATTGAAAAACGTCCAGAAATGATTGAAGCTACTGACTGAATGAAAGGAGCTGGCATCTCACTCTCTTTGAATCTTCTTTATCATGCTAAGAGGAGCAGGAAAAAGCAAAAAATTTCAGAATTGCACCTTGCAATGCGGAGAAATTACTGTTTGTGCATTTACAATATTCGTTGATTTTTGCCATTGAAAAACGTCCAGAAATGATTGAAGCTACTGACTGAATGAAAGGAGCTGGCATCTCACTCTCTTTGAATCTTCTTTATCATGCTAAGAGGAGCAGGAAAAAGCAAAAAATTTCAGAATTGCACTTGCAATGCGGAGAAATTACAGTTTGTGCATTTACAATATTCATTGATTTTTGCCATTGAAAAACGTCCAGAAATGATTGAAGCTACTGACTGAATGAAAGGAGCTGGCATCTCACTCTCTTTGAATCTTCTTTATCATGCTAAGAGGAGCAGGAAAAAGCAAAAAATTTCAGAATTGCACCTTGCAATGCGGAGAAATTACTGTTTGTGCATTTACAATATTCATTGATTTTTGCCATTGAAAAACATGTTATTCATATACCAGAAATGTTTGAAGCTCCTGACTGAATGAAAGGAGCTGGCACCTCACTCTCTTTGAATCTTCTTTATCATGCTAAGAGGAGCAGGAAAAAGCAAAAAATTTCAGAATTGCACCTTGCAATGCGGAGAAATTACTGTTTGTGCATTTACAATATTCATTGATTTTTGCCATTGAAAAACGTCCAGAAATGATTGTAGCTACTGACTGAATGAAAGGAGCTGGCATCTCACTCTCTTTGAATCTTCTTTATCATGCTAAGAGGAGCAGGAAAAAGCAAAAAATTTCAGAATTGCACCTTGCAATGCGGAGAAATTACTGTTTGTGCATTTACAATATTCATTGATTTTTGCCACTGAAAAATGTCCAGAAATGATTGAAGCTACTGACTGAATGAAAGGAGCTGGCATCTCACTCTCTTTGAATCTTCTTTATCATGCTAAGAGGAGCAGGAAAAAGCAAAAAATTTCAGAATTGCGCCTTGCAATGCGGAGAAATTACTGTTTGTGCATTTACAAAATTCATTGATTTTTGCCATTGAAAAACATCATGTTATTCATATACCAGAAATGATTGAAGCTACTGACTGAAGGAAAGGAGCTGGCATCTCACTCTCTTTGAATCTTCTTTATCATGCTAAGAGGAGCAGGAAAAAGCAAAAAATTTCAGAATTGCACCTTGCAATGCGGAGAAATTACTGTTTGTGCATTTACAATATTCATTGATTTTTGCGATTGAAAAACATCATGTTATTCATATACCAGAAATGATTGAAGCTACTGACTGAATGAAAGGAGCTGGCATCTCACTCTCTTTGAATCTTCTTTATCATGCTAAGAGGAGCAGGAAAAAGCAAAAAATTTCAGAATTGCACCTTGCAATGCGGAGAAATTACAGTTTGTGCATTTACAATATTCATTGATTTTTGCCATTGAAAAACGTCCAGAAATGATTGAAGCTACTGACTGAATGAAAGGAGCTGGCATCTCACTCTCTTTGAATCTTCTTTATCATGCTAAGAGGAGCAGGAAAAAGCAAAAAATTTCAGAATTGCACCTTGCAATGCGGAGAAATTACTGTTTGTGCATTTACAATATTCATTGATTTTTGCCATTGAAAAACGTCCAGAAATGATTGAAGGTACTGACTGAATGAAAGGAGCTGGCATCTCACTCTCTTTGAATCTTCTTTATCATGCTAAGAGGAGCAGGAAAAAGCAAAAAATTTCAGAATTGCACCTTGCAATGCGGAGAAATTACTGTTTGTGCATTTACAATATTCATTGATTTTTGCCATTGAAAAACGTCCAGAAATTATTGAAGCTACTGACTGAATGAAAGGAGCTGGCATCTCACTCTCTTTGAATCTTCTTTATCATGCTAAGAGGAGCAGGAAAAAGCAAAAAATTTCAGAATTGCACCTTGCAATGCGGAGAAATTACTGTTTGTGCATTTACAATATTCATTGATTTTTGCCATTGAAAAATGTCCAGAAATGATTGAAGCTACTGACTGAATGAAAGGAGCTGGCATCTCACTCTCTTTGAATCTTCTTTATCATGCTAAGAGGAGCAGGAAAAAGCAAAAAATTTCAGAATTGCGCCTTGCAATGCGGAGAAATTACTGTTTGTGCATTTACAAAATTCATTGATTTTTGCCATTGAAAAACATCATGTTATTCATATACCAGAAATGATTGAAGCTACTGACTGAAGGAAAGGATCTGGCATCTCACTCTCTTTGAATCTTCTTTATCATGCTTAGAGGAGCAGGAAAAAGCAAAAAATTTCAGAATTGCACCTTGCAATGCGGAGAAATTACTGTTTGTGCATTTACAATATTCATTGATTTTTGCCATTGAAAAACGTCCAGAAATGATTGAAGCTACTGACTGAATGAAAGGAGCTGGCATCTCACTCTCTTTGAATCTTCTTTATCATGCTAAGAGGAGCAGGAAAAAGCAAAAAATTTCAGAATTGCACCTTGCAATGCGGAGAAATTACTGTTTGTGCATTTACAATATTCATTGATTTTTGCTATTGAAAAACATCATGTTATTCATATACCAGAAATGATTGAAGCTACTGACTGAATGAAAGGAGCTGGCATCTCACTCTCTTTGAATCTTCTTTATCATGCTAAGAGGAGCAGGAAAAAGCAAAAAATTTCAGAATTGCACCTTGCAATGCGGAGAAATTACAGTTTGTGCATTTACAATATTCATTGATTTTTGCCATTGAAAAACGTCCAGAAATGATTGAAGCTACTGACTGAATGAAAGGAGCTGGCATCTCACTCTCTTTGAATCTTCTTTATCATGCTAAGAGGAGCAGGAAAAAGCAAAAAATTTCAGAATTGCACCTTGCAATGCGGAGAAATTACTGTTTGTGCATTTACAATATTCATTGATTTTTGCCATTGAAAAACGTCCAGAAATGATTGAAGGTACTGACTGAATGAAAGGAGCTGGCATCTCACTCTCTTTGAATCTTCTTTATCATGCTAAGAGGAGCAGGAAAAAGCAAAAAATTTCAGAATTGCACCTTGAAATGCGGAGAAATTACTGTTTGTGCATTTACAATATTCATTGATTTTTGCCATTGAAAAACGTCCAGAAATGATTGAAGCTACTGACTGAATGAAAGGAGCTGGCATCTCACTCTCTGAATCTTCTTTATCATGCTAAGAGGAGCAGGAAAAAGCAAAAAATTTCAGAATTGCACCTTGCAATGCGGAGAAATTACTGTTTGTGCATTTACAATATTCATTGATTTTTGCCATTGAAAAATGTCCAGAAATGATTGAAGCTACTGACTGAATGAAAGGAGCTGGCATCTCACTCTCTTTGAATCTTCTTTATCATGCTAAGAGGAGCAGGAAAAAGCAAAAAATTTCAGAATTGCGTCTTGCAATGCGGAGAAATTACTGTTTGTGCATTTACAAAATTCATTGATTTTTGCCATTGAAAAACATCATGTTATTCATATACCAGAAATGATTGAAGCTACTGACTGAAGGAAAGGATCTGGCATCTCACTCTCTTTGAATCTTCTTTATCATGCTTAGAGGAGCAGGAAAAAGCAAAAAATTTCAGAATTGCACCTTGCAATGCGGAGAAATTACTGTTTGTGCATTTACAATATTCATTGATTTTTGCCATTGAAAAACGTCCAGAAATGATTGAAGCTACTGACTGAATGAAAGGAGCTGGCATCTCACTCTCTTTGAATCTTCTTTATCATGCTAAGAGGAGCAGGAAAAAGCAAAAAATTTCAGAATTGCACCTTGCAATGCGGAGAAATTACTGTTTGTGCATTTACAATATTCATTGATTTTTGCGATTGAAAAACATCATGTTATTCATATACCAGAAATGATTGAAGGTACTGACTGAATGAAAGGAGCTGGCATCTCACTCTCTTTGAATCTTCTTTATCATGCTAAGAGGAGCAGGAAAAAGTAAAAAATTTCAGAATTGCACCTTGCAATGCGGAGAAATTACTGTTTGTGCATTTACAATATTCAATGATTTTTGCCATTGAAAAACGTCCAGAAATGATTGAAGCTACTGACTGAATGAAATGAGCTGGCATCTCACTCTCTTTGAATCTTGTTTATCATGCTAAGAGGAGCAGGAAAAAGCAAAAAATTTCAGAATTGCACCTTGCAATGCGGAGAAATTACTGTTTGTGCATTTACAATATTCATTGATTTTTGCCATTGAAAAACGTCCAGAAATGATTGAAGCTACTGACTGAATGAAAGGAGCTGGCATCTCACTCTCTTTGAATCTTCTTTATCATGCTAAGAGGAGCAGGAAAAAGCAAAAAATTTTAGAATTGCACCTTGCAATGCGGAGAAATTACAGTTTGTGCATTTACAATATTCATTGATTTTTGCCATTGAAAAACATCATGTTATTCATATACCAGAAATGATTGAAGCTACTGACTGAATGAAAGGAGCTGGCATCTCACTCTCTTTGAATCTTCTTTATCATGCTAAGAGGAGCAGGAAAAAGTAAAAAATTTCAGAATTGCACCTTGCAATGCGGAGAAATTACTGTTTGTGCATTTATAATATTCAATGATTTTTGCCATTGAAAAACGTCCAGAAATGATTGAAGCTACTGACTGAACGAAAGGAGCTGGCATCTCACTCTCTTTGAATCTTCTTTATCATGCTAAGAGGAGCAGGAAAAAGCAAAAAATTTCAGAATTGCACCTTGCAATGCGGAGGAATTACTGTTTGTGCATTTACAATATTCATTGATTTTTGCCATTGAAAAACATCATGTTATTCATGTACCAGAAATGTTTGAAGCTACTGACTGAATGAAAGGAGCTGGCATCTCACTCTCTTTGAATCTTCTTTATCATGCTAATAGGAGCAGGAAAAAGCAAAAAATTTCAGAATTGCACATTGCAATGCGGAGAAATTACTGTTTGTGCATTTACAATATTCATTGATTTTTGCCATTGAAAAACGTCCAGAAATGATTGAAGCTACTGACTGAATGAAAGGAGCTGGCATCTCACTCTCTTTGAATCTTCTTTATCATGCTAAGAGGAGCAGGAAAAAGCAAAAAATTTCAGAATTGCACCTTGCAATGCGGAGAAATTACTGTTTGTGCATTTACAATATTCATTGATTTTTGCCATTGAAAAACGTCCAGAAATGATTGAAGCTACTGACTGAATGAAAGGAGCTGGCATCTCACTCTCTTTGAATCTTCTTTATCATGCTAAGAGGAGCAGGAAAAAGCAAAAAATTTCAGAATTGCACCTTGCAATGCGGAGAAATTACTGTTTGTGCATTTACAATATTCATTGATTTTTGCCATTGAAAAATGTCCAGAAATGATTGAAGCTACTGACTGAATGAAAGGAGCTGGCATCTCACTCTCTTTGAATCTTCTTTATCATGCTAAGAGGAGCAGGAAAAAGCAAAAAATTTCAGAATTGCGCCTTGCAATGCGGAGAAATTACTGTTTGTGCATTTACAAAATTCATTGATTTTTGCCATTGAAAAACATCATGTTATTCATATACCAGAAATGATTGAAGCTACTGACTGAAGGAAAGGATCTCTCATCTCACTCTCTTTGAATCTTCTTTATCATGCTAAGAGGAGCAGGAAAAAGCAAAAAATTTCAGAATTGCACCTTGCAATGCGGAGAAATTACTGTTTGTGCATTTACAATATTCATTGATTTTTGCCATTGAAAAACGTCCAGAAATGATTGAAGCTACTGACTGAATGAAAGGAGCTGGCATCTCACTCTCTTTGAATCTTCTTTATCATGCTAAGAGGAGCAGGAAAAAGCAAAAAATTTCAGAATTGCACCTTGCAATGCGGAGAAATTACTGTTTGTGCATTTACAATATTCATTGATTTTTGCCATTGAAAAACGTCCAGAAATGATTGAAGCTACTGACTGAATGAAAGGAGCTGGCATCTCACTCTCTTTGAATCGTCTTTATCATGCTAAGAGGAGCAGGAAAAAGCAAAAAATTTCAGAATTGCACCTTGCAATGCGGAGAAATTACTGTTTGTGCATTTACAATATTCATTGATTTTTGCCATTGAAAAATGTCCAGAAATGATTGAAGCTACTGACTGAATGAAAGGAGCTGGCATCTCACTCTCTTTGAATCTTCTTTATCATGCTAAGAGGAGCAGGAAAAAGCAAAAAATTTCAGAATTGCGCCTAGCAATGCGGAGAAATTACTGTTTGTGCATTTACAAAATTTATTGATTTTTGCCATTGAAAAACATCATGTTATTCATATACCAGAAATGATTGAAGCTACTGACTGAAGGAAAGGATCTGGCATCTCACTCTCTTTGAATCTTCTTTATCATGCTAAGAGGAGCAGGAAAAAGCAAAAAATTTCAGAATTGCACCTTGCAATGCAGAGAAATTACTGTTTGTGCATTTACAATATTCATTGATTTTTGTCATTGAAAAACGTCTGGAAATGATTGAAGCTACTGACTGAATGAAAGGAGCTGGCATCTCACTCTCTTTGAATCTTCTTTATCATGCTAAGAGGAGCAGGAAAAAGCAAAAAATTTCAGAATTGCACCTTGCAATGCGGAGAAATTACTGTTTGTGCATTTACAATATTCATTGATTTTTGCCATTGAAAAATGTCCAGAAATGATTGAAGCTACTGACTGAATGAAAGGAGCTGGCATCTCACTCTCTTTGAATCTTCTTTATCATGCTAAGAGGAGCAGGAAAAAGCAAAAAATTTCAGAATTGCACATTGCAATGCGGAGAAATTACTGTTTGTGCATTTACAATATTCATTGATTTTTGCCATTGAAAAACGTCCAGAAATGATTGAAGCTACTGACTGAATGAAAGGAGCTGGCATCTCACTCTCTTTGAATCTTCTTTATCATGCTAAGAGGAGCAGGAAAAAGCAAAAAATTTCAGAATTGCACCTTGCAATGCGGAGAAATTACTGTTTGTGCATTTACAATATTCATTGATTTTTGCCATTGAAAAACGTCCAGAAATGATTGAAGCTACTGACTGAATGAAAGGAGCTGGCATCTCACTCTCTTTGAATCTTCTTTATCATGCTAAGAGGAGCAGGAAAAAGCAAAAAATTTCAGAATTGCACCTTGCAATGCGGAGAAATTACTGTTTGTGCATTTACAATATTCATTGATTTTTGCCATTGAAAAATGTCCAGAAATGATTGAAGCTACTGACTGAATGAAAGGAGCTGGCATCTCACTCTCTTTGAATCTTCTTTATCATGCTAAGAGGAGCAGGAAAAAGCAAAAAATTTCAGAATTGCGCCTTGCAATGCGGAGAAATTACTGTTTGTGCATTTACAAAATTCATTGATTTTTGCCATTGAAAAACATCATGTTATTCATATACCAGAAATGATTGAAGCTACTGACTGAAGGAAAGGATCTGGCATCTCACTCTCTTTGAATCTTCTTTATCATGCTAAGAGGAGCAGGAAAAAGCAAAAAATTTCAGAATTGCACCTTGCAATGCGGAGAAATTACTGTTTGTGCATTTACAATATTCATTGATTTTTGCCATTGAAAAACGTCCAGAAATGATTGAAGCTACTGACTGAATGAAAGGAGCTGGCATCTCACTCTCTTTGAATCTTCTTTATCATGCTAAGAGGAGCAGGAAAAAGCAAAAAATTTCAGAATTGCACCTTGCAATGCGGAGAAATTACTGTTTGTGCATTTACAATATTCATTGATTTTTGCCATTGAAAAATGTCCAGAAATGATTGAAGCTACTGACTGAATGAAAGGAGCTGGCATCTCACTCTCTTTGAATCTTCTTTATCATGCTAAGAGGAGCAGGAAAAAGCAAAAAATTTCAGAATTGCGCCTTGCAATGCGGAGAAATTACTGTTTGTGCATTTACAAAATTCATTGATTTTTGCCATTGAAAAACATCATGTTATTCATATACCAGAAATGATTGAAGCTACTGACTGAAGGAAAGGATCTGGCATCTCACTCTCTTTGAATCTTCTTTATCATGCTAAGAGGAGCAGGAAAAAGCAAAAAATTTCAGAATTGCACCTTGCAATGCGGAGAAATTACTGTTTGTGCATTTACAATATTCATTGATTTTTGCCATTGAAAAACGTCCAGAAATGATTGAAGCTACTGACTGAATGAAAGGAGCTGGCATCTCACTCTCTTTGAATCTTCTTTATCATGCTAAGAGGAGCAGGAAAAAGCAAAAAATTTCAGAATTGCACCTTGCAATGCGGAGAAATTACTGTTTGTGCATTTACAATATTCATTGATTTTTGCGATTGAAAAACATCATGTTATTCATATACCAGAAATGATTGAAGCTACTGACTGAATGAAAGGAGCTGGCATCTCACTCTCTTTGAATCTTCTTTATCATGCTAAGAGGAGCAGGAAAAAGCAAAAAATTTCAGAATTGCACCTTGCAATGCGGAGAAATTACTGTTTGTGCATTTACAATATTCATTGATTTTTGCCATTGAAAAATGTCCAGAAATGATTGAAGCTACTGACTGAATGAAAGGAGCTGGCATCTCACTCTCTTTGAATCTTCTTTATCATGCTAAGAGGAGCAGGAAAAAGCAAAAAATTTCAGAATTGCACATTGCAATGCGGAGAAATTACTGTTTGTGCATTTACAATATTCATTGATTTTTGCCATTGAAAAACGTCCAGAAATGATTGAAGCTACTGACTGAATGAAAGGAGCTGGCATCTCACTCTCTTTGAATCTTCTTTATCATGCTAAGAGGAGCAGGAAAAAGCAAAAAATTTCAGAATTGCACCTTGCAATGCGGAGAAATTACTGTTTGTGCATTTACAATATTCATTGATTTTTGCCATTGAAAAACGTCCAGAAATGATTGAAGCTACTGACTGAATGAAAGGAGCTGGCATCTCACTCTCTTTGAATCTTCTTTATCATGCTAAGAGGAGCAGGAAAAAGCAAAAAATTTCAGAATTGCACCTTGCAATGCGGAGAAATTACTGTTTGTGCATTTACAATATTCATTGATTTTTGCCATTGAAAAATGTCCAGAAATGATTGAAGCTACTGACTGAATGAAAGGAGCTGGCATCTCACTCTCTTTGAATCTTCTTTATCATGCTAAGAGGAGCAGGAAAAAGCAAAAAATTTCAGAATTGCGCCTTGCAATGCGGAGAAATTACTGTTTGTGCATTTACAAAATTCATTGATTTTTGCCATTGAAAAACATCATGTTATTCATATACCAGAAATGATTGAAGCTACTGACTGAAGGAAAGGATCTGGCATCTCACTCTCTTTGAATCTTCTTTATCATGCTAAGAGGAGCAGGAAAAAGCAAAAAATTTCAGAATTGCACCTTGCAATGCGGAGAAATTACTGTTTGTGCATTTACAATATTCATTGATTTTTGCCATTGAAAAACGTCCAGAAATGATTGAAGCTACTGACTGAATGAAAGGAGCTGGCATCTCACTCTCTTTGAATCTTCTTTATCATGCTAAGAGGAGCAGGAAAAAGCAAAAAATTTCAGAATTGCACCTTGCAATGCGGAGAAATTACTGTTTGTGCATTTACAATATTCATTGATTTTTGCCATTGAAAAATGTCCAGAAATGATTGAAGCTACTGACTGAATGAAAGGAGCTGGCATCTCACTCTCTTTGAATCTTCTTTATCATGCTAAGAGGAGCAGGAAAAAGCAAAAAATTTCAGAATTGCGCCTTGCAATGCGGAGAAATTACTGTTTGTGCATTTACAAAATTCATTGATTTTTGCCATTGAAAAACATCATGTTATTCATATACCAGAAATGATTGAAGCTACTGACTGAAGGAAAGGATCTGGCATCTCACTCTCTTTGAATCTTCTTTATCATGCTAAGAGGAGCAGGAAAAAGCAAAAAATTTCAGAATTGCACCTTGCAATGCGGAGAAATTACTGTTTGTGCATTTACAATATTCATTGATTTTTGCCATTGAAAAACGTCCAGAAATGATTGAAGCTACTGACTGAATGAAAGGAGCTGGCATCTCACTCTCTTTGAATCTTCTTTATCATGCTAAGAGGAGCAGGAAAAAGCAAAAAATTTCAGAATTGCACCTTGCAATGCGGAGAAATTACTGTTTGTGCATTTACAATATTCATTGATTTTTGCGATTGAAAAACATCATGTTATTCATATACCAGAAATGATTGAAGCTACTGACTGAATGAAAGGAGCTGGCATCTCACTCTCTTTGAATCTTCTTTATCATGCTAAGAGGAGCAGGAAAAAGTAAAAAATTTCAGAATTGCACCTTGCAATGCGGAGAAATTACTGTTTGTGCATTTACAATATTCAATGATTTTTGCCATTGAAAAACGTCCAGAAATGATTGAAGCTACTGACTGAATGAAAGGAGCTGGCATCTCACTCTCTTTGAATCTTCTTTATCATGCTAAGAGTAGCAGGAAAAAGCAAAAAATTTCAGAATTGCACCTTGCAATGCAGAGAAATTACTGTTTGTGCATTTACAATATTCATTGATTTTTGTCATTGAAAAACGTCCAGAAATGATTGAAGCTACTGACTGAATGAAAGGAGCTGGCATCTCACTCTCTTTGAATCTTCTTTATCATGCTAAGAGGAGCAGGAAAAAGCAAAAAATTTCAGAATTGCACCTTGCAATGCGGAGAAATTACTGTTTGTGCATTTACAATATTCATTGATTTTTGCCATTGAAAAATGTCCAGAAATGATTGAAGCTACTGACTGAATGAAAGGAGCTGGCATCTCACTCTCTTTGAATCTTCTTTATCATGCTAAGAGGAGCAGGAAAAAGCAAAAAATTTCAGAATTGCACATTGCAATGCGGAGAAATTACTGTTTGTGCATTTACAATATTCATTGATTTTTGCCATTGAAAAACGTCCAGAAATGATTGAAGCTACTGACTGAATGAAAGGAGCTGGCATCTCACTCTCTTTGAATCTTCTTTATCATGCTAAGAGGAGCAGGAAAAAGCAAAAAATTTCAGAATTGCACCTTGCAATGCGGAGAAATTACTGTTTGTGCATTTACAATATTCATTGATTTTTGCCATTGAAAAACGTCCAGAAATGATTGAAGCTACTGACTGAATGAAAGGAGCTGGCATCTCACTCTCTTTGAATCTTCTTTATCATGCTAAGAGGAGCAGGAAAAAGCAAAAAATTTCAGAATTGCACCTTGCAATGCGGAGAAATTACTGTTTGTGCATTTACAATATTCATTGATTTTTGCCATTGAAAAATGTCCAGAAATGATTGAAGCTACTGACTGAATGAAAGGAGCTGGCATCTCACTCTCTTTGAATCTTCTTTATCATGCTAAGAGGAGCAGGAAAAAGCAAAAAATTTCAGAATTGCACATTGCAATGCGGAGAAATTACTGTTTGTGCATTTACAATATTCATTGATTTTTGCCATTGAAAAACGTCCAGAAATGATTGAAGCTACTGACTGAATGAAAGGAGCTGGCATCTCACTCTCTTTGAATCTTCTTTATCATGCTAAGAGGAGCAGGAAAAAGCAAAAAATTTCAGAATTGCACCTTGCAATGCGGAGAAATTACTGTTTGTGCATTTACAATATTCATTGATTTTTGCCATTGAAAAACGTCCAGAAATGATTGAAGCTACTGACTGAATGAAAGGAGCTGGCATCTCACTCTCTTTGAATCTTCTTTATCATGCTAAGAGGAGCAGGAAAAAGCAAAAAATTTCAGAATTGCACCTTGCAATGCGGAGAAATTACTGTTTGTGCATTTACAATATTCATTGATTTTTGCCATTGAAAAATGTCCAGAAATGATTGAAGCTACTGACTGAATGAAAGGAGCTGGCATCTCACTCTCTTTGAATCTTCTTTATCATGCTAAGAGGAGCAGGAAAAAGCAAAAAATTTCAGAATTGCGCCTTGCAATGCGGAGAAATTACTGTTTGTGCATTTACAAAATTCATTGATTTTTGCCATTGAAAAACATCATGTTATTCATATACCAGAAATGATTGAAGCTACTGACTGAAGGAAAGGATCTGGCATCTCACTCTCTTTGAATCTTCTTTATCATGCTAAGAGGAGCAGGAAAAAGCAAAAAATTTCAGAATTGCACCTTGCAATGCGGAGAAATTACTGTTTGTGCATTTACAATATTCATTGATTTTTGCCATTGAAAAACGTCCAGAAATGATTGAAGCTACTGACTGAATGAAAGGAGCTGGCATCTCACTCTCTTTGAATCTTCTTTATCATGCTAAGAGGAGCAGGAAAAAGCAAAAAATTTCAGAATTGCACCTTGCAATGCGGAGAAATTACTGTTTGTGCATTTACAATATTCATTGATTTTTGCCATTGAAAAATGTCCAGAAATGATTGAAGCTACTGACTGAATGAAAGGAGCTGGCATCTCACTCTCTTTGAATCTTCTTTATCATGCTAAGAGGAGCAGGAAAAAGCAAAAAATTTCAGAATTGCACATTGCAATGCGGAGAAATTACTGTTTGCGCATTTACAATATTCATTGATTTTTGCCATTGAAAAACGTCCAGAAATGATTGAAGCTACTGACTGAATGAAAGGAGCTGGCATCTCACTCTCTTTGAATCTTCTTTATCATGCTAAGAGGAGCAGGAAAAAGCAAAAAATTTCAGAATTGCACCTTGCAATGCGGAGAAATTACTGTTTGTGCATTTACAATATTCATTGATTTTTGCCATTGAAAAACGTCCAGAAATGATTGAAGCTACTGACTGAATGAAAGGAGCTGGCATCTCACTCTCTTTGAATCTTCTTTATCATGCTAAGAGGAGCAGGAAAAAGCAAAAAATTTCAGAATTGCACCTTGCAATGCGGAGAAATTACTGTTTGTGCATTTACAATATTCATTGATTTTTGCCATTGAAAAATGTCCAGAAATGATTGAAGCTACTGACTGAATGAAAGGAGCTGGCATCTCACTCTCTTTGAATCTTCTTTATCATGCTAAGAGGAGCAGGAAAAAGCAAAAAATTTCAGAATTGCGCCTTGCAATGCGGAGAAATTACTGTTTGTGCATTTACAAAATTCATTGATTTTTGCCATTGAAAAACATCATGTTATTCATATACCAGAAATGATTGAAGCTACTGACTGAAGGAAAGGATCTGGCATCTCACTCTCTTTGAATCTTCTTTATCATGCTAAGAGGAGCAGGAAAAAGCAAAAAATTTCAGAATTGCACCTTGCAATGCGGAGAAATTACTGTTTGTGCATTTACAATATTCATTGATTTTTGCCATTGAAAAACGTCCAGAAATGATTGAAGCTACTGACTGAATGAAAGGAGCTGGCATCTCACTCTCTTTGAATCTTCTTTATCATGCTAAGAGGAGCAGGAAAAAGCAAAAAATTTCAGAATTGCACCTTGCAATGCGGAGAAATTACTGTTTGTGCATTTACAATATTCATTGATTTTTGCCATTGAAAAACGTACAGAAATGATTGAAGCTACTGACTGAATGAAAGGAGCTGGCATCTCACTCTCTTTGAATCTTCTTTATCATGCTAAGAGGAGCAGGAAAAAGCAAAAAATTTCAGAATTGCACCTTGCAATGCGGAGAAATTACTGTTTGTGCATTTACAATATTCATTGATTTTTGCCATTGAAAAATGTCCAGAAATGATTGAAGCTACTGACTGAATGAAAGGAGCTGGCATCTCACTCTCTTTGAATCTTCTTTATCATGCTAAGAGGAGCAGGAAAAAGCAAAAAATTTCAGAATTGCGCCTTGCAATGCGGAGAAATTACTGTTTGTGCATTTACAAAATTCATTGATTTTTGCCATTGAAAAACATCATGTTATTCATATACCAGAAATGATTGAAGCTACTGACTGAAGGAAAGGATCTGGCATCTCACTCTCTTTGAATCTTCTTTATCATGCTAAGAGGAGCAGGAAAAAGCAAAAAATTTCAGAATTGCACCTTGCAATGCGGAGAAATTACTGTTTGTGCATTTACAATATTCATTGATTTTTGCCATTGAAAAACGTCCAGAAATGATTGAAGCTACTGACTGAATGAAAGGAGCTGGCATCTCACTCTCTTTGAATCTTCTTTATCATGCTAAGAGGAGCAGGAAAAAGCAAAAAATTTCAGAATTGCACCTTGCAATGCGGAGAAATTACTGTTTGTGCATTTACAATATTCATTGATTTTTGCTATTGAAAAACATCATGTTATTCATATACCAGAAATGATTGAAGCTACTGACTGAATGAAAGGAGCTGGCATCTCACTCTCTTTGAATCTTCTTTATCATGCTAAGAGGAGCAGGAAAAAGCAAAAAATTTCAGAATTGCACCTTGCAATGCGGAGAAATTACTGTTTGTGCATTTACAATATTCATTGATTTTTGCCATTGAAAAACGTCCAGAAATGATTGAAGCTACTGACTGAATGAAAGGAGCTGGCATCTCACTCTCTTTGAATCTTCTTTATCATGCTAAGAGGAGCAGGAAAAAGCAAAAAATTTCAGAATTGCACCTTGCAATGCGGAGAAATTACTGTTTGTGCATTTACAATATTCATTGATTTTTGCCATTGAAAAATGTCCAGAAATGATTGAAGCTACTGACTGAATGAAAGGAGCTGGCATCTCACTCTCTTTGAATCTTCTTTATCATGCTAAGAGGAGCAGGAAAAAGCAAAAAATTTCAGAATTGCGCCTTGCAATGCGGAGAAATTACTGTTTGTGCATTTACAAAATTCATTGATTTTTGCCATTGAAAAACATCATGTTATTCATATACCAGAAATGATTGAAGCTACTGACTGAAGGAAAGGATCTGGCATCTCACTCTCTTTGAATCTTCTTTATCATGCTAAGAGGAGCAGGAAAAAGCAAAAAATTTCAGAATTGCACCTTGCAATGCGGAGAAATTACTGTTTGTGCATTTACAATATTCATTGATTTTTGCCATTGAAAAACGTCCAGAAATGATTGAAGCTACTGACTGAATGAAAGGAGCTGGCATCTCACTCTCTTTGAATCTTCTTTATCATGCTAAGAGGAGCAGGAAAAAGCAAAAAATTTCAGAATTGCACCTTGCAATGCGGAGAAATTACTGTTTGTGCATTTACAATATTCATTGATTTTTGCCATTGAAAAACGTCCAGAAATGATTGAAGCTACTGACTGAATGAAAGGAGCTGGCATCTCACTCTCTTTGAATCTTCTTTATCATGCTAAGAGGAGCAGGAAAAAGCAAAAAATTTCAGAATTGCACCTTGCAATGCGGAGAAATTACTGTTTGTGCATTTACAATATTCATTGATTTTTGCCATTGAAAAATGTCCAGAAATGATTGAAGCTACTGACTGAATGAAAGGAGCTGGCATCTCACTCTCTTTGAATCTTCTTTATCATGCTAAGAGGAGCAGGAAAAAGCAAAAAATTTCAGAATTGCGCCTTGCAATGCGGAGAAATTACTGTTTGTGCATTTACAAAATTCATTGATTTTTGCCATTGAAAAACATCATGTTATTCATATACCAGAAATGATTGAAGCTACTGACTGAAGGAAAGGATCTGGCATCTCACTCTCTTTGAATCTTCTTTATCATGCTAAGAGGAGCAGGAAAAAGCAAAAAATTTCAGAATTGCACCTTGCAATGCGGAGAAATTACTGTTCGTGCATTTACAATATTCATTGATTTTTGCCATTGAAAAACGTCCAGAAATGATTGAAGCTACTGACTGAATGAAAGGAGCTGGCATCTCACTCTCTTTGAATCTTCTTTATCATGCTAAGAGGAGCAGGAAAAAGCAAAAAATTTCAGAATTGCACCTTGCAATGCGGAGAAATTACTGTTTGTGCATTTACAATATTCATTGATTTTTGCGATTGAAAAACATCATGTTATTCATATACCAGAAATGATTGAAGCTACTGACTGAATGAAAGGAGCTGGCATCTCACTCTCTTTGAATCTTCTTTATCATGCTAAGAGGAGCAGGAAAAAGTAAAAAATTTCAGAATTGCACCTTGCAATGCGGAGAAATTACTGTTTGTGCATTTACAATATTCAATGATTTTTGCCATTGAAAAACGTCCAGAAATGATTGAAGCTACTGACTGAATGAAAGGAGCTGGCATCTCACTCTCTTTGAATCTTGTTTACCATGCTAAGAGGAGCAGGAAAAAGCAAAAAATTTCAGAATTGCACCTTGCAATGCGGAGAAATTACTGTTTGTGCATTTACAATATTCATTGATTTTTGCCATTGAAAAACGTCCAGAAATGATTGAAGCTACTGACTGAATGAAAGGAGCTGGCATCTCACTCTCTTTGAATCTTCTTTATCATGCTAAGAGGAGCAGGAAAAAGCAAAAAATTTCAGAATTGCACCTTGCAATGCGGAGAAATTACTGTTTGTGCATTTACAATATTCATTGATTTTTGCTATTGAAAAACATCATGTTATTCATATACCAGAAATGATTGAAGCTACTGACTGAATGAAAGGAGCTGGCATCTCACTCTCTTTGAATCTTCTTTATCATGCTAAGAGGAGCAGGAAAAAGCAAAAAATTTCAGAATTGCACCTTGCAATGCGGAGAAATTACAGTTTGTGCATTTACAATATTCATTGATTTTTGCCATTGAAAAACGTCCAGAAATGATTGAAGCTACTGACTGAATGAAAGGAGCTGGCATCTCACTCTCTTTGAATCTTCTTTATCATGCTAAGAGGAGCAGGAAAAAGCAAAAAATTTCAGAATTGCACCTTGCAATGCGGAGAAATTACTGTTTGTGCATTTACAATATTCATTGATTTTTGCCATTGAAAAACGTCCAGAAATGATTGAAGGTACTGACTGAATGAAAGGAGCTGGCATCTCGCTCTCTTTGAATCTTCTTTATCATGCTAAGAGGAGCAGGAAAAAGCAAAAAATTTCAGAATTGCACCTTGCAATGCGGAGAAATTACTGTTTGTGCATTTACAATATTCATTGATTTTTGCCATTGAAAAACGTCCAGAAATGATTGAAGCTACTGACTGAATGAAAGGAGCTGGCATCTCACTCTCTTTGAATCTTCTTTATCATGCTAAGAGGAGCAGGAAAAAGCAAAAAATTTCAGAATTGCACCTTGCAATGCGGAGAAATTACTGTTTGTGCATTTACAATATTCATTGATTTTTGCCATTAAAAAATGTCCAGAAATGATTGAAGCTACTGACTGAATGAAAGGAGCTGGCATCTCACTCTCTTTGAATCTTCTTTATCATGCTAAGAGGAGCAGGAAAAAGCAAAAAATTTCAGAATTGCGCCTTGCAATGCGGAGAAATTACTGTTTGTGCATTTACAAAATTCATTGATTTTTGCCATTGAAAAACATCATGTTATTCATATACCAGAAATGATTGAAGCTACTGACTGAAGGAAAGGATATGGCATCTCACTCTCTTTGAATCTTCTTTATCATGCTTAGAGGAGCAGGAAAAAGCAAAAAATTTCAGAATTGCACCTTGCAATGCGGAGAAATTACTGTTTGTGCATTTACAATATTCATTGATTTTTGCCATTGAAAAACGTCCAGAAATGATTGAAGCTACTGACTGAATGAAAGGAGCTGGCATCTCACTCTCTTTGAATCTTCTTTATCATGCTAAGAGGAGCAGGAAAAAGCAAAAAATTTCAGAATTGCACCTTGCAATGCGGAGAAATTACTGTTTGTGCATTTACAATATTCATTGATTTTTGCGATTGAAAAACATCATGTTATTCATATACCAGAAATGATTGAAGCTACTGACTGAATGAAAGGAGCTGGCATCTCACTCTCTTTGAATCTTCTTTATCATGCTAAGAGGAGCAGGAAAAAGTAAAAAATTTCAGAATTGCACCTTGCAATGCGGAGAAATTACTGTTTGTGCATTTACAATATTCATTGATTTTTGCCATTGAAAAACGTCCAGAAATGATTGAAGCTACTGACTGAATGAAAGGAGCTGGCATCTCACTCTCTTTGAATCTTCTTTATCATGCTAAGAGGAGCAGGAAAAAGCAAAAAATTTCAGAATTGCACCTTGCAATGCGGAGAAATTACTGTTTGTGCATTTACAATATTCATTGATTTTTGCTATTGAAAAACATCATGTTATTCATATACCAGAAATGATTGAAGCTACTGACTGAATGAAAGGAGCTGGCATCTCACTCTCTTTGAATCTTCTTTATCATGCTAAGAGGAGCAGGAAAAAGCAAAAAATTTCAGAATTGCACCTTGCAATGCGGAGAAATTACAGTTTGTGCATTTACAATATTCATTGATTTTTGCCATTGAAAAACGTCCAGAAATGATTGAAGCTACTGACTGAATGAAAGGAGCTGGCATCTCACTCTCTTTGAATCTTCTTTATCATGCTAAGAGGAGCAGGAAAAAGCAAAAAATTTCAGAATTGCACCTTGCAATGCGGAGAAATTACTGTTTGTGCATTTACAATATTCATTGATTTTTGCCATTGAAAAAGGTCCAGAAATAATTGAAGGTACTGACTGAATGAAAGGAGCTGGCATCTCACTCTCTTTGAATCTTCTTTATCATGCTAAGAGGAGCAGGAAAAAGCAAAAAATTTCAGAATTGCACCTTGCAATGCGGAGAAATTACTGTTTGTGCATTTACAATATTCATTGATTTTTGCGATTGAAAAACATCATGTTATTCATATACCAGAAATGATTGAAGCTACTGACTGAATGAAAGGAGCTGGCATCTCACTCTCTTTGAATCTTCTTTATCATGCTAAGAGGAGCAGGAAAAAGTAAAAAATTTCAGAATTGCACCTTGCAATGCGGAGAAATTACTGTTTGTGCATTTACAATATTCAATGATTTTTGCCATTGAAAAACGTCCAGAAATGATTGAAGCTACTGACTGAATGAAAGGAGCTGGCATCTCACTCTCTTTGAATCTTGTTTACCATGCTAAGAGGAGCAGGAAAAAGCAAAAAATTTCAGAATTGCACCTTGCAATGCGGAGAAATTACTGTTTGTGCATTTACAATATTCATTGATTTTTGCCATTGAAAAACGTCCAGAAATGATTGAAGCTACTGACTGAATGAAAGGAGCTGGCATCTCACTCTCTTTGAATCTTCTTTATCATGCTAAGAGGAGCAGGAAAAAGCAAAAAATTTCAGAATTGCACCTTGCAATGCGGAGAAATTACTGTTTGTGCATTTACAATATTCATTGATTTTTGCCATTGAAAAACGTCCAGAAATGATTGAAGGTACTGACTGAATGAAAGGAGCTGGCATCTCGCTCTCTTTGAATCTTCTTTATCATGCTAAGAGGAGCAGGAAAAAGCAAAAAATTTCAGAATTGCACCTTGCAATGCGGAGAAATTACTGTTTGTGCATTTACAATATTCATTGATTTTTGCCATTGAAAAACGTCCAGAAATGATTGAAGCTACTGACTGAATGAAAGGAGCTGGCATCTCACTCTCTTTGAATCTTCTTTATCATGCTAAGAGGAGCAGGAAAAAGCAAAAAATTTCAGAATTGCACCTTGCAATGCGGAGAAATTACTGTTTGTGCATTTACAATATTCATTGATTTTTGCCATTGAAAAATGTCCAGAAATGATTGAAGCTACTGACTGAATGAAAGGAGCTGGCATCTCACTCTCTTTGAATCTTCTTTATCATGCTAAGAGGAGCAGGAAAAAGCAAAAAATTTCAGAATTGCGCCTTGCAATGCGGAGAAATTACTGTTTGTGCATTTACAAAATTCATTGATTTTTGCCATTGAAAAACATCATGTTATTCATATACCAGAAATGATTGAAGCTACTGACTGAAGGAAAGGATATGGCATCTCACTCTCTTTGAATCTTCTTTATCATGCTTAGAGGAGCAGGAAAAAGCAAAAAATTTCAGAATTGCACCTTGCAATGCGGAGAAATTACTGTTTGTGCATTTACAATATTCATTGATTTTTGCCATTGAAAAACGTCCAGAAATGATTGAAGCTACTGACTGAATGAAAGGAGCTGGCATCTCACTCTCTTTGAATCTTCTTTATCATGCTAAGAGGAGTAGGAAAAAGCAAAAAATTTCAGAATTGCACCTTGCAATGCGGAGAAATTACTGTTTGTGCATTTACAATATTCATTGATTTTTGCGATTGAAAAACATCATGTTATTCATATACCAGAAATGATTGAAGCTACTGACTGAATGAAAGGAGCTGGCATCTCACTCTCTTTGAATCTTCTTTATCATGCTAAGAGGAGCAGGAAAAAGTAAAAAATTTCAGAATTGCACCTTGCAATGCGGAGAAATTACTGTTTGTGCATTTACAATATTCATTGATTTTTGCCATTGAAAAACGTCCAGAAATGATTGAAGCTACTGACTGAATGAAAGGAGCTGGCATCTCACTCTCTTTGAATCTTCTTTATCATGCTAAGAGGAGCAGGAAAAAGCAAAAAATTTCAGAATTGCACCTTGCAATGCGGAGAAATTACTGTTTGTGCATTTACAATATTCATTGATTTTTGCTATTGAAAAACATCATGTTATTCATATACCAGAAATGATTGAAGCTACTGACTGAATGAAAGGAGCTGGCATCTCACTCTCTTTGAATCTTCTTTATCATGCTAAGAGGAGCAGGAAAAAGCAAAAAATTTCAGAATTGCACCTTGCAATGCGGAGAAATTACAGTTTGTGCATTTACAATATTCATTGATTTTTGCCATTGAAAAACGTCCAGAAATGATTGAAGCTACTGACTGAATGAAAGGAGCTGGCATCTCACTCTCTTTGAATCTTCTTTATCATGCTAAGAGGAGCAGGAAAAAGCAAAAAATTTCAGAATTGCACCTTGCAATGCGGAGAAATTACTGTTTGTGCATTTACAATATTCATTGATTTTTGCCATTGAAAAAGGTCCAGAAATAATTGAAGGTACTGACTGAATGAAAGGAGCTGGCATCTCACTCTCTTTGAATCTTCTTTATCATGCTAAGAGGAGCAGGAAAAAGCAAAAAATTTCAGAATTGCACATTGCAATGCGGAGAAATTACTGTTTGTGCATTTACAATATTCATTGATTTTTGCCATTGAAAAACATCCAGAAATGATTGAAGCTACTGACTGAATGAAAGGAGCTGGCATCTCACTCTCTTTGAATCTTCTTTATCATGCTAAGAGGAGCAGGAAAAAGCAAAAAATTTCAGAATTGCACCTTGCAATGCGGAGAAATTACTGTTTGTGCATTTACAAAATTCATTGATTTTTGCCATTGAAAAACATCATGTTATTCATATACCAGAAATGATTGAAGCTACTGACTGAAGGAAAGGATCTGGCATCTCACTCTCTTTGAATCTTCTTTATCATGCTTAGAGGAGCAGGAAAAAGCAAAAAATTTCAGAATTGCACCTTGCAATGCGGAGAAATTACTGTTTGTGCATTTACAATATTCATTGATTTTTGCCATGGAAAAACGTCCAGAAATGATTGAAGCTACTGACTGAATGAAAGGAGCTGGCATCTCACTCTCTTTGAATCTTCTTTATCATGCTAAGAGGAGCAGGAAAAAGCAAAAAATTTCAGAATTGCACCTTGCAATGCGGAGAAATTACTGTTTGTGCATTTACAATATTCATTGATTTTTGCGATTGAAAAACATCATGTTATTCATATACCAGAAATGATTGAAGCTACTGACTGAATGAAAGGAGCTGGCATCTCACTCTCTTTGAATCTTCTTTATCATGCTAAGAGGAGCAGGAAAAAGCAAAAAATTTCAGAATTGCACCTTGCAATGCGGAGAAATTACTGTTTGTGCATTTACAATATTCAATGATTTTTGCCATTGAAAAACGTCCAGAAATGATTGAAGCTACTGACTGAATGAAAGGAGCTGGCATCTCACTCTCTTTGAATCTTGTTTATCATGCTAAGAGGAGCAGGAAGAAGCAAAAAATTTCAGAATTGCACCTTGCAATGCGGAGAAATTACTGTTTGTGCATTTACAATATTCATTGATTTTTGCCATTGAAAAACGTCCAGAAATGATTGAAGCTACTGACTGAATGAAAGGAGCTGGCATCTCACTCTCTTTGAATCTTCTTTATCATGCTAAGAGGAGCAGGAAAAAGCAAAAAATTTCAGAATTGCACCTTGCAATGCGGAGAAATTACTGTTTGTGCATTTACAATATTCATTGATTTTTGCCATTGAAAAACATCATGTTATTCATATACCAGAAATGATTGAAGCTACTGACTGAATGAAAGGAGCTGGCATCTCACTCTCTTTGAATCTTCTTTATCATGCTAAGAGGAGCAGGAAAAAGTAAATAATTTCAGAATTGCACCTTGCAATGCGGAGAAATTACTGTTTGTGCATTTATAATATTCAATGATTTTTGCCTTTGAAAAACGTCCAGAAATGATTGAAGCTACTGACTGAACGAAAGGAGCTGGCATCTCACTCTCTTTGAATCTTCTTTATCATGCAAAGAGGAGCAGGAAAAAGCAAAAAATTTCAGAATTGCACCTTGCAATGCGGAGAAATTACTGTTTGTGCATTTACAATATTCATTGATTTTTGCCATTGAAAAACATCATGTTATTCATGTACCAGAAATGTTTGAAGCTACTGACTGAATGAAAGGAGCTGGCATCTCACTCTCTTTGAATCTTCTTTATCATGCTAAGAGGAGCAGGAAAAAGCAAAAAATTTCAGAATTGCACATTGCAATGCGGAGAAATTACTGTTTGTGCATTTACAATATTCATTGATTTTTGCCATTGAAAAACGTCCAGAAATGATTGAAGCTACTGACTGAATGAAAGGAGCTGGCATCTCACTCTCTTTGAATCTTCTTTATCATGCTAAGAGGAGCAGGAAAAAGCAAAAAATTTCAGAATTGCACCTTGCAATGCGGAGAAATTACTGTTTGTGCATTTACAATATTCATTGATTTTTGCCATTGAAAAACGTCCAGAAATGATTGAAGCTACTGACTGAATGAAAGTAGCTGGCATCTCACTCTCTTTGAATCTTCTTTATCATGCTAAGAGGAGCAGGAAAAAGCAAAAAATTTCAGAATTGCACCTTGCAATGCGGAGAAATTACTGTTTGTGCATTTACAATATTCATTGATTTTTGCCATTGAAAAATGTCCAGAAATGATTGAAGCTACTGACTGAATGAAAGGAGCTGGCATCTCACTCTCTTTGAATCTTCTTTATCATGCTAAGAGGAGCAGGAAAAAGCAAAAAATTTCAGAATTGCGCCTTGCAATGCGGAGAAATTACTGTTTGTGCATTTACAAAATTCATTGATTTTTGCCATTGAAAAACATCATGTTATTCATATACCAGAAATGATTGAAGCTACTGACTGAAGGAAAGGATCTGGCATCTCACTCTCTTTGAATCTTCTTTATCATGCTAAGAGGAGCAGGAAAAAGCAAAAAATTTCAGAATTGCACCTTGCAATGCGGAGAAATTACTGTTTGTGCATTTACAATATTCATTGATTTTTGCCATTGAAAAACGTCCAGAAATGATTGAAGCTACTGACTGAATGAAAGGAGCTGGCATCTCACTCTCTTTGAATCTTCTTTATCATGCTAAGAGGAGCAGGAAAAAGCAAAAAATTTCAGAATTGCACCTTGCAATGCGGAGAAATTACTGTTTGTGCATTTACAATATTCATTGATTTTTGCCATTGAAAAACGTCCAGAAATGATTGAAGCTACTGACTGAATGAAAGGAGCTGGCATCTCACTCTCTTTGAATCTTCTTTATCATGCTAAGAGGAGCAGGAAAAAGCAAAAAATTTCAGAATTGCACCTTGCAATGCGGAGAAATGACTGTTTGTGCATTTACAATATTCATTGATTTTTGCCATTGAAAAATGTCCAGAAATGATTGAAGCTACTGACTGAATGAAAGGAGCTGGCATCTCACTCTCTTTGAATCTTCTTTATCATGCTAAGAGGAGCAGGAAAAAGCAAAAAATTTCAGAATTGCGCCTTGCAATGCGGAGAAATTACTGTTTGTGCATTTACAAAATTCATTGATTTTTGCCATTGAAAAACATCATGTTATTCATATACCAGAAATGATTGAAGCTACTGACTGAAGGAAAGGATCTGGCATCTCACTCTCTTTGAATCTTCTTTATCATGCTAAGAGGAGCAGGAAAAAGCAAAAAGTTTCAGAATTGCACCTTGCAATGCGGAGAAATTACTGTTTGTGCATTTACAATATTCATTGGTTTTTGCCATTGAAAAACGTCCAGAAATGATTGAAGCTACTGACTGAATGAAAGGAGCTGGCATCTCACTCTCTTTGAATCTTCTTTATCATGCTAAGAGGAGCAGGAAAAAGCAAAAAATTTCAGAATTGCACCTTGCAATGCGGAGAAATTACTGTTTGTGCATTTACAATATTCATTGATTTTTGCGATTGAAAAACATCATGTTATTCATATACCAGAAATGATTGAAGCTACTGACTGAATGAAAGGAGCTGGCATCTCACTCTCTTTGAATCTTCTTTATCATGCTAAGAGGAGCAGGAAAAAGTAAAAAATTTCAGAATTGCACCTTGCAATGCGGAGAAATTACTGATTGTGCATTTACAATATTCAATGATTTTTGCCATTGAAAAACGTCCAGAAATGATTAAAGCTACTGACTGAATGAAAGGAGCTGGCATCTCACTCTCTTTGAATCTTCTTTATCATGCTAAGACGAGCAGGAAAAAGCAAAAAATTTCAGAATTGCACCTTGCATTGCGGAGAAATTACTGTTTGTGCATTTACAATATTCATTGATTTTTGCCATTGAAAAACGTCCAGAAATGATTGAAGCTACTGACTGAATGAAAGGAGCTGGCATCTCACTCTCTTTGAATCTTCTTTTTCATGCTAAGAGGAGCAGGAAAAAGCAAAAAATTTCAGAATTGCACCTTGCAATGCGGAGAAATTACTGTTTGTGCATTTACAATATTCATTGATTTTTGCCATTGAAAAACATCATGTTATTCATATACCAGAAATGATTGAAGCTACTGACTGAATGAAAGGAGCTGGCATCTCACTCTCTTTGAATCTTCTTTATCATGCTAAGAGGAGCAGGAAAAAGTAAAAAATTTCAGAATTGCGCCTTGCAATGCGGAGAAATTACTGTTTGTGCATTTACAAAATTCATTGATTTTTGCCATTGAAAAACATCATGTTATTCATATACCAGAAATGATTGAAGCTACTGACTGAAGGAAAGGATCTGGCATCTCACTCTCTTTGAATCTTCTTTATCATGCTTAGAGGAGCAGGAAAAAGCAAAGAATTTCAGAATTGCACCTTGCAATGCGGAGAAATTACTGTTTGTGCATTTACAATATTCATTGATTTTTGCCATTGAAAAACGTCCAGAAATGATTGAAGCTACTGACTGAATGAAAGGAGCTGGCATCTCACTCTCTTTGAATCTTCTTTATCATGCTAAGAGGAGCAGGAAAAAGCAAAAAATTTCAGAATTGCACCTTGCAATGCGGAGAAATTACTGTTTGTGCATTTACAATATTCATTGATTTTTGCGATTGAAAAACATCATGTTATTCATATACCAGAAATGATTGAAGCTACTGACTGAATGAAAGGAGCTGGCATCTCACTCTCTTTGAATCTTCTTTATCATGCTAAGAGGAGCAGGAAAAAGTAAAAAATTTCAGAATTGCACCTTGCAATGCGGAGAAATTACTGTTTGTGCATTTACAATATTCATTGATTTTTGCCATTGAAAAACGTCCAGAAATGATTGAAGCTACTGACTGAATGAAAGGAGCTGGCATCTCACTCTCTTTGAATCTTCATTATCATGCTAAGAGGAGCAGGAAAAAGCAAAAAATTTCAGAATTGCACCTTGCAATGCGGAGAAATTACTGTTTGTGCATTTACAATATTCATTGATTTTTGCTATTGAAAAACATCATGTTATTCATATACCAGAAATGATTGAAGCTACTGACTGAATGAAAGTAGCTGGCATCTCACTCTCTTTGAATCTTCTTTATCATGCTAAGAGGAGCAGGAAAAAGCAAAAAATTTCAGAATTGCACCTTGCAATGCGGAGAAATTACTGTTTGTGCATTTACAATATTCATTGATTTTTGCCATTGAAAAACGTCCAGAAATGATTGAAGCTACTGACTGAATGAAAGGAGCTGGCATCTCACTCTCTTTGAATCTTCTTTATCATGCTAAGAGGAGCAGGAAAAAGCAAAAAATTTCAGAATTGCACCTTGCAATGCGGAGAAATTACTGTTTGTGCATTTACAATATTCATTGATTTTTGCCATTGAAAAACGTCCAGAAATGATTGAAGGTACTGACTGAATGAAAGGAGCTGGCATCTCACTCTCTTTGAATCTTCTTTATCATGCTAAGAGGAGCAGGAAAAAGCAAAAAATTTCAGAATTGCACCTTGCAATGCGGAGAAATTACTGTTTGTGCATTTACAATATTCATTGATTTTTGCCATTGAAAAACGTCCATAAATGATTGAAGCTACTGACTGAATGAAAGGAGCTGGCATTTCACTCTCTTTGAATCTTCTTTATCATGCTAAGAGGAGCAGGAAAAAGCAAAAAATTTCAGAATTGCACCTTGCAATGCGGAGAAATTACTGTTTGTGCATTTACAATATTCATTGATTTTTGCCATTGAAAAATGTCCAGAAATGATTGAAGCTACTGACTGAATGAAAGGAGCTGGCATCTCACTCTCTTTGAATCTTCTTTATCATGCTAAGAGGAGCAGGAAAAAGCAAAAAATTTCAGAATTGCGCCTTGCAATGCGGAGAAATTACTGTTTGTGCATTTACAAAATTCATTGATTTTTGCCATTGAAAAACATCATGTTATTCATATACCAGAAATGATTGAAGCTACTGACTGAAGGAAAGGATCTGGCATCTCACTCTCTTTGAATCTTCTTTATCATGCTTAGAGGAGCAGGAAAAAGCAAAAAATTTCAGAATTGCACCTTGCAATGCGGAGAAATTACTGTTTGTGCATTTACAATATTCATTGATTTTTGCCATTGAAAAACGTCCAGAAATGATTGAAGCTACTGACTGAATGAAAGGAGCTGGCATCTCACTCTCTTTGAATCTTCTTTATCATGCTAAGAGGAGCAGGAAAAAGCAAAAAATTTCAGAATTGCACCTTGCAATGCGGAGAAATTACTGTTTGTGCATTTACAATATTCATTGATTTTTGCCATTGAAAAACATCATGTTATTCATATACCAGAAATGATTGAAGCTACTGACTGAATGAAAGGAGCTGGCATCTCACTCTCTTTGAATCTTCTTTATCATGCTAAGAGGAGCAGGAAAAAGTAAAAAATTTCAGAATTGCACCTTGCAATGCGGAGAAATTACTGTTTGTGCATTTACAATATTCATTGATTTTTGCCATTGAAAAACGTCCAGAAATGATTGAAGCTACTGACTGAATGAAAGGAGCTGGCATCTCACTCTCTTTGAATCTTCTTTATCATGCTAAGAGGAGCAGGAAAAAGCAAAAAATTTCAGAATTGCACCTTGCAATGCGGAGAAATTACTGTTTGTGCATTTACAATATTCATTGATTTTTGCCATTGAAAAACGTCCAGAAATGATTGAAGCTACTGACTGAATGAAAGTAGCTGGCATCTCACTCTCTTTGAATCTTCTTTATCATGCTAAGAGGAGCAGGAAAAAGCAAAAAATTTCAGAATTGCACCTTGCAATGCGGAGAAATTACTGTTTGTGCATTTACAATATTCATTGATTTTTGCCATTGAAAAATGTCCAGAAATGATTGAAGCTACTGACTGAATGAAAGGAGCTGGCATCTCACTCTCTTTGAATCTTCTTTATCATGCTAAGAGGAGCAGGAAAAAGCAAAAAATTTCAGAATTGCGCCTTGCAATGCGGAGAAATTACTGTTTGTGCATTTACAAAATTCATTGATTTTTGCCATTGAAAAACATCATGTTATTCATATACCAGAAATGATTGAAGCTACTGACTGAAGGAAAGGATCTGGCATCTCACTCTCTTTGAATCTTCTTTATCATGCTAAGAGGAGCAGGAAAAAGCAAAAAATTTCAGAATTGCACCTTGCAATGCGGAGAAATTACTGTTTGTGCATTTACAATATTCATTGATTTTTGCCATTGAAAAACGTCCAGAAATGATTGAAGCTACTGACTGAATGAAAGGAGCTGGCATCTCACTCTCTTTGAATCTTCTTTATCATGCTAAGAGGAGCAGGAAAAAGCAAAAAATTTCAGAATTGCACCTTGCAATGCGGAGAAATTACTGTTTGTGCATTTACAATATTCATTGATTTTTGCCATTGAAAAACGTCCAGAAATGATTGAAGCTACTGACTGAATGAAAGGAGCTGGCATCTCACTCTCTTTGAATCTTCTTTATCATGCTAAGAGGAGCAGGAAAAAGCAAAAAATTTCAGAATTGCACCTTGCAATGCGGAGAAATGACTGTTTGTGCATTTACAATATTCATTGATTTTTGCCATTGAAAAATGTCCAGAAATGATTGAAGCTACTGACTGAATGAAAGGAGCTGGCATCTCACTCTCTTTGAATCTTCTTTATCATGCTAAGAGGAGCAGGAAAAAGCAAAAAATTTCAGAATTGCGCCTTGCAATGCGGAGAAATTACTGTTTGTGCATTTACAAAATTCATTGATTTTTGCCATTGAAAAACATCATGTTATTCATATACCAGAAATGATTGAAGCTACTGACTGAAGGAAAGGATCTGGCATCTCACTCTCTTTGAATCTTCTTTATCATGCTAAGAGGAGCAGGAAAAAGCAAAAAGTTTCAGAATTGCACCTTGCAATGCGGAGAAATTACTGTTTGTGCATTTACAATATTCATTGGTTTTTGCCATTGAAAAACGTCCAGAAATGATTGAAGCTACTGACTGAATGAAAGGAGCTGGCATCTCACTCTCTTTGAATCTTCTTTATCATGCTAAGAGGAGCAGGAAAAAGCAAAAAATTTCAGAATTGCACCTTGCAATGCGGAGAAATTACTGTTTGTGCATTTACAATATTCATTGATTTTTGCGATTGAAAAACATCATGTTATTCATATACCAGAAATGATTGAAGCTACTGACTGAATGAAAGGAGCTGGCATCTCACTCTCTTTGAATCTTCTTTATCATGCTAAGAGGAGCAGGAAAAAGTAAAAAATTTCAGAATTGCACCTTGCAATGCGGAGAAATTACTGATTGTGCATTTACAATATTCAATGATTTTTGCCATTGAAAAACGTCCAGAAATGATTAAAGCTACTGACTGAATGAAAGGAGCTGGCATCTCACTCTCTTTGAATCTTCTTTATCATGCTAAGACGAGCAGGAAAAAGCAAAAAATTTCAGAATTGCACCTTGCATTGCGGAGAAATTACTGTTTGTGCATTTACAATATTCATTGATTTTTGCCATTGAAAAACGTCCAGAAATGATTGAAGCTACTGACTGAATGAAAGGAGCTGGCATCTCACTCTCTTTGAATCTTCTTTTTCATGCTAAGAGGAGCAGGAAAAAGCAAAAAATTTCAGAATTGCACCTTGCAATGCGGAGAAATTACTGTTTGTGCATTTACAATATTCATTGATTTTTGCCATTGAAAAACATCATGTTATTCATATACCAGAAATGATTGAAGCTACTGACTGAATGAAAGGAGCTGGCATCTCACTCTCTTTGAATCTTCTTTATCATGCTAAGAGGAGCAGGAAAAAGTAAAAAATTTCAGAATTGCGCCTTGCAATGCGGAGAAATTACTGTTTGTGCATTTACAAAATTCATTGATTTTTGCCATTGAAAAACATCATGTTATTCATATACCAGAAATGATTGAAGCTACTGACTGAAGGAAAGGATCTGGCATCTCACTCTCTTTGAATCTTCTTTATCATGCTTAGAGGAGCAGGAAAAAGCAAAGAATTTCAGAATTGCACCTTGCAATGCGGAGAAATTACTGTTTGTGCATTTACAATATTCATTGATTTTTGCCATTGAAAAACGTCCAGAAATGATTGAAGCTACTGACTGAATGAAAGGAGCTGGCATCTCACTCTCTTTGAATCTTCTTTATCATGCTAAGAGGAGCAGGAAAAAGCAAAAAATTTCAGAATTGCACCTTGCAATGCGGAGAAATTACTGTTTGTGCATTTACAATATTCATTGATTTTTGTGATTGAAAAACATCATGTTATTCATATACCAGAAATGATTGAAGCTACTGACTGAATGAAAGGAGCTGGCATCTCACTCTCTTTGAATCTTCTTTATCATGCTAAGAGGAGCAGGAAAAAGTAAAAAATTTCAGAATTGCACCTTGCAATGCGGAGAAATTACTGTTTGTGCATTTACAATATTCATTGATTTTTGCCATTGAAAAACGTCCAGAAATGATTGAAGCTACTGACTGAATGAAAGGAGCTGGCATCTCACTCTCTTTGAATCTTCTTTATCATGCTAAGAGGAGCAGGAAAAAGCAAAAAATTTCAGAATTGCACCTTGCAATGCAGAGAAATTACTGTTTGTGCATCTACAATATTCATTGATTTTTGCTATTGAAAAACATCATGTTATTCATATACCAGAAATGATTGAAGCTACTGACTGAATGAAAGTAGCTGGCATCTCACTCTCTTTGAATCTTCTTTATCATGCTAAGAGGAGCAGGAAAAAGCAAAAAATTTCAGAATTGCACCTTGCAATGCGGAGAAATTACTGTTTGTGCATTTACAATATTCATTGATTTTTGCCATTGAAAAACGTCCAGAAATGATTGAAGCTACTGACTGAATGAAAGGAGCTGGCATCTCACTCTCTTTGAATCTTCTTTATCATGCTAAGAGGAGCAGGAAAAAGCAAAAAATTTCAGAATTGCACCTTGCAATGCGGAGAAATTACTGTTTGTGCATTTACAATATTCATTGATTTTTGCCATTGAAAAACGTCCAGAAATGATTGAAGGTACTGACTGAATGAAAGGAGCTGGCATCTCACTCTCTTTGAATCTTCTTTATCATGCTAAGAGGAGCAGGAAAAAGCAAAAAATTTCAGAATTGCACCTTGCAATGCGGAGAAATTACTGTTTGTGCATTTACAATATTCATTGATTTTTGCCATTGAAAAACGTCCATAAATGATTGAAGCTACTGACTGAATGAAAGGAGCTGGCATTTCACTCTCTTTGAATCTTCTTTATCATGCTAAGAGGAGCAGGAAAAAGCAAAAAATTTCAGAATTGCACCTTGCAATGCGGAGAAATTACTGTTTGTGCATTTACAATATTCATTGATTTTTGCCATTGAAAAATGTCCAGAAATGATTGAAGCTACTGACTGAATGAAAGGAGCTGGCATCTCACTCTCTTTGAATCTTCTTTATCATGCTAAGAGGAGCAGGAAAAAGCAAAAAATTTCAGAATTGCGCCTTGCAATGCGGAGAAATTACTGTTTGTGCATTTACAAAATTCATTGATTTTTGCCATTGAAAAACATCATGTTATTCATATACCAGAAATGATTGAAGCTACTGACTGAAGGAAAGGATCTGGCATCTCACTCTCTTTGAATCTTCTTTATCATGCTTAGAGGAGCAGGAAAAAGCAAAAAATTTCAGAATTGCACCTTGCAATGCGGAGAAATTACTGTTTGTGCATTTACAATATTCATTGATTTTTGCCATTGAAAAACGTCCAGAAATGATTGAAGCTACTGACTGAATGAAAGGAGCTGGCATCTCACTCTCTTTGAATCTTCTTTATCATGCTAAGAGGAGCAGGAAAAAGCAAAAAATTTCAGAATTGCACCTTGCAATGCGGAGAAATTACTGTTTGTGCATTTACAATATTCATTGATTTTTGCCATTGAAAAACATCATGTTATTCATATACCAGAAATGATTGAAGCTACTGACTGAATGAAAGGAGCTGGCATCTCACTCTCTTTGAATCTTCTTTATCATGCTAAGAGGAGCAGGAAAAAGTAAAAAATTTCAGAATTGCACCTTGCAATGCGGAGAAATTACTGTTTGTGCATTTACAATATTCAATGATTTTTGCCATTGAAAAACGTCCAGAAATGATTGAAGCTACTGACTGAATGAAAGGAGCTGGCATCTCACTCTCTTTGAATCTTGTTTATCATGCTAAGAGGAGCAGGAAAAAGCAAAAAATTTCAGAATTGCACCTTGCAATGCGGAGAAATTTCTGTTTTTGCATTTACAATATTCATTGATTTTTGCCATTGAAAAACGTCCAGAAATGATTGAAGCTACTGACTGAATGAAAGGAGCTGGCATCTCACTCTCTTTGAATCTTCTTTATCATGCTAAGAGGAGCAGGAAAAAGCAAAAAATTTCAGAATTGCACCTTGCAATGCGGAGAAATTACTGTTTGTGCATTTACAATATTCATTGATTTTTGCCATTGAAAAACGTCCAGAAATGATTGAAGCTACTGACTGAATGAAAGTAGCTGGCATCTCACTCTCTTTGAATC
Organism: Phyllobates terribilis; assembly: GCF_046119375.1. Taxonomy (NCBI): domain Eukaryota; kingdom Metazoa; phylum Chordata; class Amphibia; order Anura; family Dendrobatidae; genus Phyllobates; species Phyllobates terribilis. The sequence goes on from NW_027363292.1 coordinate 551,652, forward strand.
TTCTTTATCATGCTAAGAGGAGCAGGAAAAAGCAAAAAATTTCAGAATTGCACCTTGCAATGCGGAGAAATTACTGTTTGTGCATTTACAATATTCATTGATTTTTGCCATTGAAAAATGTCCAGAAATGATTGAAGCTACTGACTGAATGAAAGGAGCTGGCATCTCACTCTCTTTGAATCTTCTTTATCATGCTAAGAGGAGCAGGAAAAAGCAAAAAATTTCAGAATTGCGCCTTGCAATGCGGAGAAATTACTGTTTGTGCATTTACAAAATTCATTGATTTTTGCCATTGAAAAACATCATGTTATTCATATACCAGAAATGATTGAAGCTACTGACTGAAGGAAAGGATCTGGCATCTCACTCTCTTTGAATCTTCTTTATCATGCTAAGAGGAGCAGGAAAAAGCAAAAAATTTCAGAATTGCACCTTGCAATGCGGAGAAATTACTGTTTGTGCATTTACAATATTCATTGATTTTTGCCATTGAAAAACGTCCAGAAATGATTGAAGCTACTGACTGAATGAAAGGAGCTGGCATCTCACTCTCTTTGAATCTTCTTTATCATGCTAAGAGGAGCAGGAAAAAGCAAAAAATTTCAGAATTGCACCTTGCAATGCGGAGAAATTACTGTTTGTGCATTTACAATATTCATTGATTTTTGCCATTGAAAAATGTCCAGAAATGATTGAAGCTACTGACTGAATGAAAGGAGCTGGCATCTCACTCTCTTTGAATCTTCTTTATCATGCTAAGAGGAGCAGGAAAAAGCAAAAAATTTCAGAATTGCGCCTTGCAATGCGGAGAAATTACTGTTTGTGCATTTACAAAATTCATTGATTTTTGCCATTGAAAAACATCATGTTATTCATATACCAGAAATGATTGAAGCTACTGACTGAAGGAAAGGATCTGGCATCTCACTCTCTTTGAATCTTCTTTATCATGCTAAGAGGAGCAGGAAAAAGCAAAAAGTTTCAGAATTGCACCTTGCAATGCGGAGAAATTACTGTTTGTGCATTTACAATATTCATTGGTTTTTGCCATTGAAAAACGTCCAGAAATGATTGAAGCTACTGACTGAATGAAAGGAGCTGGCATCTCACTCTCTTTGAATCTTCTTTATCATGCTAAGAGGAGCAGGAAAAAGCAAAAAATTTCAGAATTGCACCTTGCAATGCGGAGAAATTACTGTTTGTGCATTTACAATATTCATTGATTTTTGCGATTGAAAAACATCATGTTATTCATATACCAGAAATGATTGAAGCTACTGACTGAATGAAAGGAGCTGGCATCTCACTCTCTTTGAATCTTCTTTATCATGCTAAGAGGAGCAGGAAAAAGTAAAAAATTTCAGAATTGCACCTTGCAATGCGGAGAAATTACTGATTGTGCATTTACAATATTCAATGATTTTTGCCATTGAAAAACGTCCAGAAATGATTAAAGCTACTGACTGAATGAAAGGAGCTGGCATCTCACTCTCTTTGAATCTTCTTTATCATGCTAAGACGAGCAGGAAAAAGCAAAAAATTTCAGAATTGCACCTTGCATTGCGGAGAAATTACTGTTTGTGCATTTACAATATTCATTGATTTTTGCCATTGAAAAACGTCCAGAAATGATTGAAGCTACTGACTGAATGAAAGGAGCTGGCATCTCACTCTCTTTGAATCTTCTTTTTCATGCTAAGAGGAGCAGGAAAAAGCAAAAAATTTCAGAATTGCACCTTGCAATGCGGAGAAATTACTGTTTGTGCATTTACAATATTCATTGATTTTTGCCATTGAAAAACATCATGTTATTCATATACCAGAAATGATTGAAGCTACTGACTGAATGAAAGGAGCTGGCATCTCACTCTCTTTGAATCTTCTTTATCATGCTAAGAGGAGCAGGAAAAAGTAAAAAATTTCAGAATTGCGCCTTGCAATGCGGAGAAATTACTGTTTGTGCATTTACAAAATTCATTGATTTTTGCCATTGAAAAACATCATGTTATTCATATACCAGAAATGATTGAAGCTACTGACTGAAGGAAAGGATCTGGCATCTCACTCTCTTTGAATCTTCTTTATCATGCTTAGAGGAGCAGGAAAAAGCAAAGAATTTCAGAATTGCACCTTGCAATGCGGAGAAATTACTGTTTGTGCATTTACAATATTCATTGATTTTTGCCATTGAAAAACGTCCAGAAATGATTGAAGCTACTGACTGAATGAAAGGAGCTGGCATCTCACTCTCTTTGAATCTTCTTTATCATGCTAAGAGGAGCAGGAAAAAGCAAAAAATTTCAGAATTGCACCTTGCAATGCGGAGAAATTACTGTTTGTGCATTTACAATATTCATTGATTTTTGCGATTGAAAAACATCATGTTATTCATATACCAGAAATGATTGAAGCTACTGACTGAATGAAAGGAGCTGGCATCTCACTCTCTTTGAATCTTCTTTATCATGCTAAGAGGAGCAGGAAAAAGTAAAAAATTTCAGAATTGCACCTTGCAATGCGGAGAAATTACTGTTTGTGCATTTACAATATTCATTGATTTTTGCCATTGAAAAACGTCCAGAAATGATTGAAGCTACTGACTGAATGAAAGGAGCTGGCATCTCACTCTCTTTGAATCTTCTTTATCATGCTAAGAGGAGCAGGAAAAAGCAAAAAATTTCAGAATTGCACCTTGCAATGCGGAGAAATTACTGTTTGTGCATTTACAATATTCATTGATTTTTGCTATTGAAAAACATCATGTTATTCATATACCAGAAATGATTGAAGCTACTGACTGAATGAAAGGAGCTGGCATCTCACTCTCTTTGAATCTTCTTTATCATGCTAAGAGGAGCAGGAAAAAGCAAAAAATTTCAGAATTGCACCTTGCAATGCGGAGAAATTACTGTTTGTGCATTTACAATATTCATTGATTTTTGCCATTGAAAAACGTCCAGAAATGATTGAAGCTACTGACTGAATGAAAGGAGCTGGCATCTCACTCTCTTTGAATCTTCTTTATCATGCTAAGAGGAGCAGGAAAAAGCAAAAAATTTCAGAATTGCACCTTGCAATGCGGAGAAATTACTGTTTGTGCATTTACAATATTCATTGATTTTTGCCATTGAAAAACGTCCAGAAATGATTGAAGGTACTGACTGAATGAAAGGAGCTGGCATCTCACTCTCTTTGAATCTTCTTTATCATGCTAAGAGGAGCAGGAAAAAGCAAAAAATTTCAGAATTGCACCTTGCAATGCGGAGAAATTACTGTTTGTGCATTTACAATATTCATTGATTTTTGCCATTGAAAAACGTCCATAAATGATTGAAGCTACTGACTGAATGAAAGGAGCTGGCATTTCACTCTCTTTGAATCTTCTTTATCATGCTAAGAGGAGCAGGAAAAAGCAAAAAATTTCAGAATTGCGCCTTGCAATGCGGAGAAATTACTGTTTGTGCATTTACAAAATTCATTGATTTTTGCCATTGAAAAACATCATGTTATTCATATACCAGAAATGATTGAAGCTACTGACTGAAGGAAAGGATCTGGCATCTCACTCTCTTTGAATCTTCTTTATCATGCTTAGAGGAGCAGGAAAAAGCAAAAAATTTCAGAATTGCACCTTGCAATGCGGAGAAATTACTGTTTGTGCATTTACAATATTCATTGATTTTTGCCATTGAAAAACGTCCAGAAATGATTGAAGCTACTGACTGAATGAAAGGAGCTGGCATCTCACTCTCTTTGAATCTTCTTTATCATGCTAAGAGGAGCAGGAAAAAGCAAAAAATTTCAGAATTGCACCTTGCAATGCGGAGAAATTACTGTTTGTGCATTTACAATATTCATTGATTTTTGCCATTGAAAAACATCATGTTATTCATATACCAGAAATGATTGAAGCTACTGACTGAATGAAAGGAGCTGGCATCTCACTCTCTTTGAATCTTCTTTATCATGCTAAGAGGAGCAGGAAAAAGTAAAAAATTTCAGAATTGCACCTTGCAATGCGGAGAAATTACTGTTTGTGCATTTACAATATTCAATGATTTTTGCCATTGAAAAACGTCCAGAAATGATTGAAGCTACTGACTGAATGAAAGGAGCTGGCATCTCACTCTCTTTGAATCTTGTTTATCATGCTAAGAGGAGCAGGAAAAAGCAAAAAATTTCAGAATTGCACCTTGCAATGCGGAGAAATTACTGTTTTTGCATTTACAATATTCATTGATTTTTGCCATTGAAAAACGTCCAGAAATGATTGAAGCTACTGACTGAATGAAAGGAGCTGGCATCTCACTCTCTTTGAATCTTCTTTATCATGCTAAGAGGAGCAGGAAAAAGCAAAAAATTTCAGAATTGCACCTTGCAATGCGGAGAAATTACTGTTTGTGCATTTACAATATTCATTGATTTTTGCCATTGAAAAACATCATGTTATTCATATACCAGAAATGATTGAAGCTACTGACTGAATGAAAGGAGCTGGCATCTCACTCTCTTTGAATCTTCTTTATCATGCTAAGAGGAGCAGGAAAAAGTAAAAAATTTCAGAATTGCACCTTGCAATGCGGAGAAATTACTGTTTGTGCATTTATAATATTCAATGATTTTTGCCATTGAAAAACGTCCAGAAATGATTGAAGCTACTGACTGAACGAAAGGAGCTGGCATCTCACTCTCTTTGAATCTTCTTTATCATGCTAAGAGGAGCAGGAAAAAGCAAAAAATTTCAGAATTGCACCTTGCAATGCGGAGAAATTACTGTTTGTGCATTTACAATATTCATTGATTTTTGCCATTGAAAAACATCATGTTATTCATATACCAGAAATGTTTGAAGCTACTGACTGAATGAAAGGAGCTGGCATCTCCCTCTCTTTGAATCTTCTTTATCATGCTAAGAGGAGCAGGAAAAAGCAAAAAATTTCAGAATTGCACATTGCAATGCGGAGAAATTACTGTTTGTGCATTTACAATATTCATTGATTTTTGCCATTGAAAAACGTCCAGAAATGATTGAAGCTACTGACTGAATGAAAGGAGCTGGCATCTCACTCTCTTTGAATCTTCTTTATCATGCTAAGAGGAGCAGGAAAAAGCAAAAAATTTCAGAATTGCACCTTGCAATGCGGAGAAATTACTGTTTGTGCATTTACAATATTCATTGATTTTTGCCATTGAAAAACGTCCAGAAATGATTGAAGCTACTGACTGAATGAAAGGAGCTGGCATCTCACTCTCTTTGAATCTTCTTTATCATGCTAAGAGGAGCAGGAAAAAGCAAAAAATTTCAGAATTGCACCTTGCAATGCGGAGAAATTACTGTTTGTGCATTTACAATATTCATTGATTTTTGCCATTGAAAAATGTCCAGAAATGATTGAAGCTACTGACTGAATGAAAGGAGCTGGCATCTCACTCTCTTTGAATCTTCTTTATCATGCTAAGAGGAGCAGGAAAAAGCAAAAAATTTCAGAATTGCGCCTTGCAATGCGGAGAAATTACTGTTTGTGCATTTACAAAATTCATTGATTTTTGCCATTGAAAAACATCATGTTATTCATATACCAGAAATGATTGAAGCTACTGACTGAAGGAAAGGATCTGGCATCTCACTCTCTTTGAATCTTCTTTATCATGCTAAGAGGAGCAGGAAAAAGCAAAAAATTTCAGAATTGCACCTTGCAATGCGGAGAAATTACTGTTTGTGCATTTACAATATTCATTGATTTTTGCCATTGAAAAACGTCCAGAAATGATTGAAGCTACTGACTGAATGAAAGGAGCTGGCATCTCACTCTCTTTGAATCTTCTTTATCATGCTAAGAGGAGCAGGAAAAAGCAAAAAATTTCAGAATTGCACCTTGCAATGCGGAGAAATTACTGTTTGTGCATTTACAATATTCATTGATTTTTGCCATTGAAAAACGTCCAGAAATGATTGAAGCTACTGACTGAATGAAAGGAGCTGGCATCTCACTCTCTTTGAATCTTCTTTATCATGCTAAGAGGAGCAGGAAAAAGCAAAAAATTTCAGAATTTCACCTTGCAATGCGGAGAAATTACTGTTTGTGCATTTACAATATTCATTGATTTTTGCCATTGAAAAATGTCCAGAAATGATTGAAGCTACTGACTGAATGAAAGGAGCTGGCATCTCACTCTCTTCGAATGTTCTTTATCATGCTAAGAGGAGCAGGAAAAAGCAAAAAATTTCAGAATTGCGCCTTGCAATGCGGAGAAATTACTGTTTGTGCATTTACAAAATTCATTGATTTTTGCCATTGAAAAACATCATGTTATTCATATACCAGAAATGATTGAAGCTACTGACTGAAGGAAAGGATCTGGCATCTCACTCTCTTTGAATCTTCTTTATCATGCTAAGAGGAGCAGGAAAAAGCAAAAAATTTCAGAATTGCACCTTGCAATGCGGAGAAATTACTGTTTGTGCATTTACAATATTCATTGGTTTTTGCCATTGAAAAACGTCCAGAAATGATTGAAGCTACTGACTGAATGAAAGGAGCTGGCATCTCACTCTCTTTGAATCTTCTTTATCATGCTAAGAGGAGCAGGAAAAAGCAAAAAATTTCAGAATTGCACCTTGCAATGCGGAGAAATTACTGTTTGTGCATTTACAATATTCATTGATTTTTGCGATTGAAAAACATCATGTTATTCATATACCAGAAATGATTGAAGCTACTGACTGAATGAAAGGAGCTGGCATCTCACTCTCTTTGAATCTTCTTTATCATGCTAAGAGGAGCAGGAAAAAGTAAAAAATTTCAGAATTGCACCTTGCAATGCGGAGAAATTACTGATTGTGCATTTACAATATTCAATGATTTTTGCCATTGAAAAACGTCCAGAAATGATTAAAGCTACTGACTGAATGAAAGGAGCTGGCATCTCACTCTCTTTGAATCTTCTTTATCATGCTAAGAGGAGCAGGAAAAAGCAAAAAATTTCAGAATTGCACCTTGCAATGCGGAGAAATTACTGTTTGTGCATTTACAATATTCATTGATTTTTGCCATTGAAAAACGTCCAGAAATGATTGAAGCTACTGACTGAATGAAAGGAGCTGGCATCTCACTCTCTTTGAATCTTCTTTATCATGCTAAGAGGAGCAGGAAAAAGCAAAAAATTTCAGAATTGCACCTTGCAATGCGGAGAAATTACTGTTTGTGCATTTACAATATTCATTGATTTTTGCCATTGAAAAACGTCCATAAATGATTGAAGCTACTGACTGAATGAAAGGAGCTGGCATTTCACTCTCTTTGAATCTTCTTTATCATGCTAAGAGGAGCAGGAAAAAGCAAAAAATTTCAGAATTGCACCTTGCAATGCGGAGAAATTACTGTTTGTGCATTTACAATATTCATTGATTTTTGCCATTGAAAAATGTCCAGAAATGATTGAAGCTACTGACTGAATGAAAGGAGCTGGCATCTCACTCTCTTTGAATCTTCTTTATCATGCTAAGAGGAGCAGGAAAAAGCAAAAAATTTCAGAATTGCGCCTTGCAATGCGGAGAAATTACTGTTTGTGCATTTACAAAATTCATTGATTTTTGCCATTGAAAAACATCATGTTATTCATATACCAGAAATGATTGAAGCTACTGACTGAAGGAAAGGATCTGGCATCTCACTCTCTTTGAATCTTCTTTATCATGCTTAGAGGAGCAGGAAAAAGCAAAAAATTTCAGAATTGCACCTTGCAATGCGGAGAAATTACTGTTTGTGTATTTACAATATTCATTGATTTTTGCCATTGAAAAACGTCCAGAAATGATTGAAGCTACTGACTGAATGAAAGGAGCTGGCATCTCACTCTCTTTGAATCTTCTTTATCATGCTAAGAGGAGCAGGAAAAAGCAAAAAATTTCAGAATTGCACCTTGCAATGCGGAGAAATTACTGTTTGTGCATTTACAATATTCATTGATTTTTGCCATTGAAAAACATCATGTTATTCATATACCAGAAATGATTGAAGCTACTGACTGAATGAAAGGAGCTGGCATCTCACTCTCTTTGAATCTTCTTTATCATGCTAAGAGGAGCAGGAAAAAGTAAAAAATTTCAGAATTGCACCTTGCAATGCGGAGAAATTACTGTTTGTGCATTTACAATATTCAATGATTTTTGCCATTGAAAAACGTCCAGAAATGATTGAAGCTACTGACTGAATGAAAGGAGCTGGCATCTCACTCTCTTTGAATCTTGTTTATCATGCTAAGAGGAGCAGGAAAAAGCAAAAAATTTCAGAATTGCACCTTGCAATGCGGAGAAATTACTGTTTTTGCATTTACAATATTCATTGATTTTTGCCATTGAAAAACGTCCAGAAATGATTGAAGCTACTGACTGAATGAAAGGAGCTGGCATCTCACTCTCTTTGAATCTTCTTTATCATGCTAAGAGGAGCAGGAAAAAGCAAAAAATTTCAGAATTGCACCTTGCAATGCGGAGAAATTACTGTTTGTGCATTTACAATATTCATTGATTTTTGCCATTGAAAAACATCATGTTATTCATATACCAGAAATGATTGAAGCTACTGACTGAATGAAAGGAGCTGGCATCTCACTCTCTTTGAATCTTCTTTATCATGCTAAGAGGAGCAGGAAAAAGTAAAAAATTTCAGAATTGCACCTTGCAATGCGGAGAAATTACTGTTTGTGCATTTATAATATTCAATGATTTTTGCCATTGAAAAACGTCCAGAAATGATTGAAGCTACTGACTGAACGAAAGGAGCTGGCATCTCACTCTCTTTGAATCTTCTTTATCATGCTAAGAGGAGCAGGAAAAAGCAAAAAATTTCAGAATTGCACCTTGCAATGCGGAGAAATTACTGTTTGTGCATTTACAATATTCATTGATTTTTGCCATTGAAAAACATCATGTTATTCATGTACCAGAAATGTTTGAAGCTACTGACTGAATGAAAGGAGCTGGCATCTCCCTCTCTTTGAATCTTCTTTATCATGCTAAGAGGAGCAGGAAAAAGCAAAAAATTTCAGAATTGCACATTGCAATGCGGAGAAATTACTGTTTGTGCATTTACAATATTCATTGATTTTTGCCATTGAAAAACGTCCAGAAATGATTGAAGCTACTGACTGAATGAAAGGAGCTGGCATCTCACTCTCTTTGAATCTTCTTTATCATGCTAAGAGGAGCAGGAAAAAGCAAAAAATTTCAGAATTGCACCTTGCAATGCGGAGAAATTACTGTTTGTGCATTTACAATATTCATTGATTTTTGCCATTGAAAAACGTCCAGAAATGATTGAAGCTACTGACTGAATGAAAGGAGCTGGCATCTCACTCTCTTTGAATCTTCTTTATCATGCTAAGAGGAGCAGGAAAAAGCAAAAAATTTCAGAATTGCACCTTGCAATGCGGAGAAATTACTGTTTGTGCATTTACAATATTCATTGATTTTTGCCATTGAAAAATGTCCAGAAATGATTGAAGCTACTGACTGAATGAAAGGAGCTGGCATCTCACTCTCTTTGAATCTTCTTTATCATGCTAAGAGGAGCAGGAAAAAGCAAAAAATTTCAGAATTGCGCCTTGCAATGCGGAGAAATTACTGTTTGTGCATTTACAAAATTCATTGATTTTTGCCATTGAAAAACATCATGTTATTCATATACCAGAAATGATTGAAGCTACTGACTGAAGGAAAGGATCTGGCATCTCACTCTCTTTGAATCTTCTTTATCATGCTAAGAGGAGCAGGAAAAAGCAAAAAATTTCAGAATTGCACCTTGCAATGCGGAGAAATTACTGTTTGTGCATTTACAATATTCATTGATTTTTGCCATTGAAAAACGTCCAGAAATGATTGAAGCTACTGACTGAATGAAAGGAGCTGGCATCTCACTCTCTTTGAATCTTCTTTATCATGCTAAGAGGAGCAGGAAAAAGCAAAAAATTTCAGAATTGCACCTTGCAATGCGGAGAAATTACTGTTTGTGCATTTACAATATTCATTGATTTTTGCCATTGAAAAACGTCCAGAAATGATTGAAGCTACTGACTGAATGAAAGGAGCTGGCATCTCACTCTCTTTGAATCTTCTTTATCATGCTAAGAGGAGCAGGAAAAAGCAAAAAATTTCAGAATTTCACCTTGCAATGCGGAGAAATTACTGTTTGTGCATTTACAATATTCATTGATTTTTGCCATTGAAAAATGTCCAGAAATGATTGAAGCTACTGACTGAATGAAAGGAGCTGGCATCTCACTCTCTTCGAATGTTCTTTATCATGCTAAGAGGAGCAGGAAAAAGCAAAAAATTTCAGAATTGCGCCTTGCAATGCGGAGAAATTACTGTTTGTGCATTTACAAAATTCATTGATTTTTGCCATTGAAAAACATCATGTTATTCATATACCAGAAATGATTGAAGCTACTGACTGAAGGAAAGGATCTGGCATCTCACTCTCTTTGAATCTTCTTTATCATGCTAAGAGGAGCAGGAAAAAGCAAAAAATTTCAGAATTGCACCTTGCAATGCGGAGAAATTACTGTTTGTGCATTTACAATATTCATTGGTTTTTGCCATTGAAAAACGTCCAGAAATGATTGAAGCTACTGACTGAATGAAAGGAGCTGGCATCTCACTCTCTTTGAATCTTCTTTATCATGCTAAGAGGAGCAGGAAAAAGCAAAAAATTTCAGAATTGCACCTTGCAATGCGGAGAAATTACTGTTTGTGCATTTACAATATTCATTGATTTTTGCGATTGAAAAACATCATGTTATTCATATACCAGAAATGATTGAAGCTACTGACTGAATGAAAGGAGCTGGCATCTCACTCTCTTTGAATCTTCTTTATCATGCTAAGAGGAGCAGGAAAAAGTAAAAAATTTCAGAATTGCACCTTGCAATGCGGAGAAATTACTGATTGTGCATTTACAATATTCAATGATTTTTGCCATTGAAAAACGTCCAGAAATGATTAAAGCTACTGACTGAATGAAAGGAGCTGGCATCTCACTCTCTTTGAATCTTCTTTATCATGCTAAGAGGAGCAGGAAAAAGCAAAAAATTTCAGAATTGCACCTTGCAATGCGGAGAAATTACTGTTTGTGCATTTACAATATTCATTGATTTTTGCCATTGAAAAACGTCCAGAAATGATTGAAGCTACTGACTGAATGAAAGGAGCTGGCATCTCACTCTCTTTGAATCTTCTTTATCATGCTAAGAGGAGCAGGAAAAAGCAAAAAATTTCAGAATTGCACCTTGCAATGCGGAGAAATTACTGTTTGTGCATTTACAATATTCATTGATTTTTGCCATTGAAAAACATCATGTTATTCATATACCAGAAATGATTGAAGCTACTGACTGAATGAAAGGAGCTGGCATCTCACTCTCTTTGAATCTTCTTTATCATGCTAAGAGGAGCAGGAAAAAGTAAAAAATTTCAGAATTGCACCTTGCAATGCGGAGAAATTACTGTTTGTGCATTTATAATATTCAATGATTTTTGCCATTGAAAAACGTCCAGAAATGATTGAAGCTACTGACTGAACGAAAGGAGCTGGCATCTCACTCTCTTTGAATCTTCTTTATCATGCTAAGAGGAGCAGAAAAAAGCAAAAAATTTCAGAATTACACCTTGCAATGCGGAGAAATTACTGTTTGTGCATTTACAATATTCATTGATTTTTGCCATTGAAAAACATCATGTTATTCATATACCAGAAATGTTTGAAGCTACTGACTGAATGAAAGGAGCTGGCATCTCACTCTCTTTGAATCTTCTTTATCATGCTAAGAGGAGCAGGAAAAAGCAAAAAATTTCAGAATTGCACATTGCAATGCAGAGAAATTACTGTTTGTGCATTTACAATATTCATTGATTTTTGCCATTGAAAAACGTCCAGAAATGATTGAAGCTACTGACTGAATGAAAGGAGCTGGCATCTCACTCTCTTTGAATCTTCTTTATCATGCTAAGAGGAGCAGGAAAAAGCAAAAAATTTCAGAATTGCACCTTGCAATGCGGAGAAATTACTGTTTGTGCATTTACAATATTCATTGATTTTTGCCATTGAAAAACATGTTATTCATATACCAGAAATGTTTGAAGCTCCTGACTGAATGAAAGGAGCTGGCACCTCACTCTCTTTGAATCTTCTTTATCATGCTAAGAGGAGCAGGAAAAAGCAAAAAATTTCAGAATTGCACCTTGCAATGCGGAGAAATTACTGTTTGTGCATTTACAATATTCATTGATTTTTGCCATTGAAAAACGTCCAGAAATGATTGAAGCTACTGACTGAATGAAAGGAGCTGTCATCTCACTCTCTTTGAATCTTCTTTATCATGCTAAGAGGAGCAGGAAAAAGCAAAAAATTTCAGAATTGCACCTTGCAATGCGGAGAAATTACTGTTTGTGCATTTACAATATTCATTGATTTTTGCCATTGAAAAATGTCCAGAAATGATTGAAGCTACTGACTGAATGAAAGGAGCTGGCATCTCACTCTCTTTGAATCTTCTTTATCATGCTAAGAGGAGCAGGAAAAAGCAAAAAATTTCAGAATTGCGCCTTGCAATGCGGAGAAATTACTGTTTGTGCATTTACAAAATTCATTGATTTTTGCCATTGAAAAACATCATGTTATTCATATGCCAGAAATGATTGAAGCTACTGACTGAAGGAAAGGAGCTGGCATCTCACTCTCTTTGAATCTTCTTTATCATGCTAAGAGGAGCAGGAAAAAGCAAAAAATTTCAGAATTGCACCTTGCAATGCGGAGAAATTACTGTTTGTGCATTTACAATATTCATTGATTTTTGCCATTGAAAAACGTCCAGAAATGATTGAAGCTACTGACTGAATGAAAGGAGCTGGCATCTCACTCTCTTTGAATCTTCTTTATCATGCTAAGAGGAGCAGGAAAAAGCAAAAAATTTCAGAATTGCACCTTGCAATGCGGAGAAATTACTGTTTGTGCATTTACAATATTCATTGATTTTTGCCATTGAAAAACGTCCAGAAATGATTGAAGCTACTGACTGAATGAAAGGAGCTGGCATCTCACTCTCTTTGAATCTTCTTTATCATGCTAAGAGGAGCAGGAAAAAGCAAAAAATTTCAGAATTGCACCTTGCAATGCGGAGAAATTACTGTTTGTGCATTTACAATATTCATTGATTTTTGCCATTGAAAAACATGTTATTCATATACCAGAAATGTTTGAAGCTCCTGACTGAATGAAAGGAGCTGGCACCTCACTCTCTTTGAATCTTCTTTATCATGCTGAGAGGAGCAGGAAAAAGCAAAAAATTTCAGAATTGCACCTTGCAATGCGGAGAAATTACTGTTTGTGCATTTACAATATTCATTGATTTTTGCCATTGAAAAACGTCCAGAAATGATTGAAGCTACTGACTGAATGAAAGGAGCTGTCATCTCACTCTCTTTGAATCTTCTTTATCATGCTAAGAGGAGCAGGAAAAAGCAAAAAATTTCAGAATTGCACCTTGCAATGCGGAGAAATTACTGTTTGTGCATTTACAATATTCATTGATTTTTGCCATTGAAAAATGTTCAGAAATGATTGAAGCTACTGACTGAATGAAAGGAGCTGGCATCTCACTCTCTTTGAATCTTCTTTATCATGCTAAGAGGAGCAGGAAAAAGCAAAAAATTTCAGAATTGCGCCTTGCAATGCGGAGAAATTACTGTTTGTGCATTTACAAAATTCATTGATTTTTGCCATTGAAAAACATCATGTTATTCCTATGCCAGAAATGATTGAAGCTACTGACTGAAGGAAAGGAGCTGGCATCTCACTCTCTTTGAATCTTCTTTATCATGCTAAGAGGAGCAGGAAAAAGCAAAAAATTTCAGAATTGCACCTTGCAATGCGGAGAAATTACTGTTTGTGCATTTACAATATTCATTGATTTTTGCCATTGAAAAACGTCCAGAAATGATTGAAGCTACTGACTGAATGAAAGGAGCTGGCATCTCACTCTCTTTGAATCTTCTTTATCATGCTAAGAGGAGCAGGAAAAAGCAAAAAATTTCAGAATTGCACCTTGCAATGCGGAGAAATTACTGTTTGTGCATTTACAATATTCATTGATTTTTGCGATTGAAAAACATCATGTTATTCATATACCAGAAATGATTGAAGCTACTGACTGAATGAAAGGAGCTGGCATCTCACTCTCTTTGAATCTTCTTTATCATGCTAAGAGGAGCAAGAAAAAGTAAAAAATTTCAGAATTGCACCTTGCAATGCGGAGAAATTACTGTTTGTGCATTTACAATATTCACTGATTTTTGCCATTGAAAAACGTCCAGAAATGATTGAAGCTACTGACTGAACTAAAGGAGCTGGCATCTCACTCTCTTTGAATCTTCTTTATCATGCTAAGAGGAGCAGGAAAAAGCAAAAAATTTCAGAATTGCACCTTGCAATGCGGAGAAATTACTGTTTGTGCATTTACAATATTCATTGATTTTTGCCATTGAAAAACATCATGTTATTCATATACCAGAAATGTTTGAAGCTACTGACTGAATGAAAGGAGCTGGTATCTCACTCTCTTTGAATCTTCTTCATAATGCTAAGAGGAGCAGGAAAAAGCAAAAAATTTCAGAATTGCACCTTGCAATGCGGAGAAATTACTGTTTGTGCATTTACAATATTCATTGATTTTTGCCATTGAAAAACGTCCAGAAATGATTGAAGCTACTGACAATGAAAGGAGCTGGCATCTCACTCTCTTTGAATCTTCTTTATCATGCTAAGAGGAGCAGGAAAAAGCAAAAAATTTCAGAATTGCACCTTGCAATGCTGAGAAATTACTGTTTGTGCATTTACAAAATTCATTGATTTTTGCCATTGAAAAACATCATGTTATTCATATACCAGAAATGATTGAAGCTACTGACTGAATGAAAGGAGCTGGCATCTCACTCTCTTTGAATCTTCTTTATCATGCTAAGAGGAGCAGGAAAAAGCAAAAAATTTCAGAATTGCACCTTGCAATGCGGAGAAATTACTGTTTGTGCATTTACAATATTCATTGATTTTTGCCATTGAAAAACGTCCAGAAATGATTGAAGCTACTGACTGAATGAAAGGAGCTGGCATCTCACTCTCTTTGAATCTTCTTTATCATGCTAAGAGGAGCAGGAAAAAGCAAAAAATTTCAGAATTGCACCTTGCAATGCGGAGAAATTACTGTTTGTGCATTTACAATATTCATTGATTTTTGCCATTGAAAAACGTCCAGAAATGATTGAAGCTACTGACTGAATGAAAGGAGCTGGCATCTCACTCTCTTTGAATCTTCTTTATCATGCTAAGAGGAGCAGGAAAAAGCAAAAAATTTCAGAATTGCACCTTGCAATGCGGAGAAATTACAGTTTGTGCATTTACAATATTCATTGATTTTTGCCATTGAAAAACGTCCAGAAATGATTGAAGCTACTGACTGAATGAAAGGAGCTGGCATCTCACTCTCTTTGAATCTTCTTTATCATGCTAAGAGGAGCAGGAAAAAGCAAAAAATTTCAGCATTGCACCTTGCAATGCGGAGAAATTACTGTTTGTGCATTTACAATATTCATTGATTTTTGCCATTGAAAAATGTCCAGAAATGATTGAAGCTACTGACTGAATGAAAGGAGCTGGCATCTCACTCTCTTTGAATCTTCTTTATCATGCTAAGAGGAGCAGGAAAAAGCAAAAAATTTCAGAATTGCACCTTGCAATGCGGAGAAATTACTGTTTGTGCATTTACAATATTCATTGATTTTTGCCATTGAAAAACATGTTATTCATATACCAGAAATGTTTGAAGCTCCTGACTGAATGAAAGGAGCTGGCACCTCACTCTCTTTGAATCTTGTTTATCATGCTAAGAGGAGCAGGAAAAAGCAAAAAATTTCAGAATTGCACCTTGTAATGCGGAGAAATTACTGTTTGTGCATTTACAATATTCATTGATTTTTGCCATTGAAAAACGTCCAGAAATGATTGAAGCTACTGACTGAATGAAAGGAGCTAGCATCTCACTCTCTTTGAATCTTCTTTATCATGCTAAGAGGAGCAGGAAAAAGCAAAAAATTTCAGAATTGCGCCTTGCAATGCGGAGAAATTACTGTTTGTGCATTTACAAAATTCATTGATTTTTGCCATTGAAAAACATCATGTTATTCATATACCAGAAATGATTGAAGCTACTGACTGAAGGAAAGGAGCTGGCATCTCACTCTCTTTGAATCTTCTTTATCATGCTAAGAGGAGCAGGAAAAAGCAAAAAATTTCAGAATTACACCTTGCAATGCGGAGAAATTACTGTTTGTGCATTTACAATATTCATTGATTTTTGCCATTGAAAAACGTCCGGAAATGATTGAAGCTACTGACTGAATGAAAGGAGCTGGCATCTCACTCTCTTTGAATCTTCTTTATCATGCTAAGAGGAGCAGGAAAAAGCAAAAAATTTCAGAATTGCACCTTGCAATGCGGAGAAATTACTGTTTGTGCATTTACAATATTCATTGATTTTTGCGATTGAAAAACATCATGTTATTCATATACCAGAAATGATTGAAGCTACTGACTGAATGAAAGGAGCTGGCATCTCACTCTCTTTGAATCTTCTTTGTCATGCTAAGAGGAGCAGGAAAAAGTCAAAAATTTCAGAATTGCACCTTGCAATGCGGAGAAATTACTGTTTGTGCATTTACAATATTCAATGATTTTTGCAATTGAAAAACGTCCATAAATGATTGAAGCTACTGACTGAATGAAAGGAGCTGGCATCTCACTCTCTTTGAATCTTGTTTATCATGCTAAAAGGAGCAGGAAAAAGCAAAAAATTTCAGAATTGCACCTTGCAATGCGGAGAAATTACTGTTTGTGCATTTACAATATTCATTGATTTTTGCCATTGAAAAACGTCCAGAAATGATTGAAGCTACTGACTGAATGAAAGGAGCTGGCATCTCACTCTCTTTGAATCTTCTTTATCATGCTAAGAGGAGCAGGAAAAAGCAAAAAATTTCAGAATTGCACCTTGCAATGCGGAGAAATTACTGTTTGTGCATTTACAATATTCATTGATTTTTGCAATTGAAAAACGTCCAGAAATGATTGAAGCTACTGACTGAATGAAAGGAGATGGCATCTCACTCTCTTTGAATCTTCTTTATCATGCTAAGAGGAGCAGGAAAAAGTAAAAAATTTCAGAATTGCACCTTGCAATGCGGAGAAATTACTGTTTGTGCATTTACAATATTCATTGATTTTTGCCATTGAAAAACGTCCAGAAATGATTGAAGCTACTGACAATGAAAGGAGCTGGCATCTCACTCTCTTTGAATCTTCTTTATCATGCTAAGAGGAGCAGGAAAAAGTAAAAAATTTCAGAATTGCACCTTGCAATGCTGAGAAATTACTGTTTGTGCATTTACAAAATTCATTGATTTTTGCCATTGAAAAACATCATGTTATTCATATACCAGAAATGATTGAAGCTACTGACTGAATGAAAGGAGCTGGCATCTCACTCTCTTTGAATCTTCTTTATCATGCTAAGAGGAGCAGGAAAAAGCAAAAAAATTCAGAATTGCACCTTGCAATGCGGAGAAATTACTGTTTGTGCATTTACAATATTCATTGATTTTTGCCATTGAAAAATGTCCAGAAATGATTGAAGCTACTGACTGAATGAAAGGAGCTGGCATCTCACTCTCTTCGAATGTTCTTTATCATGCTAAGAGGAGCAGGAAAAAGCAAAAAATTTCAGAATTGCGCCTTGCAATGCGGAGAAATTACTGTTTGTGCATTTACAAAATTCATTGATTTTTGCCATTGAAAAACATCATGTTATTCATATACCAGAAATGATTGAAGCTACTGACTGAAGGAAAGGATCTGGCATCTCACTCTCTTTGAATCTTCTTTATCATGCTAAGAGGAGCAGGAAAAAGCAAAAAATTTCAGAATTGCACCTTGCAATGCGGAGAAATTACTGTTTGTGCATTTACAATATTCATTGGTTTTTGCCATTGAAAAACGTCCAGAAATGATTGAAGCTACTGACTGAATGAAAGGAGCTGGCATCTCACTCTCTTTGAATCTTCTTTATCATGCTAAGAGGAGCAGGAAAAAGCAAAAAATTTCAGAATTGCACCTTGCAATGCGGAGAAATTACTGTTTGTGCATTTACAATATTCATTGATTTTTGCGATTGAAAAACATCATGTTATTCATATACCAGAAATGATTGAAGCTACTGACTGAATGAAAGGAACTGGCATCTCACTCTCTTTGAATCTTCTTTATCATGCTAAGAGGAGCAGGAAAAAGTAAAAAATTTCAGAATTGCACCTTGCAATGCGGAGAAATTACTGATTGTGCATTTACAATATTCAATGATTTTTGCCATTGAAAAACGTCCAGAAATGATTAAAGCTACTGACTGAATGAAAGGAGCTGGCATCTCACTCTCTTTGAATCTTCTTTATCATGCTAAGAGGAGCAGGAAAAAGCAAAAAATTTCAGAATTGCACCTTGCAATGCGGAGAAATTACTGTTTGTGCATTTACAATATTCATTGATTTTTGCCATTGAAAAACGTCCAGAAATGATTGAAGCTACTGACTGAATGAAAGGAGCTGGCTTCTCACTCTCTTTGAATCTTCTTTATCATGCTAAGAGGAGCAGGAAAAAGCAAAAAATTTCAGAATTGCACCTTGCAATGCGGAGAAATTACTGTTTGTGCATTTACAATATTCATTGATTTTTGCCATTGAAAAACATCATGTTATTCATATACCAGAAATGATTGAAGCTACTGACTGAATGAAAGGAGCTGGCATCTCACTCTCTTTGAATCTTCTTTATCATGCTAAGAGGAGCAGGAAAAAGTAAAAAATTTCAGAATTGCACCTTGCAATGCGGAGAAATTACTGTTTGTGCATTTATAATATTCAATGATTTTTGCCATTGAAAAACGTCCAGAAATGATTGAAGCTACTGACTGAACGAAAGGAGCTGGCATCTCACTCTCTTTGAATCTTCTTTATCATGCTAAGAGGAGCAGAAAAAAGCAAAAAATTTCAGAATTACACCTTGCAATGCGGAGAAATTACTGTTTGTGCATTTACAATATTCATTGATTTTTGCCATTGAAAAACATCATGTTATTCATATACCAGAAATGTTTGAAGCTACTGACTGAACGAAAGGAGCTGGCATCTCACTCTCTTTGAATCTTCTTTATCATGCTAAGAGGAGCAGGAAAAAGCAAAAAATTTCAGAATTGCACATTGCAATGCAGAGAAATTACTGTTTGTGCATTTACAATATTCATTGATTTTTGCCATTGAAAAACGTCCAGAAATGATTGAAGCTACTGACTGAATGAAAGGAGCTGGCATCTCACTCTCTTTGAATCTTCTTTATCATGCTAAGAGGAGCAGGAAAAAGCAAAAAATTTCAGAATTGCACCTTGCAATGCGGAGAAATTACTGTTTGTGCATTTACAATATTCATTGATTTTTGCCATTGAAAAACATGTTATTCATATACCAGAAATGTTTGAAGCTCCTGACTGAATGAAAGGAGCTGGCACCTCACTCTCTTTGAATCTTCTTTATCATGCTAAGAGGAGCAGGAAAAAGCAAAAAATTTCAGAATTGCACCTTGCAATGCGGAGAAATTACTGTTTGTGCATTTACAATATTCATTGATTTTTGCCATTGAAAAACGTCCAGAAATGATTGAAGCTACTGACTGAATGAAAGGAGCTGTCATCTCACTCTCTTTGAATCTTCTTTATCATGCTAAGAGGAGCAGGAAAAAGCAAAAAATTTCAGAATTGCACCTTGCAATGCGGAGAAATTACTGTTTGTGCATTTACAATATTCATTGATTTTTGCCATTGAAAAATGTCCAGAAATGATTGAAGCTACTGACTGAATGAAAGGAGCTGGCATCTCACTCTCTTTGAATCTTCTTTATCATGCTAAGAGGAGCAGGAAAAAGCAAAAAATTTCAGAATTGCGCCTTGCAATGCGGAGAAATTACTGTTTGTGCATTTACAAAATTCATTGATTTTTGCCATTGAAAAACATCATGTTATTCATATGCCAGAAATGATTGAAGCTACTGACTGAAGGAAAGGAGCTGGCATCTCACTCTCTTTGAATCTTCTTTATCATGCTAAGAGGAGCAGGAAAAAGCAAAAAATTTCAGAATTGCACCTTGCAATGCGGAGAAATTACTGTTTGTGCATTTACAATATTCATTGATTTTTGCCATTGAAAAACGTCCAGAAATGATTGAAGCTACTGACTGAATGAAAGGAGCTGGCATCTCACTCTCTTTGAATCTTCTTTATCATGCTAAGAGGAGCAGGAAAAAGCAAAAAATTTCAGAATTGCACCTTGCAATGCGGAGAAATTACTGTTTGTGCATTTACAATATTCATTGATTTTTGCCATTGAAAAACGTCCAGAAATGATTGAAGCTACTGACTGAATGAAAGGAGCTGTCATCTCACTCTCTTTGAATCTTCTTTATCATGCTAAGAGGAGCAGGAAAAAGCAAAAAATTTCAGAATTGCACCTTGCAATGCGGAGAAATTACTGTTTGTGCATTTACAATATTCATTGATTTTTGCCATTGAAAAATGTCCAGAAATGATTGAAGCTACTGACTGAATGAAAGGAGCTGGCATCTCACTCTCTTTGAATCTTCTTTATCATGCTAAGAGGAGCAGGAAAAAGCAAAAAATTTCAGAATTGCGCCTTGCAATGCGGAGAAATTACTGTTTGTGCATTTACAAAATTCATTGATTTTTGCCATTGAAAAACATCATGTTATTCATATGCCAGAAATGATTGAAGCTACTGACTGAAGGAAAGGAGCTGGCATCTCACTCTCTTTGAATCTTCTTTATCATGCTAAGAGGAGCAGGAAAAAGCAAAAAATTTCAGAATTGCACCTTGCAATGCGGAGAAATTACTGTTTGTGCATTTACAATATTCATTGATTTTTGCCATTGAAAAACGTCCAGAAATGATTGAAGCTACTGACTGAATGAAAGGAGCTGGCATCTCACTCTCTTTGAATCTTCTTTATCATGCTAAGAGGAGCAGGAAAAAGCAAAAAATTTCAGAATTGCACCTTGCAATGCGGAGAAATTACTGTTTGTGCATTTACAATATTCATTGATTTTTGCCATTGAAAAACGTCCAGAAATGATTGAAGCTACTGACTGAATGAAAGGAGCTGTCATCTCACTCTCTTTGAATCTTCTTTATCATGCTAAGAGGAGCAGGAAAAAGCAAAAAATTTCAGAATTGCACCTTGCAATGCGGAGAAATTACTGTTTGTGCATTTACAATATTCATTGATTTTTGCCATTGAAAAATGTTCAGAAATGATTGAAGCTACTGACTGAATGAAAGGAGCTGGCATCTCACTCTCTTTGAATCTTCTTTATCATGCTAAGAGGAGCAGGAAAAAGCAAAAAATTTCAGAATTGCGCCTTGCAATGCGGAGAAATTACTGTTTGTGCATTTACAAAATTCATTGATTTTTGCCATTGAAAAACATCATGTTATTCCTATGCCAGAAATGATTGAAGCTACTGACTGAAGGAAAGGAGCTGGCATCTCACTCTCTTTGAATCTTCTTTATCATGCTAAGAGGAGCAGGAAAAAGCAAAAAATTTCAGAATTGCACCTTGCAATGCAGAGAAATTACTGTTTGTGCATTTACAATATTCATTGATTTTTGCCATTGAAAAACGTCCAGAAATGATTGAAGCTACTGACTGAATGAAAGGAGCTGGCATCTCACTCTCTTTGAATCTTCTTTATCATGCTAAGAGGAGCAGGAAAAAGCAAAAAATTTCAGAATTGCACCTTGCAATGCGGAGAAATTGCTGTTTGTGCATTTACAATATTCATTGATTTTTGCGATTGAAAAACATCATGTTATTCATATACCAGAAATGATTGAAGCTACTGACTGAATGAAAGGAGCTGGCATCTCACTCTCTTTGAATCTTCTTTATCATGCTAAGAGGAGCAAGAAAAAGTAAAAAATTTCAGAATTGCACCTTGCAATGCGGAGAAATTACTGTTTGTGCATTTACAATATTCACTGATTTTTGCCATTGAAAAACGTCCAGAAATGATTGAAGCTACTGACTGAACTAAAGGAGCTGGCATCTCACTCTCTTTGAATCTTCTTTATCATGCTAAGAGGAGCAGGAAAAAGCAAAAAATTTCAGAATTGCACCTTGCAATGCGGAGAAATTACTGTTTGTGCATTTACAATATTCATTGATTTTTGCCATTGAAAAACATCATGTTATTCATATACCAGAAATGATTGAAGCTACTGACTGAAGGAAAGGAGCTGGCATCTCACTCTCTTTGAATCTTCTTTATCATGCTAAGAGGAGCAGGAAAAAGCAAAAAATTTCAGAATTACACCTTGCAATGCGGAGAAATTACTGTTTGTGCATTTACAATATTCATTGATTTTTGCCATTGAAAAACGTCCGGAAATGATTGAAGCTACTGACTGAATGAAAGGAGCTGGCATCTCACTCTCTTTGAATCTTCTTTATCATGCTAAGAGGAGCAGGAAAAAGCAAAAAATTTCAGAATTGCACCTTGCAATGCGGAGAAATTACTGTTTGTGCATTTACAATATTCATTGATTTTTGCGATTGAAAAACATCATGTTATTCATATACCAGAAATGATTGAAGCTACTGACTGAATGAAAGGAGCTGGCATCTCACTCTCTTTGAATCTTCTTTATCATGCTAAGAGGAGCAGGAAAAAGTCAAAAATTTCAGAATTGCACCTTGCAATGCGGAAAAATTACTGTTTGTGCATTTACAATATTCAATGATTTTTGCAATTGAAAAACGTCCATAAATGATTGAAGCTACTGACTGAATGAAAGGAGCTGGCATCTCACTCTCTTTGAATCTTGTTTATCATGCTAAAAGGAGCAGGAAAAAGCAAAAAATTTCAGAATTGCACCTTGCAATGCGGAGAAATTACTGTTTGTGCATTTACAATATTCATTGATTTTTGCCATTGAAAAACGTCCAGAAATGATTGAAGCTACTGACTGAATGAAAGGAGCTGGCATCTCACTCTCTTTGAATCTTCTTTATCATGCTAAGAGGAGCAGGAAAAAGCAAAAAATTTCAGAATTGCACCTTGCAATGCGGAGAAATTACTGTTTGTGCATTTACAATATTCATTGATTTTTGCAATTGAAAAACGTCCAGAAATGATTGAAGCTACTGACTGAATGAAAGGAGATGGCATCTCACTCTCTTTGAATCTTCTTTATCATGCTAAGAGGAGCAGGAAAAAGTAAAAAATTTCAGAATTGCACCTTGCAATGCGGAGAAATTACTGTTTGTGCATTTACAATATTCATTGATTTTTGCCATTGAAAAACGTCCAGAAATGATTGAAGCTACTGGCAATGAAAGGAGCTGGCATCTCACTCTCTTTGAATCTTCTTTATCATGCTAAGAGGAGCAGGAAAAAGTAAAAAATTTCAGAATTGCACCTTGCAATGCTGAGAAATTACTGTTTGTGCATTTACAAAATTCATTGATTTTTGCCATTGAAAAACATCATGTTATTCATATACCAGAAATGATTGAAGCTACTGACTGAATGAAAGGAGCTGGCATCTCACTCTCTTTGAATCTTCTTTATCATGCTAAGAGGAGCAGGAAAAAGCAAAAAATTTCAGAATTGCACCTTGCAATGCGGAGAAATTACTGTTTGTGCATTTACAATATTCATTGATTTTTGCCATTGAAAAACATCATGTTATTCATATACCAGAAATGTTTGAAGCTACTGACTGAATGAAAGGAGCTGACATCTCACTCTCTTTGAATCTTCTTTATCATGCTAAGAGGAGCAGGAAAAAGCAAAAAATTTCAGAATTGCACCTTGCAATGCGGAGAAATTACTGTTTGTGCATTTACAATATTCATTGATTTTTGCCATTGAAAAACGTCCAGAAATGATTGAAGCTACTGACTGAATGAAAGGAGCTGGCATCTCACTCTCTTTGAATCTTATTTATCATGCTAAGAGGAGCAGGAAAAAGCAAAAAATTTCAGAATTGCACCTTGCAATGCGGAGAAATTACTGTTTGTGCATTTACAATATTCATTGATTTTTGCCATTGAAAAACGTCCAGAAATGATTGAAGCTACTGACTGAATGAAAGGAGCTGGCATCTCACTCTCTTTGAATCTTCTTTATCATGCTAAGAGGAGCAGGAAAAAGCAAAAAATTTCAGAATTGCACCTTGCAATGCGGAGAAATTACTGTTTGTGCATTTAAAATATTCATTGATTTTTGCCATTGAAAAACGTCCAGAAATGATTGAAGCTACTGACAATGAAAGGAGCTGGCATCTCACTCTCTTTGAATCTTCTTTATCATGCTAAGAGCAGCAGGAAAAAGCAAAAAATTTCAGAATTGCACCTTGCAATGCTGAGAAATTACTGTTTGTGCATTTACAAAATTCATTGATTTTTGCCATTGAAAAACATCATGCTATTCATATACCAGAAATGATTGAAGCTACTGACTGAATGAAAGGAGCTGGCATCTCACTCTCTTTGAATCTTCTTTATCATGCTAAGAGGAGCAGGAAAAAGCAAAAAATTTCAGAATTGCACCTTGCAATGCGGAGAAATTACTGTTTGTGCATTTACAATATTCATTGATTTTTGCCATTGAAAAACATCATGTTATTCATATACCAGAAATGTTTGAAGCTACTGACTGAATGAAAGGAGCTGACATCTCACTCTCTTTGAATCTTCTTTATCATGCTAAGAGGAGCAGGAAAAAGCAAAAAATTTCAGAATTGCACCTTGCAATGCGGAGAAATTACTGTTTGTGCATTTACAATATTCATTGATTTTTGCCATTGAAAAATGTCCAGAAATGATTGAAGCTACTGACTGAATGAAAGGAGCTGGCATCTCACTCTCTTTGAATCTTCTTTATCATGCTAAGAGGAGCACAAACAGTAATTTCTCCGCATTGCAAGGTGCAAATCTGAAATTTTTTGCTTTTTCCTGCTCCTCTTAGCATGATAAAGAAGATTCAAAGAGAGTGAGATGCCAGCTCCTTTCATTCAGTCAGTAGCTTCAATCATTTCTGGATGTTTTTCAATGGCAAAAATCAATGAATATTGTAAATGCACAAACAGTAATTTCTCCGCATTGCAAGGTGCAATTCTGAAATTTTTTGCTTTTTCCTGCTCCTCTTAGCATGATAAAGAAGATTCAAAGAGAGTGAGATGCCAGCTCCTTTCCTTCAGTCAGTAGCTTCAATCATTTCTGGTATATGAATAACATGATGTTTTTCAATGGCAAAAATCAATGAATTTTGTAAATGCACAAACAGTAATTTCTCCGCATTGCAAGGCGCAATTCTGAAATTTTTTGCTTTTTCCTGCTCCTCTTAGCATGATAAAGAAGATTCAAAGAGAGTGAGATGCCAGCTCCTTTCATTCAGTCAGTAGCTTCAATCATTTCTGGACATTTTTCAATGGCAAAAATCAATGAATATTGTAAATGCACAAACAGTAATTTCTCCGCATTGCAAGGTGCAATTCTGAAATTTTTTGCTTTTTCCTGCTCCTCTTAGCATGATAAAGAAGATTCAAAGAGAGTGAGATGCCAGCTCCTTTCATTCAGTCAGTAGCTTCAATCATTTCTGGACGTTTTTCAATGGCAAAAATCAATGAATATTGTAAATGCACAAACAGTAATTTCTCCGCATTGCAAGGTGCAATTCTGAAATTTTTTGCTTTTTCCTGCTCCTCTTAGGATGATAAAGAAGATTCAAAAAGAGTGATATGCCAGCTCCTTTCATTCAGTCAGTACCTTCAATCATTTCTGGACGTTTTTCAATGGCAAAAATCAATGAATATTGTAAATGCACAAACAGTAATTTCTCCGCATTGCAAGGTGCAATTCTGAAATTTTTTGCTTTATCCTGCTCCTCTTAGCATGATAAAGAAGATTCAAAGAGAGTGAGATGCCAGCTCCTTTCATTCAGTCAGTAGCTTCAATCATTTCTGGACGTTTTTCAATGGCAAAAATCAATGAATATTGTAAATGCACAAACTGTAATTTCTCCGCATTGCAAGGTGCAATTCTGAAATTTTTTGCTTTTTCCTGCTCCTCTTAGCATGATAAAGAAGATTCAAAGAGAGTGAGATGCCAGCTCCTTTCATTCAGTCAGTAGCTTCAATCATTTCTGGTATATGAATAACATGATGTTTTTCAATAGCAAAAATCAATGAATATTGTAAATGCACAAACAGTAATTTCTCCGCATTGCAAGGTGCAATTCTGAAATTTTTTGTTTTTTCCTGCTCCTCTTAGCATGATAAAGAAGATTCAAAGAGAGTGAGATGCCAGCTCCTTTCATTCAGTCAGTAGCTTCAATCATTTCTGGACGTTTTTCAATGGCAAAAATCAATGAATATTGTAAATGCACAAACAGTAATTTCTCCGCATTGCAAGGTGCAATTCTGAAATTTTTTGCTTTTTCCTGCTCCTCTTAGCATGATAAACAAGATTCAAAGAGAGTGAGATGCCAGCTCCTTTCATTCAGTCAGTAGCTTCAATCATTTCTGGACGTTTTTCAATGGCAAAAATCATTGAATATTGTAAATGCACAAACAGTAATTTCTCCGCATTGCAAGGTGCAATTCTGAAATTTTTTACTTTTTCCTGCTCCTCTTAGCATGATAAAGAAGATTCAAAGAGAGTGAGATGCCAGCTCCTTTCGTTCAGTCAGTAGCTTCAATCATTTCTGGTATATGAATAACATGATGTTTTTCAATCGCAAAAATCAATGAATATTGTAAATGCACAAACAGTAATTTCTCCGCATTGCAAGGTGCAATTCTGAAATTTTTTGCTTTTTCCTGCTCCTCTTAGCATGATAAAGAAGATTCAAAGAGAGTGAGATGCCAGCTCCTTTCATTCAGTCAGTAGCTTCAATCATTTCTGGACGTTTTTCAATGGCAAAAATCAATGAATATTGTAAATGCACAAACTGTAATTTCTCCGCATTGCAAGGTGCAATTCTGAAATTTTTTGCTTTTTCCTGCTCCTCTTAGCATGATAAAGAAGATTCAAAGAGAGTGAGATGCCAGCTCCTTTCATTCAGTCAGTAGCTTCAATCATTTCTGGACGTTTTTCAATGGCAAAAATCAACGAATATTGTAAATGCACAAACAGTAATTTCTCCGCATTGCAAGGTGCAATTCTGAAATTTTTTGCTTTTTCCTGCTCCTCTTAGCATGATAAAGAAGATTCAAAGAGAGTGAGATGCCAGCTCCTTTCATTCAGTCAGTAGCTTCAATCATTTCTGGACGTTTTTCAATGGCAAAAATCAATGAATATTGTAAATGCACAAACTGTAATTTCTCCGCATTGCAAGGTGCAATTCTGAAATTTTTTGCTTTTTCCTGCTCCTCTTAGCATGATAAAGAAGATTCAAAGAGAGTGAGATGCCAGCTCCTTTCATTCAGTCAGTAGCTTCAATCATTTCTGGACATTTTTCAATGGCAAAAATCAATGAATATTGTTAATGCACAAACAGTAATTTCTCCGCATTGCAAGGTGCAATTCTGAAATTTTTTGCTTTTTCCTGCTCCTCTTAGCATGATAAAGAAGATTCAAAGAGAGTGAGATGCCAGCTCCTTTCATTCAGTCAGTACCTTCAATCATTTCTGGACGTTTTTCAATGGCAAAAATCAATGAATATTGTAAATGCACAAACAGTAATTTCTCCGCATTGCAAGGTGCAATTCTGAAATTTTTTGCTTTTTCCTGCTCCTCTTAGCATGATAAAGAAGATTCAAAGAGAGTGAGATGCCAGCTCCTTTCATTCAGTCAGTAGCTTCAAACATTTCTGGTATATGAATAACATGATGTTTTTCAATGGCAAAAATCAATGAATATTGTAAATGCACAAACAGTAATTTCTCCGCATTGCAAGGTGCAAGTCTGAAATTTTTTGCTTTTTCCTGCTCCTCTTAGCATGATAAAGAAGATTCAAAGAGAGTGAGATGCCAGCTCCTTTCATTCAGTCAGTAGCTTCAAACATTTCTGGTATATGAATAACATGATGTTTTTCAATGGCAAAAATCAATGAATATTGTAAATGCACAAACAGTAATTTCTCCGCATTGCAAGGTGCAAGTCTGAAATTTTTTGCTTTTTCCTGCTCCTCTTAGCATGATAAAGAAGATTCAAAGAGAGTGAGATGCCAGCTACTTTCATTCAGTCAGTAGCTTCAATCATTTCTGGACGTTTTTCAATGGTAAAAATCAATGAATATTGTAAATGCACAAACAGTAATTTCTCCACATTGCAAGGTGCAATTCTGAAATTTTTTGCTTTTTCCTGCTCCTCTTAGCATGATAAAGAAGATTCAAAGAGAGTGAGATGCCAGCTCCTTTCATTCAGTCAGTAGCTTCAAACATTTCTGGTATATGAATAACATGATGTTTTTCAATGGCAAAAATCAATGAATATTGTAAATGCACAAACAGTAATTTCTCCGCATTGCAAGGTGCAATTCTGAAATTTTTTGCTTTTTCCTGCTCCTCTTAGCATGATAAAGAAGATTCAAAGAGAGTGAGATGCCAACTTCTTTCATTCAGTCAGTAGCTTCAATCATTTCTGGATGTTTTTCAATGGCAAAAATCAATGAATATTGTAAATGCACAAACTGTAATTTCTCCGCATTGCAAGGTGCAATTCTGAAATTTTTTGCTTTTTCCTGCTCCTCTTAGCATGATAAAGAAGATTCAAAGAGAGTGAGATGTCAGCTCCTTTCATTCAGTCAGTAGCTTCAATCATTTCTGGACGTTTTTCAGTGGCAAAAATCAATGAATATTGTAAATGCACAAACAGTAATTTCTCCGCATTGCAAGGTGCAATTCTGAAATTTTTTGCGTTTTCCTGCTCCGCTTAGCATGATAAAGAAGATTCAAAGAGAGTGAGATGCCAGCTCCTTTCATTCAGTCAGTAGCTTCAATCATTTCTGGACGTTTTTCAATGGCAAAAATCAATGAATATTGTAAATGCACAAACAGTAATTTCTCCGCATTGCAAGGTGCAATTCTGAAATTTTTTGCTTTTTCCTGCTCCTCTTAGCATGATAAAGAAGATTCAAAGAGAGTGAGGTGCCAGCTCCATTCATTCAGTCAGTAGCTTCAAACATTTCTGGTATATGAATAACATGTTTTTCAATGGCAAAAATCAATGAATATTGTAAATGCACAAACAGTAATTTCTCCGCATTGCAAGGTGCAATTCTGAAATTTTTTGCTTTTTCCTGCTCCTCTTAGCATGATAAAGAAGAATCAAAGAGAGTGAGATGCCAGCTCCTTTCATTCAGTCAGTAGCTTCAATCATTTCTGGACGTTTTTCAATGGCAAAAATCAATGAATATTGTAAATGCACAAACAGTAATTTCTCCGCATTGCAAGGTGCAATTCTGAAATTTTTTGCTTTTTCCTGCTCCTCTTAGCATGATAAAGAAGATTCAAAGAGAGTGAGATGCCAGCTCCTTTCATTCAGTCAGTAGCTTCAATCATTTCTGGACGTTTTTCAATGGCAAAAATCAATGAATATTGTAAATGCACAAACAGTAATTTCTCCGCATTGCAAGGTGCAATTCTGAAATTTTTTGCTTTTTCCTGCTCCTCTTAGCATGATAAAGAAGATTCAAAGAGAGTGAGATGCCAGCTCCTTTCATTCAGTCAGTAGCTTCAAACATTTCTGGTATATGAATAACATGATGTTTTTCAATGGCAAAAATCAATGAATATTGTAAATGCACAAACAGTAATTTCTCCGCATTGCAAGGTGCAAGTCTGAAATTTTTTGCTTTTTCCTGCTCCTCTTAGCATGATAAAGAAGATTCAAAGAGAGTGAGATGCCAGCTACTTTCATTCAGTCAGTAGCTTCAATCATTTCTGGACGTTTTTCAATGGTAAAAATCAATGAATATTGTAAATGCACAAACAGTAATTTCTCCACATTGCAATGTGCAATTCTAAAATTTTTTGCTTTTTCCTGCTCCTCTTAGCATGATAAAGAAGATTCAAAGAAAGTGAGATGCCAGCTCCTTTCATTCAGTCAGTACCTTCAATCATTTCTGGACGTTTTTCAATGGCAAAAATCAATGAATTTTGTAAATGCACAAACAGTAATTTCTCCGCATTGCAAGGTGCAATTCTGAAATTTTTTGCTTTTTCCTGCTCCTCTTAGCATGATAAAGAAGATTCAAAGAGAGTGAGATGCCAGCTCCTTTCATTCAGTCAGTAGCTTCAAACATTTCTGGTATATGAATAACATGATGTTTTTCAATGGCAAAAATCAATGAATATTGTAAATGCACAAACAGTAATTTCTCCGCATTGCAAGGTGCAAGTCTGAAATTTTTTGCTTTTTCCTGCTCCTCTTAGCATGATAAAGAAGATTCAAAGAGAGTGAGATGCCAGCTCCTTTCATTCAGTCAGTAGCTTCAAACATTTCTGGTATATGAATAACATGATGTTTTTCAATGGCAAAAATCAATGAATATTGTAAATGCACAAACAGTAATTTCTCCGCATTGCAAGGTGCAAGTCTGAAATTTTTTGCTTTTTCCTGCTCCTCTTAGCATGATAAAGAAGATTCAAAGAGAGTGAGATGCCAGCTACTTTCATTCAGTCAGTAGCTTCAATCATTTCTGGACGTTTTTCAATGGTAAAAATCAATGAATATTGTAAATGCACAAACAGTAATTTCTCCACATTGCAAGGTGCAATTCTGAAATTTTTTGCTTTTTCCTGCTCCTCTTAGCATGATAAAGAAGATTCAAAGAGAGTGAGATGCCAGCTCCTTTCATTCAGTCAGTAGCTTCAAACATTTCTGGTATATGAATAACATGATGTTTTTCGATGGCAAAAATCAATGAATATTGTAAATGCACAAACAGTAATTTCTCCGCATTGCAAGGTGCAATTCTGAAATTTTTTGCTTTTTCCTGCTCCTCTTAGCATGATAAAGAAGATTCAAAGAGAGTGAGATGCCAGCTCCTTTCATTCAGTCAGTAGCTTCAATCATTTCTGGACGTTTTTCAATGGCAAAAATCAATGAATATTGTAAATGCACAAACAGTAATTTCTCCGCATTGCAAGGTGCAATTCTGAAATTTTTTGCTTTTTCCTGCTCCTCTTAGCATGATAAAGAAGATTCAAAGAGAATGAGATGCCAGCTCCTTTCATTCAGTCAGTACCTTCAATCATTTCTGGACATTTTTCAATGGCAAAAATCAATGAATATTGTAAATGCACAAACAGTAATTTCTCCGCATTGCAAGGTGCAATTCTGAAATTTTTTGCTTTTTCCCGCTCCTCTTAGCATGATAAAGAAGATTCAAAGAGAGTGAGGTGCCAGCTCCTTTCATTCAGTCAGTAGCTTCAAACATTTCTGGTATATGAATAACATGTTTTTCAATGGCAAAAATCAATGAATATTGTAAATGCACAAACAGTAATTTCTCCGCATTGCAAGGTGCAATTCTGAAATTTTTTGCTTTTTCCTGCTCCTCTTAGCATGATAAAGAAGATTCAAAGAGAGTGAGATGCCAGCTCCTTTCATTCAGTCAGTAGCTTCAATCATTTCTGGACGTTTTTCAATGGCAAAAATCAATGAATATTGTAAATGCACAAACAGTAATTTCTCCGCATTGCAAGGTGCAATTCTGAAATTTTTTGCTTTTTCCTGCTCCTCTTAGCATGATAAAGAAGATTCAAAGAGAGTGAGAAGCCAGCTCCTTTCATTCAGTCAGTAGCTTCAATCATTTCTGGACGTTTTTCAATGGCAAAAATCAATGAATATTGTAAATGCACAAACAGTAATTTCTCCGCATTGCAAGGTGCAATTCTGAAATTTTTTGCTTTTTCCTGCTCCTCTTAGCATGATAAAGAAGATTCAAAGAGAGTGAGATGCCAGCTCCTTTCATTCAGTCAGTAGCTTCAAACATTTCTGGTATATGAATAACATGATGTTTTTCAATGGCAAAGATCAATGAATATTGTAAATGCACAAACAGTAATTTCTCCGCATTGCAAGGTGCAAGTCTGAAATTTTTTGCTTTTTCCTGCTCCTCTTAGCATGATAAAGAAGATTCAAAGAGAGTGAGATGCCAGCTACTTTCATTCAGTCAGTAGCTTCAATCATTTCTGGACATTTTTCAATGGTAAAAATCAATGAATATTGTAAATGCACAAACAGTAATTTCTCCACATTGCAATGTGCAATTCTAAAATTTTTTGCTTTTTCCTGCTCCTCTTAGCATGATAAAGAAGATTCAAAGAGAGTGAGATGCCAGCTCCTTTCATTCAGTCAGTAGCTTCAAACATTTCTGGTATATGAATAACATGATGTTTTTCAATGGCAAAAATCAATGAATATTGTAAATGCACAAACAGTAATTTCTCCGCATTGCAAGGTGCAATTCTGAAATTTTTTGCTTTTTCCTGCTCCTCTTAGCATGATAAAGAAGATTCAAAAAGAGTGAGATGCCAACTCCTTTCATTCAGTCAGTAGCTTCAAACATTTCTGGTATATGAATAACATGATGTTTTTCAATGGCAAAAATCAATGAATATTGTAAATGCACAAACAGTAATTTCTCCGCATTGCAAGGTGCAATTCTGAAATTTTTTGCTTTTTCCTGCTCCTCTTAGCATGATAAAGAAGATTCAAAGAGAGTGAGATGCCAGCTCCTTTCATTCAGTCAGTAGCTTCAATCATTTCTGGACGTTTTTCAATGGCAAAAATCAATGAATATTGTAAATGCACAAACAGTAATTTCTCCGCATTGCAAGGTGCAATTCTGAAATTTTTTGCTTTTTCCTGCTCCTCTTAGCATGATAAAGAAGATTCAAAGAGAGTGAGATGCCAGCTCCTTTCATTCAGTCAGTAGCTTCAATCATTTCTGGACGTTTTTCAATGGCAAAAATCAATGAATATTGTAAATGCACAAACAGTAATTTCTCCGCATTGCAAGGTGCAATTCTGAAATTTTTTGCTTTTTCCCGCTCCTCTTAGCATGATAAAGAAGATTCAAAGAGAGTGAGGTGCCAGCTCCTTTCATTCAGTCAGTAGCTTCAAACATTTCTGGTATATGAATAACATGTTTTTCAATGGCAAAAATCAATGAATATTGTAAATGCACAAACAGTAATTTCTCCGCATTGCAAGGTGCAATTCTGAAATTTTTTGCTTTTTCCTGCTCCTCTTAGCATGATAAAGAAGATTCAAAGAGAGTGAGATGCCAGCTCCTTTCATTCAGTCAGTAGCTTCAATCATTTCTGGACGTTTTTCAATGGCAAAAATCAATGAATATTGTAAATGCACAAACAGTAATTTCTCCGCATTGCAAGGTGCAATTCTGAAATTTTTTGCTTTTTCCTGCTCCTCTTAGCATGATAAAGAAGATTCAAAGAGAGTGAGATGCCAGCTCCTTTCATTCAGTCAGTAGCTTCAATCATTTCTGGACGTTTTTCAATGGCAAAAATCAATGAATATTGTAAATGCACAAACAGTAATTTCTCCGCATTGCAAGGTGCAATTCTGAAATTTTTTGCTTTTTCCTGCTCCTCTTAGCATGATAAAGAAGATTCAAAGAGAGTGAGATGCCAGCTCCTTTGATTCAGTCAGTAGCTTCAAACATTTCTGGTATATGAATAACATGATGTTTTTCAATGGCAAAAATCAATGAATATTGTAAATGCACAAACAGTAATTTCTCCGCATTGCAAGGTGCAAGTCTGAAATTTTTTGCTTTTTCCTGCTCCTCTTAGCATGATAAAGAAGATTCAAAGAGAGTGAGATGCCAGCTACTTTCATTCAGTCAGTAGCTTCCATCATTTCTGGACGTTTTTCAATGGTAAAAATCAATGAATATTGTAAATGCACAAACAGTAATTTCTCCACATTGCAATGTGCAATTCTAAAATTTTTTGCTTTTTCCTGCTCCTCTTAGCATGATAAAGAAGATTCAAAGAGAGTGAGATGCCAGCTCCTTTCATTCAGTCAGTAGCTTCAAACATTTCTGGTATATGAATAACATGATGTTTTTCAATGGCAAAAATCAATGAATATTGTAAATGCACAAACAGTAATTTCTCCGCATTGCAAGGTGCAATTCTGAAATTTTTTGCTTTTTCCTGCTCCTCTTAGCATGATAAAGAAGATTCAAAGAGAGTGAGATGCCAACTCCTTTCATTCAGTCAGTAGCTTCAAACATTTCTGGTATATGAATAACATGATGTTTTTCAATGGCAAAAATCAATGAATATTGTAAATGCACAAACAGTAATTTCTCCGCATTGCAAGGTGCAATTCTGAAATTTTTTGCTTTTTCCTGCTCCTCTTAGCATGATAAAGAAGATTCAAAGAGAGTGAGATGCCAGCTCCTTTCATTCAGTCAGTAGCTTCAATCATTTCTGGACGTTTTTCAATGGCAAAAATCAATGAATATTGTAAATGCACAAACAGTAATTTCTCCGCATTGCAAGGTGCAATTCTGAAATTTTTTGCTTTTTCCTGCTCCTCTTAGCATGATAAAGAAGATTCAAAGAGAGTGAGATGCCAGCTCCTTTCATTCAGTCAGTACCTTCAATCATTTCTGGACGTTTTTCAATGGCAAAAATCAATGAATATTGTAAATGCACAAACAGTAATTTCTCCGCATTGCAAGGTGCAATTCTGAAATTTTTTGCTTTTTCCCGCTCCTCTTAGCATGATAAAGAAGATTCAAAGAGAGTGAGGTGCCAGCTCCTTTCATTCAGTCAGTAGCTTCAAACATTTCTGGTATATGAATAACATGTTTTTCAATGGCAAAAATCAATGAATATTGTAAATGCACAAACAGTAATTTCTCCGCATTGCAAGGTGCAATTCTGAAATTTTTTGCTTTTTCCTGCTCCTCTTAGCATGATAAAGAAGATTCAAAGAGAGTGAGATGCCAGCTCCTTTCATTCAGTCAGTAGCTTCAATCATTTCTGGACGTTTTTCCATGGCAAAAATCAATGAATATTGTAAATGCACAAACAGTAATTTCTCCGCATTGCAAGGTGCAATTCTGAAATTTTTTGCTTTTTCCTGCTCCTCTTAGCATGATAAAGAAGATTCAAAGAGAGTGAGATGCCAGCTCCTTTCATTCAGTCAGTAGCTTCAATCATTTCTGGACGTTTTTCAATGGTAAAAATCAATGAATATTGTAAATGCACAAACAGTAATTTCTCCACATTGCAAGGTGCAATTCTGAAATTTTTTGCTTTTTCCTGCTCCTCTTAGCATGATAAAGAAGATTCAAAGAGAGTGAGATGCCAGCTCCTTTCATTCAGTCAGTAGCTTCAAACATTTCTGGTATATGAATAACATGATGTTTTTCAATGGCAAAAATCAATGAATATTGTAAATGCACAAACAGTAATTTCTCCGCATTGCAAGGTGCAAGTCTGAAATTTTTTGCTTTTTCCTGCTCCTCTTAGCATGATAAAGAAGATTCAAAGAGAGTGAGATGCCAGCTACTTTCATTCAGTCAGTAGCTTCAATCATTTCTGGACGTTTTTCAATGGTAAAAATCAATGAATATTGTAAATGCACAAACAGTAATTTCTCCACATTGCAAGGTGCAATTCTGAAATTTTTTGCTTTTTCCTGCTCCTCTTAGCATGATAAAGAAGATTCAAAGAGAGTGAGATGCCAACTCCTTTCATTCAGTCAGTAGCTTCAAACATTTCTGGTATATGAATAACATGATGTTTTTCAATGGCAAAAATCAATGAATATTGTAAATGCACAAACAGTAATTTCTCCGCATTGCAAGGTGCAATTCTGAAATTTTTTGCTTTTTCCTGCTTCTCTTAGCATGATAAAGAAGATTCAAAGAGAGTGAGATGCCAGCTCCTTTCATTCAGTCAGTAGCTTCAATCATTTCTGGACGTTTTTCAATGGCAAAAATCAATGAATATTGTAAATGCACAAACAGTAATTTCTCCGCATTGCAAGGTGCAATTCTGAAATTTTTTGCTTTTTCCTGCTCCTCTTAGCATGATAAAGAAGATTCAAAGAGAGTGAGATGCCAGCTCCTTTCATTCAGTCAGTACCTTCAATCATTTCTGGACGTTTTTCAATGGCAAAAATCAATGAATATTGTAAATGCACAAACAGTAATTTCTCCGCATTGCAAGGTGCAATTCTGAAATTTTTTGCTTTTTCCCGCTCCTCTTAGCATGATAAAGAAGATTCAAAGAGAGTGAGGTGCCAGCTCCTTTCATTCAGTCAGTAGCTTCAAACATTTCTGGTATATGAATAACATGTTTTTCAATGGCAAAAATCAATGAATATTGTTAATGCACAAACAGTAATTTCTCCGCATTGCAAGGTGCAATTCTGAAATTTTTTGCTTTTTCCTGCTCCTCTTAGCATGATAAAGAAGATTCAAAGAGAGTGAGATGCCAGCTCCTTTCATTCAGTCAGTAGCTTCAATCATTTCTGGACGTTTTTCAATGGCAAAAATCAATGAATATTGTAAATGCACAAACAGTAATTTCTCCGCATTGCAAGGTGCAATTCTGAAATTTTTTGCTTTTTCCTGCTCCTCTTAGCATGATAAAGAAGATTCAAAGAGAGTGAGATGCCAGCTCCTTTCATTCAGTCAGTAGCTTCAATCATTTCTGGACGTTTTTCAATGGCAAAAATCAATGAATATTGTAAATGCACAAACAGTAATTTCTCCGCATTGCAAGGTGCAATTCTGAAATTTTTTGCTTTTTCCTGCTCCTCTTAGCATGATAAAGAAGATTCAAAGAGAGTGAGATGCCAGCTCCTTTGATTCAGTCAGTAGCTTCAAACATTTCTGGTATATGAATAACATGATGTTTTTCAATGGCAAAAATCAATGATTATTGTAAATGCACAAACAGTAATTTCTCCGCATTGCAAGGTGCAAGTCTGAAATTTTTTGCTTTTTCCTGCTCCTCTTAGCATGATAAAGAAGATTCAAAGAGAGTGAGATGCCAGCTACTTTCATTCAGTCAGTAGCTTCAATCATTTCTGGACGTTTTTCAATGGTAAAAATCAATGAATATTGTAAATGCACAAACAGTAATTTCTCCACATTGCAAGGTGCAATTCTGAAATTTTTTGCTTTTTCCTGCTCCTCTTAGCATGATAAAGAAGATTCAAAGAGAGTGAGATGCCAGCTCCTTTCATTCAGTCAGTAGCTTCAAACATTTCTGGTATATGAATAACATGATGTTTTTCAATGGCAAAAATCAATGAATATTGTAAATGCACAAACAGTAATTTCTCCGCATTGCAAGGTGCAAGTCTGAAATTTTTTGCTTTTTCCTGCTCCTCTTAGCATGATAAAGAAGATTCAAAGAGAGTGAGATGCCAGCTACTTTCATTCAGTCAGTAGCTTCAATCATTTCTGGACGTTTTTCAATGGTAAAAATCAATGAATATTGTAAATGCACAAACAGTAATTTCTCCACATTGCAAGGTGCAATTCTGAAATTTTTTGCTTTTTCCTGCTCCTCTTAGCATGATAAAGAAGATTCAAAGAGAGTGAGATGCCAGCTCCTTTCATTCAGTCAGTAGCTTCAAACATTTCTGGTATATGAATAACATGATGTTTTTCAATGGCAAAAATCAATGAATATTGTAAATGCACAAACAGTAATTTCTCCACATTGCAAGGTGCAATTCTGAAATTTTTTGCTTTTTCCTGCTCCTCTTAGCATGATAAAGAAGATTCAAAGAGAGTGAGATGCCAGCTCCTTTCATTCAGTCAGTAGCTTCAAACATTTCTGGTATATGAATAACATGATGTTTTTCAATGGCAAAAATCAATGAATATTGTAAATGCACAAACAGTAATTTCTCCGCATTGCAAGGTGCAATTCTGAAATTTTTTGCTTTTTCCTGCTCCTCTTAGCATGATAAAGAAGATTCAAAGAGAGTGAGATGCCAGCTCCTTTCATTCAGTCAGTAGCTTCAATCATTTCTGGACGTTTTTCAATGGCAAAAATCAATGAATATTGTAAATGCACAAACAGTAATTTCTCCGCATTGCAAGGTGCAATTCTGAAATTTTTTGCTTTTTCCTGCTCCTCTTAGCATGATAAAGAAGATTCAAAGAGAGTGAGATGTCAGCTCCTTTCATTCAGTCAGTAGCTTCAAACATTTCTGGTATATGAATAACATGATGTTTTTCAATGGCTAAAATCAATGAATATTGTAAATGCACAAACAGTAATTTCTCCGCATTGCAAGGTGCAATTCTGAAATTTTTTGCTTTTTCCTGCTCCTCTTAGCATGATAAAGAAGATTCAAAGAGAGTGAGATGCCAGCTCCTTTCATTCAGTCAGTAGCTTCAATCATTTCAAGACGTTTTTCAATGGCAAAAATCAATGAATATTGTAAATGCACAAACAGTAATTTCTCCGCATTGCAAGGTGCAATTCTGAAATTTTTTGCTTTTTCCTGCTCCTCTTAGCATGATAAAGAAGATTCAAAGAGAGTGAGATGCCAGCTCCTTTCATTCAGTCAGTAGCTTCAATCATTTCTGGACGTTTTTCAATGGCAAAAATCAATGAATATTGTAAATGCACAAACAGTAATTTCTCCGCATTGCAAGGTGCAATTCTGAAATTTTTTGCTTTTTCCTGCTCCTCTTAGCATGATAAAGAAGATTCAAAGAGAGTGAGATGCCAGCTCCTTTCATTCAGTCAGTAGCTTCAATCATTTCTGGACGTTTTTCAATGGCAAAAATCAATGAATATGGTAAATGCACAAACAGTAATTTCTCCGCATTGCAAGGTGTAATTCTGAAATTTTTTGCTTTTTCCTGCTCCTCTTAGCATGATAAAGAAGATTCAAAGAGAGTGAGATGCCAGCTCCTTTCATTCAGTCAGTACCTTCAATCATTTCTGGACGTTTTTCAATGGCAAAAATCAATGAATATTGTAAATGCACAAACAGTAATTTCTCCGCATTGCAAGGTGCAATTCTGAAATTTTTTGCTTTTTCCCGCTCCTCTTAGCATGATAAAGAAGATTCAAAGAGAGTGAGGTGCCAGCTCCTTTCATTCAGTCAGTAGCTTCAAACATTTCTGGTATATGAATAACATGTTTTTCAATGGCAAAAATCAATGAATATTGTAAATGCACAAACAGTAATTTCTCCGCATTGCAAGGTGCAATTCTGAAATTTTTTGCTTTTTCCTGCTCCTCTTAGCATGATAAAGAAGATTCAAAGAGAGTGAGATGCCAGCTCCTTTCATTCAGTCAGTAGCTTCAATCATTTCTGGACGTTTTTCAATGGCAAAAATCAATGAATATTGTAAATGCACAAACAGTAATTTCTCCGCATTGCAAGGTGCAATTCTGAAATTTTTTGCTTTTTCCTGCTCCTCTTAGCATGATAAAGAAGATTCAAAGAGAGTGAGATGCCAGCTCCTTTCATTCAGTCAGTAGCTTCAATCATTTCTGGACGTTTTTCAATGGCAAAAATCAATGAATATTGTAAATGCACAAACAGTAATTTCTCCGCATTGCAAGGTGCAATTCTGAAATTTTTTGCTTTTTCCTGCTCCTCTTAGCATGATAAAGAAGATTCAAAGAGAGTGAGATGCCAGCTCCTTTGATTCAGTCAGTAGCTTCAAACATTTCTGGTATATGAATAACATGATGTTTTTCAATGGCAAAAATCAATGAATATTGTAAATGCACAAACAGTAATTTCTCCGCATTGCAAGGTGCAAGTCTGAAATTTTTTGCTTTTTCCTGCTCCTCTTAGCATGATAAAGAAGATTCAAAGAGAGTGAGATGCCAGCTACTTTCATTCAGTCAGTAGCTTCAATCATTTCTGGACGTTTTTCAATGGTAAAAATCAATGAATATTGTAAATGCACAAACAGTAATTTCTCCACATTGCAAGGTGCAATTCTGAAATTTTTTGCTTTTTCCTGCTCCTCTTAGCATGATAAAGAAGATTCAAAGAGAGTGAGATGCCAGCTCCTTTCATTCAGTCAGTAGCTTCAAACATTTCTGGTATATGAATAACATGATGTTTTTCAAAGGCAAAAATCAATGAATATTGTAAATGCACAAACAGTAATTTCTCCGCATTGCAAGGTGCAAGTCTGAAATTTTTTGCTTTTTCCTGCTCCTCTTAGCATGATAAAGAAGATTCAAAGAGAGTGAGATGCCAGCTACTTTCATTCAGTCAGTAGCTTCAATCATTTCTGGACGTTTTTCAATGGTAAAAATCAATGAATATTGTAAATGCACAAACAGTAATTTCTCCACATTGCAAGGTGCAATTCTGAAATTTTTTGCTTTTTCCTGCTCCTCTTAGCATGATAAAGAAGATTCAAAGAGAGTGAGATGCCAGCTCCTTTCATTCAGTCAGTAGCTTCAAACATTTCTGGTATATGAATAACATGATGTTTTTCAATGGCAAAAATCAATGAATATTGTAAATGCACAAACAGTAATTTCTCCACATTGCAAGGTGCAATTCTGAAATTTTTTGCTTTTTCCTGCTCCTCTTAGCATGATAAAGAAGATTCAAAGAGAGTGAGATGCCAGCTCCTTTCATTCAGTCAGTAGCTTCAAACATTTCTGGTATATGAATAACATGATGTTTTTCAATGGCAAAAATCAATGAATATTGTAAATGCACAAACAGTAATTTCTCCGCATTGCAAGGTGCAATTCTGAAATTTTTTGCTTTTTCCTGCTCCTCTTAGCATGATAAAGAAGATTCAAAGAGAGTGAGATGCCAGCTCCTTTCATTCAGTCAGTAGCTTCAATCATTTCTGGACGTTTTTCAATGGCAAAAATCAATGAATATTGTAAATGCACAAACAGTAATTTCTCCGCATTGCAAGGTGCAATTCTGAAATTTTTTGCTTTTTCCTGCTCCTCTTAGCATGATAAAGAAGATTCAAAGAGAGTGAGATGTCAGCTCCTTTCATTCAGTCAGTAGCTTCAAACATTTCTGGTATATGAATAACATGATGTTTTTCAATGGCTAAAATCAATGAATATTGTAAATGCACAAACAGTAATTTCTCCGCATTGCAAGGTGCAATTCTGAAATTTTTTGCTTTTTCCTGCTCCTCTTAGCATGATAAAGAAGATTCAAAGAGAGTGAGATGCCAGCTCCTTTCATTCAGTCAGTAGCTTCAATCATTTCTGGACATTTTTCAATGGCAAAAATCAATGAATATTGTAAATGCACAAACAGTAATTTCTCCGCATTGCAAGGTGCAATTCTGAAATTTTTTGCTTTTTCCTGCTCCTCTTAGCATGATAAAGAAGATTCAAAGAGAGTGAGATGCCAGCTCCTTTCATTCAGTCAGTAGCTTCAATCATTTCTGGACGTTTTTCAATGGCAAAAATCAATG
This sequence comes from Phyllobates terribilis, assembly GCF_046119375.1. Lineage (NCBI taxonomy): Eukaryota > Metazoa > Chordata > Amphibia > Anura > Dendrobatidae > Phyllobates > Phyllobates terribilis. The sequence goes on from NW_027363292.1 coordinate 593,272, forward strand.
AATATTGTAAATGCACAAACAGTAATTTCTCCGCATTGCAAGGTGCAATTCTGAAATTTTTTGCTTTTTCCTGCTCCTCTTAGCATGATAAAGAAGATCCAAAGAGAGTGAGATGCCAGCTCCTTTCATTCAGTCAGTAGCTTCAAACATTTCTGGAATATGAATAACATGATGTTTTTCAATGGCAAAAATCAATGAATATTGAAAATGCACAAACAGTAATTTCTCCGCATTGCAAGGTGCAAGTCTGAAATTTTTTGCTTTTTCCTGCTCCTCTTAGCATGATAAAGAAGATTCAAAGAGAGTGAGATGCCAGCTACTTTCATTCAGTCTGTAGCTTCAATCATTTCTGGACGTTTTTCAATGGTAAAAATCAATGAATATTGTAAATGCACAAACAGTAATTTCTCCACATTGCAATGTGCAATTCTAAAATTTTTTGCTTTTTCCTGCTCCTCTTAGCATGATAAAGAAGATTCAAAGAGAGTGAGATGCCAGCTCCTTTCATTCAGTCAGTAGCTTCAAACATTTCTGGTATATGAATAACATGATGTTTTTCAATGGCAAAAATCAATGAATATTGTAAATGCACAAACAGTAATTTCTCCGCATTGCAAGGTGCAATTCTGAAATTTTTTGCTTTTTCCTGCTCCTCTTAGCATGATAAAGAAGATTCAAAGAGAGTGAGATGCCAACTCCTTTCATTCAGTCAGTAGCTTCAAACATTTCTGGTATATGAATAACATGATGTTTTTCAATGGCAAAAATCAATGAATATTGTAAATGCACAAACAGTAATTTCTCCGCATTGCAAGGTGCAATTCTGAAATTTTTTGCTTTTTCCTGCTCCTCTTAGCATGATAAAGAAGATTCAAAGAGAGTGAGGTGCCAGCTCCTTTCATTCAGTCAGTAGCTTCAAACATTTCTGGTATATGAATAACATGTTTTTCAATGGCAAAAATCAATGAATATTGTAAATGCACAAACAGTAATTTCTCCGCATTGCAAGGTGCAATTCTGAAATTTTTTGCTTTTTCCTGCTCCTCTTAGCATGATAAAGAAGATTCAAAGAGAGTGAGATGCCAGCTCCTTTCATTCAATCAGTAGCTTCAATCATTTCTGGACGTTTTTCAATTGCAAAAATCAATGAATATTGTAAATGCACAAACAGTAATTTCTCCGCATTGCAAGGTGCAATTCTGAAATTTTTTGCTTTTTCCTGCTCCTCTTAGCATGATAAAGAAGATTCAAAGAGAGTGAGATGCCAGCTCCTTTCATTCAGTCAGTAGCTTCAATCATTTCTGGACGTTTTTCAATGGCAAAAATCAATGAATATTGTAAATGCACAAACAGTAATTTCTCCGCATTGCAAGGTGCAATTCTGAAATTTTTTGCTTTTTCCTGCTCCTCTTAGCATGATAAAGAAGATTCAAAGAGAGTGAGATGCCAGCACCTTTGATTCAGTCAGTAGCTTCAAACATTTCTGGTATATGAATAAAATGATGTTTTTCAATGGCAAAAATCAATGAATATTGTAAATGCACAAACAGTAATTTCTCCACATTGCAAGGTGCAATTCTGAAATTTTTTGCTTTTTCCTGCTCCTCTTAGCATGATAAAGAAGATTCAAAGAGAGTGAGATGCCAGCTCCTTTCATTCAGTCAGTAGCTTCAAACATTTCTGGTATATGAATAACATGATGTTTTTCAATGGCAAAAATCAATGAATATTGTAAATGCACAAACAGTAATTTCTCCGCATTGCAAGGTGCAATTCTGAAATTTTTTGCTTTTTCCTGCTCCTCTTAGCATGATAAAGAAGATTCAAAGAGAGTGAGATGCCAGCTCCTTTCATTCAGTCAGTAGCTTTAATCATTTCTGGACGTTTTTCAATGGCAAAAATCAATGAATATTGTAAATGCACAAACAGTAATTTCTCCGCATTGCAAGGTGCAATTCTGAAATTTTTTGCTTTTTCCTGCTCCTCTTAGCATGATAAAGAAGATTCAAAGAGAGTGAGATGCCAGCTCCTTTGATTCAGTCAGTAGCTTCAAACATTTCTGGTATATGAATAACATGATGTTTTTCAATGGCAAAAATCAATGATTATTGTAAATGCACAAACAGTAATTTCTCCGCATTGCAAGGTGCAAGTCTGAAATTTTTTGCTTTTTCCTGCTCCTCTTAGCATGATAAAGAAGATTCAAAGAGAGTGAGATGCCAGCTACTTTCATTCAGTCAGTAGCTTCAATCATTTCTGGACGTTTTTCAATGGTAAAAATCAATGAATATTGTAAATGCACAAACAGTAATTTCTCCACATTGCAAGGTGCAATTCTGAAATTTTTTGCTTTTTCCTGCTCCTCTTAGCATGATAAAGAAGATTCAAAGAGAGTGAGATGCCAGCTCCTTTCATTCAGTCAGTAGCTTCAAACATTTCTGGTATATGAATAACATGATGTTTTTCAATGGCAAAAATCAATGAATATTGTAAATGCACAAACAGTAATTTCTCCGCATTGCAAGGTGCAAGTCTGAAATTTTTTGCTTTTTCCTGCTCCTCTTAGCATGATAAAGAAGATTCAAAGAGAGTGAGATGCCAGCTACTTTCATTCAGTCAGTAGCTTCAATCATTTCTGGACGTTTTTCAATGGTAAAAATCAATGAATATTGTAAATGCACAAACAGTAATTTCTCCACATTGCAAGGTGCAATTCTGAAATTTTTTGCTTTTTCCTGCTCCTCTTAGCATGATAAAGAAGATTCAAAGAGAGTGAGATGCCAGCTCCTTTCATTCAGTCAGTAGCTTCAAACATTTCTGGTATATGAATAACATGATGTTTTTCAATGGCAAAAATCAATGAATATTGTAAATGCACAAACAGTAATTTCTCCACATTGCAAGGTGCAATTCTGAAATTTTTTGCTTTTTCCTGCTCCTCTTAGCATGATAAAGAAGATTCAAAGAGAGTGAGATGCCAGCTCCTTTCATTCAGTCAGTAGCTTCAAACATTTCTGGTATATGAATAACATGATGTTTTTCAATGGCAAAAATCAATGAATATTGTAAATGCACAAACAGTAATTTCTCCGCATTGCAAGGTGCAATTCTGAAATTTTTTGCTTTTTCCTGCTCCTCTTAGCATGATAAAGAAGATTCAAAGAGAGTGAGATGCCAGCTCCTTTCATTCAGTCAGTAGCTTCAATCATTTCTGGACGTTTTTCAATGGCAAAAATCAATGAATATTGTAAATGCACAAACAGTAATTTCTCCGCATTGCAAGGTGCAATTCTGAAATTTTTTGCTTTTTCCTGCTCCTCTTAGCATGATAAAGAAGATTCAAAGAGAGTGAGATGTCAGCTCCTTTCATTCAGTCAGTAGCTTCAAACATTTCTGGTATATGAATAACATGATGTTTTTCAATGGCTAAAATCAATGAATATTGTAAATGCACAAACAGTAATTTCTCCGCATTGCAAGGTGCAATTCTGAAATTTTTTGCTTTTTCCTGCTCCTCTTAGCATGATAAAGAAGATTCAAAGAGAGTGAGATGCCAGCTCCTTTCATTCAGTCAGTAGCTTCAATCATTTCAAGACGTTTTTCAATGGCAAAAATCAATGAATATTGTAAATGCACAAACAGTAATTTCTCCGCATTGCAAGGTGCAATTCTGAAATTTTTTGCTTTTTCCTGCTCCTCTTAGCATGATAAAGAAGATTCAAAGAGAGTGAGATGCCAGCTCCTTTCATTCAGTCAGTAGCTTCAATCATTTCTGGACGTTTTTCAATGGCAAAAATCAATGAATATTGTAAATGCACAAACAGTAATTTCTCCGCATTGCAAGGTGCAATTCTGAAATTTTTTGCTTTTTCCTGCTCCTCTTAGCATGATAAAGAAGATTCAAAGAGAGTGAGATGCCAGCTCCTTTCATTCAGTCAGTAGCTTCAATCATTTCTGGACGTTTTTCAATGGCAAAAATCAATGAATATGGTAAATGCACAAACAGTAATTTCTCCGCATTGCAAGGTGTAATTCTGAAATTTTTTGCTTTTTCCTGCTCCTCTTAGCATGATAAAGAAGATTCAAAGAGAGTGAGATGCCAGCTCCTTTCATTCAGTCAGTACCTTCAATCATTTCTGGACGTTTTTCAATGGCAAAAATCAATGAATATTGTAAATGCACAAACAGTAATTTCTCCGCATTGCAAGGTGCAATTCTGAAATTTTTTGCTTTTTCCCGCTCCTCTTAGCATGATAAAGAAGATTCAAAGAGAGTGAGGTGCCAGCTCCTTTCATTCAGTCAGTAGCTTCAAACATTTCTGGTATATGAATAACATGTTTTTCAATGGCAAAAATCAATGAATATTGTAAATGCACAAACAGTAATTTCTCCGCATTGCAAGGTGCAATTCTGAAATTTTTTGCTTTTTCCTGCTCCTCTTAGCATGATAAAGAAGATTCAAAGAGAGTGAGATGCCAGCTCCTTTCATTCAGTCAGTAGCTTCAATCATTTCTGGACGTTTTTCAATGGCAAAAATCAATGAATATTGTAAATGCACAAACAGTAATTTCTCCGCATTGCAAGGTGCAATTCTGAAATTTTTTGCTTTTTCCTGCTCCTCTTAGCATGATAAAGAAGATTCAAAGAGAGTGAGATGCCAGCTCCTTTCATTCAGTCAGTAGCTTCAATCATTTCTGGACGTTTTTCAATGGCAAAAATCAATGAATATTGTAAATGCACAAACAGTAATTTCTCCGCATTGCAAGGTGCAATTCTGAAATTTTTTGCTTTTTCCTGCTCCTCTTAGCATGATAAAGAAGATTCAAAGAGAGTGAGATGCCAGCTCCTTTGATTCAGTCAGTAGCTTCAAACATTTCTGGTATATGAATAACATGATGTTTTTCAATGGCAAAAATCAATGAATATTGTAAATGCACAAACAGTAATTTCTCCGCATTGCAAGGTGCAAGTCTGAAATTTTTTGCTTTTTCCTGCTCCTCTTAGCATGATAAAGAAGATTCAAAGAGAGTGAGATGCCAGCTACTTTCATTCAGTCAGTAGCTTCAATCATTTCTGGACGTTTTTCAATGGTAAAAATCAATGAATATTGTAAATGCACAAACAGTAATTTCTCCACATTGCAAGGTGCAATTCTGAAATTTTTTGCTTTTTCCTGCTCCTCTTAGCATGATAAAGAAGATTCAAAGAGAGTGAGATGCCAGCTCCTTTCATTCAGTCAGTAGCTTCAAACATTTCTGGTATATGAATAACATGATGTTTTTCAAAGGCAAAAATCAATGAATATTGTAAATGCACAAACAGTAATTTCTCCGCATTGCAAGGTGCAAGTCTGAAATTTTTTGCTTTTTCCTGCTCCTCTTAGCATGATAAAGAAGATTCAAAGAGAGTGAGATGCCAGCTACTTTCATTCAGTCAGTAGCTTCAATCATTTCTGGACGTTTTTCAATGGTAAAAATCAATGAATATTGTAAATGCACAAACAGTAATTTCTCCACATTGCAAGGTGCAATTCTGAAATTTTTTGCTTTTTCCTGCTCCTCTTAGCATGATAAAGAAGATTCAAAGAGAGTGAGATGCCAGCTCCTTTCATTCAGTCAGTAGCTTCAAACATTTCTGGTATATGAATAACATGATGTTTTTCAATGGCAAAAATCAATGAATATTGTAAATGCACAAACAGTAATTTCTCCACATTGCAAGGTGCAATTCTGAAATTTTTTGCTTTTTCCTGCTCCTCTTAGCATGATAAAGAAGATTCAAAGAGAGTGAGATGCCAGCTCCTTTCATTCAGTCAGTAGCTTCAAACATTTCTGGTATATGAATAACATGATGTTTTTCAATGGCAAAAATCAATGAATATTGTAAATGCACAAACAGTAATTTCTCCGCATTGCAAGGTGCAATTCTGAAATTTTTTGCTTTTTCCTGCTCCTCTTAGCATGATAAAGAAGATTCAAAGAGAGTGAGATGCCAGCTCCTTTCATTCAGTCAGTAGCTTCAATCATTTCTGGACGTTTTTCAATGGCAAAAATCAATGAATATTGTAAATGCACAAACAGTAATTTCTCCGCATTGCAAGGTGCAATTCTGAAATTTTTTGCTTTTTCCTGCTCCTCTTAGCATGATAAAGAAGATTCAAAGAGAGTGAGATGTCAGCTCCTTTCATTCAGTCAGTAGCTTCAAACATTTCTGGTATATGAATAACATGATGTTTTTCAATGGCTAAAATCAATGAATATTGTAAATGCACAAACAGTAATTTCTCCGCATTGCAAGGTGCAATTCTGAAATTTTTTGCTTTTTCCTGCTCCTCTTAGCATGATAAAGAAGATTCAAAGAGAGTGAGATGCCAGCTCCTTTCATTCAGTCAGTAGCTTCAATCATTTCTGGACATTTTTCAATGGCAAAAATCAATGAATATTGTAAATGCACAAACAGTAATTTCTCCGCATTGCAAGGTGCAATTCTGAAATTTTTTGCTTTTTCCTGCTCCTCTTAGCATGATAAAGAAGATTCAAAGAGAGTGAGATGCCAGCTCCTTTCATTCAGTCAGTAGCTTCAATCATTTCTGGACGTTTTTCAATGGCAAAAATCAATGAATATTGTAAATGCACAAACAGTAATTTCTCCGCATTGCAAGGTGCAATTCTGAAATTTTTTGCTTTTTCCTGCTCCTCTTAGCATGATAAAGAAGATCCAAAGAGAGTG